>NW_027507784.1:48631392-49831392 GCF_037356315.1 Lithobates pipiens
GGACTCCTGTAGACCTACATGGGGCTTTCAATCGGTCCACATCAGTGGCAGGCGGTACTCAAAATTTATGAGGGGGGCGCAAACAAACTGTAAATCATATGCAACTGTACCCATCAATTGCCGCCACTGTGCCATCATACGCAGCTACTGTACCCATCAATTTCCGCCACTGTGCCATCAAACATAGCTACTGTGCCATCAATTGCCGCCACTGTGCCCATCAAACTTAGCTACTGTGCACATCAAACTTAGCTACTGTGCCATCAAACGCAGCCACTGTGCCCATCATACACAGCTACTGTACCCACTGGTCCACAGGAAAATCTGACAGGCGGACCTCATTGCAAGGCTTGGGTGAAAAATTCTTAAATGGGAGTGATTTGGGGGTGGTAAAAATGCTTCTTGGCTGTGTGTTTTTACTGTCCCTTCCCCCCATCACATGTGTAAAGTAGCATCTCACTATGTGCTCATGGTCATTATGATGATCAAAGCATAGCAGGTTCTCTATGGCTCTGTCAGTGTAACATGACTGTGTGGTGCTGACTTTCTTATGGCTGTGCTGTGTTATAGTTTGTAACACACAGCACAGCCATATATTAAGAAAGTCACCACCACACAGCATGTTACACTGACAGAGCCATAGAGAACCTGCTGTGACCTGATCATCATAATGACCATGAGCACACAATGGGGAGTCGGGGGACTGAGCCTCAGCCTGTGTGATTTGTGTCAGTGTGTGTGATGTGATGTGTGTAGGGAAATTGCTTGCCTGTGGGACCAGTGTCGGGATTACTCTCTCTTTCAGTGTCTCCTTCAGGCTGCAGCAGCCCGGCACTTATTGAGGGAAGGGAGCCGCATTACAATTGAATCCATCCGCCCAGGAAAGCACACAGTGAGCACAAGGTACACAGATGCAGAGCAGGGATTGTATGCCTCCACCCGAAAATGGAGGAAAAGTCCCTCTTCTTCTCTCACCTCCTGGGCCCCTCTATTAACCTGATGTGGTACAGGAAGGTACTATATACCTTGCAATCAAGTAGGAGCAGGTTAATAAAGTTATTTAGCAAATTCGTTTTTTTAGCTAGAAATCTACTCGGTCCCCCCCCCCCCCTGCTGGCTGGGCCCGGTACAACAGGGCTGGTTGTACTGCCCTATCAGCGGCCCTGGGTACTGGTCCAGGCTTCTGGGCGGATGCTAACCATATGGTCGGGATCTTTCCCAATCCTGGACTGGCTGTGCGACGTCAGCTGCTTTCATCTGAAAACTGGTCACAGGAGGGCAGAATGAACTACACTCCTGTGATCTATAGGAGATGTATGGCCAACAAAATCCTTGGCCATACTTCTCCTTTAGGTCCTGTTGTGGGCTCACAATACAGCACAGAAAGACTGACCATTCTGTATTCCGGGATAAGAACTAGGAAAATCTTTGAGGAAGGAAGTGGAGAGCGCACACGGCAGCTTTGAATTTATGAAAAAAGGTTTTGTTTGGAATCAAACGGATTTAAAAAAAAAAAAAAAAAAAAAGAAAAAAGTGGTATATTAAACAGATCAAAAGGGAGCGCATAGAAGTTTATTGTTGGGGTTCTCATACACTTCAACCCTGCAGATAATAGGCTCTTTTTGCACAATCAAATGTGTGAAATGTATGGAGAGGTTGTGTTGCCTACAGTAACCAATTTTATTCTCGCTACTGCACTGGAGCACTGAAAAGGAGGATTTGATTGGTTAGTATATAGGTTTTCTTCCTCACTGTTGGATAACCAAAGCCAGGTATTTCTACACAAATATGCACCACAGTACCTATAAACCACGTTTCAGCTGATGACCAGGATTTTGTGCTAGAAGAGGATTCCTAAATTTGACATGCCCAACTTTATTATCAAGCACATTTAATACATTTTGATCAGTTATAGATTCAACCACACAGAAGAGTAACATAAATGACAATTACATCTGTTTTTGTTTTAGCACATGTTTCAGAAGAAGCGAATGATGCAAAAGTAGAAAATGACAAAACAAATCTTGATGGCACTGCTCCAGAAGGTATACATGTTATTTTACATCACAGTTGCCTAACAGTTCCTCTTTAAAGACACCTGTGATGTTTACATCCAGTGCTGGGAAGGAATAGATTTGGATAATGCAGGAGTCAGCAACTTGTTGATCACAATCTACCCATTAATGGAGGCCCTTTGATGGTTAAATCATGACCCCACTGTGCCTTCAGCTTCTGTCCCCACCTTTCGATCAGAGTGGCAATGTATATACAGATCCAAGAGAAATCCTAGGCTATGCCTTTGCCCTGATCTGTCTGCTGTGTACTGCTGCATCTGAAGTCTGGTGAGTGAAAATTTAGAGAGGGAGGGGAAAATTGTGCTTACTACTGACCTCTGAACTGTTAAACTCAACACGCTGCATTATTCTACTGACCTTTGAACTCTGCATTCATGTATTGACCTTTGAACTCTGCATTATTCTACTGACCTCTGAACTCTGCATTATTCTACTGACCTCTGAACTCTGCATTATTCTACTGACCTCTGAACTGCATTAATGTACTGACCTTTGAACTCTGCATTAATGTACTGACCTTTGAACTCTGCATTAATGTACTGACCTTTGAACTCTGCATTATTCTACTGACCTTTGAACTCTGCATTATTCTACTGACCTTTGAACTCTGCATTATTCTACTGACCTTTGAACTCTGCATTATTCTACTGACCTCTGAACTCTGCTTTATTCTACTGACCTCTGAACTCTGCTTTATTCTACTGACCTCTGAACTATTCTGCTGACCTCTGAACTGTGCTTTTTTTCTAATGACCTCTGCTACTCACCTCTGCCTTATGCTACTGACTTCTGTTTCACACTACTTACCCCTGTACTCTGCATTAAATACTCCATTTGCTGATGTTGTAAGCATTTGATTTGAAAAGCGTAACAAACCAAGTAATTTTCTAGCATTTCATGACAACCTTAGTATCACAGTATGCCTTTTTTATGATTTCTATATGAAGTATATGTCCAAGTAAATGTATATTTTCACTGTAATGTGTAACAAGCGTATTATCAGGATTCTAAACTAATAGAAGATAAATAAATTAAACACTTTACTCCATTATATCTGATTTGATGCTACTGGTTACTCCTTTTTAAATGTGAAAACTTAATTTTTATTTTTATCACGAGAAGTCACATCAGCAGCATGTCTCTTGGATGTTATAGTACTTTATCGCCACCTGCTGGAAATTATGTATATAGCAGTCTTCTTTACGGAAAAAGTCACTAGAATGTTGTTCAGCGGGTCTACTGAACAGGAACAAAAGTATTTAGAGAAAGGTTCTATGTCCTATATGCCAACATCCTAAATAATGTGTACAGAACATCAAAACAGTTTTGGCCATGGACTTTCCAGGGCATTTAGATTGTGGTCGTCTGCTCAAATTCCAACGATGACATTACCCGCCTGGAGTTTGGATAGCCTCCCTGTACCTGCATGGGTTTCCTCTGGGTACTCTGGTTTCCTCCCACATTCCAAAGACATGCTGGTAGATTATTTGAGTCCTGTCTAAATTTGCCCTAGTATGTATATGCATGAATGTGAGGTGGGGACCATCGATTCTAAGTGCAGAGGGCAGAAACTGATGTGAATGTAATCGATCTATTAGCACCACATCAAAAATTGTATAAAAACATAAGATTTATTGTACAAATGAGCTGACATGTGGTTGTTAGATGGAAAAGATGTGTGAACCCCATGTTAAAGTAATAGACATGGTGTTGTATGTGTTTTTAACATTTGTACAATAAAGCTTATGTTTTTATATATTTTTAATGTATTGATATCTATATGGTCTGTAAAGTCAGTGGCTACAACTGTTCTCATGTTCTGTTACTAAACAGTAAGTTGATTTCCTTGCAAAGGTGTAAATAAAAAGCAAGATACATGTGCCAGTGAATTGTGCAGAGCAGGTTTGTTACCTGACAGTCCTGAATGAGTCAGGAGGCGAGAAAACTCCATGTTTATTTGTCTGTTAATAATGGCATTCAGCAAAGTATAAATGCTGACCAGGTTTGTGTCCTTACACTGAATCAGAGCACTATGGTGAGCCTGTGTACTGTGTATTGAAACAATGTAATCAATATACCTCTTTAGCCTCAATTTAATCAATATACATCTTTCACTGAACTGGTATTTAGTATTGAATGAATCCTGAGGAAATGTCTGCACCTGAGTTTGTTCTGCTGGTGTACCTTCTTGGCAAGTTTATATACCTTATTCCCTTTGCTTGATACCTTGTTTAAAGAATAAGTTCACCTTTTGTAACATCTTACATGTTACCCCCATATTGTAGGTGTAACATGTCACTGTTGCAGCAGCATTCCCATCCCCTTGATCCCCTGTTATGACAATGGGCTGGGGATCTTCTCCCCACACCTCCAATCACAATTAAAAAAAAATTGGGCTGTGTGGGGCTTTGCCTACTCAGCTGCATCATTCATTCTCAGAATTCTGGCAATGGGAGAACTACAAGTACAGATATCCTTTGCAGCTTTTGGCTGGTAGTTCTCAAGGAACTACCAGGGTGCTGTTGTGCACTCTAGGTAGTTCATTGATGCATTGAGATACGAAGGTATGAGCAGACAGCTTACATTGACAGCCTACAAGAGCCCTGCATTGCACCCATGATCTGCTGATTGTGGATGCAATACTTTGTATTTTCCTAGTATGCAATGAATTGCAATTTCTTTACCTGAAAAAAGACTTATATATATATATATATATATATATATAAATAAAATAAAAATGTAATATTATAATATAATTTTTTTTTTTTTTTTTACAAAGGTGAACTTTTACAGAGTCTATTTTTTTTCTAGTATTAAATAAAATTGGTTATGTTTAAGACCCAACCCCCCTGATTTTTATTTATTTTTATTTTTTGTGAACTGTGTGGCACTAAAAAGATTTTTCTTAATTGGGTGAAAGTTTAAGTTCCTCTTATCTGTGTTCCCCCCTGGTGCCACCTTTCAGGGAGAAGGGGGGTATGGGTACCTGTGTTTGACAGGTACCCTTCCCCACTTCCGGGAGATGGCGCCGTCCCTCGGAAATTCGGCCCCCTCCTCCTTGCTTCCTTCACTGTTGGGCCAGTTAGAAAGCATAGTGGAGATGGCGATGGCAGCACCAGACAGCTGAAACCCGAAAATGGGCTAGGCATTGCAGGCTCCCTAAACAGGTTAGTGTCCATATATTAAAAGTCAGCAGCTACAGTATTTGTAGTTGCTGACTTTTATTTATTTTCCCCAAGTGGAACACTACTTGAACTCCCTTCTCATTCAATTGACTGCTTTAAAATTTTGAATTTCCAAACCCTTTTCTATGTTGGTGATAGTGGTCACCAGGACAAAGGGAGGCAACAGACAGCAGTAAGACTTTGAAAGTGGTTCTAAACCTTCCTTAATGTATCCAAAACTGAAAATAGTTTTTGCTAAACATACACTGAATCTGTTAGATATAAACACGCTTGATTCCTTTGCTAACCTCTTCTTTAGAGAATTTTAGCTGCCTGTCATTCTATTGCAGTTGCTTTGTTGCTTGCTCATTCACTAATCTCAAACAATGATCAAGATGAGGAATTCAAACGCACAATTGCAGCATGCTTGTTCTAGGTCTGAGTAAGGCCTCATTCACGTGGCCATGCTGATCTGTACACCCGTGTGAATTGTTATTTTCACCCACGTGGGATGCATGGGTGTTCAAATCAGTGAGAGGCTGGGGGTGCCCTCCATGCAGATCCGTGCAGCCACCTGTTTGTCACTGATTGGAACAGGTTGCTTGCATGCCACTGGTGCACCCCACGTGGGTGAAAACGGCCCTGTACGGGTCGGTACACTCGTGAGAATGAGGCCTAAATAAGAATTACAGACGGACCATTTTTGTTGGTGCCAAGACTTTTTAATGCCCAGATTAATTATCCTTCTATCCTGTTCATTGCAGCAGATGTAGTTCTTGAGTCAGAACAGCAGAAGGTGGAGGAGAAGAATGAGTCAAGCGCCTCTCTGAAGTTGGAGGAGAATACCTCATTAAAGAAAGAAGCCACAGGCTCTGGAAAGGAAGAAATAAGTATATCTTCAGCTGAAGAACAAAGTGTGGAAACGCTGGTCACAGATGAAATTGAAAGTTCACACATGCAGTGTTCTATAGTTTCTAATGTAGAAAATATTTCCAAGATTTCAGAAGATGAGATAATCACAGAGAGCACGTAAGTATTGCACACATGTAGTTTCTTTAACATAGCCGTCATCTAGTAAGGCAAAGGCCAATGTTCATAGCGCTGTAACCCATCGCAGCCGGCATCTGTCCCTATTGCAGCCGGCAGCTGTTTGCTCTGCACTGAAGGGTAAAAAATGTGCTTCCCATGGATTGTAACAATAATAGATGATTGCGCTGCTTTGTAAATTGTATAATCCTCTTGCAATACAAAATCGGGCACTTCAATGCTAAAAAGACTACAAACTACCTGTACAGAGCTATTATTTTTGGCCTCAGACATTACTGTCCTGCTTGAGCCCACCACCTATGCCATGATGCCCTGTGTGCCAATATCTTTGTCATGCCAAGTTACATTTTAGTTTTGCAAAAGTCTACATATTGTTAAAGCCAACCTGTCAGTAAATTAAAAATCCAAACCAACCTACGCAAAAATGGACTGGGCACTCTCCGGTACTTTAAACTTACCCTCAACTCTGCTGCCCGCTCCTCGATGTTCACTGTTGCCTGGTTTAATAATGCTACTCTGAACTTTACTAGGCAGATATTTTATGGTCTTTAGCTATCGGATCATTGGTAAAACACTGGGGGAGATGTACTAAAACTGGTGCACTCAGAATCTGGTGCCGCTGTGCATGGTAACCAATCAGCTTCTTACTTCAGCTTGTTCAATTAAGCTTTGACAATAACACCTGGAAGGTGATTGGTTTCTATGCAGAGCTGCACCAGATTTTGTACTCTCCAGCTTAAATAAATCTCCCCCACTGTCTGGTACCTTTGCAGTGACGCAAGAGAAGCAGCAAGGAATAACATGGTACAGGGCTGCTAAGCAGATATGATCAAATATGGTTGCCCTATATTGACAAACTACTGATGCGAGGTTTTTAAAAACATTAACACACTTAGAATCTTTAACATGGAAGTAGATCTAAACCTAAGTTGATGACATGTAGGTTGCTAATGCACTGTGTGTCATTCCATAAAAATCCTGATGAAAATGTGTTAATCTTTTTTGGATCTTGGTGTTGCTGATCTTTTTCAGCCTGTTTCAGACACTTCCTGTCTGCTTCCACGCATCCTAGCATTGACTGAAAATTAACCAGCTTCCTTATCGTGACCGCAGTGCACTGTGGCTGAGCAATGTGCTTTGGCAATGCTGCTTTCTGTCTCCACCAGGGGGAGCATGTGACAGATTATCAATGCAGGAGCATAAAAGACAGCTGTCATTTCATGTCTAAATAAGAACCCTTATAGCAGGAACAACGGGTATTACTCTAATGAAAGCTGCATAATTAAAACACATTGAAATCAACTTTTGAATATGCATTCACATTAAAATTTTTATAAAACTAAATGGTTTTATTTCTACTTTAAGTTGATCTTATTCACGTGTGTGTGTGTGTGTGTGTGTGTGTGTGTGTGTGTGTGTGTGTGTGTGTGTGTGTGTGTGTGTGTGTGTGTGTGTGTGTGTGTGTGTGTGTGTGTGCGTGTGCGCGTGTGTGTAACTTGCATTAAAAGGACTACGAAGATCAAACTTAGTTTGTCAAGTCTTACCAACTTTGATTTGGTTGATTCTCAGAGGTAAACCTAAAGAAAGTGCTAGGGAAGGGTAGTGATATCCCCTCAGGATTTGTGCATGTTTCTAGGAAAAGTTGTGAACCTATCACAGGTTCATGGGAAAGGAGTTTCTTGAGCTTGCCATAGATCAAAATGCTACTGGTTCAGCAGGGACCAGGCAAATTTCCATTGTGTGTGTTGGCAGATGTAATTCCTACTCCACCTAGCTGGTGGCACCTGGCCACCTTGGGAATGGAGTGAAGTCCTAAAGGGAAATTATGTTCCCTGCAGCCTCTGTAGGTGTCACGGGGGGAAACTGCTTCCTCAGTGACTTTCTGTGGCCATCTCGGTTGTGGCATAGCTAATAAATAGCAGTGAGCCGCTGTATTTGATGTGACTTTGAGTGGTTAGAATAGGGATAGGATTTTGAGCCATCACCTTTGTCAGTCACCTGCCAGTCGGCCACCCCTTCAGTTGTTGGCACCTTGGTAAGATCAGTTCAGTCTGTGCTGTAATTGACTGTGCCTGTTCCTGTTGTTTAAAGTAGAACTATAGTCAAAACTTTTTTGAGTGAGGGAGGGTTATAACAGTTGTCAGATTTTTTTTTTTTTTTTCTTTTTGTCTTTTGTGTCCTATTGCATAGATTTCCCTTCACTTCCTGTCCCATAGCCAAACAGGGAGTGATAGGAAATCTCTGTAAATTAAGGTCACCAGTGTTGCCATTGGAAGATTTCCTACCTGTTATTACTTTTCTGGGGACAACCCAAAATTAGTTTTTTTTTTTCTTTCAATTATAATTGTAAACAGGACAAATAGAGGGTGAATTTCCCTAACAGGGGCAGAGACAGAAATAAAAAACTGACAGATGCTCTAGTCAAAACTTAAAGTTTTTTTTTTTGTCTTTTTAGTTATACTTTTAAGGACTGTTAGCATTCGTCTGGGACCTGCAATGTGCCTGTGTGATAGTGTTACTATGAGGGAGACTTACTTAACACTGGTGTACATGCAATCTGGAGCAGCTGTGCATAGTAACCAATCGGCTTCTAACTTCAGCTAGTTCAGTTGAGCTGTGACAATAGGGCTGGGTTCACATTGTATGACAAATGCTCCGACATTGGGAGCTCACGTCAATCAAGGTTTCCCTATGAGAGTCGTCTTAACTGGTCCGACACAAGTCAGTCCAACTTTGAAAATGCTCCCTGCACTACTTTGATCCTACTTGAGCCCGTTGAATATCACTAAAGTCGAATCGCAGTCCTAACTAACCTGACTTTGGCAGGCGACTTGTGCTCTGATGATCTTGAAGGGGAGCCCCAGCCAAATGGCATGGGTTCCCCCTCGAAGACCATACTAGACCCTTATCCAAGCAGCCCGGTAGGCCAGTAAAGGGGGTGGGGATGAGCTTTGCACCCCCCCACCGCAAAACACCTTGTCCCCATTAACATGTGAACAAGGGCCTCTTCTGACAACCCTTGACAACTCTTGCCAGTGCTTGTCGGGGTCTGTGGGCGGGGGGGTTTATCAGAATCTGGAAGCCCCCTTTAAGAACGGGGGGCTCCCAGTTCCCGGCCCCCCACCCTACGTGAATGAGTATGGGGTACCCCTACCCATTCTCCTGAAAAAAAAAAAGTGTCAAAAAGAAAAATAATACACAGTATTTTATTAAGGCAGTTCCGGCGTCTCTTCCGATTTTCTTCTCCCCTCTCCAGCTCTTCTGGTGAGGTCTCCTCCCTCTCCTGGTTCTTCTCTCTCGAGAGACAACATTGGAAGAAGAGCAGAGGGAGACCAGGCAAAAAGGTGAGGAGACCTGGCAGAAGAGATTGAAGACAGCGAGTAGAGGGAGGTGAACCGGCAGAGGGAACACGTCACCAGCAGAGCCGGAGGGAAGAAGAAATCGCAAAAGACGCCGGAGCTGCCTTAATAAAATACTTTAAAAACCTGTGTACTGTGCTTAATTTTTACACTTTTTTTCCAGGTGAATGGGTAGGGGTACCCCCTACCCATTCACAAAGGGCAGGGTGGTGAAATCTGGGGGCCCCTCTTGTTAAAAGGGGCTTCCAGATTCCGATAAGCCCCCACCCCACAGACCCCGACAACCACCGGCAAGGGCTGACGGGAAGAAGCCCTTGACCCACAAGGTGCTTTGGGGTGGGGGGGCGCAGGGCCCCACAACACCAACCCCCCCATGTTGAGGGCATGCGGCCTGGTATGGTTCAGGAGGGGGGGCACTCGCTCGTCCCCACCCCATTTCCTGACCTACCGTACTGCGTGCTCAAATAAGGGTCTGGTATGGATTTGGGGGGGGGGAGCCATGCCGCTTTGTCGGCGTGGGGGGTTCCCTTCGGTCTGGCATGGTCTTGGAGGGGGAATCCATGCTGTTTTTTGGCGTGGAGTTTCCCCTAAAGATTCATACCAGACACAAAGTGCCTGGCATTGTCAGGTTTAATGTCGGATCCCTGTTCATTGAAGTCAGATGAAGGTCTAAAACTTGGAAGCTGATAGGTCACTATGCACAACTGCACCAGATTCTGTGTGCACCAGTTTTAGTAAATCTCCCCCTTAGTGTTACCGAACTTGTTACGGAAGAGTAAGGCCTCGTTCACACCTTGTGCAGAGACGTCCGTTTTTCTGCATGCGTTCTGCAAGGGCTCAAAGAAAAAAAAAATTCTCTGTGCCCTGTTCACACCACAATGTCCTGATTTTTTTATTTATTTTTTTTCTGCGCAGGAATCTGCAACTTGTATATAGTTTTCTGCGTGGAAAAAAAACTTGCGTGACATTTGTGGTGTGAACGTATTACTGAGCCTGAGATTGCAATAGATATTGCACCTGTATAAAGCAATATTGCTAATTGTGATATCTGTGTTCAGCAAGTGTAATTCCTCGATATCACTCAACTAAATACAAAATTGATAAACTACCTTGGACTCTGAGCTTGCTGCTGCTTCAAGTTGGGTACCATACAGCTCGCTCTGCACCCTGTGGCTGCTCTTGCTCAACAGAAGTTGATCCAACAATCAACTTCTGTCAAATGGGCTTGCTGGAAAACTTTTCTTGATCAATGGCTGCAACCACTGATTATTGTATTCTGCCAGTGGAGAGTCCCCGCTCTCCATTGTCAGCACATAATGTCTCTGCAGGGAGGATTCCTCTTTTCATCTTGATTGTGTGGATGGAGGAATCCATTTGTTTATTTTCGTTGAGCCTGCTGGCTGACCGGAAAAAAAAAGATCCATCAATGACCAGCCTTAGGGACATTCTGTACACAACTTTTGTGTGTATTGCCTCCAGAAACTGTGATAGTTGAAAAGAAGGCACATTTACATTTTTATTTAAGCAGTTTTAGAAACCAATAGGTTGCAGCGGGTTAAAATGGAGAGGCAATGTTTAAAGACACTGTCACTGCCTGATTAGGGCAAAGTGCCTTTGCAGATTTGGAAACCCCTAGGCATTTGTACTTACTCCATGCTCCCTTGCCGCTTCCCTGCTGCAGCACCCAGCCTCTCTATGCTCTGGTGTCCCTCTAGATTCCAATGTTCAAAGAGAAGTATGGGTTTAAAAAAAATAAACGTGTGTGTGTGTGTGTGTGTGTATATGTATATGTATATATATATATATATATATATGTGTGTGTGTGTGTGTGTGTGTGTGTGTGTGTGTGTGTGTGTGTGTGTGTGTGTGTATATATATATATATGTGTGTATATATATATATATGTGTGTGTGTGTGTGTGTATATATATATATATAATGTGTGTGTGTGTGTGTGTGTATGTGTGTATATATATATATATATATATATATATATATATATATATATATATTTTATACTCGCATAGGTGGATGCAGCATTGATCCGATGCTGCATCTGTCACCCGCAGCTTCTAAAACTGGTTTAGATTAGGTTTAGAATGTGGCTGAGACTAGTGTTTGATAAGAGAAAAGTGTGGGGTTCTCAAAAGGAAAAAAAAAATGCTCCACGTGTTCCTCGCTACTTCTAAGACTGAGAACTGAGTGATCAAAGACCGCTGATCATTCAGTTCTCAGTCTTCAGTAAGCAGAGTCAGCAGTTTTTCTGCTCTGCCCCTCCAGTGCTCACTGGAGTACTGGGCTGTGCAGGGGTTGGGGGCAGCTAGCTTAGGCGCTCAGCTGATCACAGAGAGGCTGAGCTGGCTGTCAGTCCAGGCATCTGGGTGGATCCCGATTTGTAAACTTTACGATTTGTAAAGTTGGAATCCACCCACAGCCTGGACTGGCTGAGTAATGCCCCCGCTGTCGGCTGAAAAGAGGTCACAGGAGTGCAGAACAAACTGCACTCCTGTGATCCTCAGGAGTAGTACAGCCAAAATAGCTCAGGCTATAGTTCTGTTTTCAGGCCTGCCAATTGGCCATTTAGTTGGCAGCACTGTCACATGTCTCTTAATTCTATTATTGCCATGTCTTCCTTGGTGGCATATCTAGTCTGTGCCTCAGTCATTGTGAATTCAAGCAATGCTTTTTTTATTCTGTGTAATATAAAAAGGATGGATATACATATACTACAGTGTGCCTGTAGTGGGTAGTAGCTGAAAACTCAGGTCAGTGTCCTCTCTTCCAGTGTTTTGAGAAAAAATCAGCAACTCCCAAGTATCCATTCAGGGTTAACTGACACGTTACTCAGGACTGAATGTGTATGAATGTGATGTGTTTGACAACACTCAAGTTTTTTTTTTCTTCATGTATTGTTCATTTTAAAACTTATTGTGATGTCATTGACGTGCAGGTCAAGCCCTTTGTCAAGAGATGATACGGTGATGGAAAATACAACACTTGAATATGATAAGATTGGTAAGTATGGACATCTAATGTTATGCTGGATAACAGGCAGCAACCAGTCAAGAGCACAGTGTCTTACACTCATATCTCCCATCCATTATTCTTGGTTGGACACTGATCAGCACAGCAGAAGATATGATTGATGTTGTAAGAAGAGTACTTTAGAGGAAATCTATAGTTTTTTTCACATATGTATGTTGATGTAAATAGCTTAAATATAAGCAATACAACAGTCTCTAGGTAATTTGTCCTGTGATCTGTTCATTAAGGGGACTGGTTATCTCTAGAATGAAAGCTTTGGACCCTGTTCCCCCAGCCATCTGTTCAAACGCCAGTGCCCCACAGTTTTCAGTCTGACATTGCCTACACCTGCAAGGTAAACCATACAAGATAAGGCACGTTTTAAAGAGGAAGTAAACCCTGATGGGTTTACTTCCTCTTTTTTTCCCTGCAAAGGTAAAGCATAATGGACTACTATGCATCGCATAGTAGCTCATTATGTGTCACTTACCTGACACAGGAGCCAGCGAAGTCGCCGCTGATCCCTGTAGTCCGCCGCATCCATCTTGCTGGTGGCGTCTCGCAGCTCCGACCAATGACAGCGGCGAAGCCGCGATGACGTCACTCCCGCGCATGCGCACGGGAGTCGACAAATTAGGCAAATCCATTCTTGGACTTGCCGCATTTAGTGCGCCTGCGCGCCGCTGTCTACGGCGCATGCGCCGTAGACAGCGGTGCCCATTTTCGGGCAAATATCTCCTAAACCATATAGGTTTAGGAGATATTGCTTGGACCTACAGGTAAGCCTTAATCTAGGCTTACCTGTAGGTCAAAGTGGTTTGAAGGGGTTTACTTCCTCTTTAAAGGATAAGTTCACCTTTGGCAACATTTGTAGGGTGGAACATGTAAAATGTTTCCAATGCTGCCCAATACCCCCCCCCCCCTTTCCCCCCTTTTTTTAGGCTGTTGGCTTGTAGTTCTCAATTAAGTACCATGGCACTACGGAGGGCCGTGGTAGTTCATTTTTTTTTAATGGTGCAGTGCTTTACAGGCTCCAAAAAAAAGTGCATTTATTTTATTTTTTTTATTTTAAATTAAACTTCTCTTTTTAAGTACAGTTAATTAGTAAGTGGGCACCTGGAAACAAGGGGCAACTTAGAATAGGCTAGGTGGGAAGGCTAAGGAGTTTTTATTCTAAAGTGAACCTGACCCTTAAGTTGATACTAAAGTCTCATGTTTTTTTTATTTTTTTGTTAAAAATAACAAACATGTTATACTTGCCTGCTCTATGTAATGGTTTTGCACAGAGCAGCCCAGTTCCTCCTCCTCTCTTTACCCTCTTCGGCACTCCTGGCAAATACCCCCACAGCAAGAGGCCTGCTATGGGGGCACCTGAGCCGCAGCTCCCTGTGTCCATTCAGACACGGAGCCAATCCCCCCCTCCTCTCTCTCTTTATTGGCTCACTGACTTTGATTAGCAGCAGCAGGGGCCAATGGGACTTCGCTGCTGTCTCAGCCAATGAGGAGGGGAGAGTCCCGGACAGCCGAGTCTCTCCTGCAACACCGCTGGATCGAGATGGGGCACAGGTAAGTGTGAGGGGAGGGCTGCTGCACACAGAAGGCTTTTTATCTTAAAGCGGGAGTCCGCCGGGAGTTCCACCATTTTTTTTTTTTTTTTTTAAAGCCAGCAGCTACAAATACTGCAGCTGCTGACTTTTAAAATAAGGACACTTGCCCGCCCAGCGCGCCCGCGATGTCGGCACCCGAAGCTGATCTCTCGATCGTCTCTCGGGTGCTGCCGCCGCCATCTTGCGTATGGGAATCAGGAAGTGGAGCCTTTCGGCTTAATTTCCCGGTTCCCTACTACGCATGCGCGAGTCGCGCTGAGCAATAAGGATGGTCCCGCTGCCTCTGGGATCCGTGTGTTTCCCAGCAGGCAGCGGGGGACTTTCGAAAAGGGGCGTAATCTACGCCCCTTTCCGCAGATAGCTATGCCGGAAGTGGGTGCAGTTACCTCTACTGTACCCCTGAAAGGTGCCAATTGTGGCGCTGGAGGGGGGGAGGATTCCAATGAGCGGAAGATCCACTTTAGGGTGGACCTCCGCTTTAATGATTTACAACCACTTTAAACTTTGTTAAATATGTTGATAGCCTCTGAAAGGTCCCCCTACATATGTGTTTAAATCATATTTTATTTCATGTCTACAGGTTTCATAAATTGGCATATTTAAAAGTTTGAAAAATTTTGATATAATTTTGCACATCCTTTGCCTGGGATTTTGGATAAAATATAGAATAATTAAATTGCATGTCATTTTTGGGGACATCTGTGCCCCCTCTGTTGGTGAGGACTCATGTTTTTATTTTTTCCCCATCACTCCCAGTTTCTGTAACAGTGTTTATTGGGACACACAGGAGCAAGGACCTTTCCCTACTATATCAATAACTGTATTTATATGTAGACCGGGTTACATCTAAATACCTTTAATTGTGTAACAATTGGGGATATTTTGTTTAAAAAAAAAGAACAAAAAAAAACCCCTGCACTTGTTTCTTAGGAAGGAAGGAACATTAAAATATAAAATGCAAAGCTCAGACGCTAGCCTTTATCTTGTCTATCCAGCTTAACGTTTGTGACGCAGTGTAAATGTTCCAAGATATATTTTCCATGAGTGATATGCATGGCTAGAGGTTTCTGTTTGTCGCCTGATGACGTATGGAAAATGGTTGTTGAAAATTGTTACTGTAAAGGAAAACTTCAAGCTACTGCTTTAGAAGCATATAATGTGTAAAAAAAAAAAAAAATTGTTATATTGAATCTTTAAAGGATAACTCAACTTTTCATGGGGAAAAAAATAGCGAAAAAATATAGTGTATACAAATGCAACTCAAGTCATATTGTAATTGAAAGGTATTAAAAATTGCCTTTCTTTTTCAATCTGCAGCTTTGTAATTTTCTGAAAATGCAATGTAATATGGCTATCTGGATGCGTTCTGTACACAGGAGGAGTACAGAACACTCCCCCAGATATGTAATTTCCTACTTGATTGGCTCACGGATTTTCCCAGAAGTCTGCCCTAACATACAGTCAGATTTCAGGCATCCCCTGCAACAAAAATGTAATTTTTGGTGAGATTCGCTCAATAGGAAATCGCATCTAAAGGGATGCAGGACCAGCAGATTTCTTCTCTAGAGCTCTGCAGGTGCACAGCTGATTGATAATTATGAAACCACTTCCATTAGACTCACTTTTCCACATGGATACAGATAAACACACATGGATTTCTTCAGAATAATGAAAGGTAGGCATCTGCAGCAAAGTTTGGTAAAATCCCTGCAATGCACATAGATCACCCAGAGTTGAATGTTTTCTCAACAAAAGTTGAGTTGCGCTTTAAAGATGTTTAAATTCACAGCTCAAAGACCACAACGGCATATTATTCATAACATGGTTGTTTCAATTTTTAGGAATCCTAAAATGATTTCTGTACTGTTTGTCCCATCTGTGTAGTGTCAGAAAGCTAGGGGAATTCAAATGTAGGGAGATTTTTCATTGGTTGTCAGCAAGGTTTAATTTGTCAGCAATTGCTTTAGTTGCAGTTCATTATTTTTTGTTAGACGTAGTTTGCAGCCCCACTAACCAGTGATGAAAGCTGCAATACTGGTTGAATCGCCAGGTGACAATAGAAGTGAAAAAAAAATCTAAAGAATGGAAACTAAATTAGCTACCATATCTAAAAAAAGGTAAGTTGCAATATAAAACATTTGTGGAGGTGTAATGCTGCTTTATTTGCTAGCCCAAAAAAATTTCAATGCAAAAAAGGAACAGTTCAGGATTATTATAATTTCCATATCATGGTTATTCTGTGTCTTGCTATCACTTAACAAGCAGTAGTAATTTTTGATGAATTAGGCCTTTGCTGTGTCACATCCTGTGTAATATTTGGTCTTTTTCCTTTTTTTTCCCCTTAAAGTGGAGCTTGAAAACAGAACTTCAACTCCAACTGCAGAACTAGAGAACCATCAAATCTTTACAACAAAAACAGTAGTTACGGAGCAAGGCTCCCAAACTCTATCCTCTGAACAACACATCAAAGATACAAATATTGTTTTTCAAGATTACCGCCACATTACAGAGAATGAAACACGTGAGCATCTGAAGAGCACCACCACAGAAAAGGGAAAAATGCAGGATTCAGCTGTCCAGACAATGCAGGATTCAGCTGTCCAGACTGTTAACTTTGACAATGATGCAGAGAAACTTTCAGAGGAGTTTTTACATTCCCAGGAACCTACTTACCTGAAAACTGTGAGTAGCACAGACAATGTTCAGCATAAACTTAATGGTCACATAGGCCAGCTGACACAGTTTAATGGCCAGCAGATGGCTGTAACTGGGAGAGAACCAAGTAAGCAGGAACTTGTTGACAATCTCAGGGAAAGTATGCACACGCAGACCATTGATGAGAGCAGTATTGAGAGTTCTTTGATTTCACAATCAAAAACATTCCCATTTTATAGACAACATTCTGATCCCAAGCCTAAGCCTTCCAATGAAATCACTAGAGACTACCTTCCCAAGATCGGAATGACCACTTACAAAATTGTTCCTCAGAGATCGTTTGATGTAGAGCAATACATGGAATCTGAAAGTCCGCAGGATGTCCATAATATTGAGTACAGACCAATGAATGAACATGTGATAAGTCATGCTGTTACACATGACAATAATACATCAGATGTAGGTGAAAAACCTATACTGTTATCACAAACAAAAAATGGACACCATTTACCAGAAGGGTCAGCTACTTATTCCTTTAACACTGCTTCAAAAAGTGTTTCTGAGCCTAGTCAAAGAGACCATCTTGCCTTATCTAGAAGTTTATCTGCAGCACCTGCCTTAAGCATAAATAAAGTTGCTCCTGAGGTCAAACCAAAACCGAAGCCCACAAGCCCAGTCAAAGGTCCAAGTTCCTTTTACTTACAAATGCAGAGGAGAGCTTCCAGTATGTATGTAACATCTGCAATTGCCAAGACAAAGTCTTCTGCTAGTGCAGCGAACAGCATGGCTAAACCCAAGGATCTCAGCAATGAAGCTTCTGTGATTACCATTACAACTCTTCCCTCTAGAATTAATGTAGTAAATATGTCTTCTGGTTTAGAGGAAAGATTGCCTGGAGATAGATCAGAATTATCGGGAAGACCTAATGAGGTCAAAAATGGTGGACTTGGATCAATCAATGAAGTAAATTTGGAAACCGAAAACATCTATACTTCACACTCTTCCATGGAAAGCCATGTTAAACCAATACAAAGTGAGGTATCTTCTGTCAGTGTGCCAGTAGAACACAAAAAGCATGTAACGTTCCAAGAAAATATCCAGACTGATGCATTGGAACCACCTCTGCAAGTGAAGATTTCTGATTACACCAGCACTGTACCAGAAATCTACCGTGTTGACAGACCAGCTGTCCCACAGGATTATAAACCCGAAGTTCTTTCAACAACATCATATAGCAAGCTGACCAGAACTTTGAGTTCTCCAACTGGCCAGTCTGCTC
The DNA here is from genome assembly GCF_037356315.1 of Lithobates pipiens. Taxonomy (NCBI): domain Eukaryota; kingdom Metazoa; phylum Chordata; class Amphibia; order Anura; family Ranidae; genus Lithobates; species Lithobates pipiens. The sequence continues at coordinate 48,649,602 of NW_027507784.1, forward strand.
CATTGACCTTGCCAAAGTTAAGTACTTTTATTACTCCCAAGCCTTTCACAAGTACAAATTCCAGTTCTTTTTCTTCTACTGTTACATCACCAGTTAAACGATCTCAGTCATTCAGTTCTAGTATCTCACCTGTCAAACAGCCATCAAATGTGATTGCTCCCATTGGTTGGTCACCAGTCACTTCACCAGTTGAATTCAAGAAAGATTCCCTGGTCTTCCCTGAGAGTTCTGAAGAAATCCTAGAAAATGAGGTAATGACTAGTATACCAAAAAGAGCTAATTTTGCTACAGTTCTATGATTTATATATATATATATGTGTGTGTATTTTCTATGTTTTCAGTCCCTTTCTCCATTTTCCCAAAGTGTATTTTGTAATTATAATTTTTATCACTATTTTGACTGTTTATTGGGTTACCAGGCAAGTAATTGTTATACAAATAGAATCTGTGTGGGCCATTCTTCTGCATGTTGTAGCCGAGCAGGTCTGAAGCAAGACCAAAGGAGCTTGTTTAACCCGTATCTTTCCTTCCGGTGCTTCATGTAACAGTTCTTATATAGGCCTGGATGAAAAAAGTACCTTCTACCTATGATGCTGATCTAAGATAGTCCAACCAAAACTTCTGTGAGGTATCTGGTTTAGCCAATAAGCTACAATTTTATAACATTGCTTCAAAAACTACAACAAAATTATAACCCTATATTTTGAGCTGTAAGCAACTTTTATAGACCATTGATCTTTTAAACTAACTCTGTGATGTTATCAAATGATATTGGATAGTAGACGACATGACCTGAAACTTTGCGTCCCCAGGATGACAATCCACTTCCAAGTATGAGAACACACCCACATTGCTTTGTTCATGGCATGTCTGTGCTTGTGCAAATACAAACCCATCAGGTGGTCAGTTTCATTATAGGATCTCTATAGGGGCTCCAGTATTACACTAGGAAGAACTGTAAACTTTTAACAGTGCAGGTACAGTTTGGCACTTTATGGTGCCTGCATACAGTTCTTTTCTACATTCTTTTAATTTGTTTCATATACTTGACATATTGCTAAACCTCTTTCTAACAAGTTTCTATCCCTGTCTGCAGGGCATAGCAACTGGTTTTCCCTTAATGCCACCCCCCCCCCCCCCTCCCCAGCAGCACATACTCAACTTTTTATTGCCCCTCTACTCCGTTCAGTTGCTGGGAGCAAAGAACATGGTGGTGGAACGTAGTATAGAGAAACATGTTGCTTTCTCTCCTCTCTCTCATGTGCCAGCATTGGGCTTGGTGATTGGCTCAGGACTGTCACTTTACACAGGGCTTGCTTTCCTCGCTGCTGGCACCTGAATGGAGCTGTGACAGGTAAACGTTATGTGCTGATCTTAAAGGGACATAGAAGTGACCTGTTTCTTTTGCCCTACATGGACTAATTTCCAATGTTCTGTTTCTGCAGGATTCTCTGGGTTATATTAAGCAAAGTCCGAACATTTTCACAAGTTAAATTAATTCCCTTATGTATTTTTTATATATAATTTGTTGTTTATTAAAATTGGGCTAGACACAGCAGCAACCATGGGAATCCTAATAAGAAAGGTGTAAACAACTGGATATTCCCTCAGTAAGAGCCTGTTGAAGAGCTATTGTCATTAAAAGGGTAAAATCGACAGCCTCCTAGAAGCTACCTGCATCTTCCCATAGATAACAGACCTTTCTGAGACTGACCTGTTAAATGAATACCAACACAGTACCTGTGATATTTATACACAGGACAGATTAATATAGAATACAAGAGCCAGTCAGTCAAATATCGGCACCATCATACATTTTTAAAGAGCCAAAGATCATATCCTTATTATTGATAAATAAAACTGAGAAAAGATATGGCTTTTTTTTTTTATACTCCTAGACTTCAAAGCTCTTATATTAAAGTGTACCTAAGCCAAATCTTTTCTTAAACGTACATCACAGGACACTAGATGTTCACAGCTACTTGGGTTATGTTGTCATCATCAGATGAATGGACACTGACCAAATAAAACGCAGAAATCCCTGCCCAGCTCAGCTAAACCTTAGTTATTAAGTAGTGTGTTTAGGGGATGATTATGGCTATGGATGCTTTCTGATGATTTTCCTTGTAAGGGCTTATGCCGTGTACACACGACTGGTTTTCCCCATCAGAATAAACTTTGAAGGTTTTTCCGACGGAATTCCGCTGAAACCGTCTTGCGTACACATGATCACACCTAAGTCCAACCGTCAAGAACGCGGTGATGTACAACACGTAAGACGGAACTAGAAAAAGGAAGTTCAGTAGCCAATAGCTTCTGTCTCGTACTTGCTTCACAGCATGCGTTGTTTTTGGTACGTCGGAACAGCATACAGATGAGCGGTTTTCCTGATAGGAATTGGTTCCGTCAGAAATATTTAGAACATGTTCTATTTCTAGATCCATCAGAATTTTCAATATAAAAAGTCTGATTGGACATGCACACGATTGGAATATACGATGAAAAGCTCCCGTCTGACTTTTTCTGTCAGACATTCCGCTCATGTGTACACTGCATTAGTCAGCATTTTCCTGGATTGTTCCCATCAAACCTAATAGGCTAGAGGAGGCTTCATCTGGATCGGTCACTACGGCCTAATTACCAAGTGAGATTGTACTTGCTTAAACATCAGGTGGGGACATTAACCCTGAATCCCTGCCCTTATTTGGTATTTCCACTGACTCAAGGGCCCAATCCTCCACTTCCTTTGTGTCGAGGGAGGAATTTTCTGCAGCTTTATCTGGCATGATCAGCTCTCAGGGATTCTCACTGTATTGGAACTCCTGGGATGCAAACGTGGGTGCTCTCCTTATCCATCATCCTCTCCTCCTTTGAGGGAGGATTAGGTATTGGAGGAACACTTCATGATGTTCTTTCTAATGCACCCTCACCTACAGAAAAGGATTGTGTTTTCACCACTGAAGCATTTTTCTCACCATCACTCCATGGAGGAGGCATTCTAAAAAGAAATGGGGTACTCTGTTGATTTAATTTTTAACTACTTAAACAGGACCTTGGCAGTCCCACCATTTAAAGACGCCATGGATAATAGATTACAGGCCATCTTCAAAATGAATTCTCTCTTGTGCAAGTGGCTCTGCAGTCTTTGCTAGGGTTTATGTGGTAGGAGTTTGCCAAGCCCTAAAGAAGTAGTATGGCCAAAGTTTTTTGGCTCTACTTGTACTGTAAATCAAGTCAAGATCAAAGCCTGCTGTCGACTGACATCACTCAGCTAGTCCAGGCTCGCGACAGATACAGACTTTAAAGTTGGAATTCACCCAGGTGCCTGGACCGGCAGATTGCTCGACATCTCAGTGAACTGCTGGGAGACCGTCACCAAATCTCTGCTCACTAAAGACTGAGAACTGAGTTTCTCTCTTAGATCACTCAGTTCTCAGTCTTAGAAGCAGCGGGGGACATGTGCTACATTTTTGTTTTTCTTTTTAAGAACCCCACACTTCTCTCTTATGTAATGCTACTCTGACACATTCTAAATCGAATCTATCTAGCCATGTAAAGAATAGATCACTATACTTGCCTGTTCTGAAGCTGTTCTGGTCCCTCGCTGAACTTTCAGCGGTGGCTTCACTGTGTGGGAGTGTGCAGGAGAGGCAGCCAACAACGGAAGCCCCATAGTAACTCTGTGTATGATGTCACTTCCCCGGCATTTCACAACCTTTTTCGGCTTTCTCAATTTACAGAGCAGCTGAGACTGAACCGGATCGGCTATAGAAAAGTTAAGTATAGCGATTTTCTTTACAGGGTTAGATAGATTAGATTTAGAATGTGGCTGAGATTAGGTTTAGTTTTTGGCTGTACTTCCACTTTAAGTTCTGGGGGAAGCACAGAGAACCAAACCAAAATGAGCCTGCCACTTGGAAGCTCCTGGAGGATTTTCAGAGTACATGGAGTTTCTCAGTAGATGTCTTGGAAGAATACATATGCCAGCTTTTAGAGGTTTCCACATGAGAAGGATCCTAAGGCTTAAGTGTTGGTTGGGGGAACTTCTCTACAAGAAGCAAATCAAGGCTGTCCTTTGAGGGATGAATGCTTGTTTTACCATTCCTTGGAAGTCTTCATCCATAAGGTGACTGTGGGTAAAAGCATGCTATTGCCCCCAAAGAAGATGATTCATCAGAAACCAGTGATGCCTTGGGGATCCATGAAGAGTTATTTCCTAATCAAGAAGAACTGGAACTGGACCCCCAAGTCGTCTGGTTCCGGTTTGTTGCCATTACTTTGGCTCACTGAGTTGAATGCGCTTTCCTGCAAGGAACATTTTCAGGCTCTTCACCAGGATAAGATGGTGTTGAGGCTTTGCTGCTCCTTCCGACCTAAGGTGGTTTCTTAATTTCACCTGAATAGGAACTTTGTGTTGCCATTTTTTCTTTAGTTTTTGTTCTAATCCAGAGCATCCCAGTGAGAAAGTGCTTCCCTCCTTTGGAGGATGATCGAGCTGTTGCAGGCAGCCTTATAGTGGGGTTTTCCCCCTGTTCTATTTTGGGGTTTTGGGCTTGTTGATGTGTTTTCAGACATCATGAATCCTCTATGCCCTGTACTGTATGATTAAGAAATTAGGATTTTTTGTTTAACACAGGACACAGAGATCCTTCCCCTCTTGTCTGTTCTTCATTGCTTGCTACAGCCCTTGGCTTAGCTGAGGGGCGTTATGGCGGGCAACGTTTCCTGCCTTATTTTGGCCAGTGTCTATTCACTTGAAGGTGGCAGCATAACCCAAATAGTCATGAATATGAAGTTATCTGTGCTTTGTGATATACTCAAAGAACAGAGTTTTATAGGTGAACCAAAAATCTATTTTTTTTTTTTTTTTTTTTTTTGGGAATAGATGGGTTTTTATGCAGTTTGCCATTTACCATTTCCCTAACTTTCAGTTCAGGTAGCAATCTTAAAAGGTTGGATTTCCAGTTGCTTTCTTTCTCAGGGACAGTGGTCATCATATCTTTTTTTCTGTGCATATTCCAGAATCATGTTCTGTTCTCCCATGGAATGTCAGTGCTTTTATTACTTAACTGTCATTGTTTGTCTTTTTTTATTTAACCATTTGGTCCTTGGATAGGATTACCATTTTTGAATACATACTGATTCAAATAATTATGTCCTTTTAAACAGTTAACAAATTGCATTAATTTGTTTTGTATAGGTAAATTTTTACTAATTGTCTCGCAGTTGTCTCGTTCTTAGAACTCGTGCTCATGGGCTTTTCCTGGTAGTTTATTCATAGTTTGTTTTCTAGAACATCTATAAATTTGACTAGGAAGTTTTTTCACAAGGTTGACATTTTTCATAACTCTCCATGTAGTAATTAAAGCGAAATTTACCTTTAATTTAACTAGCAATTTCGAAAAACCACTGACAGACAGGGTTTTTATATAAGAAGAGAACCTAGTGGTCCCTTCTATCATAAATGCTTCTCACTGCCTGTTAGCAGCAATGTACAGTGAGCTGTGCATACGCAGCGCAGAGTATATTTATGGCACTGCTCTATGCCACAATGAAGTGACTCCTGTGCACATGATCTCCTGTGTGCTATTCAAATGACTGAACAGAGCACACTGAGAAGGAAGAGAGGACATTGATAAAAGCCCCTGGGACCACTCCACTGTAGTGCTGGAGGACTTCGTTTGACTTCTAATGCCACGTACACAAAGTCCGGTCATGTGTACTCGGCATAAGTGTGCCATAATGGGCTGTGCATACTAGCACACTATGGCATAAACCACCTGGGGGCTCATTTAAAAAACAAAAAAACAAGCATTTAACAGAGCTTAATTCTGCTTTAGGCTCCTTACACAATGGCAAAGTCTGCCCGCTCAGCAGGGGATCTCTCCGCTGAGCAAGTAGATGACAGGTCCATGTCCACTCCGCTGATGTAGAATGGACAGAGCCCACTGTCCTCTATGGGCTGTTGGATGGAAATGGACCGTCTGTCTGTTTCCATCTGACTGTCATCCGATCTGATCCACCGGATGGCTGGATCAGATCGATGGATGGGGAACAGATCCCCATCTATCCATTTTTAGCAGACAGGATTGATGTCGGCAGGTGTCAACAGACACATGTTTATTGACATCCGCCGCACTATAGAGAGCAATGGATGGTCCGATCGGGTCCATCTGAAGAACTGACAGGTGGACCCAATCGGTCTGTCAGTGTGAAATAGGCCTACTAGTTTACTATTATGGAATGCCTTTGGTTCATCAGCTGAATTAAAAGGTCCCCACTTATGACAGGGGGGGGGGCTGGGGAGGGTCTAAGGCAGTGCACATTCTTTATAATTGCCCATTTTCCCCTCCTAGAACAATTTTTTTGCACACAGTTTCTGTATTTTTGGCTATAAAATTACTTAAAGCACACCAAATATTGTAGATTTTCTGAACGTAGAGGCCCTGTATAATTAAAGTGGTTGTAAAGCCTCAAGGTTTTTCACCCTAATGGCCTCTATGCATTAAGGTTAAAAACCTTCTTTGCTGCAGCTCCTCCCAGACCCCCCTCCTTTTTCTTACCTGGGCCCAAACCAATCCAGCAATGTGCATGTTTGCAGCAGCTCCAGCCACTGCCTCTCTCCTCATTGTACAGATAGATAGCAGCTGAAGCCATTGGCTCCTGCTGCTGTCAATCAAATCCAGTAACACAGGAGCAGGGGGGTGGGACCGAGTCTCGCTCCCTGTGTCAATGGACATGTGGGTGCACCCCATAAAGAGAAGGGGCCTGGAGCGCCAGTGGGACACCCCAGAAAAGGAGGATCGGGGCTACTCTGTGAAGACAAAACTATTGCACAGAGCACCTAAGTATCAGCATGTTTGTTATTTTTATAAAAAATAAAAATAAAAAAGTACAAGCCCTTTTAATGTTTCTGCAGTTCAGTGACCGTTTTACAGGTCAGGTCCCTCCCTCGGAATGTAACTGGACAGTAAAAGGAGAAGCAGAAGACTTATCTAATCCCTCTGTCACTCTCCTCTCTCCTCCTTCCAGCATGTTTCTTGTTAGCACTGCAGCTCAACTGACCGGCTTCTTCTGCTGCTTCTCCTCTTCTAATCCTAATACTGGGTCTAATTCAGATGTGAATGAGGGCCCAGTTAGGATGTGTGTTACCATGACACAAAAGTCTATCACAATATGTGGTAACGTGCATAAAATGCGATATTGCATTGAAACATCATTCATTTGGAATGCCACCCCAGCGCTGCAGGGCAACACTCTAGCGCTCTAGGCCCCATATCATTTTCTGCATGTTTGGGTTTGTTGGCAGCGTGTTACTGCACTGCAAAAATGTAAATTGTCCACTAAAGTAGTATTCCAGGATATATATAACTAATTGTAAAACTGCCCCTCCCATCTCCTAACACCTATACCAGTGATGGCGAACCTTGACACCCCAGATGTTTTGGAACTACATTTCCCATGATTCTCATGCACTCTGCAGTGTAGTGGAGCATAATGGGAAATGTAGTTTCAAAACATCTGGGGTGCCAAGGTTCGCCATCACTGACCTATACTAACTAACCCATGGGTGCTCAACCTGTGGCCCTCCAGTTGTTGGGGAAGTCCCATCATGCCTCTGCCTTTGGGAGTCATGCTTGTATCTGTCAGCCTTGCAATGCCTCATGGGACTTGTAGTTCAGCAACAGCTGGAGGACCACAGGTTGAGGACCCATGAACTAGCCTGTGGAAGAAAGATCTGCATACTTATTTTTAGGCCGTTCCGGTATGGTTGCCACCTCATCCCTTTCAAGCCAAACGCATATTAATTACACAGGTTCTCTGGCTGATTAAGGTAGTAATTCAACTTCCTTGGTGCCTTATCAGAATTAAATTTGCCCCAGAACCTGTACTATGTGTTTGTTTTAAAGGGATGAGGTGGTAACCCTACGTTCCGACCTGGTCATGTGATCCCTCTCACCTGGATCAGCCAACGTGGCAGCTTCTGGGGAGAGGAGAGAGTGCTGACCAAGGATGGGACATAGTAAGCCTATGGGTGAGGTCACTGCTCGGGCATTCCAGCCGTTGTTCAGCAATCTCTCCTCTCCCCTACAGCCGGCACTGAGGAGATCACATCACATGACCGAACCAGAGCGACCTGAATATAGGTAAGCATACAGATCTTTCTTTCACAGGTTAGTTAGTATAGTTGTTAGGAAGGGGGAAGGCAGCAGTTTTAAGATGAATTGGATATATCCTGCAATTCTATTTAATGATCTAGAGCCGCATTGGTGTCTTCCATATCTGCCTGAAGTTCAGCTTTGAATGCAGCATGCATAAGCACCTTGCACTTTTATTTTTTTGCATTATTTTTTTCACATATTTACATCCCTTGCCATGTGAAAACTAAAGCCCATGTGCATGAGCACTTAAATCCTATGTTTGTATTATGCTTGTGATTTGTATTAATGTTTTTAACTTCTTAAATGGTGTTACTGCAAGCTATTTTGTTTTGTAGACACTAACCCCTGAACTAAAATACAGAGTGCATAGTCCACCTCCTGTTCCCGAAAAAAAGACCACAGTATCTTTTCCAAGCTCTGACCCAGAAGAGCTCCGCCAAAACATTCTGTCTGCCATTCGCTCAGGAGAGGCAGCTGCCAAGCTGAAAAGGGTGAGTGCATCTGTGAGAGTGCAGAGACCTGGACGGACCTCGTGTGTATTTTATGCTCCAATAGAGAAGCACATTATAAGTGCCACACTTTTTTTGTGATGATCCTTCTTGTTCAGTTTGATGCATGTTTTGATAGAGAGATTGAACTCTTTCTTTGCACTGGGAAAACAGATTTGTGCAGTGATCCCAGGGTGTGGGTTCATAACAGCCTGGGCTCACAAGAAGGGGGTTAAATTACAATGGCTGTCATTCAGCCTGGAAGACTAGTGACCTAAGGATAGAACGAAGTGGGAGAGTGGTGTGGTGGGGGGGGGGGGGGTAGCTCTGGATTAAAAGTGAGTATTGGAGCAAAAGATTTTATTTTATTTTTACTGTTTTGGCTATCTTCCATTTTTTTTTTTTTTGGAATTGTAGATCTTATTCAAGTTATGGTGAATTGCAGAGCATGAAGAAAAATATACGATATTATAATAATATAACCGATTAGAAATAACCCTGAAAATGGTGCGGTCTCTTTACAGATAAATGAGGCAAAACATTAGACTCGACAAGGTCAACCAAACCAACTTCTCTGTTTCAGTTTTGCATGTTTAAATTGCATACTGTCTTTAAAGTGGTTGTAAAGTGTGTGTGTGTGTGTGTGTGTGTGTGTGTATATATAAAAAAAACTATAATTGCATACTGTCTTTAAAGTGGTTGTAAAGTGTGTGTGTGTATATGTATATATATATTCTATTCTAATGTGTGTGTATGTGTATATATATATATATATATAATAATAATAAAAACCTATAATTTTATATATATATATTAATAAAAACCTATAATTTATATATATATATATATATATATATATATATATATATATATATATATATATATATATATACCGTATATACTCGAGTATAAGCCGAGATTTTCAGCCTCTTTTTTGAGGCTGAAAGTGCCCCCCTCGGCTTATACTCGAGTCATCGCTGTCTGCCCGCTCGATCAGCGTGTCGAGCAGACAGACAGCGGCCATTCTATTCAAAAGCCGCGCCTCCGGCTCCGCCTTCGCCTGTGATAGGCGGAACACTGAATTTCCCAGCAGCCTGTGTTCCGCCTATCACGGACGTCGTATCATCCTCGTACTACGGACGAGGATGATACGACGTCTGTGATAGGCGGAACACAGGCTGCTGGGAAATTCAGTGTTCCGCCTATCACAGGCGAAGGCGGCGGCGCAGCTTTTGAACTTTACAATGGCCGCCGACGAAGAGGGCACGGGACGGCACGGCACGGGACGGGGGCAAGGCAAGGCACGACACGGGACGGATGCAAGGAGGCAAGGCACGGGACGGAGGCAAGGAGGCAAGGCACGGGACGGAGGCTCGGGACAAAGGTAGGCTGGACACACACACACACACACACACACACACACACACACACACACACACACACACACACACACACACACACACACACACATGGATGGAGACACACACAGGGATGGATGGATGGATGGATGGAGACACACACACACAGGGATGGGTGGATGGATGGATGGATGGAGACACACACACACAGGGATGGATGGATGGATGGATGGAGACACACACACACAGGGATGGATGGATGGATGGACACACACACACACAGGGATGGATGGACGGACACACAGGGATGGACGGACACACAGGGATGGACGGACACACAGGGATGGACGGACACACACACAGGGATGGACAGGCATGTCTCACCCTCGGCTTATACACGAGTCAATAAGTTTGCCAGTTTTTTTGGGGGTAAATTGGGGGCCTCGGCTTATATTCGGGTCGGCCTATACTCGAGTATATACGGTATATATATATAGTTTTTTTTAATTATTATTTATATTATAGATTTATTATTATTAAATATATACATACAGTATATTGGAATGCCTGCCTTTACACGCACATGAACTTTAATGGCATCCCAGTTTTAGTGTGTAGGGTTCAATATTGAGTTGGCCCACCCTTTACAGCTATAACCGCTTCAAGTCTTTTGGGAAGGCTGTCCACAAAGTTTAGGCGTGTCGGGACTCTATGCAGGCCAGTCACGTTCCTCCACCCCAAACTCGCTCATCCATGTCTTTATGGACCTTGCTTTGTGCACTGGTGCGCAGTCATTTTGGAACAGGAAGGGGCCATCCCCAGACTGTTCCCACAAAGTTGGGAGCATGAAATTATCCAAAATGTCTTGGTATGCTGACGCCTTAAGAGTTCCCTTCAATGGAACTAATGGCTCAAGCCCAACCCCTGAAAAACAACCCCACACCATAATCCCCCCTCCACCAAATAATTTGGACCAGTGCACAAAGCAAGGTCCATAAAGACATGGATGAGCTAGTTTGGGGTGGTAGAACCCTCTGTCAGAGAGGCAGGATCAAAAAGCCTTTTTACACCTTACGGAGGATTATCCTCATTGGTTCCACAGTGACTATAACTAGCATGCTTTATTGCATATACAGACTGATTTTACTTTTGTGGAATTAGTAACACTTTTTAAGTATTTTAATGTCATCTTTGCAAGGAGCCTAATGGATTCAGTTGTAGGTATCAACAGGTAAATGGTTTCTTCTCTCTCTGGGAATCCACTGAGAAGATCTCTTTACTACAGCACTGATTGGTGGCGTGGGCAGCAGGAGAAGTGAATGCTTTAAAACGATTTGAAGGTTCCACTTGAGGAAGGTCATTAGAATTGAATATCTATTATTGACATGTTCTGTCCTGACAAACATGATTTCCCAGCTAATGCAATGTTTTTTTTAGCATAAAATATTCTACCCAGATTACTTTAGTGTTGAGGACATACTTCGATGACATTGAACTTACAGTAAACTATGTCTGAGAACACAGTTTCTTTTTATACTATTGTGGTTAGACCTTTATTTTGTAAACCAGTTCAGTTTAGTTTGAAGTTGGTTAATGTTGGCTTTTATCAGTAGTTACCTTCTAAGTCATGTACATATGACCAATTAGGCTAATGTATAAACTGGCCAAAAGTTTGATAAATGGCTTTTTTTTTTTTTTAAAGAAGAAAAATAGTTCACTTTGGTCTGACTGTGCTTTCCACTAATGTCAAGCCCAATGTTCTGCAGGTCTTGTGAGCAGAGGCGTATTTAAATGTCAGACATAATCCTCGGTGCTTTTTAATTAAATATGAACTTTACATTACCTATGCTTGATGGAATTTGACTTTTCACATTTCTGCACCATTTTTTAAGCCTGTTTACTAACGCAGCACGATAAGCAGGTGTATAGTTGTAGTTGTGTGCTTCTTCAGTCTCCCGGCATGAGTGCAACTTAAGTAGCATGGTCACCAACACAAAGACTTTAAAGTCCAAAATTAAACTTCATCCTTAATATAAAGCTAATAGTAATGTATATAAGCAAGCTCAAAAAGTGATGTGCACTTAGTTATTTAATGCCTGGCCAGTTTACAAAAGCGCTTTAATGCCATGGAAAATATTTAAACGTTTGCATTTTGTTGGGTTTTTTTTTTTGTTTTTGTTTTTTTAATAATGCAGTGAACAACAATATAGAAAGGACACCAGGCAAGTGTTAGCCCTGGTAACCAATGCTACACATTTTGGCAGTGTTATCTAGCTGTTAAAACTGGCCATGTAGACATTAAATCTGAATTACAGGCGATTGAGTAAATGTGCAAATGTAAAAATACCTCCTTTTGGTTGGTGCGTAGTTAGGTGATACATCCTAGTCACCACTTGAGCCTCTAATTGTATAGTGAAGGCAAAGCAGACCACTAATGCGAGCAACAGACCTCTCTCTATTCTTCTTGGCATGTTCCTTTTCAGTATATTTGCATGTCACACACCTAATTGGCTATTAGTTTTGTTCTATTGTATAGAGGATTACAGGAGCATGACATTAAAGTTCTACTAAACCTAAAAAAGTTTTTACCTTCATGCATTGCTTGCATTAAGGTAAACATTGTTTTCAGTTTCCCTGTGCCCCCCCCCCCTTCCCTGTGTGAAGGGGAAGAGAGGGGAGAAGAGATCAGTGCCGTGCATGTCTGCATCCATTCTCCCCTCTCTTCCTCTTCACACGGCATTTGAGCAGCAGCAGGAGCTGTTGCTGTCAATCAAATGCAGTGAAGAGGAAGTGGGGGGTAGGCTTAAGTCCCACTGTGTAAGTCTATGGAGCCAGCCCCCATGCAAGAGGAGGAGCCAAGATCGCCACTGGGGCCAGAGAAGAGGAGGATCGGGGCTGCTCTGTGCAATACTACTGCACAGAGCAGGTAAGTATAACATGTTTGTTATTTTAATAAAAACAAAAAAGAAAATCTGACTTTAGTAACGCTTTAAGGCACATTTCTGCAAACTGTAGTTGCAGGAAAGAAATTTCCTCCCATCAACTAATCAGTGTTGACAGGGGAATCCCTCCTGCCAAGCAAATGTCTGCTCCCCGCGGGGACAGGGATTTCTAGCTGTTCTAGCAGCCGCTAGTGATAATCGCAAGAAAATCTGGCAGGCTGTTTGTACTCAAGTTGATTGATCAACTTGGTACATTTAAGTTGCCCACTCATGGTTTGAGTCTTAGCCCGTTCCTGCTGAACCGGCTGAGATTTGAACTTTCAAGTAAATACATAATTTTTTGAAACATATTTAACAGTTTCTAATGGATACAAACTTTATATTTTTAGAGCTGCCTGTAGTTCAGCTTTAATTCTGTGCAGCTTCCCACTGTTGGTGATTGTAAACTCCTGAAATGAAAAATTGAACAAAGCATATCTCTCTATAGTGTGTACATGTCTCAACCCAAAGAACCTAGTGTGATCTCCATCTGCTCTGTCATTCCTCTGCTATAAGCACAAGTCACTGCTGATAGTCTGACAACACAAAGCTTTGCCAGGAGACAGCCCCATTCCCCCTCCCACCAGCACAGCAGGTGATTGACCGCCTCAACTGTGTATGTTTCCCTATCAGACTGTGTAGAGGGGGTGTGCCATTTCTCTCCACTCAGGTCTCAGATTACACTGTGCTACTTGCCATGCAGTGTGTGATGACATATCCCCCCTCCCCGGCCTTAATAAGCTGAGGAATGCTGTGCAAATTCTGTACTTTAAATGGCTGTAGGGGAGAGGGCTGCAGATAAATGGGCACAACGTATGTAAGAAGATTTGTTTCATCTCTATGCATCACTTGAGGCCAGTAACGTCAGTTGGTGTATGTAAGGATTTGGACCAAGTTTCTGTATAGAGCAGCGCTAATGTTTTAGTTCAGAGGAGCTACTTTAGGCACCGTACAATATTTCATGTATAACCAGGATTACAACACCTTGTGCATTTTCATATTTAAGAAGTTATTTGCCATAATGGGACACCAGCAACTTGCTGCCATTGGCAGAGGTGCCAACTTTACAGAAGTTCATTAACCAATGTTCCCCATATAGCAGACGATTTAAATGAAATGTTTCTGTTTGTGGACCAGACATTGTACACATTTTGACATTGCTCATATAGGGTTCTATATATGTGGCTACAAAATGTTATGTCTTTGTGTGCATTTAACCACCTTAGCTCCGAAAGGATTTGCTCCCTTAATGACCAGGTCATTTTTTATTTTTTTTTTGCGATGTGCCACTGCGTCACTTTAATTGACAATTTGCACGGTCATACGACGACGTTCCCAAACAAAATTGATGCCCTTTTTTTCTCACAAATAGAGCTTTCTTTTGGTGGTATTTGATCACCTCTACGGCTTTTATTGTTTGTGCTATAAACAAAAAAACCGACAATTTTGACTTTTTTTTTTTTAACTTTCTGCTTTAATACATATCCAAAAAAATATATATATATTGATTCATCAATTTAGGCCAATATTTTATTCTTCTATATATTTTTGGTAAGAAAAATCGCAATAAGCGAATATCGATTTGTTTGCACAAGTTATCGCATCTACAAACTATGGGATATTTAGGGACTTTTATTTATTTTTTGTTTTTACTGGTAGTAGCAGCGATCTGCGATTTTTTCGCGGTATTGCGGCAGACAAATCTGACCACAAATGTCACGGTCATTTGGGGACCACTGACATTATTACATTGATCAGTGCTATAAAAATGCACTGATCAATGTATAAATGACACTGGCAGGGAACGGGGTAAACACTAGGGGACGATCAAGGAGTTAAATGTGTTCCCTCAGCATGTTCTAACTGTAGGGAGGGGATAGGCTGCCTGGGACATGACAGATAGGTGTTCCCGATCACTGGGAACAGTAGATCTGAGATGTCCCCTGTCCGAACATGGTACACAGCGGGCACTGCATGGACCAAAGTACGGGTATGTCAGTTCGTTCAGGATAGCTGACCTGCCACTGTATAAGTGTGGTGGCTGGTCAGCAAGTGGTTAAAGTGGACCTTCAGTCGGTTTATGAACTTGTTTCTTTAGGACCTGCCTTCTCCTCCTTTGATATTATTGGATGAAAAAGTGTGCTGTGCTGCCTCTATATATTGTTTTTCCCCTAGTAGTTCATCTCGTCATTCACCAGGAATGACTTGGACAGCTCTAGTCCCCTTGATTCCTGGGACACTATTGTCATTAATCCCAGGAGTCTAGAGTTTTTTCTTGTGAAGGGAAGAGGGCAGAAGAGAGTGGAAAAGGGCTGGAGGAGGTCAGGATGAGGGCCGAGATGGGCAGGGACGGGCAGAGATATACTGTGCCTTAACTTGTCCTGCACATGGCCAACTTTACAGTGGGCAAGTGAAACCATGACTGCTAAAGTCCACCCTGCATTCAATGTCAAATATCGGACTAGATCCATATCTGGGCTGCACTAAGCACAGCATTTTCATCCCTTTGTTTACATGTTGCTAAAACATGGCAGTTCACTGCCAGTGCTATAAGAACGTGCACACCAAGTGCTGGAAGGACTTGGCAGCTTAGTGCACAGGCGTGGCTGAGATGTAGACCTAGTACACATGTGTGATATTTTACATTGACTGCAGGGCGAATTGGATCGGCCATCGCATCACTTGCCCAGTTAGGATGATCACATGCAGGGCAAATGTGAATAATAAAACAGCCCAATTTTAAAACGAGAAATAATTGAGATTAATAACATTGAACTTGCTAAATGGCATAAATGCTTATTTAAAAGCCTAAAGGTGTTTTGTTTTAAATTTAGCAGGTTTGCCTGGAGTTCCTTTTTAAACGCCTCTATTAACACAAAATTGTACACCCAAATCAGTACAACCAGCAGTGTTTAGAGTTCAATAATACATTTTATGTTATGAGTTCAGGATTACATTTATGAGCAAGCCCAGATTGAAAAAAAGCATAGAATATATCTGCCACTAGGAGGAATCCTAACTCTGTTTTAGGAATCTTCTTAAAGACAAGTACTGTACTGTTTAAATAATTTTTGCAGTAAACAAGTTGGAAAGTCTGTTGGTTAAATCATTTTATCAAACATATACACACAAAAGGGATATAATTAAAGTGTATGTATAGCCAAAACTTTTTTTTTTCAGCTTGAAGAGTAAAGGAAATTATTAAATCCCCATCAGTTTATTTTGTGCTGACCCATTTATAAGATTTCCATTTATTTTTGTCCTGGAAATGCAGTATGAAACAAGAAGAGAGCCCTACAAGGTAAGGGAAACAATTTATACAGTTGTCACTGCAATAGGTATCCGTGTTGGGAAATTTCCCCTACTTCTCGTTCTAGTGAAATTTGAATTTTTTCCATCCTTTTGTGTGTCGTGACAGTGGTCAGAAGACAAATGGGGAGGAATCTTGTCAATTGGGGCACAGACATCAATAACAATTTGGCAGGGGTTTTAATTTTCCATCTCTATCCAAAGCTAAAAGAAAGTTTTGGCTATACGTAAAGTTTAATCCATAAGAATGTCAAAAACTTTTGTGTTGGCACTTCATGTACATCAACATAAACTCAAGTATGATTACAGATTCAATTACAATCATACAGAAGCTTCCATAAATTTAAATGGCATAGGATACGTATTTAGTTTGTGTTTTAGGTTTACATTTTATTTAAGTAATACATTTTAGGGGCATGAAAATATTAGTTTTTCATGGTAAGTAAATGGTTCAATATGACTGAAAAGAAGAATAGATGTTAGAAGAGCGTGAATAAGGGGGTTGGTACTTGGGTTAGGACTTTGGCGGAGAGTTGGATCCCAGATTCAAGTGTTAGCTTGGGGGCAAAAAAAGCTATAAATACTGCTCAGAGTAAAAAAAAAAACTACTGTCAAAATATGCTGGAACATAGTGGTCTATCAAAGGCCATCATGCTCTGGTCAATTTTGGGAGAGCATTTATTTATTCTACTTTTTTTTTTCTTAAAAGTAAACACTATATATATATATATATATATATATATATATATATATATATATGTAAATTATGCTTGTTATTTATATTTTCCAGTGCTCTAAATTTACTATTTCTCCCCCCCCCCCTCTTGTTCCAGATCACTATCCGCTCTAACACCATTTCCGTTAATGGAAAATCTCGAATCAGCCATCCAGCTTTCTCACAAACATTACCCGAAAATTAGACGCAGTGCCAAGAATCGTTCTTACTGCTTAACATCTTTCGAATGTACCAGTTGAATACTTACGTTTAAGTTTTGTTAAATTAAGGTATATATTGATATATAATATCTCAGTAACTTTCATAGGAAAATTTAAATAAATATATATATTTTTGGGCTTTGTAATTACCTATGCAGCCTGACATTTTCTATAATTCTAATTATTTTTGTTCTAATGACTGTTGGTTATTAAAATTTAAAAATCTCTAAAATAGGAAATGCCTATAGAGTTCAGTACCTGCGAGTTATTTGTAAATTGAAATGCTGCAACTTTGTTTATTTCCTGTTTTTTCAGAATATGATGTAATGATTCTTTAAACCATTTTGATTTCTGAAATTGACTGTATATAACTGCCATTATTGCCTCGGTGTCACAGATAATTTAAATAGATCTGCTGCAAGCAGTGTTGACAGAATTTCTAATCAGAATGTTACTGTATATGTTATAGTGACTGTAATCTGCAAATTCCTTTAACTATCTATGTTTGTATGTATTTTCTGACAGATGTTTTAATGTTGTAAAGGTAAAACATGAGCTTTAAGGAATGTGTTCACTTTTTGTATTGTCTCTTGTTCTGTAGGCATACAAACATTTCCTCTGTAGCCTACAACTTCTAATTGGATTTTACACTGCCAAATAAAAGGATTTAGTTGGAATTAAGGAAGCATTCTTTATTTTTTTGCACAGAGCTGTTTTTTTCTTTTTTACAAAACCATATTTTTTTTCCCCACGATTAACATGTTTTATTTTTTGTGCCATTTGATTACTTGTACACCATCATTGAAAAAAATGTATATTTTCTAAAAGGCTATTTTGTGTTTTTCAATTGTATAAAATGACTTTTCCTATTTAAACTTAAAGCTGCCAATTCAATATCAAAATTTTGTATTCTAATTTTTGAAGTCATGACAACCGTACCCTGTGTAAAGGTTTTCCAAGCATTTTTATCCTACTACTTTTCCCAGAATACAGCACCGAGCTTGAGGTATAATTTCGGACATCCCTAGATATGACCTTAGATTTACTGCATATTGTCAACAGTGCTTGCATTTTTGCAGGGCTGTCTGTAGTGTTTTTTCCTATTGGAACACATAATTTTTGATAGGTAGACCTTTTCAGTACTCAAATTCTGTAATTCCAATATGGCTACTCTTAGGATCTACAGAATAAAAGCAGGAAAGATTCTGCAGCAGCATTTCCTAGAATCCCGAACAAAAAATAAAGTGTGTGTGTGTGTAAAAAAAATATATATATATGTGTGTGTGTGTGTGTGTGTGTGTGTGTATATATATATATATATATATATATATATATATATATATATATATATATATATATATATATAATGTGTGTGTGTATATATATATATATATATATATATATATATATATATAATGTGTGTGTGTATATATATATATATATATATATATATATATATATATATATATATATAATGTGTGTGTATATATATATATATATATATATATATATATATATATATATATATATATAATGTGTGTGTGTATATATATATATATATATATATATATATATATATAATGTGTGTGTATGCATGCATATATATATATATATATATACATACACATATATACAGTGCCTTGCGAAAGTATTCGGCCCCCTTGAACTTTTCAACTTTTTGCCACATTTCAGGCTTCAAACATAAAGATATAAAATTTAAATTTTTTGTGAAGAATCACCAACAAGTGGGACACAATTGTGAAGTGGAACGAAATCTATTGGATAATTTAAACTTTTTTAGCAAATAAAAAACTGAAAAGTGGTGCGTGCAAAATTATTCGGCCCCTTTACTTTCAGTGCAGCAAACTCACTCCAGAAGTTCAGCGAGGATCTCTGAATGATCCAATGTTGTCCTAAATGACTGATGGTGATAAATAGAATCCACCTGTGTGTAATCAAGTCTCTGTATAAATGCACCTGCTCTGTCTCAGGGTTCTGTTGAAAGCGCAGAGAGCATCATGAAGACCAAGGAACACACCAGGCAGGTCCGTAATACTGTTGTGGAGAAGTTTAAAGCCGGATTTGGATACAAAAAGATTTCCCAAGCTTTAAACATCCCAAGGAGCACTGTTCAAGCGATCATTTTGAAATGGAAGGAGTATCAGACCACTGCAAGTCTGCCAAGACCTGGCCATCCCTCTAAACTTTCAGCTCAGAGAAGGAGAAGACTGATCAGAGATGCAGCCAAGAGGCCCATGATCACTCTGGATGAACTGCAGAGAACTACAGCTGAGGTGGGAGAGTCTGTCCATAGGACAACAATCAGTCGGACACTGCACAAATCTGGCCTTCATGGAAGAGTGGCAAGAAGAAAGCCATTTCTCAAAGATATCCATAAAAAGTCTCGTCTAAAGTTTGCCACAAGCCACCTGGGAGACACACCAAACATGTGGAAGAAGGTGCTCTGGTCAGATGAAATCAAAATCAAACTTTTTGCCCACAATGCAAAACTATATGTTTGGCGTAAAAGCAACACAGCTCATCACCCTCAACACACCATCCCCACTGTCAAACATGGTGGTGGCAGCATCATGGTTTGGGCCTGCTTTTTTTCAGCAGGGAAAGGGAAGATGGTTAAAATTGAGGGGAAGATGGATGCAGCCAAATACAGGACCATTCTGGATGAAAACCTGTTGGAGTCTGCAAAAGACCTGAAACTGGGACGGAGATTTATTTTCCAACAAGACAATGATCCCAAACATACAGCAAAATCTACAAAGGAATGGTTCACAAATAAACGTATCCAGGTGTTAGAATGGCCAAGTCAAAGTCCAGACCTGAATCCAATCGAGAATCTGTGGAAAGAGCTGAAAACTGCTGTTCACAAACGCTCTCCATCCAACCTCACTGAGTTCAAGCTGTTTTGCAAGGAAGAATGGGCAAGAATTTCAGTCTCTCAATGTGCAAAACTGACTTGCAGCTGTAATCGCAGCAAAAGGTGGCTCTACAAAGTATTAACGCAAGGGGGCCGAATAATTTTGCACGCCCCACTTTTCATTTTTTTATTAGTTAAAAAAGTTTCAAAAATCCAATAGATTTTGTTCCACTTCACAATTGTGTCCCACTTGTTGGTGATTCTTCACAAAAAATAAAAATGTTATATCTTTATGTTTGAAGCCTGAAATGTGGCAAAAGGTTGAAAAGTTCAAGGGGGCCGAATACTTTCGCAAGGCACTGTGTGTGTATGTGTGTGTGTGTGTGTGTGTGTATATATATATATATATATATATATATATATATATATATATATATATATATATATATATATATATATATATATATATATATATATATACATACATACATACATACACCTAACTGGAGGATGCCCCACAGATGCTCAATAGGGTTTAGGTCTGGATATATGGTTTGCCAGTTCATCAACTTTACCCTTCTTTAGCAAGGCAGTAGTCGTCTTGGAGGTGTGTTTGGGGTTGTTATTGTGTTTGAATACTGCCCTGCGGCCCAGTCTCTGAAGGGAGGGGATTGTGCTCTGCTTCAGTATGTCACAGTAACTGTTGGCATTCATGGTTCCCTCAATGAACTTTAGCTCCCCAGTGCCGGCAGCACTCATGCAGCCCCAGACCATGACACTCCCACTACCATGCTTGACTGTAGACAAGACACACTTGTCTTTGTACTCCTCACCTGATTGCCGCTACACACACTTGACACCATCTGAACCAAATAAATGTATCTTGGTCTCATCAGACCACAGGACATGGTTCTAGTAATCCATGTCCTTAGTCTACTTGTCTTCAGCAAACAGTTTGTGGGGTTTCTTGTGCATCATCTTTGGACTAGGCTTCCTTCTGGGACGACAGATGTGCAGACCAATTTGATGCAGTGTGGGGCGTATGGTCTGAGCACTAGTATACAAGCTAAAAAGATATAGTAAAATATTTACAAAAATGATAGGGGTGTATTCACTTTTGTGATACACTGTATATATAATATACTATATTGGCAAAAGTATTGGGGCACCCCTCCAAATCATTGGGTTCAAGTGTTCCAATCGCCTTCGTGGCCACAAGTGTATAAAATCAAGCACCTAGGCATGCAGACTGCTTCTACAAACATTTGTGATAAAATGGGTCGCTCTCAGGAACATTCTGAATTCAAGCGTGGTACTGTGATAGGTTGCCACCTGTGCAATAAGTTTATCCATGAAATGTCCTATCTGATAAATCTTCCACGGTCAACTGTTTGTGGTATTATAACAAAGTGGAAGCAACGGGGCACAACAGCAACTCGCCTACAAAGTAGTAGGTTACCTAAAATGACAGAGTGGGTTCAGTGCATGCTGAAGCTCTCTGTGTGTTGAAGTGACCAACTGTCTGCAGCATCAATGGCTACAGACCGCGTCTGACCTCACAAATGGCGCTTCTGGAAGAATGGTCAAACATTCCCATAGACACACTCCTAAACCTTGTGGACAGCCTTCCCAGAAGATGTGAAGCTGTTATAGCTGCAAAGGGTAGGCCAACACAATATTGAACCCTACAGATGAAGACTGGGATGTCAAGTGTCCCAATACTTTTGGCATTATAGTGTATATCCACCTCCCACCCCGCCACTGCTCATATATACGGCCGGTCGGGTGCTTCCTCCTGACTGGACATTCAGAAATGTCCCTCAGAACGAGGGGGGTCACGTGTGCCTGTGCAATCCCGATGCGCTCATGTCACCCAGAAGCGGCGCATCTCCGATCGGCAGGATGGCTCTGTGATTGACCCTCCTGATCACACGATGGTGGTGTTTTATCACAGTCATCATGTGATGTAAATATAGAGCCGATAGCTAGGCGATCGGGTCTCCTCGACTCACATGGAAGTTGTTAGGAGAAGAGAGTGGATCGCTGCAGCCAGTGATCAGTGAGTATGAGCTGTTTTTTACAGCTTTTTACACACTGATCGGCGCAGTGTCCCCAAAACACTGTCACCACACACATGTCCCCACACAGTAAAAACACCTGTCCCCCACATATGTAACAGTAAAATCATATACTCCCAATGATCATCTGCACACATGTTCGTAATCACCTGCGCACATCTGTACATGAGTATCTGCGCATCTTTCCATGATCACACAAACCAATTATTATACACTTAAAGCAGAGGTCTGCCAATTTTTTTTTTTTTTTTTTTTAAAAGTCAGCAGCTACAAATACTGCAGCTGCTGACTTTTAAAATAAGGACATTTACCTGTCCAGGGCACCCACGATGTCTGCAGCCGAAGCCGACCCATGCCTCGGTCCTCGGATGCTGTCCCTGGGACCCGTGTGTCTGCCAGACGGGGGGGGGTGACATGGTCTATGCCCGGAGGTGGGTGCAAATACCTGTATTATACAGGTATCTGCACCCCCCCTCCCCCCTGAGAGGTGCCAAATGTGACACCGGGGGGGGGGGGGGGTAGGGATCCAAAAAGCGGAAGTTCTCTTTTTGTGTGGACCTCCGCTTTAAGAAGTTTTTTTTTTTTTACAAAGACGTAGCAGAATACATTTTGGCTGAAATTTATGACAAAATTAGATTTTATTGGACATCTTTTAAAATAGAAAGTAGAAAATATTGTGTTTTGTTCAAAATTTTTGCTCTTTTTTTTGCTTGTATATAAAAACAGTAAAAATAGAGTCGTGAATAAATACCACCAAAAGAAAGCTTTATCTCACTGTGTTGGGTACAGTGTTGCATGAATGCACAATTGTCATTGAAAGTGCAAGAGATCTGAAAACTGAAAATTGGCCTGGGAAGGAAAGGGGTCAAAGTGCCCAGTATTGAAGTGGCTATATACAGTGGGTATAGAAAAGAATCACCCCCCTTTACCATTATCACAGCCTGAAATGAAGACAGTTTTATCCAGCTGTATTTACTCATAACATCCAAATGAAAGATATAACACCAACATGCAGGGCCAGTGCTACCACTAGGCGGCCTAGGGCACCTGACCACTGGTGATTCTACTCCCGCTCTGTCCACAGAGCTTGCAAGTTGCAACTATCCACCAGGCAGCCGCTCTGATGTGTCAAGAAGCACCACCCCCCGCATGGCTCTCCACTCTGACATCATGTGCAACCACCCAGCCTCCTCCCCCCCAGCAGGGTACTCTCCGCTCTGATGTGTGTCCAGCAATCCTCCCTCTACTCTGAGATTATGATGTCACATCAGCTACAGACTTTTCCCAAGTCCCGTCCCTCCTGTGTGCTCTGTCCAATCTACCTCCAGCATGTCTGCCCCGAGCAGCTTCACACTTCTCCCGAGTCCCGTCCCTCCTGTGTGCTCCATCTGTGAAGGGGAGGTGGGCGGGAAGATTAAAAACAAGCAGCCAACAGCCACACTGAAAAACTGCTGAATGAACCAGTTAGCCCCTAAGGACCATTCCAAGTGAGTGAGCACTTTCACTGACCAGGCCCAGCTCTCTTTTCTCTCTCTCCCTCTCCCTGACCTCTCTCCCTCTCTATGACCTCTCTTTCTCCCTGACCCCCCTCTCTCTCTCTCCCTTACCTCTCTCTCCCCAACCTATCTCCCTGACCTCTCTCCCTCCCTGACTTCTCTCTCTCTCCCCGACCTCTCTCCATGACCTCTCTCCCTCTCTATGACCTCTCTTTCTCCCTGACCCCCTCTCTTTCTCCCTTACCTCCATCTCCCCGACCTCTCTCTATGACCACTCTTTCCCTGTCCACTCTCTCCCTGACCCCCCTCTCTCTCTCCCTGAACTCTCTCCCTGACCTCTCTCTCCCTGGTCCCCTCTCTCTCTCCTTGACCTCTCTCTCTCTGACCTATCTCTCCCTCTCCCTGACCTCTCTCTCCCTGACCCCTCTTTCCCTGAACCCTCTCCCTCTCTATGACCTCTCTTTTCCCTGACCCCCTTCTCTCTCTCCCTGACCTCCCTCTCCTTGAACTCTCTCCCTGACCTCTCTCCCTACCCCCCCCTCTCTCTCTCCCTGACCTCCCTCTCTGACCCCCCCTCTCTCCCTCTCTATGACCTCTCTTTCCCTGACCCCCCTCTTTCGCTCTCTTCCTGACCTCCCTCTCCTTGAACTCTCTCCCTGACCCCCTCTCTCTCTCCCTAACCCCCCTTCTCTCCCTCTCTATGACCTCTCTTTTTCCCTGACCCCCCCTCTCGCTCTCTCCCTGACCTCCCTCTCCTTTAACTCTCCCTGACCTCTCTCTCTCCCTAACCCCTCTCTCCCTGAACTCTCCCTCTCTATGACCTCTCTTTTTCCCTGACCCCCCTCTCTCTCACTGACCTCCCTCACCTTGAACTCTCTCCCTACCCCCCTCTCTCCCTGACCTCCCTCTCTCTCCCTGACCCCCTCTCTCCCTCTCTATGACCTCTCTTTTTCCCTGACACCCCCTCTCTCGCTTTCTCCCTGACCCCCCCCTCTCTCTCTCTCTCTCTCTCTCTCTCTCTCTCTCTCTCTCCCTGACCTCCCTCTCCCTGAACTCTCTGACCCCCTCTCTCCCTGAACTCTCCCTCTCTATGACTTCTCTTTTTCCCTGACCCTCTC
Organism: Lithobates pipiens; assembly: GCF_037356315.1. Lineage (NCBI taxonomy): Eukaryota > Metazoa > Chordata > Amphibia > Anura > Ranidae > Lithobates > Lithobates pipiens. The sequence continues at coordinate 48,674,403 of NW_027507784.1, forward strand.
TCGCTCTCTCCCTGACCTCCCTCTCCTTGAACTCTCTCCCTGACCCCTCCTCTCTCTCCCTGACCTTCCTCTCCCTGAACTCTCTCCCTCTCTATGACCTCTCTTCCCTGACCCCCCCTCGCTCTCTCCCTGACCCCTCTCTCTCTCTCCCTGACCTCCCTCTCCCTTACCCCCTCTCTCCCTGATGCCCCTCTCCCTGAACTTTCCCTGACCGCTCTCTCTCCCTGACCGCTCTCTCTCCCTGACCTCTTTCTCTCTCCCTGACCTCGCTCTCTCCCTGACCCCTAACTCTCCCTGACCTCTCTCTCCCTGACCCCTAACTCTCACTGACCTCTCTCCCTGACATCTCTTCCCCTGACCCCCTCTCTCTCTCTCTCCTTGACTCCTCTCTCTCCCCGACCTCTCTCCCTGATCTCTTCCCCCTCTCTATCCCTGACCCCTCTCTCTACCTGACCTCTCTGTTTCTCTCTTCCTGACTGCTCTCTCCCCCTCTCCCTGACCTCTCTCTCCCTGACCTCTCTCGCTCTCCCTGACCCCCTCTCCTGTTTTAACTCCTTCCTTCCCATCATCTGCCTATACATTGATGTATAACAGAATTACTTAATTAACTTTATCCACTTAAAGTGGTATTAAAGCAAAGCAAAATATTTATTATACTGCAGCTTACCAATTCTTGGACCCTGACCTCCCTCTCCTTGAACTCTCTCCCTGACCCTCTCTCTCTCTCTCCCTGACCTCCCTCTCCTTAAACTCTCTCCTTGACCCCCCTCTCTCTCTCTCCCTGACCCCCCCTCTCTCCCTGAACTCTCTCCCTCTCTATGGCTTCTCTTTTTCCCTGACCGCCTCTCTCGCTCTCTCTCTGACCTCCCTCTCCTTGAACTCTCTCCCTTTCCCTGACCCCCCTCTCTCCGTGAACTCTCTCTATGACTTCTCTTTTTCCCTGACCGCCTCTCTCGCTCTCTCCCTGACCTCTCTCTCCTTGAACTCTCTCCCTGACCCCCCTCTCTCCCTGAACTCTTTCCCTGACCCCCTCTCTCTCTGAACTCTCTCCCTCTCTATGACCTCTCTTCCCTGACCCCCCTCTCGCTATCTCCCTGACCTCCCTCTCCTTGAACTTTCTCCCTGACCCCCCTCTATCTCTCCCTGGCCTCTCTCCCTGACCTCCCTCTCCCTGACCCCCTTTCTCTCTCCCTGACCCCCTCTCTCTCTCTGACCTCTCTCTCTCCCTGAACTCTTTCTCTCTCCCTCTCCTTGACTTCTCTCTCTCCTGACCTCTCTCTCCCTGACCCCCCTCTCTCCCTGACCTCTCTCCCCCTGACCCCCTCTCCTTGACCCCTCTCTCTCCCGACCTCTCTCCCTGATCTCTTCCCCCCTCTCTCTCCCCCCTCTCTCTTTCCCTGACCCCTCTCTCTCCCTGACTGCTCTCTCCCCCTCTCCCTGACCCCCCCTCTCTCCCTGACCTCTCTCGCTCTCCCTGACCCCCCTCTCTCTCTGACCCCTCTCCCTGACCTCTCTCTGACCTCTCTCTCTCTGACCCCCCTCTCTCTCTGACCCCCCCTCTCTCACTGACCTCTTTCTCCCCCCTCCTCTCTCTCCTTGCCAGCAATGGAAGTAGCTTTACTCCAGTCCGTTTATCTCCTGTTTTAACTCCTTCCTTCCCATCATCTGCCTATACATTGATGTATAACAGAATTACTTAATTAACTTTATCCACTTAAAGTGGTATTAAAGCAAAGCAAAATATTTATTATATTGCGGCTTACCAATTCTTAAGACGGGTGGCTGCATCCATTTTTTTTTATTTTTTTTTTAGGTTTTCTCTTTTATATTCACCTGGTGATGCTGCTAGTAAGTCTGTTGTTTTTCAAAAGAACTAGCTGTCTAGCAGATGTAGCAGTTAGAGGGTTCAATCAAACCATTTAACACTGGAAAAGGGGGTGGAATCAGGGGCTGTAAAATGAGGTTTCGCCTAGGTCAGTGATGGCAAACCTTGGCACCCCAGATGTTTTGGAACTACATTTCCCATGATGCTCACCTACACTGCAGAGTGCATGAGCATTATGGGAAATGTAGTTCCAGAACATCTGGGGTGCCAAGGTTCGCCATCGCTGGCCTAGGGTGTCAAAAATCCTTGTACCGGCCCTGCCAACATGTCAGAAAAAAAATCAAAAACCGAATCACTGCATTACAAAAAAGGACCACTCCTTATTTCAGTATTTTGTTGAACCACCTTTTGCTTTAATTACAGCTTTTAAATTAGTCTGTTGGGGTCTCTACTAACTGTACATCTAGACTTTGCAATATTTGCCCACTCTTCTTTGCAGAGCTGCTAATATTTGGTTAGATTTGATGGTGACTGTTTGTGGACTGCAGTCTTCAAGTCATTCCACAGATTTTCAGTGGGGTTTAAGTGTGGACTGACTAGGCCCCATAAGGGCATTCAATTTTTTTCCTTCAACCACGATGTGGTCATTTTTGCTGTGTGCTTTGGGTCATTGTCATGTTGGAAGGGAAACCATTTTCTCATGGACAACAGTATTTTACTTCTATCCTGATGTGCTCCAGTCCATGCTTCAGAGAAACGCCTCCATGCGTTTACTGTGGGAATGGTGTTATTTGGATGGTAAGCTGTATTGGGTTTCCATCAGACATATGAATTGTTGCTGAGGCCAGACAATTACATTTTAGTCTCATCTGACCATAGCACCTTTTTCCATGTGGCCTCAGAATCATCAAGGTGTGTTTTGGCAAAGCTCAGTCATGACTGCATGTGGCCTTTCTTGTGGAGTGGCTTTTTTTCTTGCAACCATTCCATACAAGTCTCATGTGTGAAGAATGTGTAATATTGTCACATACACACAATGACCACTCATTGTCATAAATTCCTGCATCTGCTTAAGAGTTGCCGTAGACCTCTTGGTAGCCTCTATGACCAGTTTTCTCATGGCTCTTTCATCCAGTTTGGAGTGATGTCCTGATCCAGAGAGGGTCTGTGTTGTACTAATTACCTTCCACTTCCTTATAACAGTCTTCACCGTGCTTCTATGCACTGATAAAGCATTTGAATTTTTTTATATTCATGTCCTGACTTGTCTCTGTCCACATTTTGTAAATCTCCCCCAGTGTGTTTTGGGGTGGCACAGAGCATTGTCACACGATGTGGATGATATATACTGTATATGTTGGACTGATTAAGCACCGTCCCTATGTTTCTGTATTGTGGCTCTGAAGGTCCCTTTATTATTTTGAAGGAAAAAAAAAAACACACATCATACTTACGTCTGCTGTGTGCAAGCCTGATCCTCCTGTTCTCGGGATCCCGCCTGCACTTCTGGCCCCTCCCCATTGCCACGTGCCCCCGCAACATGCTACTTGTTCTGGGAACACTGGTGTGCTTGATCCCGAGCCGCCTGTGTGTGTGTCTATGGAACACACAGAGCATGGCTCAGTCCCACCCCCTGCTCCATCCTTACTGACTGTGATTGAATGGCTCCCGCTGCTGTCTCAGCCAATGACGAGGGAGAGATCCGGGAGAACCTCGGCTCTCATGCACATCGCTGGATCAGAATTGTGTTCGGGGAAGTACTAGGGGGGCTGCACACTGAAGAATTTTTTACCTTCATGTATAGAATGCATGAACGTAAAAAAAAAAACGTTACCCTTTACAACCACTTTACTCTGTTTATTATCATAACTTTAATGTACTCATAGCGCTGTACTCTGTTGGTATAATTCTGAGGTGTCTAAGCACCTTGAAACAGCAGATGACCTTATATATCTATTGTGATAAAGCATATGTGTCTTTTGGAATAGGTTTTCTTTAACATGATAGGGACTCAATGGTTCTCGATTATTTTCCACCTCCAGAAGATATCCAAAGAAGGCCAGGTCTGGAGGTACAGAAGAAAGTTGTGGGTCTTAGGTCAATGTATTGTGCAGGAATTCTCCACAAATAAGGCTAAGTAATGGTGGCTAACTATAATACACTGAAACCATTACTGGTTGCTATGTTACACAGTGGTTTTATATTCTCTGGGGAATTTGCTTACTTTACACTGATATTAAATTGGCATTGACTTGATATCTTGTCTCAGCTGCTATAATTAGGTCCTGTGTTCTGTAAACATGGGCTTGCTTGGAAAACACAGACTACGACATCCTGAGAACGTGAGGATTGTTACAGATAAACGACCAGCAATTAGTAGATTAAATAGCATGTTCCTTTATAAAGTAAGATTCTTAAAGTGGACTCTCAGTAGCTTTACATGTTTGCATAAATACATTCCTGCAGGTTAAAGTATACAGAATCTGTATCGTATCCTATATGGAACTCTACTTTTTAGCAGAAATAGCAATTTTTTTAATCGCAGAAGAGACTTGCTACAGTGAGGAAAATAACTATTTGATCCCTCTGCTGATTTTGTACGTTTGCCCACTGACAAAGAAATGATCAGTCTATAATCTTAATAGTAGGTTTATTTTAACTGAGAGACAGAATAACAACAAAAATATCCAGAAAAATGCATTTAAAAAAAAAGTTAAAAATTGATTTGCATTTTAATGAGTGAAATAAGTATTTGACCTCTTCGCAAAACATGACTTAGTACTTGGTGACCCCTTGTTGGCAATCACAGAAATCCGACTTGTAGTTGGCCACCAGGTTTGCTCACATCTCAGGAGGGATGTTTGTCCCACCATCTCCTCCAAGGCCGCGTACACACGCGCGGACTGTTCGCCCAACTTTGTCCGTCCAACAGTTTCGGCAAACAGTCCGCTCAAAATTAGCATGGACGGACATGGCCACACACGACGAACGAACAGTTTGCTGAAACCGTGCGCGATGACGTGAACGGCACGTACGACGGGACGAAAAATACGACGTCCTATACACTGCATTATAACTTTCGGCATGAAAATCCTTTCTGAGCATGCGCGCAACTTTGTTTGACGAACAAGCCTACACACAAGCGGACTGTTCGCTGAAACAAGGTTTCAGCGGACAGTTTTACGGAATTTCCGAAAAACCTTGTCCGTCAAACTGTCCGCTGAAACTGTCCGCTGAAAGCCCACACACGAGCGGACTGTCCGCCCAAACACTGTTCAGCGGACAAAGTTGGGCGAACAGTCCGCCCGTGTGTACGCGGCCCAAGTCCATATGGTTTTGAGGCTGACGTTTGGAAATTGAACATTCAGCTCCCTCCACATATTTTCTATGGGATTAAGGTCTGGAGACTGGCTAGGCCACTTCAGGACCTTAATGTGCTTCTTCTTGAGCAACTCCGTTGTTGCCTTGGGCATGTGTTTTGGGTCATTGTCATGCTGCAATACCCATCCACGACCCATTTTCAATGCCCTGGCTGAGAGAAGGAGGTTCTCACCCAAGATTTAATGGTACATGGCCCTGTCCATTGTTCCTTTGATGCGGGGAAGTTGTCCAGTCTCCATAGCAGAAAAACCCCCTCAAAGCATAATGTTGCCACCTCTATGCTTGACGCTGGGGATGGTGTTCTTGGGGCCATAGGCAGCATTCCTCCTCTTCCAAACATAGTGAGTTGAGTTGATGCCAAAGAGCTCGACCACAACACTTTCACCCAGTTCTCCTCTGAATCATTCAGAAAGATTCAGATTAGCAGCCTTCAGATGGGCCTGTACATGTGCTTTTTTGAGCAGGGAGACCTTGCGAGCACTGCAGGATTTCAGTCCTGTGCGGCGTAGTGTGTTACCAATTGTTTTCTTGGTGACCATGGTCCCAGCTGCCTTGAGATCATTGACAAGATTCTCCTGTGTAGTTCTGGGCTAATTTCTCACTGTTCTCATGATCATTGAAACTCCACAAGGTGAGATATTGGCCATGGTGGGGAGCATAATCTACAGCATGCCTTATATAATGTTTTCTGCAATAAAATAAACGTACCTTCTGTGCATGTACAGCGCAGGGTATGTCCTCAGCATGGTGCCTGTGTGCTGAGGTAAATGAATTCCTGTGCATGCTATGAATGAATCCTGTACCATCCAATCATGATAGCTGAAGACCCGGCATCCAGAAGAAGACCGCTGGATGTTTCAGCAGAGATGAGTATTTGTGACTTTGGTATCAGCTTTAACAAAAAGAAAAAAAAAAAGTGAAATTACCACAGTTTTCTCATTAAACATTTCTTACTCCAAGATAAAGCTCCAAAATATTTCCTGCTGTACTCACCACTTTGGAAAAAGAGTACAATATAGCAGCAACAGTTTGCACAATGCTTAACACTATGAAGGCAGACATTACAGTTACATTACAATTTGGTACAAGAGGAATCAGGGGGCCCTGCTCATTAGAGCTTACAATCTAAGAGGGAGGGTCAATTGATACAAAAGTTAATAGATGTTGGAAATGAGCTGATAGAGAAAGTAAAACAGTGTATTAGTTAGAAGCAGGGTAGACTTCTTTAAAGGGTAAGTTCACCTTTACAGAAAAATCTGTAAGCCCTTGTACACACGGTCAGAGAATCTGTCGGAATGAGTCTTATCGGACTGTGTCGTCAGATAATCCGACTGTGTGTGGTATGCATCGGACTTATTCCATCCGAATCTCTGTCCGACCCAATTTTCCAACATGTTGGAAATATTTCCCGACCAACTGGGCCGGACGGACCTAATCCGATCATGTGTAGAGCATTTTCATCGGACCAAGTGCCACGCATGCTCAGATCAAATTCCTACATCAAAGCTATTGGCTACTAGCCTGAATGTAGTCCCATCGTAACGAAATTACGTCATCATGTTCTGAAAGATCGGATTTTTCGCCAACTTGGCCCGACCGTGTGTATGTAACAGTTTCGGACACAATCCGTCAGACTAAATCCGACGGGCAAAATCCGAAGGATTTGGTTGGCAAAATCTCCGACCGTGTGTACGTGGGCTAAGGTGAACATACACAGGCCCCTCTCCTCGCCCCCCCCCCCCCCACGTCCCTCTGACCTGGACTACGGCAATCTCCGGTTCTAAGCCCCGTTTTTGTCCACACTAAGAGAATGGTGCATAGAAATCCCCTGAGCTAAATGTCCCTTGTCAGGCGGGACGTTTTGGAGCATTCTAATTAGTCAGTGCCATCACATGGGCGGCGCCGACCAATCAGCAGCCGCATAGCTTGTACTGTCAGCTATGAAGAAGACAGGTGGCTGCAGAGAGGATTTTTAAGCCCCGAACTCCTGGCGTGGATTTAGTGGGGCTTACAACCACAGATTGCCATGGTCCAGGTCAGCAGGACCAGGGGGGGTGAGGAGGGGGACCTGTGTAAGTTCACCTTACAGATTTTTCTGTAAAGGTGAACTTACACTTTAAAGAGAAGGGTTTTCAGGTATCGTCTAAAGATGGATAGATTAGGAGACAGTCAGACAGATTGGGGTATGGAGTTCCAAAGGATTGGAGAAGCTCTGGAGAAATCCTGGAGCTGAGCATGGGAGGAGGGGACAAAGGAGCTAGAGAGCAGGAGGTCTTGGGAGGACCGAAGAGAGCTGCTTGGTTGATATTTTGAAATCAGGTTAGAGATGTAGCTGGGGCAGAGTTGTCGATGGCTTTTTAAATTTTTAGTACTTTGAATTTTATTAGTTGGGTGAGTGGAAGCCAGTGGGGGGGAATTGGCAGAGAGGGGTGGAGGACACCCACTAGATTTGCACCTAAGTTTGGCTAGGCTACTAAATCTGGAGCAGGTTTTAATATATATACATAGCATTTCAGCCAATTTACTGCTCACCTTTGAATACAGCACAGAATAACAGGAATGTAGATCACACAAACATCTGAATGTGGAGAGACACACCAACCTTTTCCTTTCTACACAGAAACTTCAGGGTACAGTAGCAGCAAACTAGTGTGCACAGCAAATGTTTTGCTTTCTAATTAAGTAACCCAACTTGTACTGCAGATATTGAAGTATGTAAGTAACTTGTATGAGATGTTTATTCATAAAGTGATTTAATGCTAATAAAATCAATATAAATGACCAGTCTATACCTTTTTCAACTTTCAAATATTCTAAATTGACCAAAAACTAAGCTTTTCCCTTTCCTTTTATATAGCCATGGCCAAAAGTTTTGAGAATAACAAATATTAAATTTTCACAAAGCCTGCTGCCTCAATTTTTATGATGGCAATTTGCATATACTCCAGAATATTATGAAGAGTGATCAGATGAATTGCAATTAATTGCAAAGTCCCTCTTTGCCATGAAAATTAACTTAATCTCATAAAAAATATTACTACTGCAATTATGAAGAAGGCTTCAGGGGCCCCAAGAAAGTCCAGCAAGTGCCAGGACCTTCTTCTACAGTTGATTTAGCTGCAGGATTGGGGCACCACCAGTGCAGAGCTTGCTCAGTAATGGCAGCAGACAGGTGTGAGTGCATCTTTACGCACAGTGAGGCAAAGACTTTTGGAGGATGGCCTGGTGTTTAGAAGGGCAGCAAAGAAGCCACTTCTCTCCAGGAAAACAGGGACAGACTGATATTCTGCAAAAGGTACAGGGATTGGACTGCCTAAGAAGTTTGCCTAAGAACATAGCCATGAAAAAAGAATGGTACAAAGACATCCCCCAAGAGCAACTTTTCCCAACCATTCAAGAACAGATTGGTGATGAAGAATGCCTTTTCCAGCATGATGGAGCACCTTGCCATAAGGCTGGGTTCACACTGCTGCGGGGGGAGATCCGGATGTGATTCGCACCGCAAATCACATCCGATCTCCGTAGCGATGCGAGTTCAGCCATACAGATAGTATGGCTGAACTCGCATCGCTCCCGCAGCAAACTCGCACGGGACCCTTTTTTTGGTCCGCAACAGAATCGGATCGCATGGGGGTTCACACCATGCGATCCGATTCCTGTGCGAGTCGGCAGATCGCACTGCGATATGCGGACGGATCTGGGGGTGTCATTAACATATCATTGACACTCCCAGCCGTCCGCATAGGGCAGTGTGAACTGCCGGCGGGAGGTGTGCGATGCGGGAAAACGCCGCGGATTCGCAGCGTTCCCGCATCGCAGCGGTGTGAACCCGGCCTAAAGCAAAAGTGATAACTAAGTGGCTTGGGAAACAAAACATCAACATTTTCGGTCCATGGCCTGGAAACAACCCAGACCCATTGAGAACTTGTGGCCAATCCATAAGGGACGAATGAACAAAAAAACCCCCACAAATTCTGACAAGCTCCAAGCATTGATTATGTAAGAATTGGCTGCCATCATTCAGTATGTGGCCCAGAAGTTGATTGACAGCATGCCTGGGCAAATTGCAGGAGTCTTGAAAAAGAAGGGTCAACACCGCAGATATTGACTCTTTACATAAACTTAATGTAATTGTCAATAAAAGCCTTTGACACTTATGAAATGCTTGTAATTATACTTCAGTATACCATAGTAACATCTGGCAAAAAGATCTAAAAACACTGAAGCAGTAGACTTTGTGAAAATTAATATTTTTGTCTCAAAACTTTTGGTCATGGCTGTATATTCACTGTTGTTAACCACTATGAAGGTCAGGACAGGTGAAGTTAAATATTATAGACTCAGTTAACAAGCTTTAGCACAACTGTAAGGGTTAATAAAAAAGGCCTTAGTGCTGATATTATGAATATGTAAAGACTAAATACACAAATGAATAGAAAACCTAAATGACTAGGCTGCAACCATGTCAGTGTTCTGTCACTTTAAAATTATTGTTATATCTAATGGTGCGCTCAAGTAAATTTTCTAATTCAAAGTCTGCACACAGACTAGAAAATCTGAGGCTACTCTAGCAATATATGTTAAACTTAATACAATACTGTGCAAAATGTGCAATGTATGCATTGTTATGTTGCATACACACGGTCCGACTAAGTTGTCGAAAAATCCAATCTTTCAGAACGTGATGACGTAATTTTGTTACGATGGGACTAGATTCAGGCTAGTAGCCAATAGCTTTGATGTAGGAATTTGATCTGAGAATGCGTGGCACTTGGTCCGATCAAAATTCTCTACACATGATCGGAGTATGTCCGACCGGCCCAGTCGGTCGGGAAATATTTCCAACATGTTGGAAAATTGGGTCCGACGGAGATTCGGACGGAATCAGTCCGATGCATACCACACACAGTCGGATTATCTGACGACACGGTCCGATAGGACACATTCCGACGGATTCTCCGACCGTGTGTACGCGGCATTATAATGTGCAAATAAGCAATATCATAATGTGCAAAAAATATGTAAACAGATAACAAGGTGCAAAAGTGCTGTGCAAATACCAAAAATATATGTGCAAATATGCAATAATAAGAGTTGGAGACAAATGTCCCCACCACACTAACCAAACGCTAAACTCCATATCCAATATAAAGTGCTATTGTGCTTATTGCCACTCAGCCGGCCTACTGAGCAGCGTATAGCATCCCATAGATGTGCAAATAGCAAACATAAATATATAATTTCCAGTGAAAACAACTCTAATAAAATTCAATAGTGATCACAAATAGATAAATAATATAACTGTGGAAAACACTATACCAATGTGCTAAAACCAAGAAGAAATGAATTAATAGTCACAGATAGTGCATGTACTGATCACTACATCCATATTCGTGTGCAGTCTCAAATTAGTTGAAAGCAAAATCCCACTAATGTCTGCAGACTGTATTACTTGTGATTGTTTCTCTCAGAAGAAACTGTCTAGGACCACTATCGCTCACGATCATATTATTCCAGATCCAATTCAATCCCAGATCTTGGCACTAAATTAAAAAAAACTTTCATTGCGCAGTAATTACATATTCTGTGTGCTACAACCACACCGATTACACTCACATAACCCGGCCGACAAGTAGCGCTTTCAAACAATCAGCTGAAGAGGAGGCGTTTCCCACACAACCCACCCTGCTTGCTATGTTCTCAGAAGGCTCCGAATGTAAGAAATTAATTTCTTCTTGGTTTTAGCACATTGGTATAGTGTTTTCCACAGTTATATTATTTATCTATATGTGATCACTATTGAATTTTATTAGAGTTGTTTTCACTGGAAATTATATATTTATGTTTGCTATTTGCACATCTATGGGATGCTATACGCCGCTCAGTAGGCCGGCTGAGTGGCAATAAGCACAATAGCACTTTATATTGGATGTGGAGTTTGGCGTTTGGTTAGTGTGGTGGGGACTTTTGTCTCCAATTCTTATTATTGCATATTTGCACAATATTTGCACATATATTTTTGGTATTTGCACATCACTTTTGCACCTTGTTATCTGTTTACATATTTTTTGCACATTATGATATTGCTTATTTGCACATTATAACACTGCATATATTGCACATTTTGCACAGTTACATAGTTACATAGTTAGCCAGGTTGAAAAAAGACACAAGTCCATCCAGTTCAACCTTAAAAACAAATAAATAAAATAAAAAATAATCGTACAATCCAGATACCCAATTTTATGCCCACAATTGATCCAGAGGAAGGCGAAAAAAAAACCCAGCAGAGCATGCTCCAATTTACTACAGCAGGGGAAAAAAATTCCTTCCTGATCCCCCAATAGGCGATCGGATTTTCCCTGGATCAACTTTACCTATGTTAGTACCTAGTTATATTATGTACCATCAGGAAAGTATCCAAGCCTTTCTTAAAGCAATCTACTGAACTGGCCAGAACCACCTCTGGTGGGAGTCTATTCCACATTTTCACTGCTCTAACTGTGAAGAAACCTTTCCGTACTTGAAGCTGAAATCTCTTTTCCTCTAGACGTAAAGAGTGCCCCCGTGTCCTCTGGGTTGACCGTACAGAGAACAACTCAACACCAAGTTCACTATATGGACCCCTAATATATTTGAACATGTTAATCATATCCCCCCTTAATCTCCTCTTCTCAAGAGTCAATACATTTAGTTCCTCTAATCTCTCCTCATAGCTGAGTTCCTCCATGCCTCTTATCAGTTTGGTTGCCCTTCTCTGCACTTTCTCCAGTTCCCCGATATCCTTTTTGAGAACTGGTGCCCAAAACTGAACGGCATATTCCAGGTGAGGTCTTACTAATGATTTGAACAGGGGCAAAATTATATCTCTTTCTCTGGAGTCCATACCTCTCTTAATACAAGAAAGGACTTTGCTCGCTTTGCAAACAGCAGCTTGGCATTGCATGTTGTTATTGAGCTTATGGTCTACCAAAACCCCCAGATCCTTCTCCACTATGGATTCCCCCAGTTGTACTCCCCCTAGCATGTATGATGCATGCATATTCTTAGGCCCCAAGTGCATAACTTTACATTTATCAACATTAAACCTCATCTGCCACATAGTCGCCCAATTAGACAGTGTATTGAGGTCGGCTTGTAAATTGGAGACATCCTGTAAAGACGTTATTCCACTGCATATCTTGGTGTCATCTGCAAAGACAGAAATATTACTTTTGATGCCAGACCCAATATCATTTATAAAGATGTTAAAAAGTAAGGGTCCCAACACTGAACCTTGGGGTACACCACTGATAACCTTAGACCATTCAGAGTAAGAGTCATTAACCACGACTCTTTGAATTCTGTCTTCTAGCCAATTTTCTATCCATTTACAAACTGATATTTCCAAACCTGTAGACTTTACCTTACACATGAGCCGTGTGTGCGGAACTGTATCGAATGCTTTTGCAAAATCCAAGTATACCACGTCCACCGCCACCCCTCTGTCCAAGGTTTTACTTACCTCCTCATAAAAAGAAATCAGATTTGTCTGACAACTTCTGTCTTTCATGAATCCATGCTGTCTGTTGCTTAAAGTGTTATTGTTCAGCAAGAACTCGTCGATGTGGTCTTTTATTAAACGCTCCAGTATCTTCCCAGCTATAGAAGTTAAGCTAACAGGTCTATAGTTACTTGGTAAAGACTTTGATCCCTTTTTAAATATAGGCACCACGTTCGCCCTGCGCCAATCCAGTGGGACTATTCCCGTCATTAATGAGTCCCTAAAAATTAGATACAATGGCTCTGAAATTACAGAGCTCAATTCTTTTAGGATCCGTGGGTGGATGCCATCAGGTCCAGGTGCTTTATCCACCTTTATTCTGTCTAAGTATTTCTGGACCATATCCCTTTTGAGCCATTGTGGATCATTTGGGGCTGTGTCACTACCACCCCCATTATGGACATGAGCTCCCCCATGCTCTTTTGTGTACACAGAGCTGAAGAAAGTGTTTAATAAATTAGCCTTCTCTTTGTCCCCAGTCACCAACTCTAGATTGTTTTGTAAAGGGCCTACATGCTCAGACTTGACCTTTTTACTATTAATATATTTGAAGAATTTTTTGGGGTTTGTCCTACTATCTTTTGCAATCTGTCGTTCGTTTTGAATTTTTGCATCCTTGATTTCCTTTTTACATATACTGTTAATTTCTTTGTAACATTTAAATGACACTAGTGATCCTTCATTTTTATATTTTTTAAAAGCTCTTCTCTTACAGTTTATAGCTTTTTTAACTTTGGCCGTGAGCCACATAGGTTTTGTTTTTAGCCTTTTAAACTTATTGCCCATGGGAATATACTTTGCAGTGAGGTCCCCAACAGTCTTTTTGAAGAATTCCCATTTCTGTTCTGTGCCCATTGAAGCGAATATTCTCTCCCAGTCTAAGTCCTGGAGAGTAGCCTTCATCCTTGGAAAATTAGCTCTCTTGAAGTTAAGTGTTTTTATCTTACCCGTATGTATTTCTTGTTTAGCGCTAACATCAAAGGAAATCATGTTATGATCACTGCTACCCAGGTGTTCCTTTATCTGGACATTAGTAATAAGCTCTGCATGGTTTGAGATTACCAATCACAGTATTGTATTAAGTTTAACATATATTGCTATAGTAGCCTCAGATATGGCAGCCTCAGATTTTCTAGTCTGTGTGCAGACTTTGAATTAGAAAGTTGACTTATGCGCACCATAACAACAACTGTAAGGCCGCGTACACACGCGGGGACTGTTCGCTCAACTTTGTTCGTCAAACAGTTTCAGCGGACAGTCCGCTCAAAATTAGCATGGACGGACTTGGCCACACACGACGAACGAACAGTCTGCTGAAACCGTGCGCGATGACGTACGTCACGTACGACGGGACTAGAAATAGGAAGTCGAAGACACAGCAAAGCACCCTTTGGGCTCCTTCTGCTGACTTTGCGTTAGTAGAAGTTTGGTTAGAGACGATTCGCGCTTTTCAGACTTCAGCTTAATTTGTCCGTTCGCTGCGGCGCAGTCTACCTGTGAGGTTTGTATCTGTCTTTCGGTACGCGTGGATCAGTTGTACCTGTTATTAGGCGCTTCTGGTCCGCTCGTTTCTGGGTTTCAGGTCGTTCTTCATAGGTCTGGCTGTTCTTCAGTGCGTTCAGTTGAGCTTGTCTGTCCAGCCGACCGTTTCAAAGCCATGGAGTGTGGACGTACTCGGGAACGAGTTCGTGCTATATTGGGGCTTGGTGTTGGGGTTAATACTTTGACCCGAGCCCAGTCTGTGAACAGGGTGAGGAGGAGTTCATGGACAAAGAATTGGTTGCGCCAGCGTGACCAATTCTCGCATATGTCTTTACTCCGTGAGATCCGTGAGAATAATCCTGATGATTTCAGGAATTATCTCAGGATGACGGACCCCGTTTTTCACCGTCTGCTGGCTTTGCTGACCCCTTATATTAGCAGGCAGGATACCTGCATGCGGCAAGCCATCACTCCGGAGCAGAGGCTCGTTGCCACGTTGCGCTACTTGGCGACAGGGAGAAGCCTTCAGGACCTCAAGTTCTCGACAGGCATCTCCCCCCAGGCTCTGGGGATCATTATCCCAGAGACCTGTTCTGCCATTATTCGGGTCCTGCAGAAGGAATATATGAAGGTAAGTTTGTTCTTTTAATATTGCATTATATGCATTATATGCATTGTATGTTTGTATTCATTTCATCATGACTTTTAATATCCATGACAGGAATATGATGTGAATGTCCCCTTTATATGAATGCATGCATTTTTTTTTTTTTTTATGTTTTTTTTTTTTGTGTCATTTTTTTTAGCTTTTTACCTTTTTTGTGTCTCACATGCATATTTGCTTTCATTAATGTCCTCAGCATTCAATCCTGGGCCCCATATACACCCACAGCCGAGACTGTTTGTTTTTCTCTATAATTCATATTGTCAGCTCCATTGTACTATTTTACTTGCCCCCCCCCACCCTTTGTATACTCTTTGTATACACCCTGTGTGTAGAGAGATAGAGATATAGAGATAGAGATATAGAGATAGAGATATAGAGATATAGAGAGATATAGAGATATATAGAGATATAGATATATAGAGATATATAGAGATATATAGAGATATATAGAGATATACAGATATATAGAGATATATAGAGATATATAGATATATAGATATGGATTGTCAACTCATTAATTATTCCCCCCACTCAAATTGGTTGCAGGTGTTGGATACTTATTAATTAGTCCCCCCACCCCACTCAAATTGCTTGCAGGTGTTGGATACTTAGTAATTAGTCCCCCCCCCCACTCAAATTGCTTGCAGGTGTTGGATACTTAGTAATTAGTCCCCCCACCCCACTCAAATTGCTTGCAGGTGTTGGATACTTAGTAATTAGTCCCCCCACCCCACTCAAATTGCTTGCAGGTGTTGGATACTTAGTAATTAGTCCCCCCACCCCACTCAAATTGCTTGCAGGTGTTGGATACTTAGTAATTAGTCCCCCCACCCCACTTACCCACCTAATTTATGTCCCCTGGTCCATCAGAGGGCTGATTAATCTGTGAATTGGTCCGCCTACTTTTTTTTTTTTGGGCAGAAAACAAATTTGCAATATTTCTGTTTAACTGTTGTTCCAAAATGTTTTTGAATTTTATTTGTTATGAATTGTTTTTATTTACTGACTAATTTTTTTTTGTTTCATGTGTTTGACTCCCCAGCTTCCTTCCACGCCACAGGAATGGCAGACTGTGGCTTCCCAGTTCGCTGCCCGTTGGGACTTCCCCAACTGCGGAGGGGCCATCGACGGGAAACATGTGAGGATTTGCCCCCACCCCATTCGGGGTCCTACTATTGGAATTATAAGGGGTTCCATAGTGTGGTGCTAATGGCGGTGGTGTCGGCACAATGTGACTTTCTTTATGTGGATGTGGGGAAGAACGGCCGGATGTCTGACGGAGGAGTCTTTAGGCAGACCGAGTTCTGCCACCGTCTTACCACTGGTGGCCTGGACTTGCCACCAGATGCCGAGAATGTGGAGGGGCTCCCATTTGTTTTTCTGGCTGATGAAGCGTTCGGTCTGAGTGAACATCTGATGAGACCCTTCCCCCAAAGGACCCTCACCCCGGAGAGGAGGATTTTTAATTACCGGCTGGCCAGAGCAAGAAGGGTTGTGGAGAGTGCCTTTGGCATTATGGCCAGCCGGTTCCGTCTGTTACTGACAGCCATCAACCTGGCAGAATATAAACTAAACTATGTTATTCTGTGCTGCTGCATTCTGCACAATTTTCTAAGGAAATTTTCAGGTAACCAGTACCTGCAGCCTATTGGGCCTGAGGCCGGACTCAGGCTTCCAGAACTGACAGGGCTGGATCATGCCTTTCCTGGCTTAGCCCCCCAAACAGCACGTGAGGTGCGTGACCGCTATGTCAGCTATTTTAATGGTAGGGGGGCTATTCCAATGCCAGCTGACCAATAAAAATGTATTTTTCTTGAAATATGTCTTGTCTGTTCAAATTTTGAAGTTTGGTTCTTGTTTGCTTTTCACGTTGCTTGTATCCTACATTCTCCTAATTCAGGGATATGCAATTGGCCAACCTCCAGCTGGTGCAAAACTACAAGTCAATCATGCCTCTGGGTCTCATGCTTGTGGCTGTCAGTCTTGCTATGCTTCATGGGACTTGTAGTTCTGCAACAGCTGGATTTCCACTAATTGCATATTCCTGTCCTAGTGCATTTGTATAGCAAAGTGGTTTTTGACAATAGGAAATAAGGCCCTTTGTGACAGAAAACACAAAATGACTTCCCAAACTGGTATTGAGTATTGAAAGAAGTAGACACACACACACACACACACCTTTTTTTTTTGATTTTTTAATAGTGCACATTCCAACCAGTGCCTCTTATTTAGATCTTTTTTTGTTTTTTGTGTCTTTTTTTTTTTTTTTATAAATTCTTTTTTTTTTTTTTTTTTGGGAAATTGTTTTTTTAAAAATTGTTTTTTTTATATATATTTTTTTTTTATAAATTCTTTTTTTTTTTTTTGGTAAACATAGAAATATATAGATATATCAAAAAATGCAATTATCACAAAAATAAAAAAATAAAATCAGATTTTTAACTATTTACATAGAACAAGGGGTAAAGCCAAATTTTGAAGATGCACACCAAAAATTGGTAATGTCAACATGTGCTATGTACCATCATGAGTGATCAATGGACGTGTTTGGTGTGTGCAATCCCTTCCTCTCACATACTAGAATGAGGAAGGGTTTGCAAACACCAAATGCGTCCATTGCGATCCTCTGATGGCACATAGCACATGTTGACACACCGTGTGCATCTTCAAAATTTGGCCTCTAAAAATCAAGTAAAAACCTTAAAAACTTTTTGGCAAGGAAATGAAGAACATGATCGATTGTGTTTTAGGGAAAAGGGGCTTAGATTCTCCCTAAAACATCGATCATGTCCTTCATTTCCTGCCTCATAGGGACCAGCTGTTGTTGTATAGCCTGGATTTGGTGTAGCATGGCCTGGATGTTGCTCTCCATCAAATCCATTCTTGCATTCCAGGCCATGACCTGCCCAATCAGCCTGTGGGCACTGTCCGAGGTAAATGGCTCGGCTTGTCCTTCCACAACCAGATCATCACCTAAAAACATGTGTAGATAAAAAATTGGTTAACATATACAGCCATTAATTGTTTACCTTAAGCTGGGTTGTCAGACACTCACTTTGTGGGGTGCGGATCTCCACCACCTCTTCCTCCTCCACATCTAGCCCTGGGCTTGTCTGCTCCAGCTGGGACACGGGGCTGGGAAGCTCCATCACTGACACGGGGCTGGATGGCTCCATCACCGACACGGGGCTGGGGCTGGGGCTGGGGCTAATTGCCCAATCAGGCTGGCGAGGTCGGGGGGTCCTGGTCTGCTCCGCCTCTTGTCTGAGTCGTTGTTCCCCTATGAGAATGAAAAAAAAAAAAAAAACTTTTAAGCATAGTGATATTTGAGTTCAGAAATTTGAATATGAAACATTGGTTTGAAGTGGTGTACAATTATTAGCTGGTTATTACAATATCCTAGTTTAATACATCCTTAAAATGACTTTTTTTAGTTAGGCTGTGTTCAGACTGCTGCGATGTGCGAACGCTGCAAATCTACTGTGGTTTCACGCATCGCATGCGCAGTTCGCACTGCCCTATGTGACCTGCTGGGAGTATCAGTGTAAAGTTTTATTGACACCTCCAAATTAGTTCTCATTTCACAGCGCAATCTTTAAACTCGGACAGGAATCGGACCACATGGTGTGAACACCCATGTGATCCGATTCGGCTGTGGACTAAAAAAAGGGCCATGTACAAGTTTGGTCCGGATGCGATGCAAATTCAGCCGAGATCACATGTGATTTGCACTGCAGTGCGGTGCAAATCACATTTGATCTCGTACATTGCAGCAATGTGAACCTAGCCTTTAACCAAACTGTGATACTGTATATCTTTTGTCCAAGTTTCACAGACGGACACACTCGAATCATCGCCTGGAGTACCTGTGTGTGATTATGTCAAAAATGTTCTATGATGGCCCAAACTACACTTATAAATGTTTCCCAGTCCAGATGTTGAACCAGCATTTTATCTATCTATCTATCTATCTCATTTTTTTAATTGAGTCTACATTGCACTGAATAAATTTATGAAACTTTAATAAAAATTTATATCCTATAAACTGAGCGTGACAATTCAGTTTATCATGAACAATACAAAAAAAAATAATAACTAATTAAAATCTAATCCAACACCAGATAAATTTACACCATACACAAATTCATGCTATTTACGCCCACATATACGAACAACCATATGCGCTCATTATATGAACTATTAACTACACGAACGATCAAATCCGCCAGAATTACATAAACTACCTACACGAACGATTACGATCAAATCCGCCAGTTTCATACACTACCTACACGAACGATTACGATCAAATCCGCCAGATTTACATACACTATCTACACGAACGATTACGATCAAATCCGCCAGTTTTCATACACTACCTACACGAACGATTACGATAACATCCGCCAGATTTACATACACTACCTACACGAACGATTACGATCAAATCCGCCAGATTTACATTCACTATATACACTAACGATTACGATCAAATCGCGGAGTTTACTCACTTTTTTTCAGGACCTTTTTGATGCGGTAATATTGGTCCGGCTCCCTGGACTTGATGTCGGACCATCGTTTCCGGAGCTGGTCCTTGCCTCTTCGTACCCCAAATTTGGTCTCCAAGGTTGTGACTACCTCATCCAAGATGGCACTTTTGCGGACATTAGATTTGGGGTACGGGCCATGTTCCCCATCATAATCCTCCCTTTTTAAGATAGCCACCATCTCCACCATCTCTTCAAAGGCCATATTGGTGGCCTTATATCTCCTCCTTCCTCTGGAAGCATGGGGCCCATGGCTTTCCTCCGCGCTGCTCACGCTGCTCATAGAATTTGCGTCCGCCATTTTCTACTCTCATTCACCCACAGCGGAACGAGGGTAAAAGGGGCGGGGAAACACGGACGCAAGGAACGTCAGGGGCGGGCGACGCAGGCGGAGCCTGAGCGCATCATGCGCTGTATATAAAGCGTTACCACGAGGCCGTACGCTTGTCCGAACGGAAGCAGCGAGTGCTACACGCGACGGTAAGATAGTTATCGTTTTATTTTCGTTTAATTTAAAGCCTGCGTTAGGGATGTGCATATTGAATTTTATTCTTATTGATGTTTAATTGATTTTTATGTGGGTTGGTGGTTGAGTGGGGTTGGTGTTTTGTGTGGTAGTGTGGGGGTGGAGGTGGGTGTATAGGGGGGGGGTGGGGGTAGTGTGTGTGTGTGTGTGTGTGTGTGTGTGTGTGGGGGGGGGGGTAGTGTTTGTGTGTGTGGGAGGGGTAGTGTGTGTGTGGGGGAGGGGTAGTGTGTGT
The DNA here is from genome assembly GCF_037356315.1 of Lithobates pipiens. Lineage (NCBI taxonomy): Eukaryota > Metazoa > Chordata > Amphibia > Anura > Ranidae > Lithobates > Lithobates pipiens. Next base: position 48,694,606 of record NW_027507784.1, read on the forward strand.
GTGGGGGGGAGGGGTAGTGTGTGTGGGAGGGGTAGTGTGTGTGTGTGTGTGTGTGTGTGTGTGTGTGTGTGTGTGTGTGTGTGTGTGTGTATGTGTATGTGTATGTGTATGTGTATGTGTGTGTGTGGGGGGGGGGGGGGTAGTGTGTGTGTGGGGGGTAGCGTGTGTAGTAGTGTGTGTCTCGCCTACATTACATTGTCACAATATAGTGTGCATTTGGTCTGACTTTTTTTTTTTTTTTTTTTCAGAAAATGCAAAAGTATACTGCAGACCCCTTTAAGGAGGAGGCCTTCCTCTCAACATTTCTCGATTTAGTGGAGTCGCACAGCAATCTTTGGGATACAAAACACCCCCAATATTCAAGCCGTGCTGCCCGGAAGAAGACACTGGAGACAGTTTTGGCGTTTGTGAAAACCCGAGTCCCCCAGGCAGACACTGACTTTGTGAACGCCAAAATTAAGAACCTGCGTAGCGTGTATAGGCGGGAGCGCAGAAAGATCCTAGAGTCCCAAACATCAGGATCAGCAGCAGGTCAGGTCTATGTACCTAGGCTGTGGTATTATGACAGGCTGCGTTTTCTGGATGACACGTCAGAAGCCAGGCCGTCACTTTCGACTCTTCCGTCTACCTGTCCCTCCACCCTTCCCTCCGCCTCAGGTGAGCCATCCCTGGAAGATCCAGACCCTTCCTTGCTGGACGAAGTTGATGCGCCCAGCTGGAGCCAGGTATATTTTATTTTCTAAAGTTTGGATTGCTCAAATATTAATGATGTCAAGTTCAATGTTTGAATTGCTTCCAAATCTAGGATTTCATCACAAATTAAATTAGATAGAAGGATACAGTAGTTTACACAAATGTGGCTCAAATCTTGGTGAACTGATGGAAAAATGATGGTGTCAAAATGATAGCCTTTTGTATTTCAAGACAAATGTATTTGCAAGTGAGAACTGTAAAATTGTTAGTGATTGATGATTTCAAAATATAGACATATTTTATTTATTGATTTCTTTGTTTTTTTACACAGGATGAGCTCACCCAGGAGGAGGCCGGGACCAGTGGTATGGAGGAGGAGGCCGGGACCAGCCACACACAAGAGCTAGCTGGGCCCAGCAGGAGTCGGACTGAAAGCCAGGTCCCTCCCCTCCGCCTAGCCAGCAAAAGGCCCAGGAGGATGGGCCGTACAGAGGAGGAGTCCTTGGTGCTCATACGCCAAGCCACACAAATTTTGTCCAAACCCCCCAATCCGGAGGAGGCCTATGCCACTTATCTGGCTAGTAAGCTACAAGAAATGGACAAACCACAGCGAAACTTGTGTGAGGCAATCTTTTTTGATGCCATCCAACGGGGTCTGAAGGGTGAGCTCACACCCACCACTAAGCTTTACAACACAGACCCTACTGCTCCTCCTCCTCCTCCTCCTCCTCCTCCTCCTCCTCCTACCACAACTCCACCACCAGAGGCACAGCCTCCAGCGACGCGTGGAGGGAAGGCTAGACGGAAGAGTCGCAAGTGACTGCCTGGCTTCAGTCTGCTCTGAAAGAAGACGCAGGCTGTTGTAGTACTGATTTTCTTGTTTCAAACCCCCCACAAAAAAAATAAAAATAAAATAAATATATGACAATAGTAGTTCCAAAAATATATAGTAATAGATAAATTCTATTTTTTTTTCCAGAAATAAATAAATAAATATATATATATATATATATATATATATATATATATATATATATATATATACAGTGGTGTGAAAAAGTGTTTGCCCCCTTCCTCATTTCCTGTTCCTTTGCATGTTTGTCACACTTAAGTGTTTCGGAACATCAAACCAATTTAAACAATAGTCAAGGACAACACAAGTAAACACAAAATGCAATTTGTAAATGAAGGTGTTTATTATTAAAGGTGAAAAAAAATCCAAACCATCATGGCCCTGTGTGAAAAAGTGATTGCCCCCCTTGTTAAAACATACTATAACTGTGGTTGTCCACACCTGAGTTCAATTTCTCTAGCCACACCCAGGCCTGATTATTGCCACACCTGTTCACAATCAAGGCATCACTTAAATAGGAGCTGCTTGACACAGTAAGGTCCACCAGAAGATCCTTAAAAGCTACACATCATGCCGAGACCCAAAGAAATTCAGGAACAATTGAGAAAGAAAGTAATTGAGATCTATCAGTCTGGAAAGGGTTATAAAGCCATTTCCAAAGCTTTGGGAATCCAGCGAACCACAGTGAGAGCCATTATCCACAAATGGCGAAGACATGGAACAGTGGTGAACCTTCCCAGGAGTGGCCGGCCGCCCAAAATTACCCCAAGAGCGCAGTGACGACTCATCCAAGAGGTCACAAAAGACCCCACAACAACGTCCAAGGAACTGCAGGCCTCACTTGCCTCAGTTAAGGTCAGCGTTCATGCCTCCACCATCAGGAAAAGACTGGGCAAAAATGGCCTGCATGGCAGAGTTCCAAGGAGAAAACCACTGCTGAGCAAAAAGAACATCAAAGCTCGTCTCAATTTCTCCACAACACATCTTGATGATCCCCAAGACTTTTGGGACAACATTCTGTGGACCGATGAGACAAAAGTGGAACTCTTTGGAAGGTGTGTGTCCAAGTATATCTGGCGTAGAAGGAACACTGCATTTCATAAAAAGAACATTATACCAACAGTAAAATATGGTGGTGGTAGTGTGATGGTCTGGGGCTGTTTTGCTGCTTCAGGACCTGGAAGACTTGCCGTGATAAAAGGAACTATGAATTCTGCTGTCTACCAAGAGATCCTGAAGGAGAATGTCCGACCATCTGTTCGTGTACTCAAGCTGAAACGAACTTGGGTTCTGCAGCAGGACAATGATCCTAAACACACCAGCAAGTCTACCACCGAATGGCTGAAGAAAAACAAAATGAAGACTTTGGAGTGGCCTAGCCAAAGTCCTGACCTGAATCCTATTGAGATGTTGTGGTATGACCTTAAAAAGGCCGTTCATGCTCGAAAACCCTCTAATGTAACTGAATTAGGACAATTCTGCAAAGATGAGTGGGCCAAAATTCCTCCAGGATGCTGTAAAAGCCTCATTGCACGTCTTCGCAAACGCTTGGTTGCAGTTGTTGCTGCTAAGGGTGGCCCAACCAGTTATTAGGTTTAGGGGGCAATCACTTTTTCACACAGGGCCATGATGGTTTGGATTTTTTTTCACCTTTAATAATAAACACCTTCATTTACAAATTGCATTTTGTGTTTAATTGTGTTGTCCTTGACTATTGTTTAAATTGGTTTGATGTTCCGAAACACTTAAGTGTGACAAACATGCAAAGGAACAGGAAATGAGGAAGGGGGCAAACACTTTTTCACACCACTGTATATATATATATATATATATATATATATATATATATATATATATATATATATATATATATATATATATATATATATATATATATATTAAAAAAACATTTTTTTTTTATTTTATATATTTTTTTTTCTTTTTTTTATAGGGTTTTTTTTTGTTTTTTTTTAAAATTTGGAATATATTTTTTCTATAATTGGAAGATTAATCATAGGATGAGGATGAATAAAAACATGTAGTATAACTCTGTGTGAATATAAGCAGCAAAGCTACTTCACTTTTCTTGCATTACGAAGAAGAAAAGAACGGGCTATATTAAAAAACCACAAAATTAGCAGCATGACGAATATGCTAGCTTCAATACGAACACTAGTTTTACAAGACCGAGCGCTTCCGCCCTGTCCGCCCTGTAAATTCTTTCTGAGTATGCGCGGAACTTAGTTTGACGAACAAGCCTACACACGAGCGGACTTTCGGGATTTCCGAAAAACTTTGTTCGTCAAACTGTCCGCTGAAACTGTCCGCTGAAGCCCACACACGAGCGGACTGTCCGCTGAAACACTGTTCAGCGGACAAAGTTGAGCGAACAGTCCCCGCGTGTGTATGCGGCCTAAGGGTATTTATTTTAGAAAATTGACTGAAATCTGCAGGTTTGTGAACTTTGCTGAAAATAACCGGCACTTTTTTTGAAAACAAAGGTCTTTATGCTGGAGTGTTGGCTTTTTTGCACTGAGCCTAATTCCAGTTATTTTCAGTATAAGCACAAGTTTACAACACCACCAAGTGAGTTCATATTTCTACCTCATTCGTATCAAACCCCTGTTTCTTGTATAAGCCCCAAATGATTGAGAATCCACACTTCTTGGTTCTTTGAAAGCTGCAAATTGTGCCTAAATACAAGAGGCATGAATGTAGCATTTGTTCCAGATGTATAGATCAATCCATCCGCATGTTGCCTTTGTGTCAGTTTCCTATGATACAGACCACTGGTTGCTGCTGCTCTCTCTCTCTGTGCAGGATGACTGATCTTGCATCTGTGATACCCTGGTAGGTTTCTGCAGGTAGGCTGGCTCAGTCAACCTGGCTTACAAGGCCACCCACGGATCATGTTTCGGCTGATTCAGCAGGAATGTCTGATTGCAGAATAGGCTCACCCAGTTCTAAAGCAGGTGAGTAGGATGGTGCTTATTGGAGCTTATAACATGTAAGGTTTAATCCAGTTGGAAGATTTGAGATAATTCCTAGGCCTTGTTTTTTTTTTCCTGATTATGAGAGGCAGCAAGAAGGGTGTCCCAGAATCACCAGTAGGTGTTTTCCAAGATCACTGGATTACAGATATAGAGGAGTGGTGTGATTGCTGCAGGCAGCAATGTCTGGATGAGAACCTGAATTACTCATTAGCTAGGCTATAGCGTCCCACATTCACTCTAATGCCCCGTACACACGAGCGGATTTTCCGACGGAATTCCACTCGAGCTTGGCTTGCATACACACAAAAATTCTCGGAAATTTCGACCGTCCAAGAACGCGGTGACATACAACACTATGAAGAGCCAAGAAAATTAAGTTCAATGCTTCCGAGCATGCGTCAAATTGTTTTCGAGCATGCGTAGGAATTTTGCGTTTCGGAATTTGTACAATCAAAATTTCCGATCAGAACTTTTTCCGATGGAAAAATAGAGAACCTGCTCTCAATCTTTTGCTGGCTGGAATTCTGCCAGCAAAAGTCCGATGGAGCATACACACGGTCGCATTTTCCGACCAAAACCTCACAACAGATATTTGCTGTCGGGATTTCCGATCGTGTGTATGTGGCATAAGTACAAGAACACATGGGCAAAAAACTTCCTATGGCATAATCTACAGCATGTCCTATATAGTATATATTTATTTCAGGCACTTATATACAGTGGGTATAGAAAAAAATCACCCCCCTTTAAAATAATCACATTTTGTTGCTTCGCAGCCTGACATGAAGACAGACAGCTTTTGTTTTATCCAGCTGTATTTACTCAGTATAACTTATAACTTCCAAGTGAAAGATATAAAAGCATTTTAGAAAAAAAATCAAAACAGAATCACTGAGTTGGAAAAATGATCACCTCCTTGTGTTAGTATTTTGTTGAACCACCTTTTGCTTTAATTACAGCCTTTAGGCTGTTGGGATATGTCTCTACTAACTTTGTATATCTAGAATTTGCAATATTTGCCCACTCTTCTATTCAGAACTGAGTTCAATTTCATGCTGACCATTTGTGGACTGCAGTCTTTAAGTCATTCCACAGATTTTCAGTGGCGTTTAAGTCTGGGTTCTGACTAGGGCATGCAAGGAAAATCATCCTTTTCTCATTCAACCACTCTGTAGTCATTTTGGCTGTGTGCTTTGGACCATTACTATTTTAAAGGGGCTGATTATTTTCTATACGCACTGTAGCACTGGCAATTTATGCAGAGCTTTACATATTTATATTGCACATTCACATCGGTCCCTGCCCTCAAGGAGCTTTCAATCCAATGTCCCTAACCCACATTCATACACACACATACTAGGGCCAATTTAGACAGGAACCAATTAACCTACCAGCATGTCTTTGGAGTGTGGGAGGAAACCAGATTACCCAGAGGAAACCCCAAACAGGCACAGGGAGAACATGAAATCTCCAGGCAGGTAGTGCCATGGTTGGGATTCAAACAGGCGACCCCAGTTCTACCAGGTGGAAATTCTAACCACTTAAACACTGTAGAAAAAATAATCTGCTGAAATCTGGCCTGAAACACTAGGCACTAAACAGTCAGGGAATTTAAAAACACAGATTACTGCCCCTTTAAAAACGTTGCTATAGCAATGACAAATTCCTAAAGCATTAGAGCCATTTCTCAAATTAGGAAACTGGCAATAATTAGGACCAACTCTGAACACAGGTACAGATGTACACCAGAGTGGCCTGAGAAAAACTGTCATGTATGTACTCTCCAGTCTCATTAAGCTGTCAGCCAGGAGATCCCCCGACTAGAAGCTAAATGTAAATGGTGATACAGGTGATGTCATTATCCGCCATATTTGGGAAATGACTTGTCACTGGGTAGATGGAGAGTAATGGGGAACTGAGAGTCTAGTTTCCCATTGGGTCCACTTTACTTTTGATTGATCGCATATAGCAGTGGGGGGATTCTGTATGGATCTGCTGTTGTGTGCTTTCAGTCAAAAGCAAAGTGGAGCGGATAGGGAACTACTCTCTAAGTTCCTTTCAGGCTGTGCCCACCTCTAGTGTAAATCCCAGTTGCTGGGTAGCAAGGGCAGGAGTGTTCAGTGTGGGTTCCTGCACCTGTCTGTGCATAAGACACCCTTTATGAATTCCCCTTATAGTGAGTTCCTGTCACATTCCTTCTTAGTCACTGCATCAGCCCTGGCAGCTGGCATTCTACCAACAAGGAATCACACTTTGCACACACTGATGCCACTGCTGTGGCTCCAGAAAACCACTGACAGCAGCTGCCAACTTAACATTATCCTTCTCACTCCTGCCAACGCCACTCTCTGCTACAGTCCCTCCAGGGAACCAACCAAAGTTGCCTGCTAATAGCTATCACCACTTCATCTCTACACCCCACTTGCTCCCACCATCAGACCCGTACCCCTTCACCACAATGCCTGCACCAACCACCCTTTTCCCCACCCTCATCACTGGGCATGAACAACTGTATCACTCCATGCTCCCACCACAAGGTTTGCATACCTCCTGGCCCCATCACCAGGCCCCAACCACAACTCTATTCAAATCACCACTTATGCACACCCTGTCACCCCCAGGTCTCACAACAATGCAACTGTCACCCCAACCACAACTCTATTCAAATCACCACTTATGCACACCCTGTCACCCCCAGGTCTCACAACAATGCAACTGACAACTGTCCTACCCACTCTGTTCTCAGAACTGCACCTGACCCCCATCCTCACCCCTGCTTTCTCCACTCCAACTACAAGTCCCCAACCCTCACAGTCACCACCGGACTTGCACACCCCCATGTCCACTATTACAACCATGCCTCACACCTTCACTCCCCCAAATCTTTCACCATTGTGCCTGCATGTGCCCATGATTTTACCCCACACCTTATCCCTATCCCCTCCTTTACTCTCACTGCTGCACCTGCATGCCCCCTCCCCTCAATCTCTCATCACCCACCTCCATCCCCCCCCAACTCTCATCAGTGTGCCTCCACTCTCACCATCATGCCTGTTCTACATCCTTGCTAAAAAACATTGTCCAAGTTGTCTCCAGTGGCAATGAGGATGGAGGAGATGATGTTGATGAAGTCCCTGACTCGACTTGGGTACCGGATAGAGCAGAGAAGGAAAGTGAGGGTGAGGCACAACCCCACCGAGGCAGCCATCATGGAAAAGTAGAGAGCAGCTACCCTATTCCATCACATTGTGGAGCTGTTATTTCCTGGCTCACTTCCCACAGCTCAGCTGTCTGAGGCCGCGTACACACGGGCGGACTGTTCGCCCAACCTTGTCCGCTGAACAGTGTTTGGGCGGACAGTCCGCTCGTGTGTGGGCTTTCAGCGGACAGTTTCAGCGGACAGTTTGACGGACAAAGTCTTTCGGAAATTCCGAAAAACTGTCCGCTGAAACTGTGTTTGAGCGAACAGTCCGCCCGTGTGTAGGCTACTTTCGAAATGAGCAAACTGTTCCCGCTCGGAGGAAAGTCTGCTCATTTCGAGCGCGTGTGAAGGTAGGCGGGGCCCGCGAAGGAGACGTCGCGGGCTCCGCCGCCTGGTATGGGCTTAAAGGGGAACCGCAACGCCGAAAAAAATCGGCGTGGGGGTTCCCCCAAAGTCCACAACAGACCCTTGTCCGAGCACGCTACCCGGCCGGCCAGGAAAGGGGGGCGAGCGAGCGCGCCCCCCCTCCTGAGCCGTACCAGGCCGCGTGCCCTCAACATGGGGGGGTGCCTTGGGGAAGTGGGGGCCGCGCGGCCCCCCCACCCCAAAGCACCTTGTCCCCATGTTGATGAGGACAAGGGCCTCTTCCCGACAACCCTGGCCGTTGGTTGTCGGGGTCTGCGGGCGGGGGGCTTATCGGAATCCGGGAGCCCCCTTTAAGAAGGGGGCCCCCGGATACCGGCCCCCCACCCTATGTGAATGAGTATGGGGTACAATGTACCCCTACCCATTCACCTGTGAAATAAAGTACAAAAAAAAACACAACACAGAGAAAAAATATTTTATTGCACAGCTCCGGGGGTCTTCCGTCTTCGGGGGTCTTCTCGCCGGACTCCTCCGCTATCTTCGTGTAGCTCTTTTGCTAGCGGAGGAGTCCGGCTTTCTTCCTCCCCGCCGCCGGCCTCTTCTCCCGACTTCGGGGGTCTTGTCCCCCTCTTCGGTTCTTCTGCCGGGCCACCGCGCCTTCTTGTAGCTCTTTTGCAGGCGGTGGCCCGGTCTTCTGTCGCCGCTGCCTTCCGTTCTTCTGTCGCCGCCTTCGGTTCTTCTGCCGGGCCACCGCGCCTTCTTGTAGCTCTTTTACAGGCGGTGGCCCGGTCTTCTGTCGCCGCTGTCGCTGTCGCCGTCGCCACCTTCCGTTCTTCTTCTTCTTCTTGTTCTTCTTCTTCTTCCCCAGGAGATGTTGACACGTCGCTCTCTCCGGCCGGAATGCCAGAGCCGCGCTGTGCGGTCACTTATATAGTGACAATGGGGCGGTGTCACATGGTATATGTCACATGGGTTGGTCACATGGGTTGATGTCACATGGGGACTATGACATCGTAAGGGGGCGGGGTCACCATGTGACCAACCCATGTGACATATACCATGTGACACCGCCCCATTGTCACTATATAAGTGACCGCACAGCGCGGCTCTGGCATTCCAGCCGGAGAGAGCGACGTGTCAACATCTCCTGGGGAAGAAGAAGAAGAACAAGAAGAAGAAGAAGAACGGAAGGCGGCGACGGCGACAGCGACAGCGGCGACAGAAGACCGGGCCACCGCCTGTAAAAGAGCTACAAGAAGGCGCGGTGGCCCGGCAGAAGAACCGAAGGCGGCGACAGAAGAACGGAAGGCAGCGGCGACAGAAGACCGGGCCACCGCCTGCAAAAGAGCTACAAGAAGGCGCGGTGGCCCGGCAGAAGAACCGAAGAGGGGGACAAGACCCCCGAAGTCGGGAGAAGAGGCCGGCGGCGGGGAGGAAGAAAGCCGGACTCCTCCGCTAGCAAAAGAGCTACACGAAGATAGCGGAGGAGTCCGGCGAGAAGACCCCCGAAGACGGAAGACCCCCGGAGCTGTGCAATAAAATATTTTTTCTCGTGTGTTGTGTTTTTTTTTTTGGGTACTTTTATTTTACAGGCTCGCTCGCCCCCCTTTCCTGGCCAGCCGGGTAGCGTGCTCGGACAAGGGTCTGTTGTGGACTTTGGGGGAACCCCCACGCCGATTTTTTTCGGCGTTGGGGTTCCCCTTTAAGTCCATTCCAGGCGGCGGAGCCCGCGACGTCTCCTTCGCGGGCCCCGCCTACCTGTACACGCGCTCGAAATGGGCGGATTTGCCTCCGCCTTACGTGGGCGAGTCCGTTCATTTCAAAAGTTGAGCGAACTGTTTGGCAAACAGTTCGCTGAAACAGTCCGCTCAAAAAGTGCTGTGTGTGGCCATGTCCGTCCATGCTAATTTTGAGCGGACTGTTTGCCGAAACTGTTTGACAAACAAAGTTGGGCGAACAGTCCGCCCGTGTGTACGCGGCCTAAGACATTTTTAGTACAAGTGCAGCCGATCGCACTGCTGCTATTTGGAAACATTTTCTCAAGCACATCAAGCGTGGCAAAAACACCAATCATTTGGGTGCCACATGCTTCACAAGGCATTTTAACCTCCCACCACTTGGCAAGAGCACCTAAAAGCCACACAAAAGGGGCACACATCTGTCCCTCCTCCTTACTCACCTCAGTCTGTCCCTGCTATACCTCATGACCTTTTAGCAGCCTCCACTTACAGGGATGATGGGATAACGCATGGTATCCCTGGTCCTTGCAGCACATCTACCAGCATCACACCACCAGCTGTAGACTATAGCAAATGTATCTGCCCCATCTGCTGCAGCGGGAAAAAAAATACAGTCCCTGTCAAACAGGTACGGAAAATATGTTCTTTGGGTGTTAATTGTGCCCATGAAACCTACACCAAAAATATTCTTCCAGATGAAATAAGCACCCACAGCACTAGGCAGCCTAGAAGTCCTGCAGAGACTCCTGTCAGGGCTGGGCTCAGCCCTTCCTTCTCAAAGCTAGCCGCTCAGCTATCGGCTAATTGCCAGCTCTTTTCTCTCCACAGTGACTCACCTGTTGAGGATATCCTGCTTGTCAGTCCTGCCTACTTAAGCCATCTAGCCCAGATGATCTCTGCTTTCGCCTTGGTCACACCTCTATGGACGCTCGCCTGTGTTCCTGTTAAAGATTTGCTTGGCTGACATTCCTTCTGGCTCCAGATCCTGCTTGCTGTTCTATTACACTCATCTCTGGCTCCCTGACATTTAGGCTTGTCTGACTATCCATTCTGGTTCCTGAACTCTGTCTATGTTTTGACTACGTTTACTCTGTTTATCTTATTATTATTATTATTATTAAACAGGTGTGATTTAACTGTACTTCTGTCTCAGTCTGATTCATGGTTTCTGACAATGCCATATCCCCAAAACACTTAATCGGCGACATCGGCATCAGGGGCTTCATAGCTGCTGGTAATCCAGGACTGATTCATTTTTATAAAAGTCAGATGGTCCAGGGAGTCTTTGGAAAGACGCGTTCTATTATCAGTAACAAAAGCTCCAGCAGTGTTGAATGCCATTCTTAAAGCACACTGGATGCAGGGCAGCCCAGTAGCTCAATAGCATATTGGGCAAGTTCTGGCCAGTGGTCTATTCTCATGACCCAGTAAGCCAGTGGATCATCAACTGGAAAGCTCTCCATCTCTGTTTTCGCCCCTAGATAATCATCTACCATGTGATGCAGGTGCTGCCAATGGGATGTGGAAGCTGACAGCCCTGGGCAGCGAGGACTAAATAAATTCAGAAATGCATCAACAGGAGCCTCAAAACTATGTTTTCCACAACACTGTTACCTACCAGAGTTGGAAAAAGCATTCAATAAACTACTCTTTAAGGTATCCTCCTAAGATTTCAATTACTACACTCTATGTGGGGAAGGGATGAGTTCTGAGACTTTCCCCTTATAATGGTGGTCAAGGAGGGTTGCCAACCAATAGTGATCCTTTTCCTTTACGCCACGTATTCTTGCGTCCTTTCACAGACTTTGAAACATGAGGGAGCCCATGCACCACAAATTTGCAGAGGCATGTAAAGCAGACTCGAGGTCACTGAGAATTACAGTATCTGAAACTGCCTCCTCCCAGCCACGTACTACTCCCAGAGGTTCTGGGGATGAAAAACCGACTCTTACTGTTTGACGTATGTCTTTCTCTGCTTCAATGCCTCTGAAACTGCCAGAATCCTCCTCCTTCTCTCTCCTCTTGTGTGTTCTGTGGCATACGAACAATGGAGTCTACATAAAGTGGGCTTGGGAGGAAAGGAAGTCCTCCTCTTCGTCCCACTGCTCTACCTCAAGTGCCCTGTCCATAATGCCATGCAGAGTCTGCTCAGCAGGAACACAACAGGGATTGTGTTCAAATGGTGACAGTACAATGCATCCTTTATGAGCAGCCATTGGTGTGGGGAAAAAAAATCAGAGCTGGCCTGAGCCTGTCGTTGTGCCATATTCACATCTGTACTTATTGATGGCCCCCTGCTGCAGCCGCTGCAGCAATGCCAAAGTCGAGTTCCACCTGGTGGGCATGTCACAAATCAGGCGGTTTATGGGCAGTTGGAATTCCCACTGAATTTCGGCCAACTGAGCTGTGTATGATCTCCTAAAATGGGAACAGACTCTTTTGGCCTGCTTTAGTAGATCTTCCAACCCTGGGTACCTATTTAGGAAATGCTGCACCACAAAATTGAGAACATGTGCCAGGCATGGCATATGTGTCAACTTTCCCTGTCTAAAGGCAGACAGGAGGTTTGTGCCATTATCACACACACCAGCATTCCTGGTTCCAGCTGAAGTGGCGTGAACCACCTCTGGGCCTACCCCTAAAGAGCTGCATAAATCTCTGCTCCGGTGTGGTTCCTGTCCCCTAGACACACCAGCTCAAGCGCTGCATGGTACCTTTTAGCCTGACTCATTGAATAGCCCTTTGAACGCTTAGGGTACTTAAGGTTTATAGGACAATTAAGCAGAGGAGGGCATGGAGGAAGAGGAGGGGGTAGAGCTGACAAATCTGGCATCATCCCCAGCTGTATGGAGAAGTGAGAGCAAAACAAGCCCTGTCCTGCATCCTTCCAAGTTGCAAGCAGAGTTACCCAGTGCGCTGTGAACAAAATCAAAATATATCGTCCCTGTCCATGCTTGCTGGACCATGTGTCAGCAGTAACATGGACTTTGCGCCTGACTGCCTTGCCCAAAAATGCCACAACATTTTCTTCCACTTGATGGTAGAGAGCTGGAATGGCCTTACGTGAAAATAAATAGCAACTGGGAACTTGCCATTGGGGTACAGCACAATCTGCAAATTCACAGAAGGGGGTAGAATCCACCAGGCAGAAAGGCAGAAGTTGTAGAGCCAACAGCTTTGACAAGCTTGCATTTAGACGCTGGGCATGTACTCTCAAACTATTTTTCTGCCCCTGTTGGACAGGTGCATATCATTGCAATTTTTGACAGCAAGGCCAATTCTTGCTTTCATCAAGAGTACCTCTATAAGATTACAGTGTGAAGGTGCCACTGACAACTAAAGAACAATCTTTCCGCACCTGTTTGACAGGTGCATATCATTGCAATTTTTGCCAGCAAGGCCGATTCTTGCTATCATCAAGAGTACCTCTACAGGGTTATGGTGTGAAGTCACCACCGACACCCAAAGAACAATTTTTTTTTCTGCACCCATTACAGAAGTAGAAATCCAAAGTCTGTGGTAGAGACACCAGAATTTATCCAAAAAATGTCATTGTCAGTGCACTACATTGTGGCCTCATCATACAGACTGGCTCCCCAAGCCGTTGCTCACAAAAAAATAAATCTTGCAAGGAAAATGTCATGTTTTGGGCTTTATAAATGTAATTATTGCTGCTGCAGCTTCTATACACAGTACAGGTGTGCCACTTTACAAGTGGACCCCCCAGGCTCTATATTAAAAGGAATTTTTCATTTTTATACTTTCACTTTAAGCATCAATAAATCACTGCTCATTTAAAAATTATGTTTTTTACAAACTTTTTTTCATTGATACTTGTTCCTGAGGTCAGTACCCAAACCCCCATAACCATTGTATGACAATTAATGGCATATAAGCCTTCAAAATCAGCAATTTTTCACGTTCAGGTCCCATAGACTCCAATGGGGTTCATTATTTGGTTCCTAACTTTCCCGATGTTCAAAAGTTCTGGTGTGAACCGAACAGGGGGTTGTTTGACTCATCCCTGGTGATCACCTAAAAAAGATAAAAAATAAGTATTTACTTTTTTTTTTATAACTATACACAGATGTTTTGCCATTCATTTCCGAGGCCTCTTGCACATGGGAGTAAAAAATGCCACTTTTTTTGTGATTTGAAATGAGATGCATTGTTGTCTATGGGACATGCACACAGCTGATTAAAGATCAGTAATACAGCATTGAGTACCGAGCCATAGAACAAAAGTAGAACATTTTACATTTGAGTGCAGTAATTTACATGCTATGTGTGTTTATGTATCTATGTTTACACAAGTATAAATTTGTATATTACAATAATGGCAATGAAAAATAATTTTACTCATCTATACACTTACACGTCTTTACACGCCCATACCCAACATTACTCAGGTCTATACACACAGTTTTTTTTTAGTCAAGGACTTTCTGTCGACAAGTTTCTGAGTAAACATCAGTAAATTATTACACCTGTGTGCAAGGGGCCTTAATTGAATGGATTGTTTTACAAGGTGAGGGTTTACATACACTTTAAAGTGGTTGTAAACCCTTACAACACACTTTGACCTACAGGTAAGCCTAGATTAAGGCTTACCTGTAGGTCCAAGAAATATCTCCTAAACCTATACGGTTTAGGAGATATTTGCCCGAAGACAGGCACCGCTGTCTACGGCGCATGTGCCGTAGACAGCGGCGCGCAGGCGCACTGAGCGTGGCATCGTCAACGACGAACATGCTGCGCGTGTCGGCTCCCGTGCGCATGCACGGGAGTGATGTCATCGTGGCTTTGCCGAATGACAGCTGCAGAGCTGCGAGACCCCACCGAGAAGATGGATGCGCCGGACTACAGAGGACAGCGGTGACTTCACTGGCTCCTGTGTCAGGTAAGTGACACATAATGGACTACTATGCAATGCATTGTAGTCCATTATGCTTTGCCTTTGCAAGGAATGAAAGAGGAAGTAAACCCATCAGGGTTTACTTCCTCTTTAAGGGTGTCATTCAAAATGACCACAGAACTAAGATTGGTGCATTGCGGTGCCATTCTATATGAAGTCTACTTGTATATAGAAACTTACCATGCTGCCCTCCATGCTGTAAGTAAAACATAAGCACGCCTCCATTGGCTGGGCTTCATTTAAAATGTTAAGGGCTGCTGTAAAATAGACTGAATAGTCCAAAAAGCGATATGGAATTTGGGTGTTTTAAACGATTTTCCAGTTTAATGTTTTATTTTGTTGTCTAATTTTATTGTCTCCTTAACAGATCTTTTTTTTTTTCATCCTTGTAGAGTGAAACTCGCCCCAAGGATAAATTAATTTTTATGTGCAAAAAAAGTTCAAGGCAGTTGCAGTGTCTCATATTTAGTGATAGAACAAAATCAAAACTACACCACATTTCAAGGAAAAGAACACATCATTCCATAGTTCCCCTATAACTACAATCTGTTCTTGGAATAAAAGTATTTTATGATTTCTATGGAAAATGGTCAAATACATAGCAGGAATAGAAGATGCCTGTCTATGTGGTAAGTGTCAAACAGATCAGGATGTAAAGTAAAATCTCACTTACTAATTGACAGGTGACAGGACATAAGATAAGGATAAATCTCCCCAATGGGAACACAGTTTTAGAACCTTTGCAAGGTTTTCATTGTTGTCTGCACCCCATGAGGAATATTTTCCTTCACTTCATGTCTATGTGACAGTTGTCAAACAGCATTCTTCTCGGCCTTTTGGCTAAGATCAAGTGTAGTATCTGTTCTTATCAGTTACCAGGAGGTGGCGCTTGCTTCCGTCCCTGTTCTACGGCGAGGTGGAGCAGGGATGGCGGTTGCTATGCAAATCCTGCTGGTGTGAAGGTAACCCAGAGCGGTTCATAGCCAAAAGGGAAGCCTTCTGATGGGGATGGAGAACCACTGGTCAGTGCCAGGGGAGGGGACCCTGGCCTTCTGGCCTGGATTGGGGCAGCTTTAGCTCCGGTCAGTTTTTCAGGAGGGAACGTTGGTTCCCCTTTCTCCCACCAGGGGAACAGCCAGTACTTCCCGAATGTAATTAGGTAGGAGTGATAGGAGCGAGGTTGAGGCCTGATGGTAAAGGGCTCTCACTAAGCTCCTGGATCTCCATGCCTTTCTGGCTGGGGTGGGGGTCAGGATGCTTTTGTTGAAAAGCCTATGGTGATGTGCCCCTGAAGTGGCAGTTTAGGGGTGCCTTACATTCACTGTGCTTGTCACTTTGAAGTTTGGCACGAAGGTCACTTCACTGTAAACACGCTTTTTCACACCTGCCTAGGGCCGGGCTTTTTGGCTAGGACCGGAGGAATTTTTGATTCCTGGCCGGAGGGCCTGGTCATTGTTTTACACAATGGCTACCTTTTCACTCTCCTCTTCACTATCCCTTCCCCACTTTATTTATTATATATATTATTTTTATTTTTGTGTGTTTGTCACATTTGTGTTGTCACTTGCACGTTTGATGAGTAGGGTGTCGGTCCTCGGGCCAACCCTGAAAGTCTTGTGTGAGGGTGGACATAGGCCTTCTGGCTTGGTTCGCCCTCTCTTTGGGGGGTCTTCCTTCGGGGGAGCCCCTACCCAAGTACCTGGGTGGGTTTGTTTCAGCAGACCTTCCGGAGAAAGGCGGTCGTCTGGTTTCAGCCAGATGGGCCATGTATTGGTACCTCAGTCCCCGTCTGGAGCCTAACGCCCCGGGGGATCAGGGTAAGGTCCTTCATAGTGGAGGACAATAGACACCCGTTGCACATTTTTGTGTTCACTCTTGATGTGTGTGCACTTTTTTTTGGCACCGAGTGGAAGTTTTTGGGTGTGTTTTGCATGCCATAGGCTTTTTTAATAGAAAAAAAAGTTGTCAAACAGCATTTACAAGATGTCAGAAGTTATCTTTCCCAGCTCTATGCAATATTTAAAAAAATATCATTTGGCTGAAGTTGGGATTTAAAGTAGACTTGACAGTCCCTTTGACTGGACATAAACTGTAGACTCCCTACAGTCAGGCATACACTTGGGGAATAGAGGCTTAGATAGGCAAGATATGCTAAAAACAACTAACAGTAGAGAAACTTCTCACAAGTCTGTTGGTGCATGTCCTCTTCTGGTGGGCCTGCCACAAAGAGTTAATCCAGCTCTGAGCAATCCTCTTATTGTTCAGTGAGTTAAATCTTGACAAACGGAGAAAAACTTTGTCAAATCCTCCCCTTGCTGTGAGTGACAGGTGATTTACATATCTTGTGCACTAGCCTAAAAGACATGCATTATTTTTTAATTCCTTCCCACTCCTTTCTTCTGCTGCTCTGCCAGGATTGGATGTTTCCCACCTCAGCATAATTGGGCATGCTGAAGTCATGTGGTTACTTTCCTGTGTTTTCACTGGATGTTAGAGATCATAGCAGAAGTTCAGTGTAAGAAATACACAGGAAAAAATGCATATTGACAAGGGGAGTGTAGAGGTGGGCGGGGAGTCTACTGACATCACGACTCCACCCACTGAGCTCCAGACAACAGACCCACCCACAGAATCTGCAGTTTTTCAGTTCTCATAACAGATAGAGGGGAGACATTTGACAGGTAGGGATGCATGCAGGAGGCATGTATATCCTTATAGATTACCCCTATGGCAGTGGTTTAAAAAGGATGACATTGGGTTTACATCCAATCTAATGAACGATCTGGTTTGAAATGTAACTTTACATACATCACAAAAGTATGACATTTAAAACTATGAGCCACAAAAAAGCAAAGACTTGAATTACCTGGCGATGTTGGATAAATATGTAGCCACTTGCTTGGGTAGGAATGGAGAGTGAGGAAAACACTAGTTGAAGTTGCAGTATCTCTGGGACTGATGAGCTGCTGGTGTGGGAATTTACTATCTCCTGCTAGAAAGACTGAGCCCTTTAGGAACTGACCATACAGCCATCTAGTAGCCAATTTGCTGCCTGCAGTCTTGACTGTGACTATTTTCATGTGCACCAATGGTACAGTTTGGCTCCAGCGCTAGCCGGCTGAAAAGTTAGGACTATAGACTGTCCCTTTACAGCTGTTACACAGAGACCTTCACCTATTGCTTATGCTAAAAGGTACCTCTCAAGGGACATTGCACCATATCCTAGCCATTCTCCTAGTGTGTACTCTAGATTAGTTATAGTAGTGTTATTCACATTGCAGTTAATGCTTATATGCACTGTTTATTACTGACTTTGCGGATTCATAAATGAATATCATTTACTCTAACCCATACCATTACACTAAGTTAATTTACCTCTAAACATGTTTGTGTCTATTTCTTAGTGCTAATTCACAGCCAAGTTACAAGGTATCTAGATAACAGGTAACAGAGAAGCCAAATTACCAAATGACTCCTGCAGGGGTAGTGTTACATCTAAAAAAAAATGACGCCCGCAATGGCAGATTCCACAACCATATTTGAGAGAATCTGGTTGCTTAGGTTAAAACATTACCTACTTCCTGACTTTGGTCCAGGACACCTTGGACTTTAAGGCCGCGTACACACGGGCGGACTGTTCGCTCAACTTTGTCCGCTGAACAGTGTTTCAGCGGACAGTCCGCTCTTGTGTGGGGCTTCAGCGGACAGTTTCAGCGGACAGTTTGACGAACAAAGTTTTTCGGAAATTCCGAAAAACTGTCCGCTGAAACTTGGTTTGAGCGGACAGTCCGCCCGTGTGTAGGCCACTTTCGAAATGAGCAAACTGTTCCCGCTCGGAGGAAAGTCTGCTCATTTCGAGCGCGTCTCCAGGTAGGCGGGGCCCGCGAAGGAGACGTCGCTGGCCCCGCCGCCTGGTATGGACTTAAAGGGGAACCCCAACGCCGAAAAAAATCGGCGTGGGGGTCCCCCCAAAGTCCACAACAGACCCTTGTCCGAGCACGCTACCCGGCCGGCCAGGAAAGGGGGGCGAGCGAGCGCGCCCCCCCTCCCGAGCCGTACCAGGCCGCGTGCCCTCAACATGCGGGGTGCCTTGGGGAAGGGGGGGCCGCGCGGCCCCCCCACCCCAAAGCACCTTGTCCCCATGTTGATGAGGACAAGGGCCTCTTCCCGACAACCCTGGCCGTTGGTTGTCGGGGTCTGCGGGCGGGGGGCTTATCGGAATCCGGGAGCCCCCTTTAATAAGGGGGCCCCCGGATACCGGCCCCCCACCCTATGTGAATGAGTATGGGGTACAATGTACCCCTACCCATTCACCTGTAAAATAAAAGTACCCAAAAAAAAAACACAACACACGAGATAAAATATTTTATTGCACAGCTCCGGGGGTCTTCCGTCTTCGGGGGTCTTCTCGCCGGACTCCTCCGCTATCTTCTTGTAGCTCTTTTGCTAGCGGAGGAGTCCGGCTTTCTTCCTCCCCGCCGCCGGCCTCTTCTCCCGACTTCGGGGGTCTTGTCCCCCTCTTCGGTTCTTCTGCCGGGCCACCGCACCTTCTTATAGCTCTTTTACAGGTGGTGGCCCGGTCTTCTGTCGCCGCTGTCGCCTTCCGGTCGCCTTCCGTTCTTCTTCTTCTCCAGGAGATGTTGACACGTCGCTCTCTCCGGCCGGAATGCCAGAGCCGCGCTGTGCGGCCACTTATATAGTGACAATGGGGCGGTGTCACATGGTATATGTCACATGGGTTGGTCACATGGGTTGATGTCACATGGGGACTATGACATCGTAAGGGGGCGGGGTCACCATGTGACCAACCCATGTGACATATACCATGTGACACCGCCCCATTGTCACTATATAAGTGGCCGCACAGCGTGGCTCTGGCATTCCGGCCGGAGAGAGCGACGTGTCAACATCTCCTGGAGAAGAAGAAGAACAACAAGAAGAAGAACGGAAGGCGACAGCGGCGACAGAAGACCGGGCCACCGCCTCTAAAAGAGCTATAAGAAGGCGCGGTGGCCCGGCAGAAGAACGGAAGGCGGCGGCGACAGAAGACCGGGCCACCGCCTGTAAAAGAGCTATAAGAAGGCGCGGTGGCCCGGCAGAAGAACCGAAGAGGGGGACAAGACCCCCGAAGTCGGGAGAAGAGGCCGGCGGCGGGGAGAAAGAAAGCCGGACTCCTCCGCTAGCAAAAGAGCTACAAGAAGATAGCGGAGGAGTCCGGCGAGAAGACCCCCGAAGACGGAAGACCCCCGGAACTGTGCAATAAAATATTTTATCTCGTGTGTTGTGTTTTTTTTTTGGGTACTTTTATTTTACAGGTGAATGGGTAGGGGTACATTGTACCCCATACTCATTCACATAGGGTGGGGGGCCGGTATCCGGGGGCCCCCTTATTAAAGGGGGCTTCCGGATTCCGATAAGCCCCCCGCCCGCAGACCCCGACAACCAACGGCCAGGGTTGTCGGGAAGAGGCCCTTGTCCTCATCAACATGGGGACAAGGTGCTTTGGGGTGGGGGGGCCACGCGGCCCCCCCTTCCCCAAGGCACCCCGCATGTTGAGGGCACGCGGCCTGGTACGGCTCGGGAGGGGGGGCGCGCTCGCTCGCCCCCCTTTCCTGGCCGGCCGGGTAGCGTGCTCGAACAAGGGTCTGTTGTGGACTTTGGGGGGACCCCCGCGCCGATTTTTTTTCGGCGTTGGGGTTCCCCTTTAAGTACATTCCAGGCGGCGGAGCCCGCGACGTCTCCGTCGCGGGCCCCGCCTACCTGCAGACGCGCTCGAAATGAGTGGACTGTTGCCTCGTGTGTGGGCGAGTCCGCTCATTTCAAAAGTTGCGCGGACTTAGTACGACGAACAAAGTTTGCCGTATTTGTCCGCTCAAAAAGTGCCGTGTGTGGGCGTGTTCGTTCATTCAAAAGTTTGAGCGGACTGTTTGACGAACTTACTTTCGGCAGACAGTCCCCGCGTGTGTACGCGGCCTAAGTTTGGCAACTGACATAGTGAAAAAACGGCACCCATCCTCGACCCTACCCCTTCTTCTTCTGACCTCCCCATTCCCTACTCAAACACACATATCCCAAACCCTTTTACTTGCCTTTTGTTTTTTTTACCAGAACCTTACACTATACTGCACATGAAAACTCAACACTTTGAAAATGCATGTACATTGATATGCATTTAGGGCTGGTTCACGCCTGATACAGTCCAGTACGTTTTTAATCTGCATTAAAAAAAGCATTCACAGTGTTTTCCACGTATTCCAATGGCCCTAGTTCATTGCAGTGTGTTCCAGTGCAGTCAACAAATGTAGAACATGCTACATTTTTTCTGTATGGAAGGCATCTGGAACATGGCAAAATGCATTAAAAATGTATCGGTATTCCCGAGAATGCATGTCCTGACCTGAGATGAAAAAAAAAAAAAGAGGGGGGAAAAAACGCACCAGAGCGTATAAAAAATACACATGCAGAAACGCATCTGGAACACAGAAATTGTTGCGTGAATCTGCCATTAATGCACATTGTGTTGCATCACGTTGCTTTTTTTAGCATGTTGGCATGCGTTTTCATGTCATCTGTTGTAAAGTGACAGGTCCCTGGAAGATTAAAAATGCTAACAACAAATTATTTCTTATATCTTTACTTTCAGTTGTGTTGCATTTAAATGCATTTATGTGTGTTGTGTTAACTTGGAGACAGGTTGCACATGTACAGAACGTTATGCTGTGAACGAGGCACATAGAAAACCATTGTATTCTAGGCACCCTTGCAGTGACCTGCGTTGATCTGGTGTGAAAAAAAAACAAAGGTTACCTTACATGGTATGAATAAGTCCTTAATGTTGTATGAATAAATGTATTTACCAGTGCCATTTATCCTGTCAAGTACAGTGGAAACAATCAGAGTCATATGTTTGCTCTGCAACTTTATTGCAATGTATTGGTTGACCTTATCAATTTAACAGATACATATATTGTAAGATGATCGCATGCCAAGATAGTACACTTTAATGGACATAAACATATTTATTAACAACATACTCTGTTTTGATAACTGAAATAACATTTTATTGCACTTAGAATTTAAATGTATGTGTGCTGAGAAAAAAAAAACATTCCAAACATTCCTCGTCCAGTCAGTTACATACATTGAAAGGATGAGAAAATGTAAAGTGGGAGATAAGGCCAACTCTAACTTTTCTTAAAAATGTTCCTCATCCCATTCTCCTACCTATCTTGCATACCATGCATAAAAAAAGATATGTGTACTTGTAGGCAGGTTGCCTATTGTAGTTAGTTAGCAAGCCAGCTCAGCTGTCCAAGTCAGAGAGAGAAGGGTATCCATGTTTTATTGCCTTCTCTGGCCAGGTTTGCAGGCATTTTTGGGGGTCAAACATCCCTTCCCATCTGTTATAAAAGGGGAGAGGTTTGTATCCCCAGAGAGTGAAGTAAAGAGCGAGAACTATTGAAGAAGAAGGTTGTCCACTATAGGGATGCCGACATGTCGGGACACCATTGTTATGGACATTGCCACTCTCATTTTCCAAGTATGGACTATCCATAAGGACTTCATCTGTGCAGGTATGCTGGGGCAGCTGCAATTAGTGTTCATTAGGAAAAGGACGTTTTACTCTGTTTATAACACATAGATGTGTTATAAAACAACATGGGGTGTACAACGGATGCATTTTTGGGTGCACCCCCTTCGTCAGCACTAGGCATAGCCAATTGACATCTTGTGAGTTTCTATTTTTTATCGATTTTACTTTTCAATTAAATATTTTTGGTAAGGCACTAGGAATGCACACGTTCTATTATTATGCCACTGAGTCCTGTATTATGAAGGTGGGATGACACTTATTCCTATATTCCTATATAAAGAATGGGAGTGACCCAGACCCCTGGACCCCTACATTATGAAGGAGGTGACACTGAGCCCTGTATGATAAGAGGGTGATACTGAGCCCTGTATTATGAAAAGGGTGACACTGACCCCTGTATTATTGGAGGGTGATACTGACCCCTGTATTATGGGAGGGTTACACTGAGCCCTGTATTATGGAAGGGTGACACTGACCCCTGTATTATGAAGGGGGAGTGATAATGACCCCTGTATTATGAAGGGGGGGGGGGTGACATATACCCCTGCATTAAAGCTGTTTTAAACCCTTACAAACCACTTTGACCTACAGGTAAGCCTAGATTGAGGCTTACTTGTAGGTCCAAAAAATATCTCCTAAACCTATATGGTTTAGGAGATATTTACAACAAGACAGGCACCGCTGTCTACGGCGCATGCACCGTAGACAGCGGCACGCAGGCTCACTGAGCAGGCCGCAGATCACTGCGATATGCTGCTCGTGTCGGCTCCCGTGTCCATGCGCTGGAGTGACGTCATCGCGGCTCCGGCGAATCACTGTAGTAGTGGGCTTAGCACTATATGGCCATATGGTGTAACTAAATCCCCATATTTTCTGAATATGCTCAGGTGTTTTTAAATTGCCTTGCAGTAGTTAAATGTCATTTTTTTATGTGTGCGCTGTAATCTTTTCTGTATGGTATTATGGCTGCACTGTCTTTTATGCATTTTTTAGGGTGTGCCCCCAAAATCTTTGTTTCCTCAGACCATACGCCACACACTGCATCAAATTGGTCTGGATGGCTGTCATTCCAGAAGGAAGCCTCTTCTAAAGATGATGCACAAGAAAACCTCCAAACAGCTTGCTGAAGTCAAGCAGACTAAGGGCATCGATTACTGGAACCGTGTCCTGTGGTCTGATGAGACCAAGATAAACTTCTTTGGTTCAGATGATGTCAAGCGTGTGTGGTGCCAACCGGGTGAGAAGTACAAAGACAAATGTGTCTTGCCTACAGTCAAGCATAGTGGTGGGGTGTCATGGTCTGGGGCTGCATGAGCGCTGCCGGCACTGTGGAGCTACAGTTCATTGAGGGAACCATGAATGCCAACATGTACTGTGACATACTGAAGTCGAGCATGATCCCCTCCCTTCGGAGACTGGGCTGCAGGGCAGTATTCCAACATGATAACGACCCCAAGACAACCACTGCTTTGCTAAAGAAGTTGAGGGTAAAGGTGATGGACTGGCCAAGCATGTCTCCAGACCTAAACCCTTTTGAGCATCTGTGGGGCATCCTCAAACGGACGGTGGAGGAGCACAAGGTCTCTAACATCCACCAGCTTCATGATGTTGTCATGGAGAGTGGAAGAGGACTACAGTGGCAACCTCTAAACTTCTGGTGAACTCCGTGCCCAAGAGGGTTAAAGCCGTGCTAGAAAATAATGGTGGCCACACAAAATAGTGAAATTTTGGCCCAATTTGGACATTTTCACTTAGGGGTATACTCACTTTTGTTGCCAGCGGTTTAGACATTAATGGCTGTGTGTTGAGTTATTTTGAGGGGGCAGTAAATTTACACTGTTATACAAGCTGTACACTCACTACTTTACATTGTAGCCAAGTGTAATTTCTTCAGTGTTGTCACATGAAAAGATATAATAAAATATTTACAAAAATGTAGAGGGGGGGTTATATATATATATATATATATATATATATATATTTATATATATATATATATATATATATATGGGAAGGATGTCCCTGAGGTTTAGGAATGTGTCTATGGAAATGTTTGATCACTCTTCCAGAAGCAAATTTGTGAGGTCAGGCACTAATGTTGGATGATAAAGTCTTCTCTCTAGTTCATCCCAAAGGTGTTCTATCCGGTTGAGGTCAGGACTTTGTGCAGGCCAGTCAAGTTCCTCCACCCCAAACTTGCTCATCCATGTCCTTATGGACCTTGCTTTGTGCACTGTTCCAAATCATTTGGTGGAGGGGAGGGGAGTGGAGGGGAGTGGAGGGGAGGGGAGTGGAGGGGAGGGGAGATTATGGTTGGGGGTTGTTTTTCACGGATTGGGCTTGTCCCCTTCCTTTCAGTGAATGAAACTCTTAAGGCGTCAACATACCAAGACATTTTGGACAACTTCATGCTCCCACCTTTGTGGGAAGAGTTTGGGGATGGTCCCTTCCTTTCCCAACATGACTGCACACCAGTGCACAAAGCAAGGTCCATAAAGACATGGATGGGCAGGTTTGGGGTGGAGGAGCTTGACTGGCCAGCACAGAGTCCTGCCCCCAACCTGATAGAACACATTTGGGTTGAATTTGAGCAGAGACTATGAGCCAGGCCTTCTTGTCCACATCAGTGCCTGACCTCACAAATGTGCTTCTGGAAGAATGGTCAAACATTCCCATAGACACACTCCTAAACCTTGTGGACAGCCTTCCCAGAATAGTTGAAGCTGTTATAGCTGCAAAGGGTGGGCCAACTCAATATTGAACCCTACTGACTAAGACTGGGATGCCATTAAAGTTCATGTGTGTGTAAAGACAGGTGTCGTAATACTTTTGACAATATAGTGTATATAAAAGACGGGATAAAGTATCCAAATAATGCAAATTCCTTTACTTAAGAAAATGTATATCCATAATGTACAGAAGATGAAAGCACAAAGCAACTGTACAAGTTTCGAGCAAAAAACCTATGTTCTAGCTCAAGCCATGTACTATATATTTATATATATTTTTTCTTAACAAATGTGGACATTTCCTTTAAATACATAAATACCAACCAGCCCTTGCCACCCATCCCTCTGGACTGTGCAGTGAAGCCGCACTCATCACTGTAAAGGAAAATCGCAATGTGTTGGCGTTATTGAGTGCCAGGGGTTTCAGGGCTCCTGGGGTTCTCAGGAGGGCAAGTTGCATTTTGTTGCTTCCCTGAAAACAACGTAAGAAGTTATTTTTCCTTACAAGTGCAGACTACAACCTTTTCAAATCTTAGCTGAAAGACAAATAGTTAGATTCGCTTCCCATGAAATTACTGTAATAAATACACGCGTTGGCCTAAATGTCATGTGTAATAATTACAGCGGAAATGGCTGAAATTATGTCTTGCGATATTGGATTATGTTATAGTGTTCTAATAATTGAACTTTAATACGAATTTTTAGTGTGTGTAGCGGTCACAGTGACAATCTGTCATTTCTATGTGTATATTAGCGCATGTGGCTCACTTGATGGCTTTTCTTTTAAGAACACACATTACAGAGAAAAGTACATCGAGGCCTTGGGGATTTTTTTTTTTTTTTTAAACAGCTGCGTGAATTTGATAACGACGACAAGATTGACCAGCTGTTTCATTGTTTTTGGAACATTTCTCTCTGCTTTAGGTTATATATTGTCCGTGTTATGTGAATACAATAAAATATGAAGGTTACACTAATATTAGATCTCCGATAATAAACTTGGCCTGAAACGAGTAGGCTGTTTAAGGTGGCGCATTCGATCAGCTAAATGGAATTGCGTTGCTAAAAAAAACGTCTCTGCTTTTTTTTTATTTTTTATCCGCTGTTATTGGAATGTTTTCATTTTAAATGGGAACTAGGGTCCTTTTACAGGTTTTTAGTTAGTTATATGTGAAAGTGATTAACTTAAAGCTGAACTCCAGAGATCCAGCTAGATACACAGATAAAATACAAATATGGTAGCTGTTTTACCTACTAAAAGATGAGTATTTCTGCTCATCTGGCCCTGAGAATTACACAGCTAGGTAGAAAACATCACTTATAGTGAAGTTCTCCAAAATTAATACTATTTTAGTTGACTAAAATACAACTAAAACAATTCAGATGACTAAAATACGACTAATGCCTTGTACACACGGTCGGACATTCCGACGGAAAAGGTCAGATCGGATTATATTGACGGAAAATCCGATCGTGTGTGGGCTCTATCGGACTTTTTCCATTGGAAATTCCGATGGAAAAAATTTGAGAGCAGGATCTAAAATTTTCCGACAAAAAAATCAGATCGGACGGGCAAAGTGCCACGCATTCTCAGATCAAATTACGAGACCAAAGCTATTGGCTACTAGCCTCTACGTAGTCCTGTCGTACGCAATGAACGTCACTATGTTCCGAACGATCGGATTCTCCAACAACTTTGTCTGACCGTGTGTATGCAACACCAGTTTCGGACAAAATCAGTCGGAAAAAATACGACGGATTTTGTGGTCAAAATGTCCGACCGTGTGTACAAGACATAAAACTAAAATGACATTTTAATCAAAAGACTAAAATATAACTAAAATTACATTTTAGTCAAAAGACTATGACTAAAATGAAATTGAATTTATATCACCACGGTGAAATTTGTTTCTGTAGTGCATGTTCAAACCTTAATACTATAAATAATAAACATGTTATTCGAGATTTACTCCAGGAGTATAATATTATATATTTATATAATATATTATACTATATTATATTATATATTTATTTATATATCTATATCTATATCTATATCTATATCTATATCTATCTATCTATCTATCTATCTATCTATCTATCTATCTATCTATCTATCTATCTATCTATCTATCTATATAATTATATTATATATTATATATATAGTATAATAATGTTTGGCAATTCTAAAGAAACAATGCATTAAAATTGAACTAAACCTATTCGATTTTAGTCGACTAAAATACGGCTAAAACTAAAACAACTCAGATGACTAGAATATGACTTAAGCTAAAATGGCATCTTAGTCAAAAGATTATAGCTAAAACTAAATCGAAATTTGATGTCAAAATTAACACGAAATTTTGAAAAAGTTCTTTTAACGAAAAGCTTGTTGCACACAGGAAATTCCATGCACCAATAGCATGGCAGTAGGGGTATAAAGTCTTCAGGCAAATGGCGATGAATGGACTTCCTGATGACGCTATCCTAGATAAATGCATACAGGGCGGATCATTGTTGTTGTTATAACCGTGGACCGCAGGTGACATCACATCTGTCAGGCAGTGGAGTCGGTAAGACAGACAGCACCATTTGTCTACACTGTCAGGCAGTAGTGTCGTGGTTTAAATATTTGATATAAACAGACACGCTGATCGAGCTGGTGCCGGTCAGGGCACATTGAAATGTAAACACATACGATTGGGGGAATTGTTTTTAGAAGGGAGATCTTTTAATAAAATTGCGTTGCACAATTACCCTGTTATTTTCTTTTTGGGTGATTGTTGTACATCTTGGTGAGGAGAGATATCCCACCTGTGGGATAAAGAATGGATTTGGAGCTCCAGGCTGATTATCTTGGTTATACCAATACACGTGGCGGTCCAGCGGGCCTTTAGGGCTCGCGTGCGTGCGTCATTTGCATCACTGTTGGTGGAGCACTCTTATCTAGGAGTTGTGATTTTCACTTCACTGAAGCAGCACAGTGGATGGAACAAATTAGAATTAAGTGCAAATATATGGACATTTTTCACATTTCTTTGTTGTATTGCAATATATATATATATATATATATATATATATATATATATATATATATATATATATATATATATATATATATATATATATATATATATATATATATACATATACATATACATATATATATATATATATATATATATATATATACACATATACATATATATACATATACATACATATCTTCTTTCAATAGTGTGATATTCACATATTTAACCACATGCCAACCAGCGCACGACGATATACGTCAGCACAATGGCATGGCTGATCAAATGGGTGTACAGGTACGTCCCCTTTAGGATTCGGCATTGTGGGCGGGTGCGCGACTGCCTCGTTATCCGTGACCACGACCGCAGGTCCCGCGGACTTGGTGTCCACCGGGTGCTCATGATCGTGTCACGGAGCGGAAGATCAGGTAGATGCCTTTGTAAACAAGGCATTTCCCTGTTCTGGCTAGTGACATGACAGAGATCACTGCTCCCTGTCACCGGGAGAAGTGATCGCTGTCATGTCAGTGGTAGGCCCATCCCTCCCACAGTTAGAATCACTCCCTAGGACACACTTAACCCCTTGATCTCCCCCTAGTGTTTAACCCCCTTCCCTGCCAGTGTGATTTACACAGTAATTAGTGCATTTTTATAGCACTGATCGCTGTATAAATGACAATGGTCCCAAAATAGTGTAAAAAGTGTCCGAGGTGTCCACCATAATGTCGCAGTCACGATAAAAAACGCAGATCGTCACCATTACTAATTAAAAAAATGAACATTATAAATGTCATAAAACTATATTTTGTAGACGCAATAACTTTTGCACAAACCAATCAATTTACACTTATTGCGATTTTTTTTTACCAAAAATATGTAGAAGAATACATATTGGTCTAAGCTGAGGAAAACATTTTTTTTATATATATTTTTGGGGAATATTTCTAATAGCAAAAAGTTAAAAATATTTCCTTTTTTTCAATGGGTGCAATGTCGCACGACCCTGCACTTGTCAGTTAAAGTGACGCAGTGTCTAATTGCAAATAGTGCTCTGGTCAGGAAGGGGGTAAATCCTTCCGGGGCTGAAGTGGTTAATGCATGATATTGTTGTTATGACATTTTGCAGTTTTCTGGAAATTTCTGGATTTGTTTAAAGTTTTAATATGGCATTTATACTCACAGCACAGCATCACACGGCTTGATATTTGTAGCGTGTGTAAGGTCACCAACAAAGGACGTAAGCACTAATTATTATGAGGATTTATATAGAGTACTAGCGCCTGCTTTATCTTTGAACAGTTTTAATATAGTGGGATTTACACTTAAAGGGGCAGCTGGTACAAAATTCTATTATCAGTTATATCAATTATTAGCAAGTTTGTCAGTAAATTTACAGTGGGTATAGAAAAGAATCCATAATCCTTTTAAAATAATCACATTTTGTTGTTTTGCAGCCTGAAATGACAGACACAGTTTTTGTTTTATCCAGCTGTTTTAGTCTCATCTGACCACCTTAAACACACCTTGAAGATTTCGAGGCCTCGACACCAAACAATATGTCTGGTGGAAATCCAATACAGCTCACCATCCAAATAACATCATTCCTACAGTAAAGCATGGAGGTGGTAATATCCTGTTATGGGGGTGTTTCTCTGCAGCATGGACTGGAGCACGTGTCAGGATAGAAGGAAAAATGGATGGGGCAAAATACTATCAAATTCTTGAGGAAAATCTGCTGCCCTCTGCCTGAAAGTTGTCAATGAGAAGAAGGTTTACCTTCCAACATAACAATGACCCAAAACACACAGCAAAAATTACCACTCAGTGCTTGAAGGAGAAAAAGGTGAAAGTACTTGCATGGTCTAGTCAGAGCCCAGACTTAAACCCCACTGAAAATCTGTGGAATGACTTAGACTGCAGTCCACAAACGGTCACCATCAAATTAAATTGAACTTGAACAGTTCTGCAAAGAAAAGTGGGCAAATATTGCAAAGTCTAGATGTGCAAAGTTAGTAGAGACATATCCCAACAGACTAAAGGCTGGAATTAAAGCAAAAGGAGGTTCAACAAAATACTAACATAAGGGGGCGGGGTGAGGTGATCCTTTTTCCAACTCTGATTCTGTTTTTGATTTTTTTCAGACTTGTTCGTGTTTTATCTTTCACTTGGATGTTATAAGTTGCACTAATAAATACAGATGGATAAAAAAAAAAACTGTGTCTGTCTTCATTTCAGGCTGAAAAGCAACAACATGTGAATATTTTAGAGGGGGGTGATTCTTTTCTATATCCACTGTACATGCAGCACACTTAATTGACTCCCACCCCGTCCCCACCTCCAATCTTGGCCTGGTTTATTAACTTCAATACTGGGCACTCATGAGTGGCACTGGTAGGCACTGATAGGCGACACTGATGGGCACTGAAAAGCTGCACTGATGGGTACTTATGGGTAGCACTGATAGGTGGCACTGATGGACACTGATGGGCACTGATAGGTGGCATTGATGGGCACTGATATGCAGCACTGATAGATGACACTGGCAGGCATTGGGGATGGGCACTGATTGGCAGCTGCCTGGGCACTGATTGACATTTCCCTGGTGGTCTAGGATGGCATACCTGGTAGTCTAGTGTGGTGGCATCCCTGGTGGATCCTGGTGGCATCCTGGTGGTCCTGGGTTGCCATCCGAAGGGGGGGCTGCACTAATAAATAATCAGCACAGATTAGAGTTGCCACCTCATCCCTTTAAACCCGAACACCTTTGAATTACTCTGAAGCGAATTAAATGTAGATAAGGTTCCAAGTGAGTTTAATTACCACCTTAATCATCCTCAGAACCTGTGTAATTCATATGTGTTCAGGTTTAAAGGGATGAGGTGGCAACCATAGCACAGACCCCCCCTGTCAGGAGAGCAGCCGATCGGCTCTCCTCTACTCGCGCCTGTCCTGTTTACATTGTGATCAGCCGTGATTGGATATGGCTGATCACCTGGTAAAGAGCCTCCGTCAGAGGCTCTTTACCGAGATTGGTGTAGTGGTGTGTCAGACTGACATACCGCACCACCAATCGCCGCGATGTGCGTGAGAGCGGTCGTTCTGGGAGGCCGTCATATGACATCCCCCCCAGAACGAGAGCCGAGCCGCCAAAGCGGTTAATGAATACAGAGCTGCAATAATTTGTGTCTTCTGTATCTACAAGGAGTACATTTTCAAAATGACTTGCAGGACACAGAAACAGGTTCACTTACTTTAAAACGGTATTAAACCCAAAACAAAAAATGTAATATATTACCAATTATTAGATGTGGTGGCTGCATCGGTTTTCTTTTTTAGGCCTTTTCCCCCCTCTGTTTTCACCTGGTGATCTGGCCAGTAATATATCTCCTGTATTACAGTGCCCCTACTCTGGATGAAGAAGTACAGGAGGCACATTTAGACAGCACCATTCTTAATATGGGGGGAGGGGAGTGTTAGATGTACTAACAACCTTAGATACACTAACACATTTAAACCAAACTCCAACTAACACTTTATAAGCAGTTACAGCAACAGTTTTCTTTCCTTTTGGGATAAAGGTTTTACATAAATAAATAAAAGTTGACCATTGTAAGCACTCTTGTCAGTGATGCATGTTTTGTCTCCACCCACTAACTACTATATCTACAAGAGAGCTTGTTCTTTTGAAAAACAACAAACCTGGATTACAGATAAAAATAAAGAAAGTCTGAAAAGAAAAAAAAAAAAAAGAGAAAACGAAGGCAGCCATCACATGTAAGAATTGGTAAGCTTCTTTAACCACTTTCAGACCGGACCATTTTGCTGGCTTAAGACCAAAGCACTTTTTGTGATTCGGCACTGTGTCGATTTAACTGACAATTGCGTGGGTGTGTGACGTGGCTCCCAAACAAAATTGACATCCTTTTTTTCCCACAAATAAAGCTTTCATTTGATGGTATTTGATCACCTCTGCGGTTTTTATTTTTTGCGCTATAAACAAAAAAAAGTGCGTCAATTTTGAAAAAAAAAAAGGATTATTTTTTACTTTTTGCTATAATAAATATCCCCCAAAAATATATAAAAAAACCATTTTTTTCCTCAGTTTAGGCCGATACGTATTCTACATATTTTTGGTAAAAAAATCACAATAAGCGATTATTGATTGGCTTGCACAAAAGTTATAGCGTTTACAAAATAGGGGATAGTTTTATGGCATTTTTATTAATAATTTTTTTTATTAGTAATGGCAGCAATCAGCGATTTTTATTGTGACTGTTACATTATGACAGACACATCGGACATTTTCGACACATTTTTGGGACCATTGTCATTTATACAGCAATCTGTCTCAAGTGCTATACAAATGCACTGATTCCTGTGTAAATGACACTGGCAGTGAAGGGGTTAACCACTAGGTGGCAGTGTGGGGGTTAAGTGTGTCCTGGAGCGTGTTTCTAACTTTGGGGGGGTGTGGCTGTGTATGACACGTCACTGATCTCTGCTCCAATCACAGGGAGCAGAGATCAGTGACACCGTCATTAGACAGAATGGGGAGATGCTTGTTTACATTATCATCTCCCCGTTCTTCCTCCCCATGAGGCGATCGCGGGTATCCCCGTGGCGATCGAGTCCGCAGGAGCCACGACCCCACTCACGGAGCTTGCTGCGGGCACGCGCACATGTGCTGGCTGCCTCTTAAAGGGCAACATACAGGTACATGATTCTGCCTGTACAAGCCCGTATATCAGCATGAGGTGGTCAGCAAGCGGTTAAGGCAAACCTTCACAGACTCATGTACTTATTTTTTCCTTTTCTCCTTCACAGTTACATTCAACCAACAGAAGTGAAAGGAAAGTCCTGGGTAAGCTACAAGTTACTGAGATGTGTGTTATGATGAGTTGAAGCTTACCCAGGACTATGGGCTCCCTAGGTGATAGTGCTGATTGACCTAGCATGGAGTGAATTATATGTTCGCTCATACTTGGAAGTAACGGATATTTCTTCCTTCCTGAACATAGTGTCAGGAAAAGCAAGGGACCGTGTGCTACTGTGGGGAAGAGGGGTTAAAAAAAACATTTTGTATGGCTCTAAATGAATTATTTTCTCTAATATAAAGTGTCAGTGGTGCTGACTGGCTCCAGCATCTATACAACCACTTCCTGTCTATATGCACACACTCACTGCATGGCATTGCTAGGGCATATTTCCTGATGATGACAACAGTAGACCATGTCAATGTAAAGTGTATTGAAGAGACCAGTTATACTCTCCATTGGAAGCCTATGTGACAACACAGGAGCACAGTTGGGAGACTGGGACAGAGCACTGTCACCCTATAATGGGAATTGCCTAAAAAATCAATCAATGGGAAGCGCCTGCAAAATGCCTGAAAAGCACCTGCAAAGCGCTTTTGGCAGCACCCTTTGTGGGCGCTTTTATCCCTTTATTTGGCCACTAGCAGGGGTTAAAAGCACCCCACTAGCGTTCGAAAAATGCTGGTAAAGCTACGCTAGTTTAAGCAGCACTTTATGAGCGTTTTTTGGGCGCTGGCAGTGTGAAAGGGCTCTTAAAGCACTTGGGCTTTCACATTGGGATTGCAGATGAGGCTTTTTCAAGCGCCTTAGAGGCGCTTTTTTATCGCTAAAGCGTCTGAAAAATGCCCCAGTGTGAAAGGGGTCTCAGAACCATGTGATATTTCAGTTTTTCTTTTTTAATAAATCTGCAATAATGTCAACAATTCTATGTTTTTCTGTCAATATGGGGTGCTGTGTGTACATTAATGAGGAAAAAAAATGAACGTAAGAACCCTTTCACACTGCCGTGCCCATAGCGTCGGTGGTAAAACGCCGATATTTTTAGCAGTGTGTTACCGCCGGATTTGCAGCGCATTTCGGCTGCTAACGGGGCGCTTTTACCCCCCGCTAGTGGCTGAGAAAGGGTTAAAATCGCCTGCAATATGCTGCAATAGCGGCGTTTTGCAGGCAGTATTGCAGTGCTGCCCCATTGATTTCAATGGGGAGCAGCGGTGGAGGAGCGGTAAACACACAGCTCCTTCACCGCTCCAAAGAAGCTGCTGGCAGGACTTTTCCTGACGTCCTGCCAGCGCACCGCTCCGGTGTGAAGGCCCTCAGGCTTTCACACTGGAATGAATGGTGCAGCAGTTTGAGGGCGAATTGCAGGTGCTATTTCAAACGCTATAGCACCTGCAAAACGCCCTCGACTCTTAATGAAGTGCTCACTGGTAAATAAATAAAAACAAGGCAATGAGGAAAGAGATTGAACGCCAAGCCCATTCATTCTCTTTCCTCATTGCCTTGTTTTTCTTTATTTAGGCCTAAGAGCACATCCATCCCAGCGTGGTGGGTTTTCTGGATGTGCTGGGAGCACAGCCTGCTTTTCCTCCAATAATCAGACTTGTGCTGACATATCTCCTTGCAGAGAACTTTACTGGGAAGATCAGTGTACTGCTGTTTTTCTACCCCTTTTCTCCCCCCCCCCCCCCCACAGGTTTCCCTGTAGAGTAAATGGGCCTACCAGCTTAACTGAGTAATAAGACAACTTACACTCACTAGTAGAGAAAACATGTAGGGATCTTATAAAAATTTAATTATATAGAGCATGCAATGGATATTATGGCAAATTAGGATAGAAGAGTTTTCTTTATAGCCACAAACCCGAAAGCCAATTCAGACCCGCTGGAGGTCCATTATTGACAGCTAAATGTTTTTGTGTAAACAAAAAAAAAATCAGCTTAGCCCTTTTGTTTTGGGGGAGAAGGGGGGGGGGGGGGGGTCTGGCTTAAAAACCTACAACAATGGGTGCAAACAGCTGATTGGTTATGACCCAAGCAGGTAGACTTTCCATATCTGCTGAGTGGCGTAATTCTCCAATTTAATTTTCCATGTAGAAAAGCCCTTTAAGGGAAATTCCCTGAGCACTCTAAAAATATTTACTTGTCTCAGTTAGTATGCCTCGTACATTAAACAGTTTTGTGTTTGCACAATGTGTTCTAACATATTTACATAGTTTCATAGTTGGCAAGTCAAATCAGCAGAGGTTCCTCATGTTTGTACTGTGCTAAAATTCTATGCTGCAATACAACACATACAGGCGCTTGTTAAGGAAAAGCGTAGCAGCAAACAATAGTAACCAACAGCAACCAAATATAATTCAATATTTACTGTTCTTACTATTGTTGACTGAAGTCATCTTCTGAGTTTCTGCCTTCTTACAGAGCTAGGGCACCGCCAGATGTGTCGCATAGCACATCCCCCTCCCCCCCCCCTGTGCTATGATTTCTCCCATTGGCTGCTACAGTGGGGGGAAATAATTACTTGATCCGCTGCTGATTTTGTAAATTTGCCCACTTACAAAGTAATTAAGGCTCTATAATTGTTATCATAGGTGTATTTTAACCTCCTCTCACCCGTGCTGTAGCCGAATGATGGCTACAGCACGGGCCGTAATTGCCAGGAGGGCGTCACGGCGTCCTCGCGTGCATGAGCTGCTTGCGTGCCCCCTGCAGCCGATCCTGGCCCCTTACCACGTGATCATTGCCTGACCACATGAAGTAAACAGAAGATCGTAATCTGCCCACCAGTGCCACCTACAGGTGTATATCTGTGCCGCCTACGAGTGCCACCTACCAGTACCCACCAGTGTCACCTATTAATGCCCACCAGTACTGCCAACCAGTGTCTCATCATCAGTGCCACCTATCAGTGCTGCCTATAAGTGCCACCTATCAGTGCCACTTATCAGTGACATCCATCAGTGCCCTTCAGTGCCAGCCATCAGTGCCACCTTTTAGTGCCCATTAGTGCCGCCTCATCAGTGCCCACCAGTGCCGCCTTATCAGTGCCTATCAGTGCAGCCTCATCAGCGCACATCAATGAAGGAGAAAAATTACCTGCCTTCAAAATGTTATAACAAACTATGAGGTCCCGTTCACACCTATGTGAATTAGATGCGGGTTTCTCTGCATCCAATTCGCATAGCAGTA
Organism: Lithobates pipiens; assembly: GCF_037356315.1. Classification (NCBI taxonomy): domain Eukaryota; kingdom Metazoa; phylum Chordata; class Amphibia; order Anura; family Ranidae; genus Lithobates; species Lithobates pipiens. The sequence goes on from NW_027507784.1 coordinate 48,730,721, forward strand.
GAATGCGATTGGCTCCCTGCGGGGCCGGTTCACATATCTCCATTGCGGCTGTGGAGCGCACTGCACATAAACACTGTGCATCTTTGGCTCCGTTTCAGGGCCAAATTCAGGCATAGAATCAGTCCTGATTTGTCCCCGAAATGGGGAACAGAGACGCACATCGCACCAGTGCGATCCACAGTGGGTTATAGTGTGAACCCAGACAGAAACTTTTTTTAGTTTTTTTTTTTTTTTTTTTCAGTCTTTTTTATTTTTATTAGCAAAACATAAAAAAAACTGCAGTAATTAAATGCCATCAAATTAAATCTCTATTTGTGTGAAAATTGTATTTCTAGTAATAATGAAAAATACATTGTTACTCTTAAAGCACAGTTTTAAATGGTAAAACTTTCCTGTCAAGTTTACTTTGGGCAAGGCAGGGATTAAAAGATAAAAAATAGTGTTAAATGTGCATTTATTTTGTAGAATTTTTAGCTTTTGAGCGCTTGGTCAGGACTGTTTAAAATGTTTTCTAAATGTAAACTATGGGTTAATAAAATAGATTTTGTTAGATCTGCTCGTTGTAAATCAATAAATTTAAAAAAATAGCAGAAGGCGTTAAACTTACTGACAGGCAAATAGATGTTTGTAATACAGTGTTTACCTAAAAATATGTTTGGCTTTAACATCAGCAGAGAACATGAAATAATGATTAATCTGCAGAAGCCTCCTGTGTGCCTTGTCAGCATCTTAGATGTGTATCTAATTAAAGTGGTTGTAAGGGGAGAAGGTTTTTTACCTTAATGCATTCTCTGCATTAAGGTAAAAAAAAAAACTTCTATGTTCAGCTCCCCCCAGCCCCCTTTTCCTAAATACTTACTTGAGCCAGATCTTGATCCAGCGCTGTGCCTGTGAGCAGCGGCTCTCTGCTCTCTCTCTTTCCTAACTGGACATGGAGGCAGCAGTGGGAGCCATTGGTTGTTGCTGCTGTCAAGCGAATCCTTTGAGGAGGGAGTAGGGGCAGAGCCAAGTCTCCATGTGTTTGTGAATAGACGCCCACACGAGTGCCCCTATAGCAATAGCAATAGTTTAAAGGTGTGCCTCAGTTTAGGTAGTCTTTAAATAGGGGCGGGTGCCATCATCCACAATGGTTTAGTATTGAAAAGGAATGCCTGCGGCTGCCCCAAGCATGCCCCTGACAAAAATAGAGAGAGTTTTGGACTATCTCGGTACCCAAGGATTGAGCAGAAGATATAATTAAAATATAATAGATAGACATGATTAAAACAGGGGAATGAAAGAAACAATTGTATAAAATTATCTATATACAATTAATAGTTACAGCCGTGCATGATTCTTAAAAAGTTTCAAAAGGTTGATGAACCCCAATAATGATAAGGGGTACCGGATATAATAGATCTTGGCAAAAGTCCTCTACATGAGTGAACCGCTTCCTCAGGTACTCGGGTACTCAGATGGGCTGGGACAGGTACTCAGGTACTTTGATGGGTGGTGACAGCTACTCAGGTGGGCTGCGACGGGTACTCAGGTACTTGGATGGGCTGTGACAGGTACTCAGGTACTTTGATGGGTGGTGACAGGTACTCTTTATTGGGGGAGGGGGGCAATCAGTGTGTTTTGGTGTGTACTGTAAGCGGTAACAATATGTTACCGCAATCTCCTTCTCACACACGATCGGTCTGTGAGGAGGAGAACCCAGTAACATCTCGTTACAGCGGTTTGTTTACATTCTGTGACCGGCTGTGATTGGACACAGCCAGTCACATGGTAATGAGACAATTTCATTGACTCTTTACTGCGATCGGGGTTGGGCTGTATCAGGGTGATAAGCCGTATCCCCAATCGCTGCTCTGTGCTCACCCTAGGGGCATGCACGAGTGCTGTACACGTGGGCAATGCATGTGACTGGCTGTGATTGGACACAGCCGGTCACATGCTAAAGAGCCATTTGTTATTGGCTCTTTACCCGGATCAGGGATGGGCTGTGTCCGAGGGATGCACCTCATCCATGATTGCCGCTCTGAGGGCCCCCGGGGGCCCGCAGGATCGGTGAGATATCAAGGACGTCATATGACGCCCGCCCAGGATGGGAGATCCCATCTGTGGACGTCATATGATTATAGCCTGGTATCGAAGTGGTTAATGAGTTACTTAAAGTAAGTAACCAGGACCAAAATAAATTGCTGCATTTATTGAGTCCACGAAATACTAAAATATTGAGGGGAATGTTTGTTTGAATAACAGTCAGAGTGGCTATTCTGAATATATTTACATTTTTAATTTCTAGAGTGTCAATCATGAAATGTTAATGATGTTATTATTTATCCATCAATGTTTTGTTTGTTGCTGATGATCAGATATATTTGCAAAGTTGGGAGGATGACTTCTGAGTCAGAATGTGTTTGGGTAAACTGTTCTGTTTGGAGACCCTCGAGTCCACTTGGGTCCCGGTAAAAGAAGGAACTAAAGGTGTTTAAGTTTTGTTGAAATCCTGCTGTAATACTGGATTTGGGGGAAAAAAATGTTTAGTTGAATACATTGAACTAAACAGGAGGAGTCAGTCATTGTCATCTACAAGGTAAGTCATAGTCATGATTTCATAGTCAAACATCCATAACATATAATATATAGAGTTACATACAATAAAAAAGAGGAAAGAAAGCAAATATACTCAATACGTAACATACAATTGACATATACTTTGGGGATCCATACATTGCTTACCAGGAGAGACCCATGGATAGTGAGACAAGCACAACAGAAGTACCCAAAGGTTATTCCCCCATCACGGACACGGTAGACACTTAAAGGACGCTGGGTTCTACAATTTCAAAATTCATATATATAGTAAAATAAACAATCCATTACCAAAAAAGGATAACTGAAGAAGAAAAACAGTCAGAAGGAAAGGAACAGGGAGAAAATGGGGGAGGGGGGTGCAGAGGGAGGGAGGCAGGGGGGACAAGGGAGGGAAAGGGAAAGGAAGGGAAAAGGGGAGGAAAGAGGAAAGGGAAAGGAGGGGGGAAGGACAAAAGAAAAAATAAAGAGAAAAAAGGGGAGTTAAAGTTGAACATATGCATGGATTTGGGTAGTTATCTATATATCAGGAACCAACCTAGTATGTCTGGGTATCCTATATAGCACCCTGGGGGTCAGAGGCCAGAGGATGACTGCATATTAATCCCGTTGAGGTTAAACAGTTTTTCTTTTGAGATTTCCAAGATGTTGCTTGCAGACAAGGGGTATGGTAAACCTATCTCAACAGGATCAAGGCCCCTGTAAAATGTGTATCTGTATAACAAAAGAGGACAATGCATGAATGTAAGCATCTATCCAAGATTACACATGTGGATATATAAAGTCTAAATTTATAGTGTCAACAGTGATCCTAATTACGGTACTGTGTCCAATGCACCTTATAAGAGCTATTGAGCATTCAAGGTTGATATGTAAGTATATTGCATTTCCAAAAGTATTTGCTAGAGCAGAAAAGACTCACCATCTGTTGCCTCAAACGTCATGTACCCCTGGTGAGCAGCCACCTATCTAAAGGCCGATCTATGCATCCTTATATGTCTCCAACTTGGCTCCCATGCCAGCAAGTGATGTCACAGAGTCCGTTTCTCCACACTGTGCAGTTACGGACTATGCGCCTGCTTGTGCCCAATCAGGGAAGCGGCCAGTGAGTAGGCCGTCATTCAGGTAGGAGTGGACAGAGCTCTCCATCTAAATGGAGGTACTCCCCTCCCTGGAGAGGCACATGCCCGCCGCTGTTTTAATCATGTCTTTCTATTAATAAGTTGCTATATTTTAATTATATCTTCTGCTCAATCCTTGGGTACCGAGGTGGTCCAAAACTCTCTCTATTTTTGCCAGGGGCATGCTTGGGGCAGCCCCATGCTTTCCTTTTCAATGCCCCCATAGCAAGCGGCTTGCTATGGGGGCACTTTTTAAGGGGGGAGAAGCCAGGAAAGCCAGCAGGGGACCCCAGAAGAGGAGGATCAGGGCTGCTGTGTGCAAAAATATTGCACAGAGCAGGTAATTATGACATGTTTATTATTTAAAAAAAAACAGAATCTTCTAAATCACTTTAAGTGAATAATATTTATTATTTTGTTACATTGGCATCTGATAGTCAGTGGGATATAATAGGCAGCAAGTAAACATGTTGTCCCTGAATTTGATGTGTTGAAAGCAAAAAAATGGGCTTGCAATTTGTTTGTGTATGTGCCTGCATTGCGGCAGACTGGTCAGGGTGCCCATCCTGATCCATGTCCACAGCCACAATGTGCCTACAATGGGCATGTAAGCATCCACATTAGACTATGGAGCAATGGAAGACAGTGGCCTAGTCTGATGTATCACCTTTTCTTTTACATCATGTAGGTCACCAGGTGCTTGTGTGTCGCTTACCCAGGAAAGAGATGATGCCAGCATGCACTATCGAAAGAAGGCAAGCCGGTGGAGGCAGTGTGATGCTTTGGGCAATGTTTTGTTGGGAAACTTTGGGTCCTGACATTCATGTGGATGTTACTTGACACGTACCACCTACCTAAACTTTGTTGCTGACCAAGTACACCTCTTTATTTAAATTGTATTCCCCAATGGCAGTAGCCGCCTTCAACAGGACAATGCACCCTGCAAGAATGGTTCAAGGAACACAACAACCAATTTCTCTAGATTTCTCTAGATCTCAATCCATTGAGCATGGTGGGATGTGCTGGAAAAACTAGTCAGGCCCGTGAAGGACCCACCTCACAACTTACAGGACTTAAAGGATCTGCTACTGATGACTTGGTGTCAGATACCACAGCAGACCTTCAGAGATCTAATGGAGTCTGACGGACTACCATAACTCTGTTATAAAACCTTTCTTCCGCTCCTTCTTCCTTACATCACTTCTTTGTTTAACTCTTTCCCAGCTTCTTCTCCTATTCCGAGAGACATGCAAACCTTTCTTACGATGATTCCTAAGCCGGGTAAGGACCATATACTGTGCTCAAATTACAGACTGATTGCGCCTCTTAATTCGGACCTTAAAATCTTCACAAAAATTTTAGCAAATAGACTAAGTAACCTTCTGGCTTTATTCAGATATTTAGATATAGTGAATAGGACTCAGTCTGAGGCACTACTTCTTAGTTTGGATGCAGAAAAGGCCTTTGATAGGCTTGGCTAGCCATTTTTATTTGCAACTCTCCACCCTGTTGGCATCAGGGGCTCTTTTCTGCAAGCCATTGCCCATCTATATTCCTCTCCATTGGCTCTAGTTAAGACCCAGTTCACTGCCTCCCCTACCTTTCCCATTTCTAATGGCACACGGCAGGGGTGCCCTCTGTCCCCCCTTCTTTACGCACTTTGTATTGAGCCCTTGGCAGCCCATATATGACAATATAATAACATTCATTGTATTCCAATCCATATTAGAGATTTTAAGCTTTCCCTCTTCGCAGACGATGTATTGATCACACTCACACAACCCCATGTCTCCCTTCCAAACCTCAATATGGAATTAGATTGTTACAGAATGAATACCTCCAAGACAGAAGCCCTTCCCCTTAACATTCCCCACCGGATGCTATTCCACCTTACGCAATCGTTTGACTACTCTTGGAGGACCTCAACTTTAAAGTACTTAGGCGTCAATCTTACATCTACCTACAATACCCTTTACAAAGCTAACTTTCCCCCATTATACACTTCCATTAAAGCATCCCTTGACAAGTGGGTGTCTCAGGGGTTGTCTCTCTTTGGTTTGCCTGGCAAGCATTAAGATGGCAATTTTACCTAAACTTCTTTATTTGAGACACTGCCTATCCCTATCCCATCCTCGCACCAATAATGCTGCATACAGACGATCGGACATTCCGACAACAAAATCCTGGATTTATTTCTGATGGATGTTGGCTCAAACTTGTCTTACATATACATGATCACCTGAGTGGAATTTTGTGCTTTGGAATTGTGTACACACGATCAGAATTTCCGACAACGGATTTTGTTGTCAAAAAATTTGAAAACCAGCTCTTACATTTTTTTTGGTAGAAATTCCGACAAAAAATGTCCGATGGAGCCTGTTGTCGGAAATTCCGAACATGTGTACGCGGCATTAGTCTCTCCAGGGGGACTGGTTAAACTTCTTTTGGAACTACAAAAGGCACCAAATTGCTAGGTCTATCCACTTTGCCCTTCGTACCCAAGGCGGTTTTGCATTCCCAAATATAGCTAAATATTATTTAGCGACCCAACTGCGCCCTCTCCCTTCTTTGTATATTCTGCATGCCTACAATCGTTGGACACAAATTAAGAAGCTGTGGTTGGCACAGATCTAATAAATTCCATATTAAAAAGTTACGACTGCTAGGGCCCATGTCACTTGTGTGGACTTTATGGCTTTGTGCCAAATCAGTTTAGTCCCCCTAACCTCACTGGCAACCTCATTTTTGTTCACACCCAATGTCCTGGACAGCTTGACCTCACTGATGTCTCATTCTTGGATGGAAAAGGCTCTATTTCACTTTGGTCAGTTGATGGATTTTAGAACCAGAAAGTTGCAACATTTTAGGATTTGCACAAATCCTTTAACCTGCCTAGACAGGCTTTTTATAGTTACTTGCAAATACGACATTTTTCTCAGTCCTTAGTTACAAATCTCCAGTTCTCCCCTCTGACGGAATTCGAGAGAGTCTGCTTGGAGGGCCCAAGATACCTAGAGGTATGATATCGCCTATGTACCAACTATCGCCTATAAATACTGCCGTATGATTTAACATTGATATTTAGAATGTTAACCACTTTGTCAATGATTTTCTTAGGTTGTACTTTATTATTGGTGTTTATATGTTATTTGTAACTGTCTTTGGACTTTTTTTGTTTTCAAAAGTGTTTATTAGAAAATAACAATCAGAATATAGGATACACTGTGGTGTAGCATATATAGTTATACAAGACAAAAGATGCGAATTATATAGTGCACATCGTATAAGTTCAACAATGTGTGAACATGGCAGAGTAAGCAAAAAAAAGAACACTACAAAAACAAAGTGGATAACCTGAGAGGCAACTTTTGAGATAAATAATACCACATGGATCGAAAGGAAAAGAATATTGGTGAGAAATCAGGAAAGACAAAAGAAAGGAATATGAAGAAAAGAAGAGAAGGTGACAGGATAGCAGAGCAAAGAGAAGGAGAGACCAGCACAGTTAATAGAGAAGTCTAAAGGTAGACCAGGGTTTCCATTTAGTGTCATATAAAGGGATAGAGTCATACAAAGTGTGGTGAATTTTTTCAACATGCATCATGAGATCTATACGGGAGAGGATCTGGGAAAATGACAAAGAGGGAGATTTCCAATTAAGTGCTATGGACCATAACATGGCTAGGCAGATCGAATGAATCAAACATCTTAAAGGTTTAGGAGTGTCCGGTGGAGCAACAAATAATAAGGCATGAGATACATCCATGTCTATAGTATAACCAGCTACCTTATTAATCATATCAAAAAGCAAACCCCAGAACGGCTGAATACGGGTGCAATCCCAAAAAATGTGTTTAAATGAACCCGGACAGGGGCAGCCCCTAAAACAGGTGGGGGAGACCTGGGGAAACATGCGGTGTAACCGTTGAGGCGTATAATACCATCTGGTTAGTAACTTAATAGCCGTTTCTCTAAGGGAGAGAGATTTAGAGCATTGGCGCATGTTCCTCCAGGCTCGGTCCCAGTCCAAGGCGTCCTGATCCAATTCAAGTTCATTTTCCCATTTGGCACGGTATGGCAACCCTACGGCCTCAATCATCGAGGACATGGACACGTAGAGGTCAGAGATAAGGCCCTTCTGTCTAGGAGCCGTGAGGCAAATATCCTCGAAGGAAAACCCTTGGGGACGGGAGTAAGGGCCAGGGTAATGTTGTGAGAAAAAATGCCGAATCTGCAGATAGTGGAAGAATTCTGAATTCGGGATGGGATGATGGGATTGTAATTCCTGAAATGAGGCAAACCGGGAGCCCACCAGGAAGTCCTTCAAGGTGACCAGACCAAGTTCAATCCAGATACGGAACGCGTCACTAGAATTATGAGTCGATATGAATCTGGGGTCACCTAAGAAAGAGACCCCAACCGGAGTCTGGGGTACTAAGCCGTATTTACTGCCATACATATGCCAGAGGCGCATGGCATCCAAAACACAAACATTTTTATGGATGTAAGGGCAATGTGGTATATATGGGGACCACATGACATTCGATAGAACCAAAGGACGTATGGATTCCTGCTCAAATTGAACCCACGGTACCCTAGAGTTCCTAATTGACCATTGGGCCTGCTGGGAGAATCTGCTCGCCAAGTAATAAAGCCAAATTTGTGGGACACCTAGGCCACCCCTGGTGGCAGAACGGTATAGGACCGCTCTCACAAATCTGGGGGGTTTATCCTGCCAAATAAATCTATTCAGACATGATTGAAGACGGTCAATATAAGATTTTGAGATCCTAATTGGGAGAGATCGAAAAGCATATAATAAACGGGGGAGTATAACCATCTTAATAGCCGTTATGCGCCCTAGGAAGGAGATGTGTAAGGTAGACCAAGATTTTAAGGTGGACCTAATTTTAGTAAACAACTGAGGGTAATTAGAGGAGAAGAGGAGTTTATAATCACTAGAGAGGGCTATGCCTAAGTAAGAGAGGTGGGAGGAGGGCCAACGAAAGGGAAACGTCTGTTTGAGGTGAGAGAGTTCCTGCGGGGGAATACCTATAGGAAGGGCTTCAGATTTAGATATATTGATGGATAATCCTGAGATAGTGGCAAATCTCGACAAGGACTCAAACAGATTGGGAAGGGAAACTAATGGGTTAGTCAGAAACATCAGGACGTCGTCTGCATACATACAGAATTTGCTAGTTAAGGGTCCTTTTGAATATCCTGAGATATCTGGGTTGTTCAAAATGGCTATAGCTAGGGGCTCGAGAGCCAGGGCGAACAAAAGGGGGGATAGTGGACATCCCTGCCTAGACCCCCTTCCCACATCAAAGAAGGCTGAGCAGCAGCCCGGAATCTTTATCCTAGTTTTGGGGTCTTTGTACAAGGAGTGGAAAGAGTGCAAAAACCCGCCCCGGAAGCCTAACCGCTGCAACACCCTAGTAAGGTAAGACCAAGAGACACTATCGAATGCCTTCTGGATATCCAAACTGAGAAGCAGAAGGCTACGAGAGCGTATATTAGCATCCTGAATTATGTTAGTGGCCAATCTAATATTATCTGTGATTAATCTGTGGGGGATAAAACCAGATTGGAAAGGGGAGATAAGGCGGGGGATTTGAAGGGCCAATCTATCTGCAAGGATCCTACTAAATATTTTTAAATCATTATTCATTACTGAAATTGGTCTATAATTTTGGGGGACAGTATGATTTTTGTTTGGTTTGGGGATCATGGACATTGTGGCAAGTAACATTTCCTCCGGGAAGCTACCACCCTTCATTACCCAGTTAAAAAAATAGGCGAGTCTGGGGGCCAGAGCCGAGGCAAATTTCTTATAGTAGACGGATGCAAAACCATCCGGACCTGGGGCAGAACCTCTTTTTAGAGATTTGATTACATTTAAAACCTCCTCCGTAGTGATAGAAGAGTTCAGACTCGACAATTGTGACTCAGATAGGGTCGGCAATGGCACCTCATCCAGCCATGTGTCGATCTCCGAAGTCTTAACAGTTGGGTCATGGGCCAATAGAGTGGCGTAAAATTTTTCAAAGATCGCTAAAACTTCCTTTGGGTGTGACGTGAGATGGCCTTCCCTAGACGTCAGTTTGTAAACATGAGTAGGTCTTTGGGAATGTTGCAACTTACGTGCGAATCTGGAGGAAGCCGCACTCTCTGACAGGATATGGTTCGCTTTCGCAAATCTAAGAGCTTTTTCAGTGTTGTTAGTCAAGAGAGAGTCCAATTCTAAACGTTTACGGTCAATCTCTTGTCTAGTAGAATCTAAGTGTAAGATGGAGGAGTTCTTATACAGGTGATCTAGCTCTTTAGTCAAGGTTAGAATTCTACCGTTTAATAGTTTATTGCGGGCAGCCGAAATCGCAATCAGTTTACCCCTCAAAACTGCCTTATGCGCTACCCAAACAGAGGATGGGGACATTTCTGGTAAGTCATTAAGTAAAAAATAATCCTCAATCGCTTCTTCCACTGTTGAAACAACGTCAGCTTCCGTCAAAAGGGACTCATTAAGTCGCCAAGAGTGTGATGTGGGGGACAACCTAATGAAAGTCGTGGTGAAGGCAGTAGCATGGTGATCCGACCAGGCACAGGGGTAGATACGGCTCTGAGTAGAGTTGGCTAGAATGACAGGGGAGGCAAAGATATAATCCAACCTGGCTGAGCTATTGTGTGGGTGGGAGTAGAATGTAAACTCCCGAACCCCCACGTTATGCGCACGCCAGGTATCAACAAGTTGATATTCTAATAAACCGTGGGTAAGTGACTTGGGGAAGGCCCTAGTGAGAGGGGTATGGGAGGAGCGGTCCAAATTTGGATTAGCGACCAGATTAAGATCCCCTCCAACAATCAGATGTGATGAGTGAAAAGAGGCTAGTTTAAAAAAAAAAGGATTAAAAAAAGGCAGCCGGGGCATCATTGGGGGCATAAACACTTGCGATAGTCAGTTCTCTGTTGTGTATCAAACCTTTGATAATGACATATCTACTATCAGCATCCTTATAGATACGTTTCACCTCCATAGGAAAGGAGGAATGCAAGAAGATGGCTGCGCCCCTAGACTTAGAGTGGTACAAAGAGTAGAACGCCTGCGGGAAGTCCCTATGGAAAAATTTAGGGTGGGAGTTATGGGAGAAATGGGTTTCCTGAAGGAGGAGGACTTTAACATTTACTCCCTTGTAGAAGTCAAACGCCTTGCGTCTCTTGATGGGGGAATTAAACCCCTTAACATTATGTGACAAACATGTGATTGCCATGATCAAAAATGTGGGGGACGAGCACATGGGAAGCACCAACCATCCCAAAGTAGTCGGGGAAAATAGAGTGGAGGGGACCAATCTGAGGGAGGTCAAATAGGGGCACAGCCATCAGCCCGCTACCAAATACATAATCATATATTAAAGCCATATCAAGCACAAAAAATACAGCCATACATATAACACTGTGTGGAAAGAGAATGTAGAGAAAGTGCTAAGCCAAACGGAGTAGAAGAGGAAGAGGAGAGGAAAAAGAGGGAGAAAAGAAGATATAGAGAAAGCAGAAAGATCGGGGGGGAAAAGCTTTCCCAGGAGACCAGTACCCCGGAGCATAAACCAAATCCAGAGCACATAGAGTCCAGGTCCAAAAACGTTTAACCAGGGGGTCAGGTTGGCAGGGGGACCGATGACCATCAAAAAATTGAGCATCGGGGCCCAAGTCCCTGAGTGAGACTCCCAACCTGAAAAACAAAAAACCCAAAGGTAACCACGAGACACCAAGGTCTCAGTCCCAGCGTGTGTCTGCAAGATGAAATAGAAAAAACAAAAATGTGGGAGAAAACTGCTGGGGGGGGGGAAGCATGTCACTGCACCAAACGACAATAGCAACCTGCCGCCGTTCCGGGAGAACAAGGAAAAATAGGGAGGCATGTCCGCAGCCGTTGCCAGCAAAATGGTGTAGACAAGGGGGAGTGTAGAAAAGAAGCGGGTCTCAACGAGGGCTTCTTCCGTCCGGCTCTCCAGCTCCATAACGAATCCGCCTCCCACCCCTCCGTGACGGTGGTGTTTGCCAGATGGGGGCCGGTCTAGGAGTCAGCGGGGGTCTACGAACCTCCATGGCTTCCAGGAGACCCAGTTTAACTAGTAGATCTTGTCCTTCCTGAGGCGTAGACACCGAGTAAGTGCTGCCATTATGCAGAACGATCAGCCTGAACGGGAAGCCCCACCTATACCGAATCCGCGCGGGAGATGTAGGGCAGATGTGACCTCCCTCAACGAACGACGTCTTTCCAGGGTGGCGGGAGAGACATCTGGGAAGATTTGAATTTGGACGTCATCCAGAAGAATGCGCGGTTGATTCCTAGCCGCCCGTAGAATCTCCTCTTTTACTAGGAAATCTTTGAGGCATAGGATGATATCCCTTGGTGGTTTGTTGGCCGGAGGCTTCGGACGAAGAGCTCGGTGGATACGATCGCATTTAAAAGAGATGGCTTCGTGTTCGGGCAGAAGAGATTTAAACAGGCGGATAACCGTCGGAATTAGGTCCACTTCTGTTTCTGGGATACCTCTCAGACGAAGGTTATTACGTCTATTCCTATTGTCTAAGTCCTCGAGTTGCATTTGAATAGTAGTGAAAGCAGAAGCCAGATTATCATGCTCTCTGCTCAATTCATTGTGGGCTAAAGCTAGTTCGTCGTGCTTACTTTCAAGTTTCTCAGTTCTGGAGCCCAAAGCGGCAATCTCCTGCGATAGCACGTGGGATGTCTTGTGCAGTTCCGACTGAAATTTAGCCGCCATTTTATCATACATGGCCTCAAGGCTGGCGTCCAAATAAGCTTTCGAGAGGGAGTTAGACTCACCGGCTCCGATCAGCGGAGGGAAGGGGTCCGGGGAGGCCCGAGGCGCGGAAGACGGAGAGACGGAGAGGCCGCCCTGGCCGGCGCCATCTTGAGACATCACGCCGCTGTCCCTTGTCCGGAGGAGATAATGGGTTAGAGTATGTTGGCTCGATTTACGGGCTTTCTTCTTTCGGGCAGACATGCACCGTGCTGAGGGGACCTGGGGGGTAGCAAAATTGAGGCAAAAAAGGTGATGTATAACCCCCAGGGCGCTGATGAAATCCCGGTCCGTGCGGAGCTCTCACACTAGGCTGCCATCTCGTTCAGCGCCGCGCATGCGCCCCCCGTCTTTGGACTTTTTAATGTTTGGACCATATACCTTTAGTTTATTGTATGAAATTTTCAACCATATTCTCTATCCTTGTACCTTGTTATTATGTTTAAAAACTCCTTCATTTTTTGTTTTTATTATTAGGTTGACTTTGGAAATGTGCTGCAGCCCGCTGTCTTCTCCGTTGCTTTATTTAATAAAATTTATTCATTTATACTATTTTGTACCTTGCTTTTAAAAAATTGATTTTTTCATTAAATTTTGTATTATTTATACCCCTCTTCCCCCATACACCCGGCAATATGATGCTGAACCCTTCGGGAGCGGACCTGTCTCACCACGTTCGGTGTCTGCATGGACGCACGGGTCGGGCTGTGTGGAAGCCCGACCCGTTTATTTGTAGGCTGCATTGGTAATCTGCAGGTTCCTGTAGCTGGTTATTCACAGTATTGTTGTTGTTCCCCAGTTAACAGCCACATACTGTGACTTCCGCAAACCGGATGGATGCCTGCAATGGTGTCGGGGTTGCCGTGGAAACGGAGCCCCACCGCCAAGCATCCTGGGTTTTGTAGCCTTCTCCCCTCAGTGCACATGCGCAGTACTACTTCACAGTCCGCTTTCACTCGGCGTACGTGATATGACGCTGAGTGAATGGGGGATAAATAGAACGCCCACATTGCGACCCTGTGCTGGCTCTGCAAGGACGCTGTGGCTCAGACCCGATGGATTAAGGTTAGTGGAGGGCTTCTTGATATGGTTTGTTCCACACCTTCCGTATCTTTTTCCCTATAATCTAATTAATTGAGTCCTCATCTCAATCCACTTCCATTTACATCTAATAGGATTTGTCTAATCTGATAGAGGACTTCGCTGCATGCCCTATCCATTGACAAGCCCTCCAGCTGCACAGTATACTAGACCGAATCAGTGTGGAGTGTCTGCATTCCCAATTTCTATTGGGACTAAGTAAGCCCCCCTGATGTCCAATGTAAAAGCAGAGCTTAGCGCTATATTTATAGTAAGATAGAGGCATCAATTTAGTTTGCCTATAGTTTTAAATTAAAATGTATATTTATACATAATTGGATTCTACTAATGGGACCTCGTCTTTATTAATATATTTAGGTTGGTGCACTACAATTTTCATCATCCATAGGGAATTTCCCACCCCTCATATGGGCATTCAGCTCCAATTTTGAGAACTTATTAAAGAACCTCATGCCTAGGTAGGTATTTTAGGATTTAGGCAAAACTTTTTCTTAAACATTGTTTAAGAAAAAAATTTCTTAGCAACTCAGCCCTATATGGGGCCCCTTGGATCTTTAATACTTTATTACTAGTGGGCAACTGTCCATTCCATTTATCCTCTGCAGCCACTAGTTGGTGATTTTTATGATCGGTCCGCTCTCCATGTCAAGAAGGTTTCCCTAATCGATTGCCACGGCAGGTTTCTGGCCAGGGGTAGGTACTTCTATAAACTCATTTTACTTTTAAAACAATAAGTCCTTTTCACCATTTTCTCAATTTCTCAATCAGTTGTCAATATGGGAAGTATGGGCTGCACCGCATTTCGAGATTCATCTTACAGTATTGTTTTGCTTTGTCTACAGTGATTCTTGTTATAACCACTTGAAGGTGAATATTGGCTCCCCTGAAGAAGCCTTTGTTGAGGCGAAACATGTTGGGACTCCATCCTATTAGCCAAATACAACCTCAATCAAATTGAATGTTTGAATACGGACACTCATTTTTAAATTGCTAATGTGGTTTATTTGTAATCCAAAATATTTTTTCTGTATTTTAAAAAATTGTGCTTAATTAAATTAAAAAAAAATTCTACTTTTTATCATAAGCTATACTAAGCTATACTATTTTTCTTCTATTTTCTACCCCTAAATTGGGGTTTTTTTCTCAACAATAAGTGTTTAGCACCGTAATAATCCCATTTCGTCTTTTTTTATCTCTTAATTACAGACCTTTCCCCATCCGGACCTCGGCACGCCTATATATGTAAGTGGGAGCAGGCCTTGGGCGAGGAGTTACCCTTCAAATTGTGGCAACTAATTTGGTCACAGGCCTCTAAGCCCTTGTACACACGGTCGGAGATTCCGACGCAATGTGTCCGATCGGACCGTATTGTCGGATAATCCGACTGTGTGTGGTCTCCATTGGACTGTTTCCATCGGAATATCCGACGGACCAAGTTTTCCAACTTGTCTATAAAATTTTCCGACAACATGCTCCGATCGGACATACTCCGATCATGTGTAGCCTACTCCGGACAAAGTGCCACACATGCTCAGAACAAATTCCTAGACCAAAGCTATTGGCTACTAGCCTGAACGTAGTCCCGTCGTAACGAAATAACATCATCACGTTATGTACAATCGGATTTTCCGACAACTTTGTCCAACCGTGTGTATGCAACAGTTTCGGACAAAATCCGCTGGACAAAATCCGTCTGACAAAATCCAACGGATTTGGTTGTCCGACCATGTGTACAAGGGCTAAGAGCTCTATCTTTACCTTGAACAAAGAGAATCAATATAAGATACTCTACCATTGGTACCAAATCCCAGACCTGCTCCATTCCCTATATCCCTCTGCCGATTGCCGGTGCTGGCCTTGCAACGCTGATGTGGGTACGTTGTATCATACCCTCTGGACATGCCCTCTAATTACTCCCTATTGGCGATTGGTCCACTCCCTACTCCATTCCATCTTTGGCTCCTGGGTGCCTTTCAATCCTACAATTTTTCTTTTGGGCCTTCCACCACCTTCTTTCTCTAAAACGGCTAGAAAGCTTCATGCTCATGTATTAACTGCCGCACGATGCTTGATTGCCCTTAAGTGGAAGAAGTGTGACCCTCCTTCTATGGCTGATTTGCACTCCAGGATCTGAGATGGGAAACGGATGGAAAGCCTGACCGCTTCAATAAATGACACTCTTGATGCGCATAATCGGGTTTGGAAATTGTGGGATTTGTGGGAATCCCCTTCAGCATGAATTCTTCACAACGTGCTGTGTGGATGATGACTCCGGTCTCTGGGGTGGGTACCGGTGTGGGTGGTTGTTCTTTACTACTTTCTTTTCTCCCTTTCTTCTCTCCCTGCCTCTGTCTTGCTCAATTGGATGTTTTTTTTGCCAACGTGCCCATTTCAGCGCTGTTTCCCACTAGGGTGTACATCATTAGACAGTTGTGCTATTGTAGTAATTATGTTGCTGTGATTGAGATCATTGAATCTGAAGTTGATATCTTACCCCACCTGCGGGATCCGCATGTTTTATTTCATTTTTTTTCTTCTTTTCATGATTGTACTGTCCATGGCGCTTATTGGCTTTTGTCATATATAATCTCTTGTATGCTCTTGTTCTTTTTGTTGAAAATCAATAAAGCTGTGTGTTTAAAAAAATACTTTTTATAAAAGAAACAAAGAAAAACTTTTTTTTTTATTTTTTTTACAAAATGTTCAGTTTTTTCGGTTTATTTAGCAAGAAATAAAAAATCCAGTGGGGATTAAAAGCTCTATTTGTGAGGAAAAAATTATAAAAATGTCATATGGGTACAGTATTGATAATGATCATGCATTTGTCATTCAAAGTGCAACAGCGCTGAAAGCTGAAAATTGGAATGGGCAGGAAGGGGGTAAAAGTACCCGGTATTGAAACGGTTAAAGACACATTCTCTGCTTTATAAATATGCCTATACTAAATATACTGAAAAATGTAGAAGGATTTCATCTAAAATCTGCACTTTTGAAGGGGTGTACAAAAGAAAAGACTCCAAATAAACAAGTAGATCTTATGTAGGAGGATTTGTTTCATCCCTGTGTATCATCTGAGGCTATTCACTTCACTGGGTATATGAGAGGGTTTACAAACACTTTAACTTTAAAATACATTGCTTCAACATTCTTTTTTGGTGTTTTCAATGCTTCAGTGATGCTTTTTGAATCTTTAACCACTTAACAACCGGCCCATAGACGTTGCTTAACTCCGGGAGGGCGTACTATAACGAATTCCACTCTCACGCGCCCCCTGGGGCATGCACTCGAGAGCATCCGTGACCGCGGGGTCCACAAGTGATCACTCTGTCAAATAACAGAGCGATCACTTGTAAAAAAAACGACGTCATGTTATGACGCCACTTCCTCCCTCCCCTCTCTGTACCAATCGGCACAGTGGAGGGGAGAGATCGGTGTCAGCAGCGCTGTGGGCTGGATCTGTAGTGCCCACAGCGCTGCTCACCGACAATTAACCCTGCAATTCCCTGCCAATACTCTGCAATACCCAGCAATGCCCTGCCAATACTCTGCAATGCCCTGCCAATACTCTGCAATGCCCTGCCAATGCTCTGCAATGCCCAGCAATGCCATGGCAATACTCTGCAACGCTCCCTGCCCAATACTCTGCAACGCCCTGCTCAATACTCTGCAACGCCCTACCCAATACTCTGCAACGCCCTGCCCAATACTCTGCAACGCCCTGCCCAATACTCTGCAATAATCTGCAATACCCAGCAATAATCTGCAATACCCAGCAGTACTCTGAAATAGCCTGCAATACCCTGCCATAAATTGCCATACCCAGCAATGCCTAGCCATACTCGGTGATACCCAGCCATACTCAGTGATACCCTGCAATACCCAGCCATACTCTGCAATACCCAGCCATACTTGGTAATACCCTGCAATACCCAGCCATAGTCGGTGATACCCTGCAATACTCAGCCATATCCGGTGATACTCTGCACTACCCAGCCGTACTCGGCCATGCTCAGCCATACTCTGTGATACCCTGCAATACTCAGTGATACCCAGCCATGCTCGGCCATGCTCAGCCATGCTTGGCTGTACTCAGCCTCTGTATGTTGCCAGGCTGTGGAAGTCTCACATACGTGGTATCGCCGTACTCAGGAGGAGTAGGAGAATCTATTTTGGGGGTGCCATTTTTGGTATGTACATGCTAGATGTTAGAAATATTGTATAAATGGACAACTTTGTGTTAAAAAAAAAATGCATTTTAACCACTTCCCGCCTGCCGGCCATCATATGACATCCTTGACTTTGTGCGGGGATAACTGAATGATGCCTGAAGCTACTTGCTTTCAGCCAGCGATTCCCTACACCATAAGAATAATCATAGCAGCTGTTCCGCTGCTTGATCGTTCTTACAGGAGGCGAGAGGGGACGCCCCCCCTCCCGCCGCCCTCCGGTGCTTCTACCAACTCGCCAATACGATCAAAGCCAGAATCGTTTTTTTATTTCAGGCTTCCCAGCCTAGAGGTGAGATGTGGGGTCTTATTGACCCCATATCTCACTGTAAAGAGGACCTGTCATGCCATATTCCTATTACAAGGGATGTTTACATTCCTTGTAATAGGAATAAAAGTGATCAAAAAAATTATTCTTGGGGAAAAAAGTGTCAAACTAAAATAAATAAAGTAAAATAAACAATAAAAATATATATTTTTAAAGTGCCCCTGTCCCCATGTGCTCGCATGCAGAAGCGAACACATACGTAAGTCCCACCCACATTTGAAAACGGTGTTTAAACCACACATGTGAGGTATCGGTGCTAAAGTTAGAGGGAGAACAATAATTTTGGCCCTAGACCTCCTCTGTAACTCAAAACATGTAACCAGTAAAAAAATGTAAAGCGTCGCCTAGGGAGATTTTTAAGGAGCAACATTTGGCACCATTCCACGAGCGTGTGCAATTTTGAAGGGTGACATGTTAGGTATCTACCGTATCTATCGGTGTATAACATGCACCGGCATATAACACGCACCCCAAATTTAGGAGGGAATTTTAAGGAAAAAAACTTTTAGGAGGGAAATTTAAGAAAAAAAAAAACTTACATTGCAGCCTTGTCATGCAGCCTGTCGATCATTGCAGCCTTATCATGCAGCCTGTCTATCATTGCAGCCTTGTCATGCAGCCTGTCTATCATTGCAGCCTTGTCAGTGTTCATTTCAGATTTTATTTTTAAAAATGGCGCCGCTGAGATGTCCTGTGTATCTTGGTGGCGCCGGTAGTTCTCAGCCGCCTTTGGCTCTTCTCGCGGTTTTCAGCCGCCTTCGGCCATTCTCGGCGGCTTTTGGCCCACCTTCGACCGTTCTCGTCAGCTTTCAGCCGCTCTCAGCCTTTCTCGGGCGCCGAGAAGGGCCGAAGGAGGCCAAAAGCCGCCGAGAGTGGCTGAAAGCCACGAGAAGGGCAGAAGGCAGCTGAAAGCCGTCCACAGGCTCAAAAATCACGCAAAAATCGCGGAGGATCGGTGTACAACACGCACCAGTGATTTCCCCTGATTTTAAGGGGAAAAAAGTGCGTGTTATACTCCGATAAATACAGTATTTACTCGGCATAACTTCATCTTTCACATTATGCAAAAACATTGGGCTAACTTTACTGTTTTGTCCCCCCCCCCCCAAAAAAACGCATTTGAAAAATTGCTGCGCAAATACCGTGCGGGATGAAAAGTTGCAACAACCACCATTGTATTCTCTAGGGTCTTTGCTAAAAAAACATATATAATGTTTTGGGGTTTCTATACAGTCCATAAAGGTCTTTATGGACCTTGCTTTGTGCACTAGTCCAAATAATTTGGTGGAAAGAGGATTATGGTGTGGGGTTGTTTTTCAGGGGATGGGCTAAGCAAGGTCCATAAAGACATGGATGAGCGAGTTTAGGGTGGAGGAACTTGACTGACCTGCACAAGTCCTGACCTCAACCCCATAGAACACATTTGGAATGAATTAGAGTAGAGACTGTGAGCCAGGCCCTCTAGTCCACATCAGTGCCTGACCTCACAAATGTGCTTCTGGAAGAATGGCCAAACATTCCCATAGACCAGGGATATGCAATTAGCGGACCTCCAGCTGTTGCAAAACTACAAGTCCCATCATGCCTCTGCCTCTGGGTGTCATACTTGTGGCTGTCAGTCTTGCTATGCCTCATGGGACTTGTAGTTCTGTAACAGCTGGAGGTCCGCTAATTGCATATCCCTGCCATAGACACACTCCTAAACCTTGTGGACAGCCTTCCCAGAAGAGGTAAAGCTGTTATAGCTGCAAAGGGTGGGCCAACTCAATATTGAACCCTACGGACTAAGACTGGGAGGCCGATAAAGTTCATGTGTGTTTAAAGGCAGGCGTCTCAATATTTTCGGTAATAGTGTATATACATGGAACCAGAAGTCACTGCTGATGACGTCTTTCTGCTTTTTGGTTTCCCAATGCATCTTGGGATTACTTACACCTACAATACCTCCAAAACAAAGCAAAGCTAACTCTAAATAAAAGCTCAAAAGCTGCATGTTCTGTTATAAACCATTGTTATAGATTTCTCTGGTGGCTTTGGAGATTCTTTTAAGCACCTAGAAAGGAACATGGGGTATAATTTTTGGAGCAAAGCAAATGCAATGTGTAACAGGACTGTAAGCTAACAACTTTATTTAGTGACAGGTGCTTTCATTGACATTCAGAGTGGTTTAAAAAAAATGCCACATTTGGAAGCACATGTAAATGAGCCCTTAGAGCTGACCTCTATGCAAACAGGGGAACACTTCAACACTTTTTTTTTCCACTTACACATACAAGTCCCAACCTCCACCCTGTAACTGGGCAGTAAAAGGAGAATCAACCCACTCATGAGCTCCATTCTTCCTCACTCTGCTCTCTCCTTCTATCAGTCTGCTCCTTGAACTGCCACATACCCGAAATGCTTATTTTGCTGCATCAATCTCCCCCTACTTGAGCTACGCTGTACAGGGACTGCAATAGTCTGATAACAAGTCAAATGTAGGTGCTTATACCGCTTGTATTTAGTAAAACATGTTTATAGAAGTGTTAATAGTTACAGAGGTGAATTATTCCATATAACTCTCTCCCTGGAGTTCAGCTTTAAGAAGCAACAAAAAAATACCTTCATTTTTTTATTTCGATGCATTTCACCAAAATGGAAAAATTTTGCTGAAATCTCCCATTTTTTCAAACATTTTGGGGAAAAGTTTTATTAATCTTTAATCATGATTAGGGATGAGCTTCGTGTTCGAGTCGAACGTACGTTCGACTCGAACATTGGCTGTTCGGGCGTTCGGCGAATTCCGAACGTTTTGGCCGTTCGCGTCAAAATTCGAGTGACGCGCGCGCGGACCACAATGCACTGCGTTGGCGCAGTGCATTGCTGCCCGATGATTGGCCAAGCATGCACTGTGACCCCACATGCTTGACCAATCGCAGTGCCGGCAGCGAGGAGAGCCATGATTGGCCACAGGCATCCTGCCTGTGGCCAATCATAGCTCAGGCTGTGTAGTGCACGCCCCACACTATATAAGGCCACCTTTAAGGCGGCCTCCTGTAGTGTGTTACTTTGCATCTGAAGCAGTGGGTGTTCTGTGTACCTTCAACACAGTACACACCAATCGTTTTTGGCTGATTTCCTATCTTGCTGCTGTGTAGTGGTTGTTGTCTGTGCCCTGACTGCAGTATACACCACTATATTCACCTCACCTATATAGCTAGTGATCTAGCTTTAACCACTAAACAACTGCCCATTGCCGATTAACGGCTTCAGGGTGGTTGTTTAACTCAGAGAGGCCGTTAATTAACGGCCTCCCAGAATTCTGCTCTCGCGTGCCCCGAGGTGTGCGCACTCGAGAGCATCCGTGACCGCCGGGTCCATAGGACCCGGCGCATCACGGTAAACGGCCGCTCATAGCGGCCGTTTACCACGTGATTGCTCCCTCAAATGACGGAGTGATCACTTGGAAACAAACCGGCGTCATGTTATGACGCCTGTTCCTCCCTCCCCTTTCTGTACCGATCGGTACAGCGGAGGGGAAAGAGATCGGTGTCAGCAGCGATGTGGGCTGCATCTGCAGTGCCCACATCGCTGCTCACCGAATTTAACCCCTCAATTCCCTGCCAATACTCTGCAATACCAGTGCATACTCTGCAGTACCCTGCCATTACTCTGCAGTACCCCGCCATTACTCTGCAGTACCCCGCCATTACTCTGCAGTACCCCGCCATTACTCTGCAGTACCCCGCCATTACTCTGCAGTGCAGTACCCCGCCATTACTCTGCAGTACCCCGCCATTACTCTGCAGTGCAGTACCCTGCCATTACTCTGCAGTGCAGTACCCTGCCATTACTCTGCAGTGCAGTACCCTGCCATTACTCTGCAGTACCCTGCCATTACTCTGCAGTACCCCGCCATTACTCTGCAGTACCCCCCATTACCCTGCAGTAACCCCCATTACTCTGCAGTAACCCCCATTACTCTGCAGTACCCCCCAATACTCTGCAGTACCCGCCATTACTCTGCAGTACCCCCAATACTCTGCAGTACCCTGCTATTACTCTGTAGTACCCCGCCAATACCCCGCCAATACTCTGTAATACCCTGCCATAAATTGCCATACCCAGCCATACTCAGAGATACCCAGCCATACTCGGTGATACCCTGAAATACCCAGCCATAGACGCCCCCCACCCCTCACCGCCCTCCGGTGCTTCTATCAACTCGCCAGTACAATCAAAGCCAGAATCTTTTTTTTATTTTTTATTTCAGGCTTCCCAGCCTAGAGGTGAGATGTGGGGTCATATTGACCCCCCAGATTTCACTGTAAAGAGGACCTGTCACCCCATATTCCTATTACAAGGGATGTTTACATTTCTTGTAATAGGAATAAAAGTGATCAAAAATATATTTTTGGGAAAAAAAATGTCAAACTAAAATAAATAAAGTAAAATGAACAATAAAAAAATAAAATAAAAATTAAAGCGCCCATGTCCCCATGTGCTCGCATGAGCCACACATGTAAGGTATCGCCGAGAATGTTAGAGCGAGAGCAATAATTCTAGTCCTAGACCTCCTCTGCAACTCAAAACATGTAACCAGTAAAAAAATATTTAAAGCGTCGCCTATGGGGATTTTTTAAGTAGCGACGTTTGGCGCCATTCCACGGGCATGTGCAATTTTGAAGCGTGACATGTTTGATATCTATTTACTCAGCATAACTTCATCTTTCACTTTATGCAAACATTGGGCTAACAAGTGGTTAATAATAGAGCTTGCAGTCAGTAGTGTTAGGAGATAGTGCGTGCTGTCTGCGTGCTCTGTACCCAGTACATACCGCTATAATATAGGGCAGGCCCCTACTTTCAAACATCCAACTTACAAACATCTCCTACTTGCAAACGCAAGGAGACAGCAGCGAGTGAGATGAAAAAAGATGGACGACAAAACAAATTATACAGGGGTGATAACCCTTCCCTATGTTTTCCAAAAAGATTAAAGATATTTTTTTTGACTGGAGCTACACTTTAAAAATGTACCGGTTGAAAATGACAAACAGATTCAACTTAACACAACAAACCTACACAGTCCCTGTCTTGTTTGCACCGCCTGTATACTGCTGTTCTGAGTATATAGGGCCTGGGGGCCACACGCATTTCCTTTTTTTAATATGGGTATGGGGTTCCCCTTAATATGTGTACAAGACCCAAATAGGCTGGTAATGGGCAGGGAGGGCTACCCATGCCATTTTTCTCAATGATTTTCAACCATATTGCAGGAACCAGATATAACATTAAAACCGCAAGCAGTTTTAAATGGTGTTATTTCCGTTTAATGTCATTTTGTGCAGGGACTGTTCTAAACACGGGAAACACGTGGCACTTCACAGGCATACTATAGACACCCCCCAGGCACCATATTTAAAGGAATATTTCACTTTTTTTCGTCATTAAAATCAGTGCTCCCGCCAAAACGGTAGTTTTTAAAACTTTTTTTTGCAGTGACCCATGTCCCCTGAGGCAGGAGGCAGGTCGCCAAACCCTTTTTAGGACACTATCTTGCATATTAGCTGTTAAAATTAGCACTTTCCAATTCGAACGTTCGAGTCCCATAGACTTCAATGGGGTTCTAACGTTCGTACCGAACGCGGGGGTCGTTCGCAAGTTCTGGTGCGAACCGAACCGGGGGGTGTTCGGCTCATCCCTAATCATGATATTTATGAGATAAAAAGACAAATATTGAAATCACGTTTTTTTTTATCACTGCTGTCTTACATTCAATAGTGCACCTTTTCTAAAGACAGAAATATAGTATAATATACATAAATATACATTATTTGCACAATGCAAGTGGTCAATATAAAGAGAACAAGCACAGCCTACAAATGTTCTAACTAATCTACTCGCTACTGAGTCAATGTGTTGACATTTTTCTTGTTTGTGTATTTCACTGGAAAGTTTCCATGTAGATTTCTCATGAAAAATTGAGGATGCAAAGTTACACTAACAGCTTACTAAGGTTTTCATTAAAAAAAAAAATTGTGCATAGCCATTCATCCAGCAATGCTGCATGTACTCATTAGTGGTTATTTACTAAAGACAAATCCACTTTTCACTGCAAGTGCAAACTACAATTGCAAAGTGCACTTGTACTGAAAGTGCACTTGGAAGTGCAGTCGCTGTAAATCCCAGGGGGACATGCAAGGAAAATAAAAAACAGCATTTTAACTTGTACATGATTGGATCAAAAAATCAGCAGAGCTTCCACTCATTTCAGATCTACCCCTCAGATTTACAGCGACTGCACTTCAGTGCAATTTCAAGTGCACTTTGCACTTGCAGTGCAAAGTGGATTTGCCTTTCGTAAATAATGTTTTGTGTGAATCTGAAAAATCATTTAGGCTATACTTACTAAATATTGCTTTATTATGGGAAGTAGTAAAATGCAACATTATGGTCAATAGATGATGCCGAGGAGTATAGGAAATAGATTTGTCCTTGTGGCAAGAGATAACAAATTTGAAAACGCTAGTGGGAATTAGCAAATTAATGTAACCATTGGTTACATTTATTTGCTTATTCCCTCCAGTGTTCTCTAGAAATGTTGCAATGGGGGTTATTTACTAAAGAAAAATTCACTTTGCACTGCAAGTGCACTTGGAAGTAACGTCGCTGAAGAGGACATGCAAGGAAAATAAATAACAGCATTTTAGCTTGCACATGATTGGATGAGAAAACCAGCAGAGCTTCCACTCATTTCTGATTTACCCCTTAGATTTAGAGTGACTGCACTTCCAAGTGCACTATCAGTGCACTTTCAAGTGCAATTGCGGAGTAACGTGGATTTGCCTTTTCGTAAATAACCCCCATTGCATCTCTTGTTACAAAAACTTATGTATTTCCTTCGATCCTCTGCTTTAACTAGTGGCCATAATGTGGTATTTTACTACTGCCCATAGAGATACAACATTCATTCAATAGAGAAAATAACCTAATTAACATGTAATGTCTATTTCAGGGGACCTTAGAACTTTTTTAGCCCCGATACAAGAGATCCTGATGTTTTGGTGCAGGTGGAAGGTACATATGCACTATCCAGCCCCACAACCTGTAAAACTCTATTAAAAGCTGCTGTAGCTGGGCAGTGCACCTAGGGAATCTAATGTTTAGAGGAGTTTGTGCCCAGGAATGAATCCTTGGAATGCAGACTGCTTGTGTTAAGGGCATTTGTACCTGTGCGCATACTGTCCTAAACATTAGTACTACTCAGCGCAATGCCAGCCCCGTCCAAATGCAGCAGCTTTCAGCCTTTTATAGAGTTTGGCCGTGGTGCACCTGTGCCTTCCGCCTGTTGGCGGGGTCTACTGTGCCCACAAGGTAACACCTCACCCGAAGGGGGGGGGGTCGCCGTTGCCTGGTACCTGGTGGAACCTGCGGTCATGTGAGAAATCAAACATTATGGCAGTCCCCGATTCAGAAATGAGCCACAAGTGTGCAGTAGAAATACACAGAGTTCCTCTGTAAGATGCTTTGTTCAATGTTACTACACACTTGTAACTGATGTATGTTTGCATTCAGAGGGAAGTGCAGATCCTTCACTCACTCCACCACTCCAGCGTACCTCTGTTACCTCATTCCCAGTAACAGAATGGACAAAATAGTGGGCCCCATGCGTGTTCATTAACTCTTTCCTTCCCGTACCTAGCAATCAGGCCTAGATCTCTGTGAGGCTAGTCTGCTCCCAGTGACCAGAGGAAATGGAGAGCTAGGGAGGGAGTCAGAGCTAGACATGTGCACACTGAAATATTTTGTTTCGGAATTTTGTTTTCATCTGAAAAATACATTTATTTAGTTACTCCCGAAATTCGTCTTTACTCAATTTGTTTTTCGTTAAAAATTACATTCGTCCAAAAATCCAAATTATGGATCGAATCTGTCATTGAAGGCTTATGGTGTCTGTCGAATGCTCAAAGAAGATTTGACGGAGCAGCTAAACTGTATGACTCCGTATAGTTTAGCTGCTCCACCGAATCTTCTTAGAACTTTCGACAGATACCATAAGCCAAAGATTTGACGTTTGTATGTTTTTCGCTGCTTTATCGAATCTTTGTCGTTCATGTTGAATGTATATAGATCACTGATCAGACAGGTAACAAGATAGGGTATATAGAATCTATATAGAATCTCAATCTATAATATAAAATCTATAATAATAACCCCCCCCCCCACAACACAGGCAGCCTCTTAGGCTATCACAACACTCGCAAGTTCACAACACTAACACAATAGCAGCAGATTATTATGAAAAAGTTGAACTGTAGCTTGCTTCACTATTGTTCTGCTGCTGTGCTTATGCTTAATTACTAAATAATTTAGGTTCTCTGACAAACGGACCAGCTAAGATTGACTGTCTTCTGAAATGATTCAGTGTGTGTGTCTCTCTCTGTTAGCAATCGTAAGTGAAAGTAAGTTGGCTGTACGTGTGTACTTTGGTTACAATCAGCCAATAATATTCCTCATCATCATTATTTTTATTTTACTTCCCCCACCCAATTCCAGCGATCTTTTCTCTCTCTGTTGAATCTTTTCTCTCTCTGTTGAATCTTTTCTCTCTCTGTTGAATCTTTTCTCTCTCTGTCAAATCTTTTCTCTCTATGTCAAATCTTTTCTCTCTATGTCGAATCTTTTCTCTCTATGTCGAATCTTTTCTCTCTATGTCGAATCTTTTCTCTCTGTGTCGAATCTTTTCTCTCTATGTCGAATAATCCTGGACTAATAGAGGTAAGGTTAGGCACATTCGACCACAGGTTCGATAGACACAGATTGTTATCGTCAGTGTCATGTCGAATCTCCTATCTATATCGAACTGTTGTCACAACGAAAACGAAAATAAAGCCTTTGTTTATGTTGGATCTTTCATTTTTCGGATTCTGCACTTTCGTTATCGTTTATTAAAAGGATAACAAAAATATCTGAAGTTCGGACGAAAATGAATGCACATGTCTAGTCAGAGCACCGACCCCTCACTACTGGAGGACCTGTCACCTGTCACTCAAACAGGTACTACTCCAAATGACTGGTTGCTCTAACTGTTCTTCCTTTTGGTTACCCATGGCAACTACCTCCTCTTCTTCGCCTTGTGAGATAACTTTTTTTAGTGGTGTTACACATACCCCATAGTACTATTACAGACCCAGGTTCTTTAGAATACGCCAAGACCCAGCATGCACCCCTTGAATAACTTCAGAGAAGGCTCAAAGCAGTTGAAACAACTTAACTGTAAACTTGTCATGACAAATGCAACAAGGTAAGATGTCCTTTCCCAAACTAACATGATTTGCGATTGCCCCAGCATACCTGCACAGATAAAGTCCTTATGGGTAGCGCCCATAACTGGATGATCCAGAGTGGAGGTATTCATAATTATGATGTTCTGATGAGCTAGCTTCCTTGAGGTGGACCACAGGACCCAGTGACCTTCTTCAATAGTTCTCACTCCCACTCCCTGGGGACCCGAATCTCTCCCCTTATATAATACATGGGAAAGGAGGCCAGAACCTAAAAAGCCTGCAAACTTGCCCAGAGAAGGCGGCAAAACATTAACCACTCCTCCGAGCTTGGGCAGCCAAGCTGGCTAGCTAACTACAGTAGGCAACCTGCCGAAATGCCTACACCAAAACTCCAGGATCTCATGCACTGGGGCTGAATGACCAGTGTGCATGAAGCTTAGAGCAGGGGTGTCAAACTCAATTTCATTGTGGGCTGCATTAGCATTATGGTTGCCCTTAAAGGCCCGGATGTATCTGTAAGACTATATAAATTTATCCAGGGCTTTTTTCACCGAGAATAGGTGCAGGAACTTAACCATGCCCTCCACCGAACAGCTTCAAATGGTGGATGTGGCAGTTGGAGGATCTTAAAGGGGCAATAAACACCAGTGTACATGTATGGAGTTCAGGGATGTGCTATGCACAAAGTGCAGAGTTCAAGGGTATGATATGTACATAGTGTAGAGTTTAAGGATGTGCTACGTTTTGAATGCAGCTTCAGGGGTGCCCTATGCACAGAGTGCAGGGTTAAATGGTGTGCTATGTACATAATGTAAAGTTCAGGGGTGCACTATGTACATAATGTGGTTTCAGGGGTGCCTTATGCACAGGGTTCAGGGATAGGCTATGTATAGAGTGCAGAGTTCAGGGGTGTACTACATATACAGTATACATATACGTATATCATATGACGCCCAGTCAGGATAACTGAACCACTGCTCGGCTGCCATTCTGCTATAGGCTGGGCGGAAAGTGGTTAAAGGGTACAAAACCAAAAAAAAAAATAAAAAAAAAAAAGGTAATTTAAATCCACAATTGCTTTTTTTTACCACTAATATTTTTTTTATATTGGCTTTTAAAATTGACAAATGCAGCAATTTAGAAATTGGATGAAAGTTTTAGCACTGGAAAACACTTTTTGATAGATAAAAAGTGCATTTTATATACAACTATATAGATCAGACCAAAATGAGGGACAAATGAGGAGGAAAGAGGAACAGAGGGACATTGTTCCAAATCAGGGACAGTCCCTGGAAATCAGGGACATTTGTTAGCTATGAATTTGCCCCTGGTCACAGGGGTGGATTTACAGAAGGCAAATAGATTGTGCACTTTGCAAGTGCAGTTGCACTCTGCTGATCACCATCATCCAATCAGGTGCAAAAATCTTGCACGTGATTGGGCATTCTATGCAAATTGAAGCTTTACCACCTTCACCAAGCTCTGGGGAAAGTGATTGCAACAGCACTTGCAAAGTGCACAGTCTATTTAGTAAATCAACCCCACCAAATTCTTTTTTTTTTTTTGCTAAATGCAGCTAAACTGAATGCAGGTAAATGTGCAGTGAACATTTATATGCTTTTAGAAATGTCCTATAAATCCATATAAATGCATATAATTGCAGGTTTGTTAATGCCAGAGTACGAGGCCTCGTAAATGAGGCCCAAGATCCTCCCTCACTTAGCTCCTTGCTGAATTTCTCGAAATCAGCAAAAAGTTTAATTCCTTTCGAAAAAGTTAAACATTCACGAACGTGTCCAAGCCTTCTTCAGATGCCTAAACACAGCACGCTCTGTGTTAATCTGACAATAGTGGCTTTGAAATTAAAGATTTTCCAGTGAGCGTTGTCTGCTTTTCTTAAGTATTAAAAACAAATGTATCAGAATGTGCTTCCAAGGACAAAAGGGAAGCCTTGAAAAACCTGTGATTGGCTGCGTGTTTGTGCTCTCCCACGGTTAGTTTTAATTGGCTTTGAGTGAAGTTAGGATCACATTTTTTTCCCTCAGTCTGTGCTGTACAACTCGGCACTATTTGACGTGACGGCATATCCTGGACTATTATTCCCCGTGTAAACTGCTGTATGCAGCGCAAACATGAGCCTGTATGCGAGGAGAGTGACCCTGCCTGCTATCACCCCACTGCTGCTACAGAAAAGGGTAGGGCACTGTGTGTGATTTCTTCTGTCAATGACTGTGAGCCAGAATAGAACGCAGGAACGGAAAAGCTTGTATGAAGAGCTGCATGACAGTATGTGTGTGTGCTATATGGCTGTAACATTTAATTTTTGTTGAGTTTGCAGAGCTGTCCGAATAGATTAGATAGTTCGATATAGATTTAGGATCTTATCACCAAATTACTGGGCTTGATTTACTAAAAGGACAGAGTATTAACTTAGCAAAGTGAAGCTTCAACGAGTAAAACAGACGAAGCTGAGTTCATTTCAATTAACCAATCATGTGCTAACAAAAATCCTGCTTTTTCTTTTAAACTTGATTGGGTGAATTAACGAACGTGGACCCCTTTTGCTTGGCTACGAGAACAGTTAGTACTGAGTTAGTCAATCCAAAAGGGGTTGATTTGCTAATTATAAGTAGGTTATTCATTTTGCATGGGAATTTTCCCTAAGCTTAGAGAAAAAAGTGGAACTTCACTTTGCAAAGAATACCCAATCCGAGCAAGGGAAATTAAAAAAGTTAACAGTATTTATGCTTGCACGTGATTGGATGATGGAAGTCAGCAAAGCTTCATCACATTCACTAAGTCCGAGGAAAATTCCCTTGCAAAGCAAACTGCTTATTTGCCTTTAATAAATCATCCCCAGTGTGTTTTTTTTTTGTTTAGAAATAAGGACATTATAATATTATACATTTAAAGTAATTATAATCTTAAAATATTCAAAATGACCATGCAGTGTACCTAGCTTGACTGCTATCTAAAGTATACATCTCAGAGAGACACCTTTATGGCCCGTACACATGATCTGAAAACCATACGAAAAATACCACTTTCACTTCAAATACCCTTGTTCATACCTAATGGTTTGGGCTTAACCCAGTTATTTGATGTTCATTATCAGTTGAAACCTACAGCCTTCTTTGTCTTTGGGCACTGGTATCCCCTAGGCAGGCAAACTGTTGTACCTGTTACCTTTATCCAACTGAATGTTGCAACTGTATACAACTATGCTTGATATATCTCTGTACTGTATGTTCAAAACATCCTTTTTACAATAAATCTTTTTTGCAAAAATACCGCTTTCGAATTGATCGTACGATAATCTGATGGTTAGTACACAGCTTTCGATAGCTGATCAGGACAGTTCATCCAATATTATCCGATAGGACAAGCAAGAAAAATTCTCGTACAGTTCCAGATTGTACAATTTTCATTTAATCTGTACAGTTTTTGTCCAAAAATATAATACAAATACACTACATCACATTACATCACTTCCGAATTTTTATTCTATCGTATAAGAATTTTTGTAACTTTAGTAACCTCTTCAATGTCTACTTGCGACTAGCAAGCGGAAAAAGTCGAACGATCTGTCGTCTGATTTTCGGATTGTGTGTACAGAGCATTAGTCTAATTATGGGGCAATAATTGCAATGAGCCAGTAAAATTTAATTTTGCCTTTTGACTCTTCTATATGACTAGAGCTACCATAAGGCAAAAAGCTGGAACTCCAGGATTCAAAAAATTAATATTATTATTACTATTATTATTCAGGATTTATATAGTGTCAATAATTTGTGCAGCTCTTTACAAAATGGAAGGTGACAGTACAGTTACAATACAATTCAATAGAATAGGAATCAGAGAGCCCTGCTCATTAGAGCTTAAAATCTTAGAGCTTAAAAATAATAATAATAATAATAATAATAATAATAATAAAATCTAAAAGGAATGGTCATGTGTTTCAAAGGTAAGGCTCCATTAACACCTGAACGTAGCTTTTTAAGCTTTTTTGTGTTTTTTAGTGAAGTGTTTTTGAAGAAGCACCATTCATTTAACTGGGCCTCCCTCTACACCAAAAATGCTCCAAAGAAGCTCATGTAGTGAATCTTGGAACAGAGCCAGGAGTGTTTGGTGCTGTGATTTTTGTTGCTCATAAAATCAATTGTACCATGTTTGGGGTGCCATTAAGAAATAATGCGTCCCACATTTTTCTACGATTCTGGAATCACAGGCAGAATTGTGGTGAATTGTGGCTACCAAGCACAGCTGCCAGTTTTAGTAAATCAGCCCCATCAAATTGTTACTGTTTATCTTTCCAACAAAAGCATGAACTACTGTTCACACGCCAGGCTATCACCATTGCGTTGTAGACAGTCAGGCGCTTAGAATACATATATAGTCATTGGTAAATTTAGAGGGGATTATGCAGTCCGGTTGTGAAATGCACTGACCAATTAGGACACTGTAACATTTATGGCCAAGTTTTTGTCTAGAGGTAGCCTGAGATCATCTAGGGGTGTTACATTACTGCAAAGTTGACAAAGATGTACTAAAGAATGTATAAAAATCTTAACAAGCAATAACTAACTAAAACAAGCAATAATACCTAAATATAAAGACAACCATACCCAGTTATTTCAATATGATTTTGTAGGTCATGAGCACACACACAGAGGTAACATACATCAAGTGAGGCGATGCATTTGCTAGGTGTTGACATCTTAAGCTGTCACTAGCTGTGGAGCTGAGGCTAATAGGGCTCACCGTAGCTTAGAGAAATGCACTAACCACTATAGAAGAGACGATGAATAAGCTCACCTTACTGTAAGATGCCAGCACAATCACACTATTTTATTTAATAAGCCTGTTACTGATCTTTGCATGATCCGCTTGTCAGGGCAACATTATGGGAACTTTATTCCTGTAATGTAATGTTTGCAGAGGTGTACAATGTCAACATTGTTGATCTTGACATTGAAATACTATGTAGTGGTGCTGATTTACTAAAGCAGTAGAGGATGTTCACTTAGCAAAATGTATGCTCACTCAGCTTAGTAAATATAAGACATGTTCAGTTAAAATACCCCTATATGCACAAAGGAAAATAAAAATATACATAGTGCATATGATTGGAAGGTTGTAGTGGACATGATTTCTTTTGCTAAGCTTTCCGTCATTATATCAAATTTCTATATTCCTTTAGTAACAGAGTGGATTCACTAGGGCTTCTTGCATGCAGGTGTAAAAAAATATGCTGTATTTGTAGCCGTGTAGTGTTTTTTTAAGCATCTGAACACTAGGGAAGGGCCAAACGGACCCCTGTTTGATTTGCACCAGAATTTTGAACACCGCGAAAGTTCGGACATTAATAATGAACCCCATTAAAGTCAAAGGGACCCGAACGTCAAAAATAAAAAGTGCCCATTTTGAATGCTTATATGCAAGTACTTGGGCATACAATGGTTATAGGGGTCCGGGTCCTGCCCTGGGGGACATGTATCAATAAAAAAAAGTTTGTGACAAACGTCATCTTTAAATGAGCAGTCATTTTTTGATTTTTAAAGTGAAAGCATAGAAATGAAAAATTCCTTCCAATATAGTGCCTGGGGGTCCCCTTAGTCTACCTGTAAAGTGGCAGATCTGTACCATGTCTAGAATCATCTGCAGCAATAATTGCATTTATAAAGCCCCAAAAAAAAAAAAAAATTCCCTGCAAGCTGCCTTTATTTTGCTCTGAAACAGATGTGTTTATGTAGTGTTCATGTAAAGAAAGATGAGTCCATGGCGTATGCAATCTATATGTATTTGACAAAAAGAATGGATAGCTTTGCACGTATACAACTGATTATGATATAATCACATGCAAACACACACACACAAAATTGAGTCTGTGCCTCCTTAGTACACTACGGTAGTATGTCCAGTTCAAACTCCTTTCATATATTAAACTATATATAGGCCTGCAGCATACTTCAATCATTTATTTAATAAAAAAATAAATAAAGTCTATTTCGATACTCAGATCGCAGGCCAAAAATGGCCAAAAATAATGACACCCCTGCTGATAATGTGTAGAGATTTGGCTTTTTATTTCTCTTATTTTTTGTGTCATACCAATACAAACAAAAGAAATAAACATGAGAATGCCTAAATATTTGTAACTGCAACAATTTTCTGGGCAAAGTGATGCAGGGGTGCCAATATTTCTGGCCATGACTGTATAAACAGTAGTTTAGCCCACTTGCTAGA
Source organism: Lithobates pipiens (assembly GCF_037356315.1). NCBI lineage: Eukaryota > Metazoa > Chordata > Amphibia > Anura > Ranidae > Lithobates > Lithobates pipiens. Next base: position 48,764,417 of record NW_027507784.1, read on the forward strand.
AAATGGCATTGGGATGTAAGGTATATCCTTATTTAGAGACTAGATATCTTTTTAAGAACTTAGATCTACACTGAATACTGCTGATGCAGTTAAATTGTGTGCTTAAGTGCAGCTTGAAGCTTGAAACATTAGCATGGAGTACATACAGTACATGCCAAGGTTTGCTTTTCATTCTGGCAATGCTTGAGTACACTAGGCCACACTGTTGTGTAAAGCCCTTTGGTTGCTGGTTAGAGTTGAGCCGAACACACCCATGCACCAGAATTCCTGAACATGTAAAAAGTTCAGACCCGAGTGGTGAACTCTGTTAAAATCTATGAGACCCAAACTTGAAAAATCAAAAGTCCCCATTTTAAAAAGGTATATGCAAGTTATTTCCCATAAAAATGGTATAGGGGCGTAGATACTACCCTGGGGGACATGTATCAATGCAGAATTTTTCTTAAATAAAAGATCATTTTACATGAGTAGTGATTTTAATGATACATAAAGTGAAACAATAAAAATTCCTTTAAATATAGTGCCTGGGGGGGTGGTCCCTTTAGTCTGCCTGTAAAAGTGAAAAGTGGCACATCTATACCATGTATAGAACCTGCTGAAGCAAACTGACATATATAAAGTAACAAAATGACATTTAACAACTTAAGGACAGAGCCTTGTTTTGAGATTTGGTGTTTACAAGTTAAAATTATTATTTTTTGCTTGAAAATTACTTAGAACCCCTCAAACATTATATAATTTTTTTCAGACACCCTAGAGAATAAAATGGTAGTCGTTGTAATACTTTATGTCACATCGTATTTGCGCAGCGGTCTCACAAGCACAATTTTTTGGAAAAAAAGACACTTTTATGAATGAAAATATAAGACACCAGTAAAATTAACCCAATTTTTTTATATTGTGAAAGATAATGTTACGCTGAGTAAATTGATACCCAACAACTCACGCTTCAAAATTGCGCCCGCTCGTAGAATGGCGACAAACTTTGGCCCTTAAATAGGCGGTGTTTAAAAATTTCTACAGGTTACCAGTTTTGAGTTACAGAGAGGATCTGGAACTAGAATTATTGCTCTTGCTCTAACAATAACGTTTGAACACCATTTTCATATGCGGGCGCAACTTACATATTTGTTCGCTTCTGCGCGCGAGCGCGGCTGGACAGGGTGCTTTAAAATTTTAATTTTTTTTTCCTATTCATTTAACTTTTTATTTTTAAACTGTCTTTTTAACCTCCCTGGCGGTACGATTATTTCGGATTTTAGGTGCTAAAAGCAGTACCATTATTTTGCATGAAAATTTGGCGTTTTATATTGTAGTCCTGCAATTCTTAGGAATAACTCACTTAAATCTGTCCAAACCAGAGTCTAGCAGACATCCCGGGTATAATAAAGTTTGAAAAATGAAATCATAAATTATAATATAATAAATAATTATAAATAATTGTACCAAATAATATAACAATAATAAAAACTATTCAATAATGTAATCAAATCAAAAACACTGAAATTTGCTCAGTTGCAGAATTGTCACTGTCATTACTTTTCAGTATTTGATGACGGATCTCCCCACAAATCGCTATCGCTCAATTCTGCGAGTGATTCCAATTTATTATCGCTGTTTTCTAGCTGGTCTAAAACCATTTTTGATGTAAAGGGACATGTTTTGGTTGCTATGGACAATCTCCAGTTTCCAGGCAGAAAGAACAGTTTTTATTACATAAAACTGCATGCAGAGCACTGGACAGAACACTAGGGACAACGGGGATGTGAAATAATTACATACAGCAATGTAATCTGTAAGATTACATTATACTGTATGTTTACTGTTTGTTTCACTTTTTGAATTTGGCGCCGATCTCTGTCCCCGTGCGTCGCAACGCTCGCAGGGCACGGAGATCGGCGATGTGATGCATCGAGCGAGACACGGCTCGCTCGTACAGCGGGGAGACAACGCTGGATCTGAGGGAGAAGGTAAGTAAACCTCCTCTTGGATCCAGCGATGCAGTCCCGAGTCTGGCTCGGGGATACCGCTTTTGGTATGAAAATTCCACCCCGAGCCAGACTCGGGAATACCGCCAGGGGGGTTAAAAATAAAAATTCTGGGTCTTTTATTCCTATTACAAGGAATGTAAACATCCCTTGTAAGGCCGCGTACACACGCGCGGACTGTTCGCCCAACCTTGTTCGGCAAACAGTTTCATCAAACAGTCCGCTCAAAATTTGCATGAGCGGACTTGCCCACACACGAGCGGACTGTTTGACGAACAAGGTTGGGCAAACAGTTCGCTCAACTTTTGAAATGAACGGACTCGCCCACGTAAGGAGGAGGCAAATCCGCCCATTTCAAGCGCGTGTACAGGTAGGCGGGGCCCGCGAAGGAGACGTCGCGGGCTCCGCCGCCTGGAATGGGCTTAAAGGGGAACCCCAACGCCGAAAAAAATCGGCGTGGGGGTTCCCCCCAGGTCCACACCAGACCCTTGTCCGAGCACGCTACCCGGCCGGCCAGGAAAGGGGGGCGAGCGAGCGCGCCCCCCCTCCTTAGCCGTACCAGGCCGCGTGCCCTCAACATGGGGGGTGCCTTGGGGAAGGGGGGGCCGCGCGGCCCCCCCACCCCAAAGCACCTTGTCCCCATGTTGATGAGGACAAGGGCCTCTTCCCGACAACCCTGGCCGTTGGTTGTCGGGGTCTGCGGGCGGGGGGCTTATCGGAATCCGGGAGCCCCCTTTAAGAAGGGGGCCCCCGGATACCGGCCCCCCACCCTATGTGAATGAGTATGGGGTACAATGTACCCCTACCCATTCACCTGTGAAATAAAGTACAAATAAAAACACAACACAGGGGAAAAAAATATTTTATTGCACAGCCGGGGGTCTTCCGTCTTCGGGGGTCTTCTCGCCGGACTCCTCCGCTATGTGTGTGTAGCTCTTTTGCCAGCGGAGGAGTCCGGCTTTCTTCCTCCCCGCCGCCGGCCTCTTCTCCCGACTTCGGGGGTCTTGTCCCCCTCTTCGGTTCTTCTGCCGGGCCACCGCGCCTGGTCCGGTGGCCCGGTCTTCTGTCGCCGTCTTCCGTTCTTCTGTCGCCGCCTTCGGTTCTTCTGCCGGGCCACCGCGCCTTCTTGTAGCTCTTTTACAGGCGGTGGCCCGGTCTTCTGTCGCCGCTGTCGCCGCTGTCGCCTTCCGTTCTTCTTCTTGTTCTTCTTGTTCTTCTCCAGGAGATGTTGACACGTCGCTCCCTCCGGCCGGAATGCCAGAGCCGCCCTGCGCTGTGACTTATATAGTGACAATGGGGCGGTGTCACATGGTATATGTCACATGGGTTGGTCACATGGGTTGATGTCACATGGGGACTATGACATCGTAAGGGGGCGGGGTCACCATGTGACCAACCCATGTGACATATACCATGTGACACCGCCCCATTGTCACTATATAAGTCACAGCGCAGGGCGGCTCTGGCATTCCGGCCGGAGGGAGCGACGTGTCAACATCTCCTGGAGAAGAACAAGAAGAACAAGAAGAAGAACGGAAGGCGACAGCGGCGACAGCGGCGACAGAAGACCGGGCCACCGCCTGTAAAAGAGCTACAAGAAGGCGCGGTGGCCCGGCAGAAGAACCGAAGGCGGCGACAGAAGAACGGAAGACGGCGACAGAAGACCGGGCCACCGGACCAGGCGCGGTGGCCCGGCAGAAGAACCGAAGAGGGGGACAAGACCCCCGAAGTCGGGAGAAGAGGCCGGCGGCGGGGAGGAAGAAAGCCGGACTCCTCCGCTGGCAAAAGAGCTACACACACATAGCGGAGGAGTCCGGCGAGAAGACCCCCGAAGACGGAAGACCCCCGGCTGTGCAATAAAATATTTTTTTCCCCTGTGTTGTGTTTTTATTTGTACTTTATTTCACAGGTGAATGGGTAGGGGTACATTGTACCCCATACTCATTCACATAGGGTGGGGGGCCGGTATCCGGGGGCCCCCTTCTTAAAGGGAGCTCCCGGATTCCGATAAGCCCCCCGCCCGCAGACCCCGACAACCAACGGCCAGGGTTGTCGGGAAGAGGCCCTTGTCCTCATCAACATGGGGACAAGGTGCTTTGGGGTGGGGGGGCCGCGCGGCCCCCCCTTCCCCAAGGCACCCCCCATGTTGAGGGCACGCGGCCTGGTACGGCTCGGGAGGGGGGGCGCGCTCGCTCGCCCCCTTTCCTGGCCGGCCGGGTAGCGTGCTCGGACAAGGGTCTGGTGTGGACTTTGGGGGAACCCCCACGCCGATTTTTTTCGGCGTTGGTGTTCCCCTTTAAGCCCATTCCAGGCGGCGGAGCCCGCGACGTCTCCTTCGCGGGCCCCGCCTACCTGTACACGCGCTCGAAATGGGCGGACTTTCCGAGCGGGAACAGTCCGCTCATTTCGAAAGTACAGCGGACAGGCCCACACACGGGCAGACTGTTCGCTCAAACACAGTTTCAGCGGACAGTTTTTCGGAATTTCCGAAAGACCTTGTCCGTCCAACTGTCCGCTGAAACTGTCCGCTGAAAGCCCACACACGAGCGGACTGTCCGCCCAAACACTGTTCAGCGGACAAGGTTGGGCAAACAGTCCGCCCGTGTGTACGCGGCCTAATAGAAAAAATGCATGACAGGACCTCTTTAATGTGAGATTTGGGGTTAAAAACACCTCAGATCTCACATTTACACTGTATTGTTTGGTAATTGAATGGCTGCAGATGGGCACTGAACAGGCTGCAATGTTGGGCAATTTATAAGCTGCATATGGGCACTGAACAGGCTGCATTGTTGGGCAATTTAATGGCTGCAGATGGGCACTGAACAGGCTGCATTGTTGGGCAATTTAATGGCTGCAGAAGTGCACTGAACAGGCTGCATTGTTGGGTAATTTAATGACTGTGGATTGGCACTGAGCAGGGTGCATTGATGGGCAATTTAGAGGCTGCAGATGGGCACTGAGCAGGGTGCATTGATGAGCTGTGACCCTAATTTTGCTTCAAAGTTCTTTATTTAAATATAAGATTTTTTTTCTTAAACGTGCCTCCTAAAATTGGGGTGCGTGTTATACGCCAGTGCGTGTTATACACCGATAAATACGGTACTCTCTGAAATTGCTCTAAAAATAGACCGGCATACATTTTATTACACTAGCCATGTTGCTACAGGTGCTTTGTTTCCTAATAAAATCTATTGTATGATGGAAGCTAAAAATAACTATGTGGTTTGTTTATAGTGATTGAATGGAGGCCAGGCAGATCAGGTTGAGAGTCCCCTGCGCTGCATTGTGCCCGTATTATTGTACTCATTAAACAAACAGAGCTAAATTTTGATTGCACATGTCAGCACCGGTGTTTGTTGTCTAATACTCACATAATGACATATGATGTAATATGGCACAGGGACATGGAAGTTTATGGATGGAAAAAAATTATAGGTCTACCTAATCTATAAATATTATGGAATGTATAAATGTGTACCAATGTATTTTATAACAATTGTTATGTATTTATTAAATTTTTAGTATTAGTGGCTTCTTATCCTTAAATTTTTTTTCTAGTTTTGGATAGAGTGGAGAAGGATTAGAACGCCTGTCAGTTTTTATTGCTGTCTGTGCCACCGTTTAGGAGATAGACTTTCTCTATTTGTCCTGTTTACCGTTACTATTGTTAGACACAGTAAAAGAAAATCACAAATTTTGGGTTCTCCCCAGAAAAGTAATAGAGGGGAAACCCTCCAATAGGGACACTAGTTCTGGTGACCTGGGGGTCCCCAGGGAATTCCCTTAATTTGCAAAAAGATTTTTTATCACTTCCTGTTTGGGACAGGAAGTGAAGGGAAATCTCTGCAATGGGACACTTATAACCAAAATGAATAATATATACAATCCAAAAGGAAAAAAAAAAGGTTTTGCCTATAGTTCTACTTTAATGCATTCCTTGCATTAAGGTAAAACATGTTTAGGTGTCAGCATTCCCCCCTCATCCCCCCTTTTACTTAGCTGAGCCCTCAATCGATCCAGTCTTGTGCACATCTGCCGCTCTTCTCTCCCCTCACTTCTGGGTCTCGCTGGCCTTGCTGGGGCACAAAGAGTCATTGACTCCCATTGCTGTCAATTAAAGCCAGTGACGAGGGAGTGGGGGGTGGGCCAAGCCTCACTGTCTATGTCAATGGGCGCAGCAGCGAGGCTTGGGTGCCCACTTCCCATGAGGGTACTGGACAGAGGGGAGGGGCCAGTAGTGCTGGCGGGGGACTCGAAAAGAGGAGGTTTGCAGCTGCTCCGTGCAATTCCGTAGACGTGTTTGTTATTTTTCTTTTTACATTTACCTTTACAATAACTTTAGGTAATTGATACATCCAGGTATATTTCATAGACCCCATACACACTATTAGATTTTCTGCAGATTTTTTGCTTCAGATTTACCAAAACCATATAATATGAGGTCAAACCTTAAGAGTTCGAAATTTGTATTCAATCAGACAGGCCCTTGCACTACATGGTTTTGGTAAATCTGAAGACAAAAATATGCAGAAAATCGAATCTGTGTATGGTTCTTGAGTATCACTGTTTACTGTTAATTGAAAGATGATTTAATGGCTATGAGTGAATGCTGGTCCACTGAATCAACCAATGGCGTCTTACTTTCTCTTGGGGACATAATGAGCTCTGCTTGCCTTTGCATCTATAACCAGGGTGTCACAAGACTCCTGTCTGCTCCTATAATCTCCATAATGGTACCCTAAAAAATAGTAAATGAGATCCTCCTGTAAGGCCCATGTCATCTTATTGAAACTGGGAATTCTGTTCCAGAGAAATGTAACAAGGCAGTAATTTTTTTTTATTTGTGACATTACAGAGCCGGTCCAGGCTCTGAAAGGATGCTGACCGGTCAGGATACCCAGACCGGCAGCTGGCTCAGCCTCTCAGTGAGTCACTGAGAACCTGAGCCAGACTCTCCCACCCCCTCCACAGCTCAGTGCTCCAGTGAGGGCTTAAGGGGCAAAGCAGAGAGCTGGTGACTGCCAGTCACAGGCTCTCAGCTCACTGAAGGCTGAGAACTGAGTGATCAGCAGCATTTGATCATTGGGTTCCCAGTCTTAGCCAGCGAGGGACAGATGAAGCATTGAATTGATGCGTCACCCACCTAGGTGAGTATACATTTTCTTTTTTTTTTAACAAGTCCATACGTCTCTTTCAAAGAGTATGTAAACCCAACATTTCAAATTCTTGATATGTGCCTGCTGTACCATGTACTTGTATGAACAATTCTCCTGTTCTCTATGTATTGCTTCCATAGCTGTGCTGGGAACTCAGGCTGCTCTCCTCCAATGATCAGTCTTGTCCTGACACGACCCCCCCCCCCCCCCCCCGCACAGCCATTGACTGAGTACTCTCATGCAGCTGAGAACAGAGAGTATGTGATCACTTATAAAAAAGGGAAAAAAAGGTACTTATAGGAGTTGATTTACTAAAAGCAAATAGACTATGCACCCTGCAAGTGCAGTTGCACCAGAGCATAGTAAATGAAGTAAAGCTTCACTTTGCAAAGAATAGCCAATCACGTTCAAGGAAATAAAAAAAACTGCATTTTTGCTTGGATGATGGAAGTCAGCAGAGCTTCTACTCATTTACTAAGCTCTGGAGTAACTGCTCTTGCAGAGTGCAACTGCACTTTACAAAGTGCAGTGCCTATTTGCTTTAAAAACTTAATGGGTTGTTTTACAAGGTGAAGGTTTACTTACAGTACACTTTAATAATATAACAAAAAGAATATAAAGAAAAAAGAACAAAGAAGAAAGGTTTTTTTTTTTCAGATCAACAAGATGGTCTTCAAAAACAGTTTGTTCTCTATTTCCATCCTAATCCAAACATTATAGCTCCACTATTTAGACGTCAAATAAAAAAGCATCAGAAAAGATATATTTTGAAGGAAAAAGAAAACTTGCCTTACAAAAAATTGTCATATCTGCACTCTGTACACTACTTTTGACCCCTGCACTTGGTATGTTGCACACTTCTGACCCCTACACTCTTTACATTGATATAAAAATTGGACATGTACATTGGGTGCACACATCGGGCTTTGATACAACAAATGGGTATGTGCATCACAGCGGAGGGGGTGCAGTTTTGGCATCTTTGCTCCGGGCACTGGATGACCTTGTCACAGCACAGCCCACTGCATTCCCAATAATGAGTGGCAGGTTTTAACATGCTAGTCTTGTAGTGCAAACTTAAAGTGGTTCTAAAGATTCTTCATGCACTCTATGAAGGTAAAAAAAAAAAATCCGCCCCCCCCAATACTTACCTGAGCCCCATCGTGATCCAGCGATGTGCACAATATCCTTGACTCTCTGGTGACTCTCCCTCCTCATTGGCAGAGGCAGCAGTGGGAGCCTGTGGGAAGAGAGAGGGGATGGGGGCGAGCTGCAGTTCTGTATCTGAATGGACACACAAAGCAGCGGCTCTGCATGGGTGTCACTACAGCAAGCTGTTTGCTCTGGGAGCATATATATATATATATATATATATATATATATATATATATATATATATATTGTGACATTGGGGGTTCTTTAGCTTAGTGTAGAGCCTACCAGAGTCCACACCAGATGTGCCGTTTTAAGGGCCTGTATTCCCACGCAAGGGTTTCAATTTCACAGCAGTAATAAATGAAAAATACCAAGCCACCTGGCTCTATGGTCAGCTCAGGCTTTGCTTCAGCCCTCTTGACTTTATAGCAGAGTTACTGTACCTCAGCATTCTTTCCCGGCTTCCTTGCTGTTCCAGCCCACAGGCTTGGACCCTCTGTCTGCTTGCCTGGACTCCTCAGGAGGGTGGATCCCAGAACCATGGTCAAAAGTCTACAAATAGTCCAGCACACACCTGACCAGTCAGTATGCTGGTGGATCTCAAAACCCGGACCCAGGACTGGGGATTTCATCCCACCCGGATCACTAAGAAATCCCCGGGCTCCAGATCCCAAAACAGATTTTAGCAAATAGTGAGGAAACTGAAAGGCCAGTTTCCTCCCAAATAAGCAAATCCCCTGGAGCCCCTCAACTTGTGCGGTTGAGAACCCTACGCCCTGTGGTGGGGTACCACACTACCACACATATATATATATATATATATATATATTAGGATATTAGGAAAAAAATATATTTCTTCTCTCTGATCTTTAGAGCACTGTTTCTTTTGGTAGATTTTTGGTAGTATGTTCATTTTTGGTTCCAAGAACCCAGCGCCAACCCCCAAAATTTTCCTAGAAAAAAAAAAAAAGTGTGCCGCCACATCCCCTGAACAAGAAACGTAACCTAACTGACATTTCAACCTTTCCTCTCCCAAGCCATAAAATGAAACCATATGTTACCAAACATTAAAAATATAATTTTTACACTTAACATTAGCCCTAAAACAGTGCCTAATACTTAGCTCTATAAGCCGTTAAGCTTTACCCTAATTCACAAATTATTTCCTACACCTAATCTTAACCTTCTTGACACAACAAGTTTTTCAACCAATGTGTCCGATCCTCAGGGGTACCTATTACTTGGCCTCCCTGCAGCCTACAGGCAGATCCAGATAGTGGTGGTGGCTGGTCATGGCACCTATCAGGGACAGGTTTAGTGTCAAGAATTGATAGCTAGGCTGTTGCGTATATGGCTGTGAAGAATTCTTTGTATGCTGGAGAAACCAAAACAAACTACCCATATAGTTCTGGTAATCACAGTTATAGTAGTGCTTCAACTGTTTGAGATCTGCAAACTTTTGTACTTGCAATTACTTTTACTGCATGTTGGTTTTTGTAAACAAAGCTTCTTTGCTGCAAGATCCATCAGCACTTTCATATTACACTTCTACACTGGTGGTTTCTGTTTGGAAAAAAACAGTGGAACTTTCCCCATGCACGTAATTTGTGGAGGTGCCTAATTTATTTAGGGAAAGGTGATAACTCAAATACAATGACATTATGATGCAGCTCTCACTATAATCCTAGCTGTATAAAATATTCTTCTGTGCTCAAAGTAATTTACCTGCATTTGGTACTCACAAATAAGAAACCAAATCGGGAGAATACTTCTGCCCAATTTATTATGTTACACCAATCATTCTTTGACATAATTATTATTTTCAGCAATGGGAGCTGGAAATAACAATCACATGGATGAAAATAAGGATCAATATGGCAAATAATACATGTGTTATAATTTAATCATCTGAGCCTATTGCTTAAAGTGTTACTAAACACCACAGTAAAATCAGTCTGTACATGCTGTAAAGCATGCTTGTTATACTCACTGTGGAACCTAAGGGGTTAATCATCTGCAATGTGTAGAAAGGCTGTGTGTTCCTGTATCTCTGATCTTCCTCTTTAACTGACTCCAACCCATCTACTGGTAGCACAGAGCCCTAGGAGTCTGCACATGCTCAGTTTGGTGTACATTGCTAGAGAGTTTTTGTTTTCTTGAGAGAGTGCATGTGATCAGCACAGGGCCAATCAGCACTGTCCAGACAGAGGATCAGGTGAGAATGAAAACTCCTCCTACAAGCTTTAAGCAGATACTGATAAGTCACAAGACTGCTCTAACTGCTGATGAAAAAAGGTATTTAGCAGTTTATATTTACTAAAACGATTGCATTCCCATGTTCTATGTACTGTGGGAAACCAGATATAGTGAATGCAGGTCCTGGGTTTAGTAACACTTTAATATCAGAAAGAAAGAAAGATCAATTTAAAAAAAGTTAGCTTGTACTAAGGCCATTGACACTAGCTACTAATAACTATTTTTGTGACAGCTTGTACAGTACACTTGCCCTTAAGTACAGCAGTTGGTGGTTAAACAGTTAATTAGACTTTTCATTTTCTAATTCATGATCTCGGCTGATGTATATTAAAGTAGAGATTAACTGTATTTGGCAGGGATAAAATAAACCCGATCAAAGGGCAGAAATGACTGAAATGTCCTTTAATTTTTGCACACGCACACCAAAGCATAAATCCAGCCGTTCTTGGTGGTACACAATAACGGAGCAGAGTCAAGACATAGAAATTTAATGAGGACTTGTATAACAATGTTCGAAACAGGAGCACAGAGGTCAACATTTTTATAATTACTAGCATTACCATTTTGAATTTAAATTGGCCAGTACAATGATTTAAACATAATTTCCCTACATTTGTTGTTTGTGTTTTGCATTAGGCTCTTAAAGGGAATCTGACACAATCCACAGAACAAATAACGTGAACAATGTGGAATTTACTTTTACTGTTTCAAAAAATTTAAATTAAATTTTCTATTTATTATGCAGAGCTTTACATACTGTACAATCATATCAGTCCCTGCCATTAGGGAGCTTACAATCTAAGTTCCCTATCTCACATGCACATACTAAGACCAATATTAAACAAGAGCCAATTAACCTACCAGAAGTCTTTGTAGTGTAGGAGGAAAGCAGAGTACCTGGAGAAAACTCATACAAGCACAGGGAAATCTTGCAAACTCAATGGAGATATTGTCCTGGCCGGGATTTAAACTGGGGGCCTCAGTTCTGCAAGGCAAATGTGTTACTGTTCTTCACAATATCTTTCTATTTTCCATATGTAGGTGACTCAGCCACATTAGATCCATTTAAAGGGTATGTCCAGGTGTGGCCCAAACATTCACCTTAAATCTTCCTCTCTAGAGCATGTCCCAGAGAAACAACTTCTTCAGCGCCATTCCCTATGATGTCATCACCAGAAATGTAACATTTTTCCAGGTGCGGCTGCTGGAAGGTCAGTACGTAGTAACAAAGATACTTTCCCAGAACTGCATCTCCCAAGAGCCATTTGCCTATGTATTGTATGTTTGTAGGCTGTTGGTAGTCTTGTTTCTGAAGATGCTCTGTAGGAGTAACAAAATTGGGTGGGATTTCTGGTGATGTCACTTCTGGCCTGTGGTGTGCCTCACTTCCAACTTTTGCTTGCACATGGCTGAAAGATGGTAGTCAGCTTCACCTCATTCACTAAGCTCTGGAGCAATGTCAAGGCAAAGTGCAACTTCCCTATGGACAGGAATGGTCTTGCCAAGTATATGGAAACACAACATGATTTGCAGGTGTGAAAGTATCGTCATGTTTTGCATAGATAGCGGAAGGGATGTTATATTATTTTGCTTCCTCTATTTGATGAGACACCTAGCTAAAAGGTGACAGGTGGGAAGCCTCACTTTTCTCATTAACTGTGTGCGCTGCTCCGTATTGGAGTCATGTCAGAGCTTACTGAATTTTAAAGAGGGTAAATTGTTGTTGCCCTAGTTGGTGCCTCTGTGACTGAAGTTGCCAATTTTTGGTGTCGTGAGGTACAGTATCAAAAGGTTTTGACCGCATATACAGTCTCCAGAAAAACGCCAACATGGTCAACCGACCAAAGAGACAAAAAGACATTGCGCAGGAGTGTGACCCGGAATAAGAAAACAAATATATATATATATAATCCCACAATCAGTTGACAGTGAACCCACTGCTATTAACTTAATCTGTTACTGTACACGTGTGAAATACATTTAATTCAACAATCATGTATAATGATAAACCCTGTATCATTGCATAAAATAATTCATCTATCGTACAAAAATTATTTGTTTCTATGAAGCAAACAATTAAAGTGCAAATGCAGTGTGCTCACATAGTGAACAAAAAGTGCTTAGTGCAAGAAAATATTATTCATTAGTAAAGTGCATGCATCAAAAATTCATATGTGTTCAAAATATTTGAAGTCTATTTTGCAATCCCAGGAAAAATCCAAGATTATTATCATCACTTTCTTGGATTTTTCCTGGGATTGCAAAATGGACTGTAAATATTTTGAACACATATGAATTTTTGATGCATTCACTTTACTCATGAATAATATTTTCTTGCACTAAGCACTTTTTGTTCACCGTGTTAGCACACAGTTTTTTATTTTGCACTTTTTTTAATGGCATTTGCACTTGGTTTGTTTCATAGAAATAAATAATTTTGTATGATAGATGAATTATTTTATGCAATGACACAGGTTTTATCATTATTATACATGTTTGTTGGATTGAATGCATTTCACATGTGTACAGTAAGGGATTAGGTTAATAGTAGTGGGTTCACTATCACCAGATTGTGGTATTATAGATTTGTACTGCATGCTTCTTTTTTCTTGCCAATTAACTGGTGATCATAGGCATGTGCAGGGGGTGTGCCAGGTGTGCCTAGGCACACCCTAATCACCCCAAGCGCATTAGCATTATCGCTCTGTGTGCAGGCAGGGAGATTGGAAATATCTCTCTCTGACCAGTTCTGCCATTCATGAAGTGCTATCGTACTTCTCTTTCACTGTACCAGATCTACCATAAGAGTGTGTGTCTGTATGTATATGTAATATATATGACACACACATGCATGTGTGTGATCTTTGGGGTGTGCACCCAAATGCAATAGGCTACACACACCTATGCTGTTGATTCACCGGTACTTAGGTGGCAGCAATCTTATTTAATCCCTCAATCTTCCATTAATATCTTTGATACTAGTTTTTCTTGTTGCTTGTCCAAGTGTCCATTTTTATCGGGTCTATTCACTAATAAATGAAGAGAGGGGAATTGTCAGAAAAAATGAAAAATCTAAGCCAAAATGGTAGAAAAAAAAAAACAGATCTCATTGAAATATTTTTAGTTCAGCTTTTTTGGCCTATATTTTACCATTTCCCTAAGAAAATGTACCTCAGTTCACTGAATAGTGCATTAACCTCCCTGGCGGTATGATTATTTCGGATTTTAGGTGCTAAAAGCGGTACAATTATTTTGCATGAAAATTTGGCATTTTATATTGTAGTTCTGTAATTCTTAGGAATAACTCACTTAAATCTGTCCAAACCAGAGTCTAGCAGACATCCCGGGTATGATAAAGTTTGAAAAAGGAAATCATAAATTATAATATAATAAATAATTATAAATAATTGTACCAAATAATAATATAACAATAACAAAAATTATTCAATAATGTAATCAAATCAAAAACACTGAAATTTGCTCAGTTGCAGAATTGTCACTGTCATTACTTTTCAGTATTTGATGACGGATCTCCCCACAAATCACTATCGCTTAATTCTGCGAGTGATTCCAATTTATTATCGCTGTTTTCTAGCTGGTCTAAAATAATTTATGATGTAAAGGGACAGTTTTGGGTGCTATGGACAATCTCCAGTTTCCAGACATAAAGAACAGTTTTTATAATATAAAACTGCATGCAGGACACTGGGCAGACCACTAGGGACAAAGGGGATGTGAAATAATTACATACAGCAATGTAATCTGTAAGATTACATTATACTGTATGTATAGTGAGTGTTTCACTTTTTGAATTTGGCGCCGATCTCCGTCCCCGTGCGTCGCAACGCTCGCAGGGAACGGAGATTGGCTCTGTGATAGATCGAGTGAGACACGGCTCGCTCGTACAGCACGGGGACATCGCTGGATCCGAGGGAGAAGGTAAGTAAGCGTCCTCCTGGATCCAGCGATGCGATCCCGAGTCTGGCTCGGGGTTACCGCTTTTGGTATAAAAATTCCACCCCGAGCCAGACTCGGGAATACCGTCAGGGGGGGTTAAGAAAAAAATGATCTTTAGAAAAAAACATTTATTAAAATCTTTGAATAAAACCAATACATAACACTGGATTACATCTAAGGTTATCTTTTTTATTAGGGTGAACATTTAACAAAACATAAAAAGAACATTTATATTATGAAAAAGAACACATTCTCCAAAAAAAAAAAAAAATTATACAATAAAAAAAAAAAAAAAAAAAAAAAAAAAAAAAAAACACACAAAACAAAAATTTCAGCAATATGCGATACTATGTGAAACAGTGATGAAGTGCACTAATTCAAGAAGCTAAGCGGCAAAAATAGACAACAATTCATGAATGCCTATCCCTCATTAAAAGAAAGAAAGAAACAAAAACAAAAAAAAAAAACACACAACACAAAATAAAAATTGTGATAATATGAGATACTATGTGAAATAGTGATAAAGTGCACTAATTCAAGAAGCTAAAGAGCAAAAAGACAAAATGCATAAATGACTATCCCTAATTTAAAAAAACTAAAAAATACAATAATATGTGATAATATGTGAAACAGTGATAAAAGTACTCGAATCAAAAGCAGATATTCATTTGATTTTACATATAAAACAATAAAATAAGTCTGAAATAATAAAGTACATGTGCATCAAAACATGATAAGTTGTGAACACAATTGTTCCCACCATCCAGGCATCCAGCTGGACTGTGCCCTAGCAGCTCACTTTAAACAAAGATGACAACAGGTCTAATGGCGCTTTGGTATACAAATCCTTAATGGCAGTTCATGTTCCACCCTCCTCTCCTCGCCTGCATCGAAATCCACAGCTGGTCTGACAAGGCTTTAATATATGTATCATTTATGGAAAATCACATTCCACTCCCCTCTCCTCTCCTAAAAGCACCACTAGACCTGTTGTGGTCTTTTTTTTAAGGTGAGTTGCTAGCATCTAAACAAAGAAAAATAAAACATTCCAAATTGTGCTCCATCAATTGGATATTAGGATTAGTCACTCCTTGATTTCTACCTCTCTGAACTCCATATCAGATCTCATGGATACCACTCACCTCTCTGCACACCACACCCGAGCACCAATTAAAGAAAAACCTTACACACAAGCAGGGAGCAATGATGAAAATTCAGCCACAGTGACCCCTGTAGTGGGAGGACTATTGCACAACATAACTGAACCAGAACTTGCAGCAGACTTGCAGAATGTTTGCAAAGAAAGTTGATCTGGAGTCATTGCAATGCAGACTTGCTGCAATTGTGCAACAAATTTGTGAAGCCTGGCACGTCTAGCAAGAGCTTAGCAAGTCATTTTCAAACTTACAGCACAATTACTTGCTATCTGGGGAGCGGAGGAGACTCCACGAGCAAAACATTCACAGTGAGCTGCAATTACCAAACCACTAGTGACCAATATTAATGCTCTGAAGAGGAGAGAGTGGTGCAACACCCATAAATTGTGGACTATTGATTGATACCTAGACGATAATGCTTTGATTCACACAGATGGGGTTGTCAAATCGGGGTTTGATAGCTTGCAGACAAAGTCTCACACCTTCCCTGGCGCCGCAGTCGCCCGAACTCAATATCATAGAGCCACTATGGTTAATCTTGGAGAGCAAGGTTCAGGCTCCTGTTCTGCCTGCAGCATCTCTGTGAGAACTGGAATACTTTTTGCATGAAGAGTGGTATCAGATTCCATTATCCACCATCCAAGATTTAGAGTATCTCACAAAAGTTTGTACACCCCCTCATATTTTTGTAAATATTTTATTATATCTTTTCATGTGACAACACTGAAGAAATTACACTTTGCTACAATGTAACATAGTGAGTGTACAGCTTGTATAACAGTGTAAATTTGCTGTCCCCCTCAAAATAACTCAACACACAGCCATTCATGTCTAAACCACTGGCAACAAAAGTGAGTACACCCCTAAGTAAAAATGTCCAAACTGGGCCCAATTAGCCATTTTTCCTCCCCGGTGTCATGTGACTCGTTTTTACAAGGTATTACAAGGTCTCAGGTGTGAATGGGGAGCAGGTGTGTTAAATTTGGTGTTATCGCTCTCACTCTCACTGTCATACTGGTCATTGGAATTTCAGCATGGCACCTCATGGCAAAGAACTCTCTGAGGATCTGAAAAAAATAATTGTTGCTCTACATAAAGATGGCCTAGGCTATAAGAAAATTGCCAAGACCCTGAAACTGAGCTGCAGCATGGTGGCCAAGACCAAACAGTGGTTTAACAGGACAGGTTCCACCCAGTACAGACCTCACCATGGTCGACCAAAGAAGTTTAGTGCACATGCTCAGCATCATATCAGAGGCTGTCTTTGTGAAATAGATGTATGAGTGCTGCCAGCATTTCTGCAGAGGTTGAAGGGGTGGGGAGGTCAGCCTATCAGTGCTCAGACCATACGTTGCACACTGCATCAAATTGGTCTGCATGGCTGTTGTCCCAGAAGGAAGCCTCTTCTAAAGATTATGCACAAGAAAGCCTGCAAACAGTTCGCTGAAGACAAGCAGACTAAGGACATGAATTACTGGAACTATGTCCTGTGGTCTACTGAGACCAAGATAAATGGTGTCAAGCATGTGTGGCAGCAACCAGCTGAGGAGTACAAAGACAAGTGTGTCTTGCCTACAGTCAAGCATGGTGGTGGGGGTGTCATGGTCTGGGGCTGCGTGAGTGCTGCCAGCACTGGGGAGCTACAGTTCATTGGGGGAACCATGAATGGCAACATGTACTGTGACATACTGAAGCAGAGCATGAGCCTCTCCCTTCAGAGACTGGGCCACATGGCAGTATTCCAACATGATAACTACCCCAAACACACCTCCAAGATGACCACTGCCTTACTAAAGAAGCTGAGGGTGAAGGTGACGGACTGGCCAAGCATGTCTCCAGGCCTAAACCATATTGAGCATCTGTGGGGCATCCTCAAACGGAAGGTGGAGGAGCGCAAGGCCTCTATTTATTTTTTTATTTATTTTTTCCTTAATCAAACCCTATACATGAGTTCATTGACTAAGCTGAGGTAGATGGGCAGAGAGAATTCAGGAGCACGGTTTTTTATATCTTATAAAGTGGGTCATGTTGGAGAGTCTGGCACCAGTTGACTCATAGACCTGCACTCAGACTAAGTTTGGTATCTCATAAAAGGCTGTTTTTTGCCTTTTGTATAAATGACAACCCTGATTTAACCTAGTGACAATTCTAAGGCCCCTTGTTTTCTTTTAGGAAACCCATTTAACAGCTTAGGCTACACGGACCATATTGTCTGCCCCTGGAAGGACCTTATTTATTAATAAATGAGTCTTCCACTTTAGATTAATGCATGTATTATACAGTACTTATTGTTCAGTTTTTACATGTGTTTACCTAGCTTAGCTGACATAGCTATCTAGTATTTCCATCTTATGGTTTAGGGCTTACATTACTTTACTTAGTAAAACTAGGAAAAACAAACAGAAAGACTAACAAAACAGTTTTATACAGATTTCTAATCAGTAAAATTAAACAAGGTGAGACAAGAAATGAAAAGATAGATGGAAGGGTGGGGGGAGCCTAGCAATAAAAAGCTTATATTGTGTTTGGATATGACTAAATAAACCATTCCCTGCTTGACACATGTCACCCGGAACTAGGACAAAACAAGCACTGTAATGTGGTGCTCTGGGAAGATATCTGGCAATGACAGGGGTAGAGTAATGAGAATGTCAAGGTCAGAAGAAAAACAATAATGAAAACTGAACTGAACCAAAAAAATATTCTGCTTTGTTGGGACTTGAGGGAACGAAAAGTTATCTCAGGCTTATGAATAGGGATGAACCTGACGTTGACCTGAACATCGGGTGTTCGCCTGTTCACCGTATACCAAACATTATGGGGCGTTAATGGGAAATTCGAGCACCTGCATAACGCGCCATATTAAACGGCTATGATTGGCCAATCATAACGAGCTATGAGAGCTATGATTGGCCAATCATGGCTCAGGGGGCTCACATCCCACACTATGCAAGGCTGCTTACACAGCAGCTGTACATAGTTTTATGAATGAGAGCAGCAAAATTACATTTGTAAAGGAAAAAATGTAATTTAAAACTGCTCGTGGCTGTAATGTATTGCCGTCCCGGCAATATAGATAAAAAATCTTTGAACAAAATGGTATGTGTTTCCCCCCCAATCCATTAACAGGCTCTTTGGGTCTGGTATGGATATTAAGGGGAACCCTGCACCAAAATTAAAATAAACTGTGCAGAGATCCCCCAAAATCCATACCAGGCCCTTCAGGTCTGGTATGGATATTGAGGGGAACCCAGCACCAAAATTTGAAAGAAAATGGCATACCACATATCGAAGCATGCAAATTGGTAGGCCCTGCAGGAAAAGGGGGGAACAAGAGAGCACCCCCCTTCCTGAACCGTACCAGGCCCCATGCCCTCAGCATTGGGGAGGGTGTTTTTGGGTCCCCCCAAAACACCATGTCCCCATGTTGATGGGGACAAGGGCCTCATTCCCACAATCACCTTGCCCGGTGGTGGTGGGGGTCTGTGGGTGGGGGGCTTATCAGAATCTGGAAGCCCCCTTTAATAAGGGCCCCCAGATCCCGCCCTTCCATGTGAATGGGTTTCGGGTACATTTTAACCCTACCCATTCACCAAAAAAAGTTTCAAAGTGGTAAAAATGACAGGAGATAGTTCGGGACAAGTCCTTTATTAAAAAAATAAAATGTCCCGCGATATCCATTCATATTCGCATTGTCCAATGAACCAAAAAAAAAGATGGAAAAACCCTGCCTCCTCGGGAGACTCTTGCTGACTGCAGGCTTTCTGCTTTGACAGCTGTTATATAGCTGAGGGCGGGGCCACCCGGTGATGTAAATGGGTGACCCGCCCCCCTCTGATGTTACGTCACTGGTTACATCAACATGGGGACAAGGTGTTTTGAGGGGGACCCCAAAGCACCCTCCACATGTTGAGGACATGTGGCCTGGTATGGTTCAGGAGGGGGGCGGGCGCTCTCTTACCCCCCCCTTTTCCTGTGGCCTGCCAGATTGCGTGCTTGGATAAGGGTCCGGTATGGATTTTGGGGGGAACCCTATGCCATTTTTTTTAATTTTGGCTCGGGGTTCCCCTTACCTGAAGGGCCTGGTATGGATTTTGGGGGGGAACCCTACGCCATTTTTTTTTTAAAAGTTGGTGCAGGATTCCCCTTAATATCTATACCAGACCTGAAGGCCCTATTATGGATTTTGGGGGGACCCCCATGCAATTTTTCTTTACATTTTGGTGCGGGGTTCCGCTTAATATTCATACCAGACCCAAAGGGCCTGGTAATGGACTGGGGGGAGGACGCATGCCGTTTTTTTTCAATGATTTTTTATCTATATTGCCGGGATACGACAATTCATTACAGCCATGAGCAGTTTAACCACTTTCAGACCGGACCATTTTGCTGGTAAATGACCAGAGGTCTTTTTACACTTTGGCACTGCGCTGCTTTAACTGGTAATTGCGCGGTCATGCAATGTTGTACCCAAACAAAATTTGCGTCCTTTTCTTCCCACAAATAGAGCTTTCTTTTGATGGTATTTGATTGCCTCTGCGATTTTTATTTTTTGCAATATAAACGTAAAAAGACCGCAAATTTTGAAAAAAAATGATATTTTCTACTTTTTGTTATTAGAAAAATCCAATAAACTCAATTTTAGTCATACATTTAGGCCAAAATGTATTCAGCCACATGTCTTTGGTAAAAAAAAAGTCAATAATTGTATATTTATTGGTTTGCGCAAAAGTTGTCACATCTACAAACTAAGGTACGTTTTCTGGAATTTACGCAGCTTTTAGTTTACGACTGCCTATCTCATTTCTTGAGGTGCTAAAATGGCAGGGCAGTACAAAACCCCCCCAAATGACCCCATTTTGGAAAGTAGACCCCCTAAGGAAATTGATAAGAGGCATGTTGAGCCCATTGAATATTTTATTTTTTTGCCTCAAGCGATTGAATAATGACAAAAAAATTTTTTTTTTTTTTTTACACAAAGTTGTCACTAAATGATATATTGCTCACACATGCTATGGGCGTATGTGAAATGACACCCCAAAATAAATTCTGCTGCTTCTCCTGAGTACGGGGATACCACATATGTGGGACTTTTTGGGAGCCTAGCCGCGTACGGGGCCCCGAAAACCAAGCACCGCCTTCAGGCTTTCTAAGGGCGTAAATTTTTGAGTTCACTTCTCACTACCTATTACAGTTTTGAAGGCCATAAAATGCCAAGATGGCACAAAACCCCCACAAATGACCCCATTTTAGAAAGTAGACACCCCAAGCTATTTGCTGAGAGGCATGTTGAGTTCATGGAATATTTTATATTTTGCCGCAAGTTGCGGGAAAATTACAAACTTTTTTTTTTTTTTTTTTTTTCACAAAGTTGTCACTAAATGATATATTGCTCACACATGCCATGGGCATATGTGAAATGACACCCCAAAATAAATTCTGCTGCTTCTCCTGAGTACGGGGATACCACATATGTGGGACTTTTTGGGAGCCTAGCCGCGTACGGGGCCCCAAAAACCAAGCACCGCCTTCAGGCTTTCTAAGGGCGTAAATTTTTGAGTTCACTTCTCACTACCTATTACAGTTTTGAAGGCCATAAAATGCCAAGATGGCACAAAACCCCCACAAATGACCCCATTTTAGAAAGTAGACACCCCAAGCTATTTGCTGAGAGGCATGTTGAGTCCATGGAATATTTTATATTTTGCCACAAGTTGCGGGAAAATTACAAACTTTTTTTTTTTTTTTTTTTCTTCACAAAGTTGTCACTAAATGATATATTGCTCACGCATGCCATGGGCATATGTGAAATGACACCCCAAAATAAATTCTGCTGCTTCTCCTGAGTACGGGGATACCACATATGTGGGACTTTTTGGGAGCCTAGCCGCGTACGGGGCCCCGAAAACCAAGCACCGCCTTCAGGCTTTCTAAGGGCGTTACAGTTTTGAAGGCCATAAAATGCCAAGATGGCACAAACCCCCCCCCAAATGACCCCATTTTGGAAAGTAGACACCCCTAAATTTAGGGGTACACTAGTGAGACTAGGTAATAAATGGCGGGTGCCCTGAAACTATAAAAAAATAACTAACCAACCAGCGTCACCTGTAACAGTTATATGGTGATCACTGGTGAAAGGGTTAACTAGGGGGCAATCAGGGGGCTTTATGCGGTAGTATATGGGGGTCCCTGGCGCTATAAAAAGCTGCGGCGAACCTAAATACCTACCTGCCTAACTAGCGTCACCTGTGACACTAATACAGCGATCAGAAAAACGATCGCTTATTAGGCTGGGTTCACACTGGAGCGATGCGGGAACGCCACGAATGCGCGGCGGGTTCCCGCATCGCATGCCTCCCGGCGGCAGTTCACACTGCCCTATGCGAACTGCTGGGAGTGTCAGTGAAATGTTACTGACACCCCCAGAACACCCATGCGATCCGATTCTGCTGCGGGCCAAAAAAAGGGTCCCGTGCGAATTTGCGGCGGGTGCGGCGGGTGTGGCGGGTGCGGCGGGTGCGGCGAATGGCTGAACTCGAATCGCACAGAGATCGGATGTGATTTGCACTGCAGTGCGGTGCGAATCACATCCGTTCTCAAACCGCTGCAATGTGAACCCAGCCTTAGTGACACTGGCGACGGGGGGTGATCACGGGGTTAAACCTTTATTGGGGGGGTTAGGGGGGTACCTTAGAACTAAAGGGGGCTAACCCTAACTGCCCTAACAGTTATTAGTCACAAATGACACCCGCCGGGTGATCAGGGGGTTAAACCTTTATTAGGTAATAAATGGCGGGTGCCCTGAAACTATAAAAAAAGAACTAACCAACCAGCGTCACCTGTAACAGTTATATGGTGATCACAGGTGAAAGGGTTAACTAGGGGGCAATCAGGGGGCTTTATGCGGTAGTATATGGGGGTCCCTGGCGCTATAAAAAGCTGCCTAACTAGCGTCACCTGTGACACTAATACGGCGATCAGAAAAATGATCGCTTATTAGGCTGGGTTCACACTGGAGCGATGCGGAAACGCCGCGAATCCGCGGCGGGTTCCCGCATCGCATGCCTCCCGGCGGCAGTTCACACTGCCCTATGCGAACTGCTGGGAGTGTCAGTGAAATGTTACTGACACCCCCAGATCAGTTCGCATATCGCAGTGCGATCTGCAAACTCGGATCGCATGGTGTGAACACCCATGCGATCCGATTCTGCTGCGGGCCAAAAAAAGGGTCCCGTGCGAATTTGCGGCGGGTGCGGCGAATGGCTGAACTCGAATCGCACAGAGATCGGATGTGATTTGCACTGCAGTGCGGTGCGAATCACATTCGTTCTCATAAACCGCTGCAATGTGAACCCAGCCTTAGTGACACTGGCGACGGGGGGTGATCACGGGGTTAAACCTTTATTGGGGGGGTTAGGGGGGTACATTAGAACTAAAGGGGGCTAACTCTAACTGCCCTAACAGTTATTACAGTCACAAATGACACCAATGCAAAAAAAAAAAAAAAAAAAAAAGACATTGGTGTCACTGTGACTGGGGGGCAGGGGTAATTGGGGGGGTGATCGGGGGGTAAAGGGGGGGGTGTGAGTGTGCCTGGCATGTTCTACTGTGTGTGTAGAGTGTTGGTGCAACTCACCGATCCGCTCTCCTCCGTGTCGGAACGAAAAATACCGACACGGAGGAGAGAATACATCACTTCCTCTCCTGTGTTTACATTACAGGAGAGGAAGTGATGTCACGGGGGATTTCCATTCGTCGAGAGCGATCGCGAGGGGGTGGCCATGAATGAATGGCCGCCCCCTCATCCCGGATCGCTCTCGAAGGAATGCCGACCGCCGCAGGCACCGGGGGGGGGCCCGATCGGGCCCCCCACCCGCGGGCAGGCAGGGACTTATATATACGCCCATATGCCTGCCCGTGCCATTCTGCCGACGTATATCGTCGTGCGGCGGTCGGCAAGTGGTTAAAATGTAATGTAATTAATGTAATTTAGAAATGTAATTTTGCTGTGGTACTGTTCTAAACATGGGAAATATGTGCTACTTTACAGGCATACTAAGGACACCCCCAGGCATGATATTTCAAGGAATATTTCATTTTTTTCACTTTAAGCATTATTAAGATCACTGCTCCTGAAAAAAAACTGCCATTTTTGAAACTTTTTTTGAATTGATACATGTCCCTTGGGGCAGGACCCGGGTCCCCAAACACTCCCCAAACGATTTTTCATGTTCGCGTCCCATAGACTTTAACGGTGTTCGCACACATTTTTTGCCTGTTCGCAAGTCCTGGTTCGAACCTAACCGGGGGGGGGGGGGGTGTTTGGCTCATCCCTACTTATGAACAACACTTGTGCAAGTCCATGAGTTCAGTATGAGAGGCATTTTTGTACTTATAGCTTGCAAAAATACACAGTTCATCTTACAATATGAATGGAAGGACCATTGTTTTTCATGAAGCACTTGTGTACTTAGTATTCTTGTAGATCGGGTTCAAAGCCCAATGTTGGGGAATCAATAGCTCTGAAAGATGACATGGTCAGTAATCTTTGACACTCTTCTGATAACTGCTGAGTTCTTGGACTTTTATATAATCAACAGTGTAATCAATAATGGAAGATGTTCAGGTGAGTTATCAATGCTTGATTTACTCTCATGCAGGAGGATTTGACTTTAATTGTCTACCCCCAGGTGGAATGACAATCCAATGGACAATAAATCAGAAAATATCCTCCCATAAGCACCTATGAAATAAACATAATACCATATCCCTATTAACATATAAATGTAGCTCCACCCCCATAAGGGCCGCTGGAAGGTGACTGTCCCCAAAGGTTTCCCTGACCTTGCAAGCCTCCCGACACCTCTGACACCCTGGGTTCTGACATAATTCAAAGAGTACACCTCTAAAAGACGCCAGAGAAACAATAGAAATGACTAATGGTTATTTTACTAGATGTTCTTGAGTCAAAGAAAGAAAGAAGAATGTAAATGTAAATATTCCTCAAATTGCAAACTTTAACTTTAAACAGAATTACAGAGAATATACAATGAAATGGCAGTCACAATGAATCAGGAAGCAATGACCAACAGGCTCTAAGAGAACCCTGATGCCACAGGACAAATTGAGTAGAAGGCACAATATATGACAACACAATATGTGAAAATGTAATTAGCGAAACCTGAATACGAGTTTCCCTTTAAAAAAATTAGAAGTCCTTGATGTAAAGTGTCCAAAATATTCAGCTAGCTAAGAAGGGGCCCAGGATGTTGCTCTGAAATGGCGACCAGCAACAGTAGATGTAAGCAAGGTGTCTCTCAGAGAAGGCCTTGGGTGTTGGAAGAAAAAGGTATCTGCATGCAGTCTCTCTGAGTATAATGTTAATGGTGGGCTTCTGTCCGCTCACTACTCCTGAAGATATTGAAGCTCTTGGATAATAGACATACAGCACAGGCCCTTGTAAGACCTGCAGTCAGATGAGAAATGCCCGACCGGTCCTCTGATAACCCAGGGATTCAGAGGAGTCTGTGTCAGTGTAGATGAAAGTGGCCACAGATAGCCACACTGCCGATGGGAACTGGGTCACTGAAAGTCTGTCTCCAGGAATAAGACTCACTCATAGAAAGCTCTCCGCATTGCTCAGGCCATGGTGACATGGTCACATCCACCGGAGAGGCCCGGTCACTGCTCTGCAGCTGTAGACCTGTAGACCACTCTATTTATCTCCTCACCCAGAATTCCTCCTCTCTTCAGCCAGCTGGAAGTTAAAGTTTGCAGCAGCATCAGGTTCACTGAAATTCTGGCCCTCCAGACTACATGCTCCATGATCCTCTGCTTTCAGTAGTGGTCTCTCTCTCTCTCTGCAATCAGGAAATTATAACATAATCCCCATGGTGGCCACTTGAGGGAACTCATTGTAATCTTTGTTAACCAGTTGCCGACCGCCGCACGACGATGTACGTCGACAGAATGGCACGGGCAGGCATATGGGCGTACATGTACGTCCCTGCCTTCCCGCGGGTGGGGGGCCCGATCGGGCCCCCCCCCGGTGCCAGCGGCGGTCGGATACCGTGCAGGAGCGATCCGGGATGAGGGGGCGGCCATTCATTCATGGCCACCCCCTCGCGATCGCTCCTGACGAATGGAAGTGCAGCATGACATCACTTCCTCTCCTGTAATGTAAACACAGGCAGAGGAAGTGATGTAATCTCTCCTCCGTGTCGGTATTTTTCGTTCCGGCACCGAGGAGAGAGGATCGGTGAGTTGCACCAACACTACACTACACAGTAGAACATGCCAGGCACACTCTCACCCCCCCCCCCTTCACCCCCCGATCACCCCCCCCAATCACCCCTGCACCCCCAGTCACAGTGACACCAATTGCATTTTTTTTTAATTTTTATTATTATTGCATTGGTGTCATTTGTGACTGTAATAACTGTTAGGGCAGTTAGGGTTAGCCCCCTTTAGCTCTAGGGTACCCCCTAACCCCCCCAATAAATGTTTAACCCCGTGATCACCCCCCGTCACCAGTGTCACTAAGGCTGGGTTCACATTGCAGCGGTTTATGTGAACGGATGTGATTCGCACCGCACTGAAGTGCAAATCACATCCGATCTCTGTGCGATGCGAGTTCAGCCATACAGATAGTATGGCTGAATTCGCATCGCACCCGCCGCAAACTCGCACGGGACCCTTTTTTTGGTCCGCAGCAGAATCGGATCGCATGGGTGTTCACACCATGCGATCCGATTCCTGTCCGAGTTTGCAGATCGCACTGCGATATGCGAACTGATCTGGAGGTGTCATTAACATTTCACTAACACTCCCAGCAGTTCGCATAGGGCAGTGTGAACTGCCACCGGGAGGCATGCGATGCGGGAACCCGCCGCGGATTCATGGGAACCCAGCCTAATAAGCGATCTTTTCTGATCGCTGTATTAGTGTCACAGGTGACGCTAGTTAGGCAGGTAGGTATTTAGGTTCACCGCAGCTTTTTATAGCGCCAGGGACCCCCATATACTACCGCATAAAGCCCCCTGATTGCCCCCTAGTTAACCCTTTCACCAGTGATCACCATATAACTGTTACAGGTGACGCTGGTTGATTAGTTATTTTTTTATAGTTTCAGGGCACCCGCCATTTATTACCTAATAAAGGTTTAACCCCCTGATCACCCGGCAGGTGATATAAGTTTGAGGGTCAGATAAGGTCTGCGTCGCCCCAGGCAGCGTCAGGTTAGTGCCAGTACCGCTAACACCCACGCGCAAAGCATACACCTCCCTTAGTAATATAGAATCTGATCAGATCTATATTAGCGTCGCCAGCAGTTTAGGTTTCCCAAAATGCATTGTTAGCGGGATCAGCCCAGATACCTGCTAGCACCTGCGTTTAGCCCCTCCGCCAAGCCCAGCCCAGCCCACCCAAGTGCAGTATCGATCGATCACTGTCACTTACAAAACACAACACACATAACTGCAGCGTTCGCAGAGTCAGGCCTGATCCCTGCGATCGCTAACAGTTTTTTTTGTAGCGTTTTGATACAGTCGCTGACAGCCTAGGTGCTTTTTTACCTGTGAGTCTCACTAGTGTACCCCTAAATTTAGGGGTGTCTACTTTCCAAAATGGGGTCATTTGGGGGGGGGGGTTTGTGCCATCTTGGCATTTTATGGCCTTCAAAACTGCAATAGGTAGTGAGCAGTGAAATCAAAAATTTACACCCTTAGAAATCCTGAAGGCAGTGCTTGGTTTTCAGGGCCCCGTACGCGGCTAGGCTCCCAAAAAATCCCACACATGTGGTATCCCCGTACTCAGGAGAAGCAGCAGAATTTATTTTGGGGTGTCATTTCACATATGCCCATGGCATGTGTGAGCAATATATCATTTAGTGACAACTTTGTGAAAAAAAAAAAAAATAAAAGTTTGTAATTTTCCCGCAACTTGTGGCAAAATATAAAATATTTCATGGACTCAACATGCCTTTCAGTAAATAGCTTGGGGTGTCTACTTTCTAAAATGGGGTCATTTGTGGGGGTTTTGTGCCATCTTGCCATTTTATGGCCTTCAAAACTGCGATAGGTAGTGAGCAGTGAAATGAAAAATTTACACCCTTAGAAATCCTGAAGGCAGTGCTTGGTTTTCAGGGCCCCGTACGCGGCTAGGCTCCCAAAAAATCCCACACATGTGGTATCCCCGTACTCAGGAGAAGCAGCAGAATTTATTTTGGGGTGTCATTTCACATATGCCCATAGCATGTGTGAGCAATATATCATTTAGTGACAACTTTGTGAAAAAAAATAAAAAATAAATAAAAGTTTGTAATATTCCCGCAACTTGTGGCAAAATATAAAATATTCCATGGACTCAACATGTCTCTCAGCAAATAGCTTGGGGTGTCTACTTTCTAAAATGGGGTCATTTGTGGGTGTTTTGTACCATCTTGGCATTTTATGGCCTTCAAAACTGTGATAGGTAGTGAGGAGTGAAATTACAAATGTATGCCCTTAGAAATCCTGAAGGCGGTGCTTGGTTTTTGGGGCCCCGTACGCGGCTAGGCTTCCAAAAAGTCGACCACATGTGGTATCCCCGTACTCAGGAGAAGCAGCAGAATGTATTTTGGGGTACAATTCCACATATAACCATGGCATGTGTGAGCAATATATCATTTAGTGACAACTTTGTGAAAAAAAAATAAAATAAAAGTTTGTAATTTTCCCGCAACTTGTGGCAAAATATAAAATATTTCATGGACTCAACATGCCTTTAAAATAGGGGGTATATAAAATATTCGCTATATGAAACAACGTTTTATTATTATTAATAATAAAATATGTGGACAGGGACTTTTTAAAATACATGTTGACCCATGCAATACTTTCTTTTTTATATTAATACATTTACAGGGCTGGACTTACCATTGGGCTTGACTGGGCTCAAGCCCATGGGCCCCGTCCAGTAGGGGGCCCCGTGGGCCCTGCTGAGATACATAGCGGACTGTACTCGGTTCGGCTCCGCTCACAGTCACGCCCAGTCCTGCACTATGATGGACATAACACAGGGACTGGGTGTGACTGTGAGCCGAGCCGAGTACACTTGGCTACTCTTGGCTCCTGCTCAGGACTGCGAGAGGACCCAAGAGCTGCCGAGAGGACCCGAGAGCTGCCGAGAGGACCCGAGAGCCGCGAGAGGACCCGAGAGCCGCCGAGAGGACCCGAGAGCCTCTTGGCGGCGCCATTTTTAAACTACAAGACTGCAATGACAAGGCTGCAAATGACACTGGGGCAAGGCTGTAAATGACAAGGCTACACTGACAAGGCTGCAATGACATTGGACAAGGCTGCAGATGGATGGACAAGGCTGCAGATAGACACTGATAAGGCTGCATTGATGGGCATTTAAAAGTTTTTTTCTTTAAAATTCCCTCCTAAAGTTGGGCTACATGTTATACACCGGCGCGTGTTATACCCCGATAAATATGGTAATGTATAGAAGGTAGGGCCCGCAAGTGACTCAAGCCCAGGGGTCACCACCATCTTAAGTCCTGCCCTGTACATTTAGTATATTTCTTTTTACACTTATGTAGTGTAATCCTTGTAATCACCCACCAAAATTCACTGTATTAAAACAGCTCTAAAAGCTGCTAC
Organism: Lithobates pipiens; assembly: GCF_037356315.1. NCBI lineage: Eukaryota > Metazoa > Chordata > Amphibia > Anura > Ranidae > Lithobates > Lithobates pipiens. The sequence goes on from NW_027507784.1 coordinate 48,793,732, forward strand.
TTGATACAATGAGATCTGTATATTTGTAACATATTGGTATAACACACACTTCAGTTTTTAAGCATCATCTTGACATCAAGCAAACATACAGTATATAAACGCGAAGTCCATAATATATTTATTAAAAAAAAAAACTTTAAGTGGGCTTTCACTTTCTGATGCATTTTCTGGAAAAAAAAAAGGTCTCCTCCATCAGAGGAAGGTAGACACAAATGGTTGGACATTGGTCAAACAAAATGTATATATAAAATTTACAGGTGTAGTACAAATGCTGATAACATCAAGAAATAATAATAAAAAAAAAAAAAAACTTAAGTATGTGTCATAATACATTTCATACATTTATTTGTTCATTCGGTGGTCTTTCCTTTTTTTTTATGGACATAAAATCATAAAACTTTGTGGTTGGCTTCCAACACATCACTGGTAAAATAAGAGAAACTTTTAAGCTAAACGGCCCATGCTACACCTCAGTTTTGATTTTGTTTTGGTATTTTCACTTTAACATGTGCCATCTCTTTAATAACCCCCAAACTATTATAAATTTGTTTATGTTAAGTAATTGGAAGGGAAGGCAATACCTTTTATTTTAGGAGTAAAATATAGTCTTTCCACAGATCTCAGCCTGGAAATATGTTTGGTTTATGGAAGGTAGATTCTGTACCTAAGAGTGCTGAGCAGAGAGTAGCTTAGATGGTAGATAAGCAACGCGACTATGACTATTACCTAAAATTTCCACCAGATGTATTATTATGCATTTTGCTGCATTCTCCAGACATAATCATGGCTTTGCGTCGCAATGTGTTGCAGTGACCAAAACTCCAGCATGCTGCATTTTGGGTGTATGTTGACCTGCAGTGCCATTTAAGTCAATTCAAGTTGACTTTTTTTTTAATACAATACTTACCAATGCTTTGCAATGCACATACATGTAATGTAATGCCTCAGGTATTTAGGTTTAGTGGTTATGACCATTCAATTTAAAGTGATTATAAGGTTTTTTTTTGGAATAGCAAACATATGCCTCCACCGTGCAGCTCGTTTGCACAGAGTGGCCCCAAACATCCTCATCCGGGGTCCCCCGGTGGCTCTCTCGGCTCTTCCCCAGATCAGGTAACCCTCTAGGAGAAGCGCTCTCCCGTGGGGGTTACCTTGTGGGCCCGCTCTCGAGTCCAGCATTTGCGTCCCTAGCCGCCAAATGTATGACTCGGCCCCGCCCCCTGGCACCTGCTTCATTGGATTTGGTTGACAGCAGCGGGAGCCAATGGCTGCACTGCTATCGATCTATCCAAGCAAGAGCCGAGAACCCCGGGCAGAGATAGCGTGTCCCCACCGGGTCAGATTCCAGGGCTCAGATAAGTAAGATGGGGGGGCTGGGGGGCCGGTCACTTCCAGGTGTTTTTTCACCTTAATGCATAGGATGCATTAAGGTGAAAAAACATGAAGGTTTACAACCCCTTTATAGACTTCACCATTGATATTCTCTTTACCAGAGGTGTAACTAGAACCCTCATGGCCCTCGTGCAAGAAACCATGAAGGGCCCCCCTGCCCCCCCATCTCGGGATCCTTGCCACTGAGCCAGGCCCTTTTCTCCCATTGCAAGGCCCTTTACTGTGGTCTCACAGCAGAACCCTTTCATGTGTTCTGCAGCGGGACCCCTTTTTGCATGGTTGCCTACCTTTCCAAAACAAGTCAGTTATATTTTCTGTGTGTTCAGCCAGCCATTGTAGGGGGAGAATTATCTTAATTAGGGGGGGATATATAAATTGTGCGTGTTTCTACAAGAACCATCTAATGCCATACCCCTTTGCAGATCTCTACACCCCCAGAGTGCCTCCGTACACCTCAGCATGCCTCTATACCCCCTGCACATCTATGTACCTCCAAAATAACCCCTGTACCCCAAACACACCTCCACACCCCCAGCACACTTTTTACCACTTTTCACATTGCTGCAACTCCTACAAATACCTCTGCAGCTCCCAGAACCCCCCCCCCCCCCAGCACACCTCTGCACCCCCACATACCTCTGCACCTCCTAGAATCCTATTTATCCTTCAGTATGCCTCCATAAGCCCAGCAAGCCATTGTAACCCCCAGCACACCTCCGAACCCACCTAACACACACACACGCATTTCCCACCACATCTCAAAACCCCCCAGCACATTTATGCACTCTGCTGCACATTTCTGAACCCCCACACCTCTGTACCCCCCCCCCCACACATACATCTGCACCTTTATATCTTTTCAGCACACCATTGTACACCGCAGCAAGTGAACTTTGGCTTCCCGCATAACCCTAAGGCCCCTTTCACATGGGGCAGACCAGTTAGCTTAATCCACTTAGTGGGGGATCTCTCCGCTGATTACTGCTGAGCAAATAGCAGACATGGACACAGTCTGCTGCTCTCTTTGGGACTGTTGGATAGAAACGGATGGGGAATGGATCTCTCATCTGTCTGTTTTTAGCAGATCGGATGGTGGCGGATGTCAGTGAACACAGATCTGCTGACATCCACTGCTCCAGCAATAGATGGCCCGATCGGGTCTGTCTGAATAATGGACAGGCGGACCTAATCAGTCTGACAGAGTGAAAAAAGGGGCCTAACACATGTGCTCTGTACCCACTCCACCTCCAACCCCCAGCATATCTCTGTACCCCCCCCCAATTTCACCCCATGGCCACTCACTTGATTGTTGATGACAGTCTGTGGTGCCTGCAGCATCTCCCCCTGCACCTATGGCTGTCAGTTGCAATGGGGGAAGGTGGGAGGCGGCGATTGGCAGCTCTATGGTGCCCGTGGACTGTGGGATGTCCCTGGGGCTAGTAGTTTTCTTACAGAGTGTATACAGTGGAGAGGAAAGGGGCCTCTGACATGGGCATGTATTGGCAAGAGTGTACAAGCAGAGCGACTTATTGTACACTGAAGAGTGAAGCCAATACATGCCCGGGTCAGAGGTCCCTCCCCTCTCAATTACATACACTTGGGAAGTAAACTACTAGCCTCAGGGAGATCCCTCAGTCCACAGGTACCATAGTGCTGCCAATCCCCTCCTCCCACTTCCTCCACTGCATAGTAAGCTGACAGCCAGAGGTGCAGGGGGAGATGTCTGGTCTTGGGCCCCCCCTCACAGCAACAGCACACTGTTCCCCCCCCGTGCCACCGAGGATTGGCCCTGCACACAGGGGGCCCACACTGGCCCCCTGCAGCATGGGTCAAGGTCACTGCCACAACTCTTGCGACTTCTATAGCTATGCCCCTGCTCTTTACACTTAGCATTTGACAGTATTCCATTATTTGCAGGTCTTATATGGTAAATCCTACAAAATGGTTTGCTTAGTTTTGGATGACCAAAATATTAATCATTTGCAATTTTTTGAAAGCTGTGGGATCATGTTGAGGAGATTAGAAATATCAGCTTTCTATGCCACAGTCATGCCAAGCCTTACACGTGTTCTATTGAAAATCTAATATGAGTAGTGCATAAAACTTTGCAATTCATCTTATGGTCAGTGATATTTGCAGTATATATATATATATATATATACACACAGTGCCTTGCTAAAGTATTCGGCCCCCTTGAACTTTTCAACCTTTTGCCACATTTCAGGCTTCAAACATAAAGATATAAAATTTTTATTTTTTGTGAAGAATCACCAACAAGTGGGACACAATTGTGAAGTGGAACGAAATCTATTGGATAATTTAAACTTTTTTAGCAAATAAAAAACTGAAAAGTGGTGCGTGCAAAATTATTCGGCCCCTTTACTTTCAGTGCAGCAAACTCACTCCAGAAGTTCAGCGAGGATCTCTGAATGATCCAATGTTGTCCTAAATGACTGATGGTGATAAATAGAATCCACCTGTGTGTAATCAAGTCTCTGTATAAATGCACCTGCTCTGTGATAGTCTCAGGGTTCTGTTGAAAGCGCAGAGAGCATCATGAAGACCAAGGAATACACCAGGCAGGTCCGTAATACTGTTGTGGAGAAGTTTAAAGCCGGATTTGGATACAAAAAGATTTCTCAAGCTTTAAAGATCCCATGGAGCACTGTGCAAGCGATCATTTTGAAATGGAAGGAGTATCAGACCACTGCAAATCTACCGAGACCTGGCCGTCCCTCTAAACTTTCAGCTCAGACAAGGAGAAGACTGATCAGAGATGCAGCCAAGAGGCCCATGATCACTCTGGATGAACTGCAGAGAACTACAGCTGAGGTGGGAGAGTCTGTCCATAGGACAACAATCAGTCGTACACTGCACAAATCTGGCCTTTATGGAAGAGTGGCAAGAAGAAAGCCATTTCTCAAAGATATCCATAAAAAGTCTTGTCTAAAGTTTGCCACAAGCCACCTGGGAGACACACCAAACATGTGGAAGAAGGTGCTCTGGTCAGATGAAACCAAAATCAAACTTTTTGCCCACAATGCAAAACGATATGTTTGGCGTAAAAGCAACACAGCTCATCACCCTAAACACACCATCCCCACTGTCAAACATGGTGGTGGCAGCATCATGGTTTGGGCCTGCTTTTCTTCAGCAGGGACAGGGAAGATGGTTAAAATTGAGGGGAAGATGGATGCAGCCAAATACAGGACCATTCTGGATGAAAACCTGTTGGAGTCTGCAAAAGACCTGAAACTGGGATGGAGATTCATCTTCCAACAAGACAATGATGCCAAACATACAGCAAAATCTACAAAGGAATGGTTCACAAATAAACGTATCCAGGTGTTAGAATGGCCAAGTCAAAGTGCAGACCTGAATCCAATCGAGAATCTGTGGAAAGAGCTGAAAACTTCTGTTCACAAACGCTCTCCATCCAACCTCACTGAGCTCGAGCTGTTTTGCAAGGAAGAATGGGCAAGAATTTCAGTCTCTTGATGTGCAAAACTGATAGAGACATACCCCAAGCGACTTGCAGCTGTAATCACAGCAAAAGGTGGCTCTACAAAGTATTAACGCAAGGGGGCCGAATAATTTTGCGTGCCCCACTTTTCATTTTTTTATTAGTTAAAAAAGTTTCAAAAATTCAATAGATTTTGTTCCACTTCACAATTGTGTCCCACTTGTTGGTGATTCTTCACAAAAAATAAAAATTTTATATCTTTATGTTTGAAGCCTGAAATGTGGCAAAAGGTTGAAAAGTTCAAGGGGGGCCGAATACTTTCGCAAGGCACTGTATATATATCCAAGGTCCTATAGCTCCATTAATATCTGTATATATTCATTTTTGGAGTTATAATAAATTTAGACTTATTTAAGAGCATGTATGGATTTGTGGACTGTTTTCCATCCAGATCCGTTAATATGCCAGCCATTTTGGGAATATTGCAAGAAAAGCAACATAGTCACAAACGTCTATTGAATCCTTGAATGAGAATTCTATATTATATAATTATTAATGCCACACTTCCAGACTTGAACTCACCAACTACATGTGCAAATATCTAGTTGAAACTAACAATCAAATCATTTTAGGTCGTTATATATACACAACACCTTTTATTATTGCAGGTGATTAAAGTCTTCAATGAGGATAGTACTAGCAGGGCTTTGGAAGTGCCAAATGATATGACAGCCCTGAATGTATGTCAACTGCTCATCCAAAAGAACCATTACATTGATGACCAGAATTGGACGATGTTCGAACAGCTCTCTTCACTTTGTCTAGGTTAGATTGTCTCACATCTTTTTTCCACTTATATCTACTGTATAAGTATACTAACAAAAAGATGATAAACGGGCTTGACAGATGTCTTTTTTGTGGTATCCTAGGAAATAACATCTGATATGCTTCTGTATTTTAAGGGAAATGATAATGTCATTGACTCAATTTAATTATTTATAAGTATAGACATTTTTAAACTTGCATTTTTTCTTTTGTTTACACAAAACATCTGATATGCACATAAACATATAAAAAAAAAAATACACACACACACATATATATATATATATATATATATATATATATATATATATATATATATATGCCCAAATTGTAACTAAGTCCCATACATAGTGCACTATATACATCATTTTTGATTGTGTAAAGAATTAAAAATGTTCTCTGTTCACAGCAGAAAACTCTTTACCAAATCCTTGCACTGATGTGCCCACCACCATGCTCCATTAGATGTCTCCCCACCTGGCATAATTGACCTCACTACTATATAAAAGGGGTCAAACAGCGCTTTTACTGAATCAGCCAGCACACTGATTCGGTCTCCAACTTCTATTCTCCATATGTAGTATTCATGTAAAGTATAAAAAAGGTCTCATAATGTAAAATGCTTTCATTTTTATTAAAGAAGGATACAATTGCACTCACAGGATTAAAAACCATATAAAGTGTGTAAAATGCAAGGGTTTCCTCTGACCTCTGATCCCCTAATTCATATATACAAACTCAAACAATTATGGGACTTTTGTGGTGCTTATACTGTACAACTACAAATTAAAAAAATAAAAATCTTAATTAAATTAATTAAAATTTCATTAAAAAATAGTATACAGTTATACTTAGCATATACAGCAGAAGATATTGAGATCTTGTTTTTTCAAAAAGGCTACACTGGTTGTTTTCCTCTTTGTGTTTTGCTGAAATGGCTACGTCAGGAGGAGTGTTGCCAAATGGTAGTAAGCTGCACATAGATAACAAGTATACATAAGTAATGTAATGTTTACATACATTACATTTGTCAATGTAATAAGGTCATATCACCAAGTCACGCTTACCCAAAATAGAAGTTATTAAAAAAAAACAAAAAAAACATATAACCCCTGCATACCACAAATAACATATACAATTGAGTGTATGTGTATATATGTATATATATTGTAAACTTTGGGGATAATAGCTCCGCGGGACTAAGTGCATAAACCGTTCAAAGGTGCAACCAAAAGACTTATATTTATAAGTAAATAAAAAAAAAAGGCTTTCTTCAGCACACAGATCAAAATATAAACCAAAGTCCGCTTATCTTCAGCACAAAAGCAAAAATGAAAGAAAACACATACAGTTCTGTAGCTGGGTCTTCGCCCCAAAGTTTTGAGAGTCCTTATAGAAATCTTTTGCAGCCTCCAAAACAGCAACACAGCTCATCAGACAGGTGTAAATCCATACTGCTCCTCCTCATCACCTCTTCACTACTTCCTGTCTTTTATGAGCTGTTTTGCTGGAGGCCTTTAACCCCCTGTATGCTGAATCTCTGTGGTCAGGGAGGGAGGCTCTTTCCCACCCGAATATCACTTCATAGCCCCCCAAATTCCGGGTCCCAACTAACACTCTCTTAATATAGAGAGGACCGCGAGTCAGTCCTCTCCTGATGACTACATCCGGAATTCCTCACCCATTCTGGGTGACCCCCCTGAAGTATACCCTGACTCCCTTAAAGGGACCACAACCCGAATACTGGTGCTACATAGCACCCATCCAGGACCGAACCTTGGCGTCCTGTACAATATATATATATATATATATATGTATATAGTTGCGCTCATAAGTTTACATACTCTGGCAGAATTTATGATTTCTTGGCCATTTTTCAGAGAATATGAATGATAACACAAAAACTTTTCTTTCACTCATGGTTAGTGTTTGGCTGAAGCCACTTATTTTCAATCAACTTCAACCACCCAATTTACCCTGATCAAAAGTTTACATACCCAGGTGATTTTTCCCTGATAAAATGTACACAAGTTGACACAAAGGGGTTTGAATGGCTATTAAAGGTAACCATCCTCACCTGTGATCTGTTTGCTTGTAATTAGTGTGTGTGTATAAAAGGTCAATGAGTTTCTGGACTCATGACAGACCCTTGCATCTTTCATCCAGTGCTGCACTGACGTTTCTGGATTCTGAGTCATGGGGAAAGCAAAAGAATTGTCAAAGATCTACGGAAAAAGGTAGTTGAGTTGAACTGTATAAAACAGGAAATGGATATAAAAAGATATCCAAGGAATTGAGAATGCCAATCAGCAGTGTTCAAACTCTAATCAAGAAGTGGAAAATGAGGGGCTCTGTTGAAACCAAACCACAGTCAGGCAGGCCAAATTTCAGCCACAACTGGCAGGAACATTTTTCAGGATGCAAAGAAAAACCCACAAATAACTTCAGGTGAAATACAAGACTCTCTGAAAACATGTGCTGTGCTGGTCTCAAGGTGCACAATAAGGGGGCACTTGAAGAAAGATGGGCTGAATGGTTGTTGCCAGAAGAAATCCATTAGTATGCAAATGCCACAAAGTATCCCGCTTAATGCTAAACAGCACAGAGACCAGCCTCAAACCTTCTGGCACAAAGTCATTTGGAATGATGAGACCAAAATTTAGCTTTTTGGCCACAACCATAAAAGCTTCATTTGGAGAGTCAACAAAGCCTATGATGAAAGGTACACCATTCCTACTGTGAAACATGGAGGTGAATCGCTGATGTTTTGGGGATGTGTGAGCTACAAAGGCGCAGGAAATTTGGTCAAAATTGATGGCAAGATTAATGCAATATGTTATCAAAAAATACTGGAGGAACATTTGCATTCATCAGCCAGGAAGCTGCGCATGGGACGTACTTGGACATTCCAACATGACAATGATCTAAAACACAAGGTCAAGTTGACCTGCCATTGACTACAGCAGAATAAAGTGAAGTTTCTGGAGTGGCCATCTCAGTCTCCTGACCTCAATATAATTGAGCCACTCTGGGGAGATCTCAAACGTGCAGTTCATGCAAGACAGCCCAAGAATTTACAGGAACTGGAGGCTTTCTGCCAAGAGAAATGGGCAGCTTTACCATCTGAGAAGATAAAGAGCCTCATCCACAAATACCACAAAAGGCTTCAATCTGTCATTGATATTAAAGGGGGCAATACATGGCATTAAAGAGGAAGTAAACCCTGATGGGTTTACTTCCTCTTTGTCTCCCTGCAAAGGTAAAGCATTTTAGACTACTATGCATCGCATAGTAGCCCATTATCTGTCACTTACCTGACACAGGAGCCAGCGATGTCACTGCTGTCCCCTGTAGTCCGGAGCATCTATCTTCTTCCGGGTATCCCTGCTCCGGTCACTCACAGCGCCGGAGCAGCGATGATGTCAATCCCGCGCATGCGCACAGGAGCTGCCACTAACGGCATATCGCCGTTAGCAGTGGCATGCTGCTAACGGCGATAGTGCGCCTGCGTGCCGCTGTCTACGGAAACCTACAGGTAAGCCTTAATCTAGGCTTACTTGTAGGTCAAAGTGGTTTATAAGGCTTTACAACCACTTTAAGAACTGGGGTATGTAAACTTTTGATCAGGGTCATTTGGGTAGTTTCTGTTGTCATTATGATTTAAAAAGAGTAAACACAGTTGATTGATAATAAATGGCTTCAGCCAAACACTAACCATGAGTGAAAGAACAGTTTTTGTGTTATTTATCATTCATATTCTCAGAAAAATGGCCAAGAAATCATAAATTCTGCCAGGGTATGTAAACTTATGAGCACAACTGTATATATAAATATATACAGTATATATATATATATATATATATATATATATATATATATATATATATATAATTCCCCATGTGGCTTCTTTTTTTTTATTTAAGCTCTTCCACATTTTGTCATGTTACTACCAAAAATGTAAATGTTTTTTATTGGGATTTTATGTGATAGACCAACACAAATTGGCATATAATTGTGAAGTGGAAGGAAAATGATAAATGGTTTTCCATTTTTTTTTACAAATAAATATATGAAAAGTGTAGCGTGTATTTGTATTCAGCCCCCTTTACTCTGATACCCCTAACTAAAATCTAGTGGAAATTAGTAAATAGAGTCCACCTGTGTGTAATTTAATACAGGTGTTCTGTGAAGCCCTCAGAGGTTTGTTAAAGAACATTAGTGAACAAACAGCATCATGAAAAGAAGAATGGGCAAACATGTTACTCTCTAAATATGCAAAGCTGGTAGAGACATACCCAAAAAGACTTGTATCTGTAATTGCAGCGAAAGGTGGTTCTAGTACTGACTTAGGGGGGCTGAATACAAATGTACACCACACTTTTCAGACATTTATTTGTAAAAATTTGGAAAACCATTTATCATTTTCCTTCCACTTCACAATTATGTGCCACTTTGTTGTGTATAAAAGACAATTCGAGCCACCTTCCTAAAGTGCTATGTGCTATAAACTAAATAAAATGCATCTATAAGAACTAATATTTATACACCACAGCTGCTGTACACTTCCAGTAAATTCCCCTCACCATACAACGTATAAATTAATAAAATATAAGTACAGCGCTATTAATCTATCATGTGAAAAAATATATATCCAGTGACATCAAAATGTATTAAAAATAAATCAATCTATATAATAATGTGTCCTATTAAAGTTCATATATATGAAAAAACTTTTCTGCGCGGAATTATTGTGACTTCTCAATAATTGTGATTTCTCAATTCATATATCATCCATCACTGTGAGTCTTCTCCAGATAATGGTATTATGTGCACACCATCACCAGCCGTTATACCTGCTCACCTCATACACGAGTCAGGTAGACTAGGAAACAATTCCTTTCTTTCTTTCAGCTATGGTCTCATCTCTTCCACATCCGACCTGCTACTCTGTATCCACTCCCAAATCAGTAGCCTCCCTGGTGGATCGCAAAAAAGATCTCTCATATATACTGCCTCACTGTTTCTCTCCTTCCTCCACACCAGCGTTATTTCTTATAGTATATGGCTCCACATTCATCTAACAATAAATAGAGGACACATAGTGCTCTCCGTTTTCAATATTTATTAAAATGCCCCAAATAAAATACACTTACAGAATATTCAATTAAAACCGGCTCTGTGCATATACAAACATGTCTGCCTACTCACCACTGTGGCTGCGTGATGTCATGGGCTCGGCTACTCCCCTCTACCCATGTATCCCCCTTTGATTGGGCTTTCTCAGTAGATGGGTGGGCCGCCTCACTCGAGCCCTTAAAAAAGCTCAGCGTTACCATAGCAACCTCGTGGGCTTCACCCCGGCAGTCTGGAGTTTATGTGGACTGGTGGACCACAGAAGTGTCATTTATCCAAATCAAGCAAAAGTAATACTACCTCTGCTCTACCCACATTTATATTCCATTATTATGCAATAAACCTCCGGGCCCTAATCCGAACTGCCGTGTTAAACACCCAGTCAAAATCTGAACAAAGAATAACTGTAGTAAAATATATAAATAATAACTCTTCTACTACATTATAACCTTTATTGTATAATGGGTGATTATTTTGTATAGACAAGCGAAATTATGCTGCAAAACTTTTTATTAATGACTTGATCCATGCACAATATGTTGTATTTAAATAAAATTAATATTACATTTATTATATGTATTAAAATAAAAATATAAACTATTTCATTAGCACTTGGTTTTCTCCATCACAAAATGTAATATTCCTAATCTCAGTGTATCACATGATGTCACCAAGCATGTATCTTATCTCCAGCTTCCAACCATGAGACACCAATATATATTCTTATTATGGGATACCCCCATTTACTATGCACTAGTATTATTTCTAATGTATTTATGAATGTATTTGGAAATTAATTGTGTAAGGTATCCCTATTAAATTGTATTACTACTGAATAAAATCTGTCTCACTAATTGCTCCTGTTTCTAGTACAGTCCATAAAACCTTTATTCATTATATATCCAGCTTTCATTCTTCAATACTACCCAATCAATAGCGACCACTGTTAACCATTATTGATGAAGCAGTTCAGGTCAAAGTCCACGTTGAGCCCCCGCGGTGCTAAGACTTTGGTCTCATACACCCAGAATGATTCACGCTGACTGAGGGTTCTTATATAGTTGCCTCCTCTAAAATGACGGTTGGCCTTTTCCACCCCCCAAAATTTTAAACCTTTAGGGTTCCTGCCTAATATGTTTGGACATTCTTTCATTCCCTTCCTAATTTTGTTTATGTGCTAACGTACCCTTACCAGCAGTGGCCTCTAAGTACGACCCACATACTGGAGCATGCAAGTGCATTCCAACACATAAACAACCCCCTCTGAAGTACATGTGATAAAATCTTTGATCTTATGTGTTCTCCCTGTGTCTGTGGCGATGAATTCCTTCCGCTTCTTAATATTACTACATTTTGTGGTTCTACATGCCAAACACCTACCACATGAGTAAAAACCAGTTAGAAAAGGTGTCAGAGTTCCCACTCCCCTCCAATCCAATACTCCTGGGGCTTGTATACGCCTCAGACTGGGGGCCTTTTTATATACAAATGCAGGGAGAGGAGGAAGTACCCCCCAAGGATCTTAATTCTTAACAAAATCCCCCAATGCTTTTTAATTATATTCTTAATTATATCTCAATAACATCCTAAATTCATCTCCTTCTTTATTAAAGTGGAAGTCCCGCAAATACTGCAGCCGCTGACTTTTACACGATGTCGGCACCCCTGTAATATATTTTCTCACGAAAATACATAAGAATATAAAAAACCCACTGGGTAGGCCTATAGTAAATGGGGTAGATTCCCTAACCTCTGAATTGGACCAGTATCTAGATATATTTCTGCAACCTCTGGTCATTTCGACCCCTGCGTTTATAAAAGATACCAAACATTTATTGCAAATCCTTGAAAATGTTAAAATAGGGAATTCTCCTTGTTCTTTGGTAACAGCTGACGTAGGGTCACTATATATAATAATAGAACATGCAGTTACAAGAGAATCAGTAAAATGGGCATTGAGTAATTCCTCCATAGATAGCAAGCATCGTAGATATCTACTAAAGTGCTTAGAATAATAAAAACATAGTACTGCCCTGGAAATATGATAAATGTAGCATGGTGTTCCTGGACATAGAAATGTATGTGCAGGAGGGAGAGATTCACACTAGGAATTACAGCAAACCCACGGACAGGAATGGCTACCGGTATATAGCGATTGATAGCTGCCATTACAAACCATGGTTGTTGAATATACCTAAGGGACAATTTGTAAGGTTAAGAAGAAATTGTACTAAGAAAGAGGAATTCATAACACAGGCAGTCCAATTTGGAGAGAAGTTTCGGCAGAAGGGTTATGAAGAAACATTCATTAAGAAAGAATTTGAAGCAGTTAAGATTATGGAGAGAAAGGATTTGTTATTTACAAAAGAGAAACCAGTGGGTATTAATAAAAAATTAGATGAATTTAGGATATTATCGGGATATAATATACAGAAGAATAAAATTGAGAATAAAATAAAAAGCATTTTGTTAAGAGATAAGATCCTTGGGGGCTACTCCCCCCCCTGCATTTGTATACAAAAAGGCCCCTAGTCTTAGGCATATACTTTAAAATGTTGGGGGATGGTAAAGGTCACCCATCATAGGAGAGGAGGCAACTATATATATTTAATAATATTAAGAAGTGGAAGGAATTCATCGTCGCAGACACAGGGAGAACACATAAGATCAAAGATTTTATCACATGTACTTCAGAGGGGGTTGTTTATGTGTTGGAATGCCCTTGCAAGCTCCAGTATGTGGGTCGTACCTAGAGGCCACTGCTGGTAAGGGTATGTTAGCACATAAACAAAATTAGGAAGGGAATGAAAGAATGTCCAAACATATTACGGAGGTACATGGCAGGAACCAAAAGGTTTAAAATTTTGGGGGGTGGGAAAGACCAACCGTCATTGGAGAGGAGGCAACTATATAAGAACCCTCAGTCAGCGTGAATCATTCTGGGTGTATGAGACCAAGGTCTTAGCACCGCGGGGGCTCAATGTGGACTTTGACCTGAACCGCTTCATCAATAATGGTTAACAGTGGTCGCTATTGATTGGGTAATATTGAAGAATGAAAGCTGGATATATAATGAATAAAGGTTTTATGAACTGTACTAGAAATAGGAGCAATTAGTGAGGTCGATTTTATTCAGTAGTAATACAATTTAATAGAGATACCTTACACCATTAATTTTCAAATATATTTATGAATACATTACAAATAGTACTAGTGAATTGTAAATTGGGTATCCCATAATATACACTGAGATTAGGAATAATATGTTTTGTGATGTAGCAAACCCAGTGCTAATGAAATATTTTATATAGTTTATATTATTTTAATAAATATAATAAATGTAATATTCATTTTATTTAAATTTAATGTATTGTGCATGGATCATTAATAAAAGTCATTAATAAAATGTTTTGCAGTATAATTTAGCTCGTCTATACAAAATAATCACCAGATATACAAGTAATTCCTCTTTCACACATGCGGACTGTATGTCCGTATTTCATCCATCCGTTTGTGGATAAAATGCGGACATACATGCATTCCTATGGGATAGTGGGTGTCAGTGGATGAACATCCGCAAACACCCGATATCGTCCGTCTACGCTATGGTCCAATTCTGCAGACAGAGGAAAATCCTATTTTTCTATCCGCCTGCAGAGTGGATCGGATGAAGACGGACAGACGGTCCATATTCATCTGATCCCCCATAGAAGAGATCTGACAGGGCGGTCCATGCACAGTGTGGCCTAAGGGTTATAATGTAAGTAGAAGTGGTATTATTTATCTATTTTACTACAGTCATTTTTTGTTTAGATTGTGACTGGGTGGTTACTGCTGCAGTCCGGATTAGTAGGACCGGAGGTTTATTGCATAATAATGGAATATAAATGTGGGTAGGAGCAGAGGTAGTATTAGCTTTATTTGATTTGGATAAATGACACTTCCGTGGTCCACGGGAAGCTGGGGTGTGCGCATACACTCCAGAAGGCCAAGGTGAAGCCTGCTAAGTTGCTATAGTAACACTGAGCTATTTTGGGGCTCGGGTGAGGAGGCCCGTCCATCTACTGAGAAAGCCCAATCAGAGGGCGATATGCGTGTAGAGGGGAGGAGCTCAGTCCATGACGTCACGCAGCAACAGTGGTGAGCAGGCGGATGTGTTTGTATGTGTACAGAGCAGGTTTTAATTGAATATCCTGTAAGTGTATTTTATTTGAGGCATTTCAATATGTGTTGCTAATGGAGAGCACTATGTATCCTCTATTTATTGTTACATGAATGTGGAGCCATATCCTATTATGAATAACGAGCAATAACGCTGGTGTGGAGGAAGGAGAGAAACAGTGAGGCAGTATATATGAGAGATCTTTTTCATGACCAATCATGGAGGCTACTGATTTGGAAGTGGATACAGAGTAGCAGGTCGGATATGGAAGAGATGAGACCATAGCTGAAAGAAAGAAAGGAATGGTTTACGAGTCTACCTGACTCTTGTATGAGGTGAGCAGGTATAACGGCTGGTGATGGTGTGCACATAATACCATTATCTGGAGAAGACACACAGTGATGGATGATATATGAATTGAGAAATCACAATAATTGAGAAGTTACAATAATTCAAAGCAGAAAAGTTTTTTTTATATATATAAACTTTAATAGAACACATTATTATATAGATTGATTTATTTATTTTTAATACATTTTGATATCACTGGATATAATTTTTTCATATGATAGATTAATAGCGCTGCACTTATATTTCATTCATTTTTAATGTGCCGCTTTTTGTTGGTACATCGATAAAATCCATATGTTTTTGGTTGTAACATTACAAAATGTGGAAAATTTCAAGGGGAATGAATACTTTTTCAAGGCACTGTACTTTATATGTTTCATTATATCTTTTCCTTCCTATAATTTTCTTTCTTCAAATTGACTATCTATTTTTAGTGCTGTAGCGCCTGAAAAACGCTGGTAGTGTGAAAGGGGTCTTATTTCAATATCATTTGATTGTTCGACAATCTCCTTTCACACTGAGGAGCTTCTAAACTGCCAGAAAAACACTAATACACAGGACCGGACTTTTCAACATCAAAAGTCAGACGGAATGATTCCGGCAGACCATTCGATCGTGTGTGGGCTGCAGCGGACTTTTGATTTGCAAAAGTCTGACAGACTTTAGAAATGGAACATGTTTCACATTTTTCCGCCAGAACTCCGCCGGACCCAGTTCCTACCGAGAAATCCGCTCGTGTGTATGCTAGTCCGACCGACAAAAACCGACGCTAGGGCAGCTATTGGCTACTGGCTATGAACTTTCTTATTCTAGTCCAGTCATACGTCATCACGTTCAAATCCGTCGGACTTTGGTGTGATTGTGTGTGGCCAAGTCCGTTCATTCGGAAAGTCCGTCAGAACTCCGTCAGAACTCCATCGAAAGTCTGTCGGACCTAGTCCCTCGAAAATTCCGGTCGTGTGTACGTGGCATTAGCGCTTTTGAACAGCTTTTCAGGCACTTTTGAAGAGCTTTCCATTCATTTCAATGGAGAGGGGCATTTTTTCACTGCCCAGCCAGCGCACTGCCCAGTGTGAAAGCATTCATTGATTTTATGGAAATAGATTTTTGTGAGCTTTTCAGGTGCGTTTTTTAGCGTGAAAGCGCCTGAGAAGCACCTCAGTGTAAAATGGGTCTTAGATTGTAAATTCCTTCCCCCTCTTTCAAACCTTTTAAAACCGTTTCCATTGTGCTCTGTATTTACGCAATTCTGAGGAATATCTTGCCTTTTATCAGCCTAAATTCACCTTCTCACAACTGGTGTGTTCTGGGCCTCAGAGTTTTTGTGAGTATAGTAATAGTGCAGGGTATCACTATTCAATTTTTTTTTATGATAATAAATAAATACAGTATATGAAAAACCATGCTTTGTTTCTGTTTAAAACTCAACAGCATTACTGATCATAGCAATGTGGGACTATCACACCGATATATCTGCTTTTACAAAAAAGAGACCCATTTTGGGGTTTATTTTTTTATAAAACTGGAAAGTGCAAAATCTGATGCAGCTGTGCATGGTAGCCATTCAGCTTCTAACTTCAGCTTGTTCAATTAAGCTCTGACAAAAAATGGAAACTGATTGATTTCTATGCAGATCGGCATCCAATTTTGCCCTCCCCAGCTTTAGCTAATCAACCCTATTGCCTAAACAAGCAAAGCCATATTTTTAAAACACCAGCTAAAACAGTAAATGTGAGCAGATATGTTTTATTCTACAGAAAGAATCATAGAAGATCATGAGTTGGTTATTGAAGTGCAGTCAAAGTGGGACATGGAAGAGGACTGCAGGTTCTGCGTCAGGAAATACTATGCAAAGTATGAATTCTTCAAGAATCCTGAGGTAGGTTCCATACTATAAATTAAAAGAGTACACCTGAATAAGCACTTCAGTTCACCCTTAGCTTACCTTCACACATATGCGGTGATGCAGTGTTTGCGATCTGCTGCGGGTGTCAATACAAAGTTACCGATGACCCTAAAGCATTGCGTGACCCCAAAGCATTGCAGTATTGCCTGCACTGGATCACATGTTACAAGACGACCATATGATCCGGTTGCAGTGTGGCTCCAAAAAAGGTTCCTGCACTTCTGTGGTGCAATGCGATGCTATTTGAGCCAAGTCAAAATGAATAGGCTCAAATTGCATCAGGAGTTTGATATGCACAGGGAGTAGATTTCTGGAGTGCTGAACTTACAGAGTGCAGGGCTCAGGCGAGCACTAGGTACAGACTGCAGGGTTCTGGAGTGCATTATGCAAGGAGTGCAGGGTCAAGGAGAGTGCTAGATACAGAGTGCAGGTCATCCATCCACATCTCACTATGGCCCCTCTCCTCTGCCCTCATCTCCCCTCCCCAAAGCTCTACCATTTACCTTTGTAAAAGCAGCTTTCTATGGCTGGCTCTTCTATCCACTGCAGCCAGATCTTCCTTTTTCTTTTCAGTGCAGAGCTCATGGGCGTCATTTTAGGGTCACCCATGCGCCGCCCTTTTTCGACAATGTCATTATCACATTATCATGGTCAGAGACTGCAGATGTAGTACAGTCCTTGGGATAAGTAATGGATAATGGCCAACAGGCCCTCTTACCAGACCCAGCGAAACTACAGCAGTGATGCCTCGGGCTGGTCGATCGCTCACACTGGGTTCCCCGGGGAAATTCTGGTCAGTAGTGTAGCATGTCTGTACCCTGGCAGGGGCTCAGTGTTTCTTTCTCTGGTGGTGCTGGGCAGCTGGGCTTTCTCTCTCTGGTGGCGCTGGGCAGCATAGCTCTCTCTTGGGTGGCGCTGGGCAGGGTGGCTCTCTCTCTGGTGGTGCAGGGCAGCGTGGCACTTTTTCCAGGTTGCATTCTCTCAATCTTTCTCTTGATTGAGCTGTAGCCTCCTCCCTGTGGAAAATGGGTCCGCCAATCTTCAGGACTACATGTCCCATGATGGTCTCCTTTACTAGTCTTCTTTGATTGACCCTCAGTTATGGTCAATGGGGAAGGAACAGAGTGGGCAGGAAGCTGGACAGGGAACCTAGTGAGAGCTGCCGTCTCTTCTCCCTGACAGGAAAAAGGGGGGGTGAGAAGGGGAAACCTCTGACAGTCCGCTGCTCGCCTTTCTCCTGTCACAGCGCTGCCGAGTTTACTGCTGGACTGAGTGAGGAAAAGAGCCCGCAGTCACACTACACTAATGGGGGGAGGAGGGCTTGACAGCACCTTGATGGTGTCACCCCACTGGCAGGTGGCACTCAAGTGCGGGATGCCTGTACCACCATAGCGATGCCACTGTGCACAATTTAACAGTGCTGATCTGATTTGGGGGGGGGGGACTTGACCCCCCTTGCCCCTACCTGCGGATGCCCATGACAGTGGGCACACTCATTTTCATCTCCTGAACTCCCTGAGCAGGAATGAGATAAGGATTAAGGGCAGCTCATCCCCTTCCTCCTCTTGAACACACTGCAGTCAGCTAGTCCAGCACTTGTTCTGACTGTAGTGCAGAGCAGGGAGGCTGTTCAAGGAGTGGTGGGAGAGATATTACGTCCACTTTCAACTACTGAAATCCGACTTCTGTGTTTTAAAGTGAAAGTGGCTATCTGTGAGTGCAGGGCTACACAAGGCTGAAAAAAAAACCCTGTGAGGAGAACAGACAACTGATACTAACCCTTTATATCGTTGTCCTAGCCAGCAATATATGCCAACTTCTGACTGAACTGCAGCAGTGTGAACATCCAAGGATTGGCAAGCAAGCCAGCTGCATGTGCACTGTGCAGCTCCAATGACAGACTTTATCTGTCAGATCCAACTGTTATGTCAGATATGGGTGGGACTGCTACCCAGACCCGCCCCCTCTGTCAAACAACCAGTGTAATGAAAGAGTCGGCCAGAGCTGTCAGTTTTTTTTTGTTCAGTTCCGCCTGCTGGTTGAATGAGAAGAAATGAATAGTGTGTACCCAATTTGATTTTCAGTTAAATGTCAGCTTTAATTTCTCCCCACACCAGGGATGGGCCTTGGCACAGAGCAAAGCATTCACCAGGTGCCTTACAGACAGACAGACCGCAGGAGAGCTCAGAGAAGGTGTCAGCAATGGAGGCGCTCAGCTGTAGTACTTACCTTTTACTTTGATCTGAATGGCCAATGACAGGTTCTCTTTACTGCCTGACACCCCTGAGTGCCTGATCCTTCTCTCAAATCTCCTGTAGGGGGCCCCGGAGCCTACACACTGGCCAGATCCAATCTGCAGAGAGATACAATATCTGCAATGAGACATACAGAGTGCCGAGGGGGAGGCCAGCCTGACACATCATTTCCCCCCCATCAGTACAGCATGTAGTACCCAGGAAGTGATATCCTCAGCACTGCACAAGGTGATGGCACAATAACAAACATCAGGGCTGCAGACACACAAACCTTCTCAGAAAGCAGCTGACATGTTGGGACATGTAGTCCCACCTATGAATGTCTCAGATACCCCACCATCCAATCAGAGCTCAGCCTCCTCTCACTATACATTCACCTGCTGCACACGCCAGAAAGGATGTAGGGGGAGGGGTGGGGCTTAGATACAACGTGCTAGAGGGGAGGGTCCGCTGGGCTCTGTGTAAGGAATGTGGAAGTGTGGTGTGCGGGATGTGATGAGGAGCACTACATATAATGAAGTGCATGTGAGCCGGCTCTTTCATTACACTGGTTGTTTGACAGAGGAGGCGGGTCTGAGTAGCAGTCCCGCCCAAACCCGAAGTCACAGCTTGGATCTGACAGGTGATGTCTTTAATCGGAGCTGAACAGTGCACATCCAGCCGGCTTGCTCTGCTGCAGGTCA
Source organism: Lithobates pipiens (assembly GCF_037356315.1). Taxonomy (NCBI): domain Eukaryota; kingdom Metazoa; phylum Chordata; class Amphibia; order Anura; family Ranidae; genus Lithobates; species Lithobates pipiens. The sequence goes on from NW_027507784.1 coordinate 48,813,902, forward strand.
TATTCAACCACAATTATGCAGGAAAAAGCCTTACTGCCCAGCTACTCAGGAGCGCCCCCTTCATATGGCGCCCATGGCACTTGCCATAGGTGCCATACCCTGGATAAGCCACTGTTTAGTAGGGCAGTTTCAGTAGAATGTTGTGGATGGAAGCAGGGCTGTTGGGGGCGAGAAGGTTGTTGTCCGTGAGGTAGCGACTCATTCAGCCATGGACAAGGCATTCGATGAGCTTGGAGGCAAATGGGAGCAGGGAGATGGGTCCTAAGTTATTCAAACAGGTGGGGTCTAGTGAGGGTTTGTATAGGGGTAACCAATTCATATTTGAGCAGGGAAGGAAAGGTGCCAGAGGAGAGGGAGAGGTTGTAGATGTAGGTTAGGGAGTTTAGGATAGAGTGGGAAGGTGGTAGCAGTAATTGTGAGGGAACAGGGTCCCGTTGACAGGTGATGAGGTGGGCCGTGGAGAGGAGTTTATCAACATCATCCATGGTAACTGGGCAGAAGGTGGGGAGTATTGAGTGTGGTGTTGGACCTGATGTGTTGGGTAGGGGAGGAAGTTGAATGCTGGATATCTCCTTGCTAATGGTGTCAATTTTGCTTTTGAAATGGTTGGCAATCTGTTGAGCGGTAAGCAAGTTGGTGGGTGGGGGCAGTGGGGGGGGGGGTGAAGTAAGGAACTAAGGGTAGAAAAGAGTTGATGAAGTTTGGATGAGAGGGTTTTGATGAGAGAGTTACAATAGGTTTGTTCAGCAGTGTGGAGGCAGGAGTTGTATTTGAGAAGGGAAGATTTGTAGAGGGTAAAGTCTTGCAGGGTCTTAGATTTACGCCATGCTCGCTCTAGAGCATGGCTGCATCTCTTGAGATTTATGGTGTCGTCTGTTTGCCAGGGTTGTGTCAGATGGGGCTTGGTTCTGCGTGTAGAAAGGAGCAAGTATGTCTAGGGAGGATTAAAGTGTGTTGTTGTAGATGGAAGTGGTTAGGTCTGGGCAGGACAGGGGTGCGATTTTGTAGTAAAGGCCATCAGTAGCAGAATGAAGAAGGGAAGGGTTGAGGTTGCGAAGGTTTCTGCAGGTAGTGGTTTGTGGGTTGGCAGCATGGGATGTAGGAGACAAGGAGAGCGTGAAACGTATAAGATTGTGATCAGAGAGAGGAAAGGGGGTGTTAGAGAGATTGCAGGGAGTGCAGCGATGGGAGAATACGAGGTCGAGAGTGTTGCAGTTGGAGTGAGTGGTGGTTTGTGTCCATTGAGTTATCTTAAAAGAGGAGGTTAGGTTGAGCAGTTGAGAAGCGGTTGCAGTGTTAACATTGATTGGAATGTTAAAGTCACCTAGGGTGATGGCAGGTACTTCAGATGAGAGAAAGTATGGTAGACATGCAGAGAAGTCATCCAGATTATTTCTCTGTGTCTCCAGGCAGCTCTCTGCAGTTCCCTGACACACATGCACACCTTCCAACTTTCTGAGATGGGAATGAGGGACACCTATTAGCAAAAGTATGCAGGAATAGGACACACCCCCTGTCACGCCCCCTTAAAGGAGAATTGTACAAAAAAAAAATTGATTGGTTAAACCCACAAGTGCTTTTTTACCACTACTATTCCCGTCATTTTGGCTTTTGGGAGTTACAAATGCAGCAATTTAGAAATTGGATGAAAGGTTTAGCACTGGGAAACACTTTTTGAAAGGTAAATAGTGCATTTTATATACAACTATATAGATCAGACCAAAATGAGGGACAAATGAAGAGCTATGAGGGACAGAGGGACATTGCTCCAAATCAGGGACAGTCCCTCAAAATCAGGGACAGTTGGGAGCTATGCACAGGATTTGTGTATGTGAAAAGATCATGTTAGAGGACTGGGCTGCAGCAGCTGAGGTTTGTCTCCTCAGTGTTTGCAGTTTGGATGAGAAATACTGTACAGTACATCATGGTAAAATATAAAATACTTTTGTTTTCTGCTTTCCTGTTTGAACAAGCATAGTATGTACACTTTCCTTGGCTGTTTCTGTGTTCCATGCTGTTGATACTTTGCCATAACAGTGCATGATCTTCCACAGAAGCTGCCATTCCTATGGCAACTTAAAAACAACAATGTGCACCACAGCTTGCTTACTGCACAGACACGAGACTAGGAAGTATATATTGAGTAGCCAGCAGCACAGAAATCCAGGAAGTGAACAGGCAGCAGCTTCAGCTGCCCACAGTTAAAATGGATACACTCAGACTCAGTGGAGGGAGATTTCTGCAGCGTATTTGGCAAGTACAGAATCACAGTATATATAAAATAATATGCAAAGTGGTTGGAGGGAAGTTTCAAAATGGCAAAGAGATTTTATTACAAATTATGTGAGCAGACTGCAGTACCTCTTTAACTACTTCAGCCCTGGAAGTATTTATCCCGTTCCTGACCAGAGCACTTTTTGTGATACGGTACTGCATCGCTTTAACTGCCCATTGTGCTTTTTTTCCCCACAAATAGAACTTCCTTTTGGTGGTATTTGATCACCTCTGCGGTTTTTATTTTTTGCGCTATAAACAAAAAAAGAGTGACAATTTTTTTTAAAAAAGCAATATTTTTTACTTTTTGCTATAATAAATATCCCCCAAAAATATATAAAAATTTTTTTTTTTCCTCAGTTTAGTCCGATATGTATTCTACATATTTTTGGAAAAAAAAATTGCAATAAGCGTATATTGATTGGTTTGCACAAAAGTTATAGTTTCTACAAAATAGGGGATAGATTTATGGCATGACAGGGAGTAGTAGATCCCTGTCTTGTCACTAGGCAGAACAGGGAAATGCCTTGTTTACATAGGCATCTCCCCGTTCTGCCTCTCACTCTCGCGATCACGGGCCACCGGCAAAGCTCCAGTTTGCAGGACCCGCGGGCACACCTCCGTGGCGTGCGGCGGGCATGCGCGCCCGCAAGGTGGCAAATTCAAAGAGACGTACAGGTACCCCCATTTGCCTGTACGAGCAATTCTGCCGACCTATATATGTGTACGGCAGTCGCCAAGTGGTTAAGGTGTGAAAAGATAACCTGCGTAAGAATCTTTGTGAATTGCCTTTTACATACACTTTTTACGGGAATGAGTGTTGAAACAGCACACTATTTGTAGGAATTGTGTCAAATATACCACATACAATAACGGCATTAATAGAACAATTATTATAGTTTGTGAACCAATAAACGTAAGTCTTTTTATTTTAGATGACATGGTTTTCTTTGTGTTTAATGATTTTATGTTAACAGAACTATTTTCCAGATTTAATGCTGTCCTATTCCAGTGAAATGAATGGCACAACAAAGCCTGTGGATGTTCTAAAGGTAAGGAGTAGACTGAAGCGTAGTTTTCACATGCAAGGTTATATTTAAGATGACTTCCAATGTTTGAGATGATGCTTATATCAGGGAAGACTGACTGTCTTGGGTCAGGGAAGGCAAGCAGAACAGGGATTGGAGTAGCAAAGAATTCTAGAAAAGTATAGAAGTAGTAGCCATGATGGGCATTAGCAAATGTGCACTATATTGTCAAAAGTATTGTGACACCTGCCTTTACATGCACATGAACTTTAATGGCATCCCAGTCTTAGTCCGTAGGGTTCAATATTGCGTTGGCCCACCCATTGCAGCTATAACAGCTTCAACTCTTCTGGAAAGACTATCCACAAGCCTTAGGAGTGTGTCTATGGGAATGTTGGACAATTCTTCCAGAAGCGCATTTGTGAGGCCAGGCACTGTTGGGCAAGAAGGCCTGGCTTGCAGTCTCTGCTCTAATTTAAATCTAAAACAAAGGTGTTCTATCGTATTGAGGTCAGGACTCTGTGCAGGCCATTCAAGTTTCTTCACCTTAAATTCGCTCATCCATGTCTTTATGGACTTTGCTTCCTGCACAGGTCCAAATAAATTATTGGAGGGGCGATTATGGTGTGGGGTCGTTTTTCAGGGGTTGGGCCTGGCTCCTTAGTTCCAGTGAAATGAACACTTAAGGTGTAAGCATACCAAGACATTTTGGACAATTTCATGCTCCCAACTTTGTGGGAACAGTTTGGGGTTGGCCCCTTCCTGTTCCAACATGACTGTGTATCAGAGCATAAAGCAAGGTCCATAGACATAGAAGAGTGAGTTTGGGGTGGAGGAACTTGACTGGCCTGCCTCAACATGATAGAACATCTTTGGGATGAATTAGAGCAGAGACTGCGAGCCAGGCCTTTTCGTCCAAAATCAGTGCCTGACCTCACGAATGCGCTTCTAGAAGAATGGTCAAACATTCACATAGACACACTCCTAAACCATGTAGACAGCCTTCCCAGAAGAATTGAAGCTGTTATAGCTGCAGGGTGGGCCAACTCAATATTGAACCCTACGGAGTAAGAATGGGATGCCATTAAAATTCATGTGCGTGTAAAAGCAGGTGTCCCGATACTTTTTGTAACAGTGTATCTTCCTATGGCATAGTCAAGGCTGTGACTTTTTCATGTTCAGAAAATCTGTAATTTTTTATTTAAATTATTATTATTATTATACCCGATTTATATAGCGCCTACAGTTTACACTGTGCTTTACAATGTATAAGGGGGTACAACACAATTACAGTACAATACAAAAGGTACAGCAGGGCCCCGCTCGTAGAGCTTACATTCTAAAGGGGGGTGGTGGTACAAAAGGTAATAGCTGCAGAGAATGATTTGATGGGGGTGTAAGTTTAAAAGCTTTCATTTTATAAATTGTTTTCAGAATTGCTAAATCTACATCTTCGAATTAAAGAATACCTGGTAATCCTGCCATGAAGGTTCTTGTTTCATCATTTGCTATTATAGGGTGGCACCTGTCTCCCAGTTGTGCTTCTGTGCTGTCACCTTGAAACATACATCCCTGGTAGAGAATACAGATCATTGTGCTAACACATATTGTGCAGGCGTGGTCCACCACTGTCACTATCAGGAAGCTGTTCCAGAGCAATGATATAAAACTGATACTATACTGGAACAAATGCATATTGACAGGAAGTTACTAAAAGAGGCTCAAGGATAGGGATGAGCTCGGTGTTCGACTCAAAAGCATGTTCGACTAGAACACGGTCCGTTCGCCTATTCAGCGAATTCAGAACTTTGTGGACCGTTCGCACCATATTTGTGTGGCATGAACGGCCCACAATGCACTACACCATCGCAGTGCATTGCTGGCTCATGATTGGCAAAGCATGCACTGTGACCACCGCATGTGTGGCCAATCACAGCGCCAGCAGCGAGGAGAGCCATAATTAGCCACAGGCAGGATGCCTGTGGCCAATTATAGCTCAGTGGGGTTTAGTACACACCCCACACTATATAAGGCTGCCAGAGTGGCGGCCTTGTGTAGTGTGTTGGCATGCAGGGAAAGAGCAAGATAGGCAGGGACAGTGTCGTTTTGCTTGGGAACCTAGCGCTGTTACAGTGGGTGTTGTGTGCCTCCTACACAGTATACACCTGAAGCTACCCTTTATTACTGGTGTTCTGTTTCTGTAATACAGGCATCTGCAGACGTTAGAGTGGGTGTCGTGTGCCTCCTGCACAGTATACACCAGAAGATACCCCTTATTGCTGGTGTTGTTCTGTTTCTGTAATACAGGCATCTGCAGCATTTACAGTGGGTGTTGTGTGCCTCCTGCACAGTATACACCTGAAGCTACCCCTTATTGCTGGCGTTATTCTGTTTCTGTAACACATGCAGGCAGCTGCAGTATTTAGAGTCGGTGTACTGTGTCATCTGCTCAGTGTGCACCTAAAGCTACCCCAATTGCTGGTTTTCCCATCTCCCTGCAGGCCATTGCTATATCTGGAAGGCCAAAAAGGAGAGGCAGACAGTCACAAGCTAATAAAAGAGGGCAAGCAGGCTCTATGTCTAGAGAAAGCAGTGCTGGTCGTGGACGCGGTGCATCGTCATCAGCACGTGGCCATGGGGCACGCTTGTCCTTATTTTCGGCAGCTGGACGTGTTGAGCCGCATCATGCCGAAGACTTGGTAGAGTGGATGACCAAGCCTTCCTCATCCTCCTCATCCTCTCTCACCCATGCTCAGGGTACTAGCAAAGCAGCTGCCAACACGTCCTCTTCCTTCATCTCAATGGCATCAGTCACTTATTCCCTAGACCCACCATGTCCTCCTGAGGAGTCCCCCAAACTGTTTGAGCACAGTGTTGGGCACATGCTCCAGGAGGATGCCCAGCGTTTTGAAGGCTCTGATGATGATATCCAGCTAGAGGAAGGCAGTAGCGTGAGTGCAGAGAGAGGGGATGCTCAAGAAGGACAGCAATCTGGCAGTCATGTTCCACCAGCTGGAGCATATTGCCAGGTTTGCTCCAGTGATGAAGAGGGAGGGGATGATAAGGTCACTGACTCCACGTGGGTGCCTGATGGGAGAGAGGAGGAGGAGAAGGCACATCTCCAATGAGGCAGGATGCCCTCCAGGGGCCAGCTTAAGGGCAGCACACCGACTGAATCACACCAGAGCTCCGCCTGTGCAGGGTGCTGCTTCTGCACGTTATTCCAAAAGTTCTTTGGTGTGGGCCTTTTTTGAGACAAGTGCATCAGATCGCACCGCTGCTATTTGCAACATATGTCTCAAGCGTATCTCGCGTGGCCAAAACATCAGCCGCTTGGGCACCACATGCTTGACCAGACATATGTTAACCTGCCATGCAGCTCATTGGCAAGCGTACCTTAAATACCCACACCAAAGAACAAAGCAGACCTCTCCTTGCTCCTCATCAGCTGGGATCTCCAACCCCACTAGACCTTCAGTCCCCTCTGAAACCTGCACTGAGAGGAATGAAGGTGTAGATCTACTAGCAGTACACCGACGTCTGAATGTAGCATGCAATTTTCCCTGCCCCAGCTGCTGGACCGTCGAAAGAAGTTCACTCCCAGCCATCTACATGCCCAGCGGTTGAATGCTAGCTTGGCTAAATTGCTAGCACTTCAACTGCTGCCTTTTTCATTTGGTAGACTCGGCCCCCTTCCGTGAGTTTGTGCAATGTGCGGTTCCTCAGTGGCAGGTTCCCAAACGCCACTTTTTCTCACGGGAGGTGATTCGGGCTCTCTACCAGCATGTGGAAGGCAATGTCCATGCCTCACTGGACAGGGCGGTCAGTGGTAAGGTGCATATTACCGCTGACTCATGGTCCAGCAGGCATGGACAGGGACATTACCTATCTTTCACGGCCAATTGGGTCACTCTTCTGGCAGCTGGGAAGGATGCAGGACAAGGTGCAGTAGTGTTGGAGGTTGTTCTGCCGCCACGCCTCCAAAATGCTACTACTGGCTGTGACACACCTCTCTCCTCCACTCCCTCCTCTTCTTCTTCCTCCATGGCCTCTTCCAGTGCTTTCTCCTCGGAACCAGCGTGCTCCGTAGGCGTTCAAGGGACTACGCAAGTACGCAGGCAAAAAGATGCCATGCTGTGCTTGTGCTGGTTTGTTTGGGGGACTGGGGCAGATATTTTGTCAGCTCTGCAGGGGCAGGCCGAGAAGTGGTTGACGCCACGCCAGCTTAAGCCAGGAATGGTGGTTTGTGACGATGGCACCAACCTCTTCTCCGCCCTCCGACAGAGACATCTGACCCATGTGCCCTGTGTGGCTCATGTCCTTAACCCGGTGGTGCAGTGGTTCTTGGGCAGGTACCCGGGCTTACAGGATGTCCTGAGGCAGGCCAGGGAAGTCTGTGTGCATTTCCACCGATCATATAATGCCAGTGCTCGGCTGGCTGAGCTCCAAAAGGAGTTGAACCTGCCCAAGAACCGCCTTATATGTGACATGCCCACCAGGTGGAACTCAACATTGGCCACGCTGCAGCGGCTGCACACGCATTAATGAGTACCTGTGCAATTACAGCGCCAGGACAGGGTCAGGGGAGCTCGTTTTTTTTCACCACGCCAGTGGGGCATGATCAGGGATGCATGCACTGTCCTGTCACCATTTGAGGAGGCCACAAGGATATTGAGCAGTGACATTGCATGCATCAGTGACACTGTACCTCTTATCCACCTGTTGGAGCATACGCTGCCTTGAATAATGGGCAGGGCACTTGAGGCAGAATAGAGGCAGGAAGAGGAGGACTTCCTTGCCTCTCAAGCCCCCGTTTTTTTTCAGACAGTGTTCCTGCTGTCCTACCCATTAAACAGGAAGAGGAGGAGGAGGTGGAGGAGGAGGATTTTGTCAGCATGGAGGTGGAGCCTTGCACTCAGAATCAGCAGCAGCAGTCTTTTAGGGATGATTTATAGTCCCAAGAAACCCGAAGGACTTGTACGTGGCTGGGAGGAGGTGGCTGCGGATCATGTTGTCCTTAGTGACCCAGAGGACTACGGACCGAATGCTGCAGCTAACATACACTGCATGGCCTCCCTGATCCTGCAAAGCCTATGTAAGGATCCTCATATTCTTCAGATCAAGGAGAGGGACCATTACTGGCTGGCCACTCTCCTTGATCCACGGTACAAGGGTAAGTTTGCGGACCTTATCTTGCTGTCGTAGAGGGAGCAGAGAATGAGACATCTCCGGGAGGCCTTGCAGAAAGGTCTGTACAACGCGTTCCCAGAGACTGGGAGGTTACAAACTCCTGGTCCTGGACAACGTGTTGCTGAGGCTTCGGTCAGTCACAGAAGGAGCTGTGGAGAAGGTGGCCGTCTGACCGATGCGTTCAGACAATTTTTTAGTCCGCTGCCCCAAGGTATAATCGGTTCCAGCAACCATTGCCAGCGTCTGATTTACAGGGTGCACCTGTCCACCAACTCGGTTGATCGACTGACCTTCATAATGATGAATCAGTCTTGGATCACCACCAGCTACCAAGCACCTGAAGCTGATGTAACCGAATATTTTTTTTTGAAATGTCACATTCCTATGCTGATGCTGAGTGACTGTCCTGTTATGTTGACTAACTACCATCTTCCTCCTCAATGATCCTGCTGATAGCTTGGAAGAACATTTTTGGTTCTGGGTGACTCCACCAGTGGCTAAGGCCCAATTTTTCAGCCCCTGTTTAGCAGGGGGGTGTAATTAAAATTTTTGATGCAATGCGTTGCAGCAGGGCTCATTCCTGCACTCCTAATAGAATATATGGGAGAGGTTGCAGTGTTGTGGCACCAGCACCAGTGCCTAAGGCCCAATTTTTCAGCCCCTGTTTAACAGGGGCATGTAATTAAAATTTTTGATGCAATGTTTTGCAGCAGGGCTCATTCCTGCACTCCAAGTAGAATATATGGGAGAGGTTGCAGTGTCGTGGCACCAGCACCAGTGCCTAACAGGTGCATGTAATTCCAATTCTTGATATAATCGTTCACAGCAGGGTGCTCCAGCACCCACCAAGAGTCACTTTGAGGGCTTACAGTGTTATGGCAACACCAACGCCTTAGGCCCAAATTTCTGCAGAGCATATAGGGCAGGTCCCTACTTTCAAACATCCAGCTTACAAACATCGCCTACTTGCAAACAGAAGGAGACAACAGGAAGGGAGATGAAAAAAGACGTACGGCAAAAAAAATTATACAGAGGTGATAACCCTTCCCTATGTTTTCCAAAAAGCTTAAAAATAGATTTTTTGACTGGAGCTACACAGAAATGTACCAGTTCAAAATTAGAAACAGATTCTACTTAACACAACAAACCTACACAGTCCCTGTCTTGTTTGCACCGCCTGTATACTGCTGTTCTGAGTATATAGGGCCTTGACGCCCCACGCCTTTCCCTTTTTTAATTTGGGTACAGGGTTCCCCTTAATATCCGTACAAGACCCAAAGGGGCTGGTAATGGGCAGGGGGGGGCTACCCATGCCATTTATCCCACTGATCCATATTGCCGGAACCAGACATTACATTAAAACCGCAAGCAGTTTTAAATGACTTTTTTTTCCGTTAAATGTGATTTTGTGCAGGGAATGTTCTAAACACGGGAAACATGTGCCACTTCACAGGCATACTATAGACACCCCGCAGGCACGATATTTAAAGGAATATTCCACTTTTTCTTTTTCACTTTAATCGTCATTAAAATCAGTGCTCCCGAAAAACTGCAGTTTTTAAAATAACATTTGGCATTGATCCATGTCCCCTGGGGCAGGAGCCAGGTCCCCAAACCCTTTTTAGGACAATATCTTGCATATTAGCCTTTAAAATTAGCATTTTTGATTTTGAACGTTCGAGTCCCATAGACTTTAATGGGGTTCTAAAGTTCGTACGAATTTTCGGTCCGTTCGAAGGTTCTGGTGTGAAACGAACCGGTGGGTGTTCGGCTCATCCCTACTCAAGGAGATCACAAGCACTGAGATGTAAAAGAGGATGAAAATAAAGTTAGAACAATGATATCTGAATCCAACATGGCAATTGTTTTATGACTATGTAGTGTTTTCAAAATTGTATCTAATAACAACTAACTTACCCTCTCAATGTCAGTCCTTATTTGACAACCCTTTCCTTTTCTCTGCCAGCCATCCTTAAAAACACACAAATATGTTTTTTTCAATGAGTATCAACAATGCGTATATTCATACTTCATAATAAATGTTACTTTTTTTTTCTTCTTTTTTTTAGACGTTTTTGAGTACAAGCACATATCCTGAAATCCACAGTTACTTATTTATGGCAGAAAAAGGAAAAAAATCTTGGAAAAAACTATATTTCATTCTGCGACGCTCAGGATTGTACTTTTCCACAAAAGGAACTTCAAAGGTATCATGAATTCTTAAAGAATAAACTTAAAATAAAATAAAAAATTAATACCAAATGTGTAAGTGAATATAAAGTATAGTTTACGTATATGATATGTACAATGTACATATACAATATATATATATATATATATATATATATATATATATATATATATATATATATATATATATATAGTGTTGTTAGGACAGTTTTTTTTTATTTTATTCTTTTTTTTTTGGGGGGGGGGGGGGGGCTGTTGGAGAGCCAGGCTGCTGTTTTGTTTGTGTGTTAGAACAGTGGTCCGACTTTCCTATGTGCTGTCACTGCAAGGTATTTAAACCCTTTTTAATATTGTGTATGCAACATGACTACAATACAGTAATAAATAGCATGGCCTGAGCTTTAAATTTGCCCAGTTCTCAACCTTCCTTCTTTGCTGTTAAATGTGGTATAAGTCATGGCTGCCTATTCTTGCCACCACTCAAATTTTCAGTTGAATCCAAAGAAATTGATATTTGCAAAACTACTGACATTACAGAAGTTAAAATACAAATAAGAGGTAAGTGGCACTCGTGTTTTGCATGAAGGGGGCAGTATATATACTGATGTTTCTAAACTGCATTGGAAACACGTTGCAACACGTTGGAAACACCTTCCAGCTGTCTTGCCTTTGTAGCTTGATCTTGGTGCATGTGTTCCTTGAAGTCCTGATAAATCATACCACAAAGGGAAAAGAATCCAGAGGCACTTGTAGGTTTAATTGTTTTTTTTTTTAGCAACAGTTGCAAGATTAAATTTGAAAAGTTTAATTCAAGTTTGCTAACAATAAATTAAAGCAAATCTTTTTTTTGCTGACCTATTCTAAAACAAACAATTATTGAAAACCTCCATCTCGGGACTCTCTCTGAACATATAAAAATCTGAAATCGTTTTTTGGTAATATCCTCTATGTTTCACAAGAAAGCATAGATAATATGGTGTATTTGCATTCCATAAACAACAGCTCTACCTCATATCTTGGTATTAAGCTAACAAACTTGTGACCTCATCGTATAAACACGACAATATCCCTCTCTGTAAATAACTTTTGGAAGACATGAAGACGTAGACTTTTTTCCTTTGTTGGATGTCTTGGATGGATACAATACATGCAATTAAGATGCCATTTCTTTCTTCGTTTCATTTGGCTTGGTAAGAGACTAAGGCCGCGTACACACGGGCGGACTGTCTGCCCAACTTAGTCCGCTGAACAGTGTTTCAGCGGACAATCCGCTCGTGTGTGGGCTTCAGCGGACTTTTTCAGCGGACAGTCTGACGAACAAAGTCTTACGGAATTTCCGTAAGACAGTCCGTTCAAACTTGGTTTTGTCCGTCCAAACTTGGTTTCAGCGGACAGTCCGCTCTTGTGTAGGCAAGTTGGACGGACTAAGTATGGCGCATGCTCAGAAAGGGTTTACACGGCCGAAGGTTGCATTGCAGTGTATAGGACGTCGTTTTTCTAGTCCCGACGTACGTGCTGTGCACGTCATCACGCACGCTTTCAGCGGACTGTCTGCTCATCGTGTGTGGTCAAGTCCGTTCATGCTAATTTTGAACGGACTGTTTGTCGGATTGTCTGCCGAACTTAGTTGGGCAGACAGTCCGCCCGTGTGTATGCGGCATAAGGATCATTAAGAAAAAGACTAGTAGGACTCTCCCCATTTCACACATTCCCAAATATTACATTACTTTCAACAATCTTCTATTCCATCTGCCAATGTTGAAAGCCAGTCTCCTTTATGGACCTTCCTAGAGGTAGACCTGCTCTTTCCCTGCTCTCTCCAAGTGCTGAGTTGGCTTACACATTCTCTTCTACCAGAGGTTGTAGATTTATCCCCAATTTTCTATTATATTACAAATACCTGAAGGAGGAGAATATACTTTAAATTTAAAGTGTTCCTGTGCCTTACCCATGCAGGATAAAGCAAAGAATCCACTTAACTACTACCTTCCCCTCGTTGCACATACTTACCTTACTTTTGCATCCCAGCCAATCTGTTTGGCCATGGGGATTGAAAGGAAGCCATGGGTAGGTTCTAAGTTATTACCTGTAAATTACAAAGGGTTAGAGATTCTCTTCCTACCCCATGTGCCAGCACTGGGTGTCCGAGCAGCCAGCTGTAAGTCATATGCTTCCTACATACATAGCAGCTAGGCACTGCATGATCTACTTTACCACTTCCCTTCAGGGCTATAGCGGAATGATGCCTCCTGTTGGAAGGCAATATGTTTTATTTCATCATATAAAATGTTTTTGAATATGAGATTTTACCTCCAACCAATCTCTCCTTTAGTCTTGTTTTCCCCCTGTATGAAAAAATATGATTTCCAATGGTAGTTTAATAACAACCTAATAATATACTGTAGTTTTATAATAACAATACTTCCCCACTTCTCAGAGGGTGATAAAAGTATTATTTCTCATCCTAAATTCCTTTTTAAACATGTTTTTCCACTCAATAACATGTATTTTTTTTTTATCACTGCAATTACAACTGCAAGTCTTTTTGGGTATGTCTCCAACCAATTTTGCACATCTAGAGACTGAAATCTTTGCCCATTCTTCTCTGCAAAATAGCTCAAGCTCTGTCAGATTGGATGGAGATTTGGCAAGGATGAAAATTTGGCCCTGGACTTCATCCAGACCAGCCCACTTTAAGTTTACAAACACGCACAACTCACCACTTTTATTATTTCACTTATTCTCCTCTGTATTTTTCTCCTCTGCTCCTTCTCACATCACAGCATGAAGTGGGAGGGCTAAGCAGGAACATTCCTAAATTTTTAATTTTTTATTAATTTTGAAATAAGTTTTTACAATTCATTTTTGTATTATTTTTTTCACAGTGATTGGAGGGGGTTGGGGCAGGGGTAGTGGACAGTGTCAGTAGTTTTTTGTTTTTATTATTGTGTCTATTATTCTTTACAATTTCGCGTTTTATTACTTTTTAAAAATAATTTTTAAATATAATTTTTTTCTACAGTGCTTCTGGGGAATGGGGGGGGGGGGGGGGTATAGGGCAGTGAATCGTGTTAGTAGTTTTTTATTTTTATGTATTTTTATTTTTTTACATTTTAATTTGTTTTTGATTTTTTTCACAATGCTTTTTGGCAGAAGGGGGTTAGGGAAATGGACAGTGTTGTAGTGTCTTGTTTGTTTACAATTTTATGTTTAATAATTTTTTTACAATTTTTTTATATTGACTGCAATTTTTTTTTCCTATCAGTCCTGTTGGTGGGCTTTGTTGAGGTATCAGGGGTCTAAATAGACCCCTGACATACCCCCTTTGAGACAGAGAAAGGTACTGAGGACACAGATTCCCCAGTCCCTTCCTGTGCTGTCTCAGCATTAAAGATGAATGGACAGGAGACAGCGGCTCCTGCTCATTCATACAGGATACAGCGGCTCCTGTTCATTCATAAACTGATGCAGAGTTTACTCTGCTCAATTATCAAAAGACACAGGAGTGATCAAGTTGAGAAAGGAAGGGGCCGGTAAATTACATATTTACTGGCCCCTTCCTCTGCTTGGCATTCTGACACATCCCCCCAGCATCCGGCGTGAGAGGAAAGGAGGGGATGTGGGGTGCGAGGAGGTGGGCAGAAGAGAAGGACAGAGGACCAGATGAGCAGCCAGAGCACACAGGGCAGAGGAGGAGGACAGGGGACCAGAGGAGTGGCCAGAGCATACAGGGCGGAGGAGCAGGACAGGGGACCGGAGAAGCGGCCAGAGTACACTGGGGGCAGAGGAGGAGGAGATGGAAGAGGAGAACACAGGGAATAGCTGGAGATGATCAGTGCAGCGAAAGCCTCGCAATCATTACTTTGACAGGCTCAGGCTGTCACCGAAACTGGCCCACTGAGCCTTCGGCCACCAGGAAACTCCCAGTAGTCCCGATGGCCAGTACAGCCTGATGAAGAGCATCTGTGACAGAACAGCAATTTCAAGTCTTACCACAGTTTCTCAATTGGATTTAGGTCTAGACTTTCACTGGGCCATTCTAACACATGAATATGCTTTGATCTAAACCATTTCATTGTAGCTGTATGTTTAGGGTCTTTGTCCTGCTGGAAGGTGAACCCTCTGCCCCAGTCTCAAGTCTTCTGCAGACTCTGGCAGGTTTTCTTCTAAGATTGCCCTGTATTTCGCTCTATTCATTTTCCCATCAACTCTGACAAGCTTCCCTGCCGAAGAAAAACATCTGCAGTACATGATGCAGCCACCACCATGTTTCACTGTGGGGATGGTGTGTTCAGAGTGATGTGTAGTGTTAGTTTTCTGCCACACATAGCGTTTTGCTTTTAGGCCAAAAAGTTAAATTGCGGTCTCATGTGACCAGAGCACCTTCTTCCACATGTTTGCTGTGTCCCCCAGTGGCTTCTCGCAAACTGCAAACAGGACTTCTTATGGATTTCTTTAAACAATTGCTTACTTCTTGCCACTCTGCCATAAAGGCCAGATTTCTGGAGACCATGACTAATAGACAGATAATCCTACCTGAGCTGTGGATCTCTGTAGCTCCTCCAGAGTTACCATGGGCCTCTTGGCTGCTTCCCTGATTAATGCTCTCCTTGCCTGGTCTGTCAGGTTAGGTGGACGGCCATGTTTTGGTAGGTTTGCAGTTGTGCCATAATCTTTCCATTTTTGGATGTTGGATTAAACAGTGCGCCGTGAGATGTTCAAAGCTTGGGATGTTTTTTTATAACCTAACCCTGCTTTAAACTTCACTACAACTTCATCTCTGACCTGTCTGGTGTGTTCTTTGGTTTTCATGATGCTGTTTGTTTACTAAAGCTCTCTAACAAACCTCTGAGGGCTTCACAGACCAGCTGTGTTATTTATACTGAAAATAAATTACACACAGGTAGGCTCTATTTACTAATTAGGTGACTTCTGAAGGCAATTGGCTCCACTAGATCTTAGTTAGGGGTATCAGAGTAAAGGGGGCTGAATAATAATGCACGTCACACTTTTCACATATTTATTTGTAAAAAAATTGTCTTTGGTTTTTATTTCCACAGACTGCTATAATTCTTGATATTAATGTTATATCTAGGGATGAGCCCAATGTTCGAGTCAAATGTAAGTTCAACGCGAACATCGGTTGTTCACCTGTTCGCCGAACAGCGAACATTATGTGGTAAAAAAATAGTAAAGGTCTTGCGGCTTAAGCCCACTTACTGAGACAAATTACCCCATGGTTAGTGGGTCCTACACTAGCCATAGAATGGGAGATCCTGCTTCTCTGAACCATGCCATAAACTCCTCTATATGGGAGAACTAAAGGTCTCCACCTATGACAAAGGTAGACACTAATGGGAGGCGCTGATGAGGGAGTGGGGTGCTCCTGCCCAAAAGTATTTGGTCAGAATTCATACAATAAACAAACAAGATATTTGGGGGGCACACCCTAAAAGATGCATTAAAGATGGTGCAGCCATAAGACCATACAACAGAACAAAATATTACAGAGCACACATGCAAAAAATACATTTACCTCCTGCAAGGCTATTTAAAACACTTCGACATTTTCAAAAAAACATCTTTAATGCATCTTTCAGGGTGTGCCCCCCAAATATCTTGTTTGTCTACCAAATCAAAGTTCCCCTATCTTATAATAGTATAATGACAGCTGCTAGCACCAATCACGTCGAATACTAACGTGTTAGAATCATAGATAAATAAATAAATTGTGTGCTGCGCTATCCCCTTAATGATCTCCTGAACCTGCAGCAAAAACCTAAAAAACTAAAATTGTTATCTAAAGTGATGTGCCTATAAAATCAAATCCAAGAAAACAATAATAATATATAAGCAACTAAAGTCGTCATTCAGCTTTCAACATCATATAATGTGAATATACACACATTTCATAAAATATAAATATTAATACAAAAAGGGATCCATAAAGTGCTCAAGTGCATAAAAGGCCGTGATACGCTGACCACCCAGGATTTGTTTTCAGTGTCCTTAATACAGCAATAATGTCCTTAATACAGCAATAATAAACGTGACTTGATAGGTGACTCTGAATATAGCGATCTGCAGCAGTGATTACACTCAGGTGTTCCCCACCCCAAGGTAATGGCCTCTCACCTCAGAGAGTGTGACCTCGTAATTAAAGTGGATGTATACCCGCTGAATTTTTACCTACAGGTAAGCCTTATTATAGGCTTTCCTGTAGGTAAAAGTCAAAAAATTTACTATACAACCACTTTAAGTTTGTTCAATACCCATTTATGTATTATCAAAACGGATTCCAGGTCAGGTTGCAAGGTCCAAACACTGCTCAAAGATGTAGCCTCATGAGTCTGGTGCACTGCTCTATAGCATGCCTTAATAGCGCCAAGCCGCAGATGAGATCGCGTGTTCCTACTCCACAAGGTAGACCAACTATCTCCTGTGCCGTCCACTCCAGTCCCCTCCCCTATGCGTTATTATGCAGTGTTCCTGGCAAATTCAAAAGCCGCGGAACACTGTTAAAGTATATGGGACGCTAACATGAAAAGTTATTGCCATAAAAAGTGTTTGGGAACCTGGGTTCTGCCCCAGGGGACATGTATTAATGCAAAAAAAAGTTTTAAAAACAGCCATTTTTTCAGGAGCAGTGATTTTAATAAAAATCACAGGCAAACTAAGGACACACCCCAGGCACGATATTTAAAGGAATGTTTAATCACCCCTGCGGTTTTTATTTTTTGCACTATAAACAAAAAAAGAGCGGCAATTTTGAAAAAGATGCATTATTTTTTACATTTTGCTATAATAAATATTCCCCAAAAATATATTAAAAAAAAACATTTTTTTTCCCTCAGTTTAGATCGATACGTATTCGTCTACATATTTTTGGTAAAAAAATCGCAAAAGGCAAATATTGATTGGTTTGCGCAAAAGTTATAGCGTTTACAATATAGGGGATAGTTTTATAGCATTTTTATAAGAAAATGTTTTTTACGATTAATGGCAGCGATCAGCAATTTTTATCGTGACTGCGACATTATGGTGGACACATTGGACATTTTTGACACATTTTGGGGACCATTGTCATTTATACAGCAATCAGTGCAATACAAATGCACTGATTCCTGTGTAAATGACACTGGCAGTGAAGGGGTTAACCTCTAGGGGGCAGTGTAGGGGTGAAGTGTGTCCTAGGGGCGTGTTTCTAACTGTGGGGGGTGTGGCTGTGTATGACACGTCACTGATCTCTGCTCCTTTCACACAAAGCAGTGAGCATTGATGTGGCATGATTGTGGCACAGATGAGAACTGATGTGGCATGGCTGTGGCATGGATGGCATGGATGTGACATGGATGGGAACTAATGTTGCATGGATGTGGCACGGATGATCACTGGTGTGGCATGGATGATCACTGATGTGGCATGAATGTGGCATGGATAAGCCAAGGATGGAGCATGGATGGAGCATGGATGAGCCGTGGATGGATGGAGGAGCCATGGATGGAGCATGGTCGAGCCATGATAGTTTGGATGAGCCATAGATGGAGAATGGATGAGCCATGGATGGAGCATGGATGGATGGATGGAAGAGACATGTATGAGCCATGGATGAAGCATGGATGGGACATGGATGAGCCATGGATGGATGGATGAGACATGTATGAGCACAGATCCAGCCCACAGTTCTGCTGCACCCAGCTCCCCCCCTCTCCTCACACGCTGTACCGATTGGCGTAAGGAGAGGGGAGGAGCCAAACCGGACATGCTCCATTTGTTTACAAATGATCACGCCATCACTGGACGGTGTGATCACGTGGTAAAGGGCCTCTGTCATTGGCCCTTTTCCCTGATCCATGACACAGAGGGTCTGGGAGACACGATGATCACGGACATTCCTGGATGCGTGTTCTGAAGCTGTTTTTGTAGCTTGAATCAGGCAGATATGAGCGTTTCGGCATGTTTTTATTCCCATAGAAATTAATAGAAACACGTTTTTGTGTGCATTTACACATTTTGTCGTGTGTTTTTGCACGATTTTCTGCTCAAATTATAAAAATTTAAAAATAAAATTTTAATAATATATGAATACATAAATTTAGAATAAATATGCAAATAACTAAAAATCATCATATACAGTATCTCACAAAGTGAGTACACCCTCACATTTTTGTAACTAATTTATTATATCTTTTCATGTGACAACACTGAAGAAATGATATTTCTCTACAATGTAAGTAGTGAGTGTACAGCTTGTATAACAGCCATTAATGTCTGATTAACCACTACAATACAGGGCACTTTCACCCCCTTCCTTCCCAGCCCAATTTTCAGCTTTCATCGCTCTAGCGCTTTCAGTGACAATTGCGCGGTCATGCTACACTGTACCCAAATGAAATTGTTATCATTTTGTTCGCACAAATAGAGCTTTATTTTGGTGGTATTTATTCACGACTCCGTTTTTTTTTTTTTTGCGATATAAGCTCAAAAAAAGCGGAAATTTGGAAAAAAAACAATATTTTCTTTTTTCTATTTGAAAAGAAATCCAATAAAATCAAATTTTGTCATAAATTTAAGCCAAAATGTATTCTGCTACATGTTTTTGGTAAAAAAAATTCCGTTAAGTGTATAATAATTGGTTTGTGTGATCACGGACATATGTACGCAAATGATCATGTACATATGTGTGCAGATAATCATTGGGACGTGTGATTTTAGTGGGACATATGTGGGGGACATGTTTTTATTATTAGGGACATGTGTTTTTATTATTTGGGGACATGTATGTTTTGGGGACATGTGTGTTTTGGGGACATATGTGGGGACTGTGTTTGTACTGTGTGGTGTGTTGTGTGTTTACACTACACTGATGATCAGTGAGTAAAAAGCTGTAAAAAGCAGCCCATACTCACTGATCATCAGCCGGCTGCAGCGTTCTGCTCTCCTCTCCTCAGCGGTGACTTCCGTGTGAGGAGAGGAGAGCCGATTGCCTAGCAACCGGCTGTTTGTTTACATCACATGACGGCCGTGATTGGACACGGCCGTCATGTGATCAGGAGGGCCAATCACAGAGCCCTCCTGCCGATCTGAGATGTGCCGTGTCCGGGTGACACGAGCACATCGGGATCGCGCCGCTGCGAGGGCACGCGCGCGCGCGATCCCGCTACTCCTGAATGACGTTCCTGAACGGCCTGTCAGGAGTAGACGGCTCCCACCCGGCCGTATATATGCATTGGCCGGGTGGGAAGTGGTTAATTAATGTCTAAATCGCTGGCAACAAAAGTGAGTACACCCATAAGTGAAAATGGTGTCATGTGACTCGTTAGTGTTACAAGGTCTCAGGTGTGAATGGGGAGCAAGGGTGTTATCACTCTCACCCTCTCATACTGATCACTGGAAGTTCAATATGACACCTAATCGCAAAAAACTCTCTGAGGATCTGAAAAAAATAATTGTTGCTCTACAAAAGGTGGCTTAGGCTATAAGAAGAGTAACAAGACCCTGAAACTGAGCTGCAGCATGGTGGCCAAGACCATACGGCGGTTTAACAGGACAGGTTCCACTGAGAACAGGCCTCACCATGGTCGACCAAAAAAGTTGAGTGCACATACTCAGAATCATATCCAGAGATTGTCTTTGGGAAATAGATGTGCTGCCAGCATTGCTGCAGAGGTTGAAGGGGTGGGAGGGCCAGCCTGTCAGTGCTCAGACCATATGCCGCACACTGCATCAAATTGGTCTGCATAGCTGTCATCCCAGAAGGATGACGCACAAGAATGCCTGCAAACAGTTTGCTGAAGACCAGCAAACTAAGGACATGGATTACTGGGACCTGTGGTCTGATGAGACCAAGATAAACTAATTTGGTTCAGATGGTGTCAAGCGTGTGTGGCGGCAACCAGGTGAGGAGTACAAAGACAAGTGTGTCTCTACAGTCAAGCATGGTGGTGGGAGTGTCATGTTCTGGGGCTGCATGAGTGCTGCCGGTACTGGGGTGCTACAGTTCATTGAGGGAACCATGAATGCCAACATGTACTGTGACATACTGAAGCAAAGCATGATCCCTTCCCTTCGGAGACTGGGCCGCAGGGCAGTATTCCAACATGATAATGACACCAAACACACCTCCAAGACAACCACTGCCTTGCTAAAGAAGCTGAGGGTAAAGGTGATAGACTGGCCAAGCATGTCTCCAGATCTAAACCCCATTGAACATCTGTACGGCATCCTCAAAACGAAGATAGAGGAGCGCAAGGTCTCTAACATCCACCAGCGCCGTGATGTCGTCATGGAGGAGTGGAAAAGGACTTCAGTGGCAACCTGTGAAGCTCTGGTGAACTTCATGTCCAAGAGGGTTAAGGCAGTGCTGGAAAAATAATGGTGGCCATACAAAATATTGATACTTTGGGCCCAATTTGGACATTTTCAATTAGGGGTGTACTCACTTTTGTTGCCAGAGGTTTAGACATGAATGGCTGTGTTGAGTTATTTTGAGGGGACAGCAAATTTACACTGTTATATAAGCTGTGCACTCACTACTTTACATTGCAGCAAAGTGTAATTTCTTCAGTGTTGTCACGTGAAAAATTCTAATAAGATATTTGTTGTCACGTTAAAAATTCTAATAAGATATTTGTTGTCACGTTAAAAATTCTAATAAGATATTTACAAAAATGTGTGGGGTGTACTCACATTTGTGAGATATTGTATGAATAAAAAAATGAATAATATGTAATTATACATAAATAATTAACCCCTAACTTTAAAAAAAAGATTAAATACATTATTATTATGATTATTATAATAATAATACTACAAATAATAATTTTGGGTTGGTGGTTAAAGTGGTGTTCTAGCCTCCGACTCGAGGTGTGACGGAAGTAGGGACAAGGTACCTGTCACAAACAGGTACCCACTCCCACCCGAAAGGTGTCAAATAATAATAATAATAATAATAAAATAATCAAAATCTAATGGAAAAGCTAAAAAAGTGGAAATAATTAGCAACAAATGATGTAACAGATCATTTCTCTATTGGCTAATAAAAAAACGGCAAAGCTCAAAAACGCTGTATACTATGTCCTGTGAGGCTGAGCTCTATACTGTCCTGTGAGGCTGAGCTGTATACTCTGTCCTGTGAGGCTGCTCTGTTTACTATTTACTGTAGGCTGAGCTGTATACTATGTCCTGTCAGGCTGCGCTGTATACTCTGTCCTGCCAGACTGCACTGTATACTCTGTCTTGTGAGGCTGAGCTGTATACTCTGTCTTGTGAGGCTGAGCTGTATACTCTGTCCTGTCAGGCTGCGCTGTATACTCTGTCCTTTGAGGCTGAGCTGTATACTCTCTCTTGTGAGGCTGAGCTGTATACTCTGTCCTGTAAGGCTGCGCTGTATACTATGTCCTGTGAAGCTGAGCTGTATACTCTGTCCTGTGAGGCTGAGTTGTATACTCTGTCCTGTGAGGCTGAGCTGTATACAATTTCCTGTGAGGCTGCGCTGTATACTCTGTCCTGTCAGGCTGCGCTGTATACTATGTCCTGTGAGGCTCAACTGTATACTATGTACTGTGGGGTTGTTCTGTATACTATGTACGGTGAGGCTGAGTTGTCTACTATGTCCTGTGAGGCTGTGCTGTATACTCTGTCCTGTGAGGCTGCACTGTATACTACAGTGGTGTGAAAAAGTGTTTGCCCCCTTCCTCATTTCCTGTTCCTTTGCATGTTTGTCACACTTAAGTGTTTCGGAACATCAAACCAATTTAAACAATAGTCAAGGACAACACAAGTAAACACAAAATGCAATTTGTAAATGAAGGTGTTTATTATTAAAGGTGAAAAAAAATCCAAACCATCATGGCCCTGTGTGAAAAAGTGATTGCCCCCCTTGTTAAAACATACTATAACTGTGGTTGTCCACACCTGAGTTCAATTTCTCTAGCCACACCCAGGCCTGATTATTGCCACACCTGTTCACAATCAAGGCATCACTTAAATAGGAGCTGCTTGACACAGTAAGGTCCACCAGAAGATCCTTAAAAGCTACACATCATGCCGAGACCCAAAGAAATTCAGGAACAATTGAGAAAGAAAGTAATTGAGATCTATCAGTCTGGAAAGGGTTATAAAGCCATTTCCAAAGCTTTGGGAATCCAGCGAACCACAGTGAGAGCCATTATCCACAAATGGCGAAGACATGGAACAGTGGTGAACCTTCCCAGGAGTGGCCGGCCGCCCAAAATTACCCCAAGAGCGCAGCGACGACTCATCCAAGAGGTCACAAAAGACCCCACAACAACGTCCAAGGAACTGCAGGCCTCACTTGCCTCAGTTAAGGTCAGCGTTCATGCCTCCACCATCAGGAAAAGACTGGGCAAAAATGGCCTGCATGGCAGAGTTCCAAGGAGAAAACCACTGCTGAGCAAAAAGAACATCAAAGCTCGTCTCAATTTCTCCACAACACATCTTGATGATCCCCAAGACTTTTGGGACAACATTCTGTGGACCGATGAGACAAAAGTGGAACTCTTTGGAAGGTGTGTGTCCAAGTATATCTGGCGTAGAAGGAACACTGCATTTCATAAAAAGAACATTATACCAACAGTAAAATATGGTGGTGGTAGTGTGATGGTCTGGGGCTGTTTTGCTGCTTCAGGACCTGGAAGACTTGCCGTGATAAAAGGAACTATGAATTCTGCTGTCTACCAAGAGATCCTGAAGGAGAATGTCCGACCATCTGTTCGTGTACTCAAGCTGAAACGAACTTGGGTTCTGCAGCAGGACAATGATCCTAAACACACCAGCAAGTCCACCACCGAATGGCTGAAGAAAAACAAAATGAAGACTTTGGAGTGGCCTAGCCAAAGCCCTGACCTGAATCCTATTGAGATGTTGTGGTATGACCTTAAAAAGGCCGTTCATGCTCGAAAACCCTCTAATGTAACTAAATTAGGACAATTCTGCAAAGATGAGTGGGCCAAAATTCCTCCAGGACGCTGTAAAAGCCTCATTGCACGTTATCGCAAACGCTTGGTTGCAGTTGTTGCTGCTAAGGGTGGCCCAACCAGTTATTAGGTTTAGGGGGCAATCACTTTTTCACACAGGGCCATGATGGTTTGGATTTTTTTTCACCTTTAATAATAAACACCTTCATTTACAAATTGCATTTTGTGTTTACTTGTGTTGTCCTTGACTATTGTTTAAATTGGTTTGATGTTCCGAAACACTTAAGTGTGACAAACATGCAAAGGAACAGGACATGAGGAAGGGGGCAAACACTTTTTCACACCACTGTATATCCTGTGAAACTGCATTGTATACTCTATCCTGTGAAGCTGCGCTGTATATTATTCCCTGTGAGGCTGTGCTGTATACTATGTCCTGTGAGGCTGCGCTGTATTCTATGCCCTGTGGGCCTGAGCTGTAAACTATGTCCTGTGAGGCTGAGCTCTATACTATGTCCTGTGAGGCTGTGCTTTATAATCTGTCCTGTGAGGCTGAGCTATATACTCTGTCCTGTGAGGCTGTGCTTTATACTCTGTCCTGTGAGGCTGAGCTGTATACTCTGTCCTGTGAGGCTGAGCTGTATACTATGTCTTGTGAGGCTGAGCTGTATACTATGTCTTGTAAGGCTGCGTGTATATTATGCCCTGTGAGGCTGCATTGTATACTCTGTCCTGTGAGGCTGCGCTGTATACTCTGTCCTGTGAGGCTGCGCTGTATACTCTGTCCTGTGAGGCTGCTCTGTATACTATGTTCTGTGAGGCTGCGCTGTATACTATGTCCTGTGAGGCTGAGCTGTATACTCTGTTCTGTGAGGCTGCGCTGTATACTATGTGAGGCTGCGCTGTATACTAGGTCCTGTGAGGCTACGCTGTATACTCCTGACACTATGGGTGGAATACAGTGGACGGAGTGGGTGGATTCTATAAGGGGTGGGGCTTATTAGAAGTGGGAGGGTTTCAAAAAGGAAGGGCGGTGTCTGGCGTCGCCCCATCCTAAAACTTCACCAGCCACCACTGGAGCAGCTATGAGTCATATGCTGACAACACATTTTTCTGGTTGTCAATTCTGCTAGAGGAGCTCATTTTGAATTTTGAACACCTGGACAGATACAAAAAATGTTTATTACAATTAAGTATCAGTTCATATTAACATCATGGTCATGCAATTGCATATCACATTTTCAACTGAATCAGAAACTCTGCTTTAAACTATTTGTAAAATCCAATACCATATAAACCCTGTATATTCCACCCCATATTCATTTTTACATTTCCAGCTACTAGATGCAGTGTAGAAAGTTGCAGCACATTGATCTGTTGTTTGCAATCACAACCTTTGCACTGAAGGGTGAAAGTTGAATCAAGCTTAACTGCAAACTTTATAAGTAAAACTTTAACATGAATACGTAATACTGTGAGAGATGTATTGCTATACAACAATCCACAGTTGGCGGAAAACAATGCTTATTGCCTGTTTAATAATCCATGGCGCCTGGGTTATTCAGCAGTCAGCTGGCAATGATTCCTCCATGACTGACTTACATTCTTAGGAGCATATTCTTAAAAAAGTTGCAGCCAGATGATAATACTTATAATAATCAATGTCTTTACCGCTATATCGTTTTATTGTCCTATTGTTTTCTTTAGTATCTGCAATGGGAAGTTTATCAGTTTAAAATACAAGGAATCTCAGATATCAGGTTTTCAATTTTTACTCCCTGATATTTTCCATTAGTGGACTTAATCTGATTGGCTGCCATGCAGCAAGACACATGGGGGCCTATCCATAAGAGTGCACATAGTAATTTGCTTGCTGTTTCTTCCGTACACTATCATTCAGAATAGGCTTTTGTTTCTCGAATTTACAAAAGGATGAACTTAATTTTGGAGTAAAAGAGAAAATGGCAAGCGGGTTTTTGAAAGTGTAGTGATGTACAGCCGTGGCCAAAAGTTTTGAGGATGGCACAAACATTAAAGGGGTGGTAAACACTTGTATTTTTTCACCTTAACCACTTAAGCCCCAGAACATTTTGCAGCTATAGGACCAGGCCCCTTTTTGCGATTTGGCACTGCGTCGCTTTAACTGACAATTGCGCAGTAATGCGACGTGGCTCCCAAACAAAATTGGCATCATTTTTTTCCACAAATAGAGATTTCTTTTGGTGGTATTTGATCACCTCTGCGGTTTTTATTTTTTGCGCTATAAACAAAAATATAGCAACAATTTTGAAAAAAATTCAATATTTTTTTACTTTTTGCTATAATAAATATCTCCCAAAAATATATAAAAAAAACATTTTTTTTCCTCAGTTTAGGCCAATACGTATTCTTCTACATATTTTTGGTAAAAAAAAAATTGCAATAAGCGTTTATTGATTGGTTTGTGCAAAAGTTATAGCGTCTGCAAAATAGGGGATAGTTATGGCATTTTTATGAATATTTTTTTTTTTACTAGTAATGGCGGTGATCAACGATTTTCATTGTGACTGCCACATTATGGAGGACACATCGAACTATTAAAAATGCACTGATTACTGTAAAAATGTCACTGTCAGTGAAGGGGTTAACCACTAGGGGGCAGTGTAGGGGTTAAGTGTATGTGTGTTTTTTTTACTGTAGGGGGCGTGGCTTGGCGTGTGATGTCACTGATCGTCTTTCCCTATAACAGGGAACAGACGATCAGTGACAGGCTCAGTAGGAAGCACAAGGAGAGGTTTATTTACACTTACCTCTCCTCATTCTTCAGTTCTGCGACCTGATCCCGGGACACCGCAGCAATCTGGTCTGTGGGTCCCGCGGCCACGGTCACAGAGTTTAGGACCGGGTCGCAAGTGCGCTGCCTGCAGCGCGCGCGCGACCCATGGCTGGGCACTTAAAGGGCAACGTACCTGTACATGCTTATGCCCAGCCGTGCCATTCTGCCGACCTATATTGGTGTGAGGCGGTCCTTAAGCGGTTAATGCATCCTATGCATTAAGGTGAAAAAACTTCTGACACTGTCCAGCCCCCCAGCCCCCACCGTTTTACTCACGTGAGCCCGTTGATTCCCTCGGCAGAGATGCACTCTTCCACTCTGGCCAATGTCTCGGCTCTTGATTGGATAGATTGATAGCAGAGCAGCCACCAGCTCCCGCTGCTGTCAATCAAATCTAATGACGTGGGGCCGAGTCCCGCTTTCTGTGAATACACGCAGAAGCTCGGGAGCACTCCCACATGGGTTCCACCAAGGAGAGCGCTTCTCCATCGTGGACACCTATTGCAGGGAGGAGCTACTAGCCGCCCGAAGAGAACGATCGGGGCCTCTCTGTGCAAAATGAACTGCACAGTGGAGGTATGACATGTTGTTTTTTTTTTTTTTAAACGAGGGTTTACAAATCCTTTCATTTTCACGAAGTGTGCTGTTTCAGTGTTTTTAGATCTTTTTGTCAAATGTTACTTTGGTATACTTAAGTATAATTACAAGCATTTCATAAGTGTCAAAGGCTTTTATTGACAATTACAACACTGCAAAGAGTCAATATTTGCAGTGTTGACCCTTCTTTTTCAAGACCTCTGCAACTTGCCATGACATGTTGTCAATCAACTTCTGGGCCACATCCTGACTGATGGCAGTGCATTCTTGCATAATCAATGCTTGGAGTCTTTGTCAGAATTTGTGGGGTTTTTTTGTTCTTTTGTTTTGTTTTGTTTAAGCCGTCACTTTAACTTGACCACAAGTTCTCAATGGGATCAAGGTCTGGAGAGTTTCCTGGACATGGATCCAAAATTTCCATGTTTTGTTCCCCAAGCCACTTAGTTATCACGTATGCATTATGACAAGGTGCTCCATCATGCTGGATCACCAAACTGTTCTTGGATGGTTGGGGGAAGTTGCTCTCGGAGGATATTTTTGTACCATTCTTTATTCATGGGTTTGTTCTTAGGAAAAATTGTGAGTGAGCTCACTCCCTTGGTTTAGAAGTAACCTCACACATGAATGGTCTCAGGATGCTTTACTGTTGTCATGACAGAGGATTGATGGTAGCCCTCACCTTTTCTTCTCCAGACAAGGTTTTTTCCGGATGCCTCAATCGCAAGGGGGATTCATCAGAGAAAATTACTTTATCCCAGTCTTCAGAAGTCCAAACCCTGTACGTTTTGCAGAATATCAGTCTGTCCCTGATGTTTTTCCAGGAGAGAGGTGGCTTCTTTGCTGCCCTTCTTCACACCAGCCCTCCAAAAGTCTTTGCCTCACTATGCATGCAGATGCACTCACACCTGCCTGCTGCCGTTCCTGAGCAAGCTCTGCACTGGTGGTGTCCTGATCCTGCAGCTGAATCAACTGTAGGAGATGGTCCTGGCGCTAGCTGAACTTTCTTGGGTGCCCTGGAGCCTTCTTTACAACAAATGTACCTCTCTCCTTGAAGTTTTTGATGATACGAAAAATTGTTAATTTAGGTGCAATCTTAGTAGCAGCAATATCCTTGCCTGTGAATCCCTTTTTGTGCAAACATGATGGCAGCACATGTTTCCTTGCAGGTAACCATGGTTAACAGAGAAATAACAATGATTTCAAGCACCACCCTCCTTTAAAAGCTTCCAGTCTGTTATTGTAACTCAATCAGCATTACAGGGTGATTTCCAGCTTTGTCCTCGTCAACACTGACACTTGTGTTAACGAGAGAATCACTGACATGATGTCAGCTGGTCCTTTTGTAGCAGGGCTGAAAAGTAGTGGAAATGTTTTTTTTGGGGGATTAAGTTAATTTTAATGGCAAAGATGGAATTGCAATTAATTGCAATTTATCTGATCACTCCTTATAATAGTACAGGCAAATTGCCATCATAAAAACAGAGGCAGCAAGCCTTGTGAAAATTAATATTTGTGCCATTCTCAAAACTTTTGGCCAGGGCTGTAGCAGCTGGAGGGAAGCACCTTATACTGTAGCTGGGGACATGCTATCAGACACTGCTGGGCATGCCTCTGGAAGCAAAAAATGTAGCACATGTTCTATTGGAAAGGTAAATACTTCTGTTACAGGAGGCTGCTGATTGTATCAATAGAGTTGCTTTAAAAGTGATGGATGGACAAGTGATTCTTTTCTGCACCGTGCTTAAGTCAGTGACACTTGTAATTGCGGTATACTCCAAACATTTGTTCTGCTCCATCATATTGGCTGTTTTAAAAATGTGGAAAATGTCAAAAATAAAAACCTAAAAAATGTAAACATTGGATTTAAAATGCTTTATCATGCATTGTTCTAAAGTGCAAGGTCTGTTTATTATATACATCCCCCTCCTCATCTAAAATTGTTGCATTATACCTGTAAAAAAGAATATACTTATAGATAAAGTGAAAAATATACTTACCTTACACTTGGCTTCCGCTTTGGAAACAGTGATGGCATAATCCTCCAGGTGAGATCCTGGGAATGCTGGGTATCCAAAATCTCAGGACCCTGCACCTCAATCTCAGGTGTAAGGTAAGTATATTTTCTAACTATTCTCTATAGGTCTTTTTATTTTACATGTAGAAGATTTCTTGGTGTGGGGAGGGAGTAGGCGGCATGTAATTATCAGACTCTGCATTATAGTGGAAGGTCCATTTTACAGTGTATCTCTATACAACACTTTTGCTTGCTTTGGATTGAGTAGGGAATGTTTAAAACCCTTGTCATTTTTCTTCTTTTCCTTCACTTGCTGATATAGAAAGTTAGAAGAAACCTCTCCAAAGTGAGGAAAAAGTCCTTTATTAAAGTTATTACCAGAATAAGTGCCTGCATTGGAAGATCTAAGATCACCTAGTAGAATATTTACAATGGGCAGGAGAGGACTGGGCTGGGGGTCCACTACATTGCCAGTATATTGGGTTGGTGACTCTGAGTGCCAGATATTTCACCCTTCATCCTTTATTCAGAATGGAACCCACAGTGATACATGCTGAAAATTGTAGAGAAAAATCTCAGCCACCTCACACCACACAAGTCAGAGGCATAACTGGAACCTTCAGGGCCCTCGTTGCAAGAATTCATGAAAGGCCCCCCTGACCCACCTCTTCCCTCAGACCCCAGGGCCCTTCCCATTGATTCAGGGGCCCTTTACTCCTATTGCAGAGCCCTTAATTGCAGTCCCGCGGGCCTCCTTCCTGTCATCTTGAGTAGGGTTGCCACCTTTTCGTCAAGCCAAACCCAAACACTTTAGCAGCGCACAGCAATTTTTTTGAAATCCCCTTTGCGTGCCCTCTTTTCATCTGAATCCATTGGGTTCCCAAAGCCCCCCTTACATCAGAATTCCCAGCATTCATCTTCCCAGAGTTCCCAGAGTGGCCCTTACATCAGGGTCCTTAGAGTGGCTCTTACATCAGAGTCCCCAGAGTGGCCCTTACATCACAGTCTGCAGAGTGGCCCTTACATCAAAGTCCACAGAGCGTCACTTACATTAGAGTCTAAAGAGAGCCCATCACAGCAGAGACCTTAGACCCCCCTTACATC
This sequence comes from Lithobates pipiens, assembly GCF_037356315.1. Classification (NCBI taxonomy): domain Eukaryota; kingdom Metazoa; phylum Chordata; class Amphibia; order Anura; family Ranidae; genus Lithobates; species Lithobates pipiens. The sequence continues at coordinate 48,844,052 of NW_027507784.1, forward strand.
AGAGTCCAAATCCCCCCCTTAATTGGGAGTCCACAGAGACACCCTTACATCATAGTCTGCAGAGCGCCCCTTACATAAAAGTCCGCAGTGTGCCCATTAGGTCAGAGTTGGCAGAGCACCCCTTACATCAGAGTCTGCAGAGTGCCCCTTACATCAGAGTCCGCAGAGTGCTCCTTACAACAGAGTCCACAGAGAGCCCCTTATATCAGAGTCCGCAGAGCGCCTCTTACATCAGAGTCCACAGAGCCTCCCTTACATCAGAGTCCGCAGAGCCTCCCTTACATCAGTGTCCCCAGAGCCCCCCTTACATCAGAGTCCACAGAATTTCCACTTATACTGTAGGAGGGATCCATTTGGACTTTGGAATGTAAAAGGGAACCCTGGTTTAAGGAGAGGTCTGATGTAAGGGGGATGCTATGGATTCTGGTGTAAAGGGGAATTCTCATGGAAAGGAGTCTCTGCTCACCATAGCTCCCCTTACTTCAGAGTTCAAAGAGCACCCCTTACATCTGAGTCCCTCTTACATTAGTACTCACTAGGAGGCAGAAGAGAAAGGGAGGGATGGGGGACACTTCACTCACAGTAGAGGGGTATAGAGGCAGGCTGCAACGTTCCTCTTCTGGCTGCTGGACTTCAAACTTTCTGCTTCTCTAAGGCGCATGACTGCTGGGAAGTGAGGTCAGGGCAGACACAGGAGGAAAGGGTGGGAGGAGGAGAAGCTGATCAACTCTTTCTCTCCACTCCTGTCCGTCCTGGCAGGGGGGTGAAACTGTCAGAGCGGGCTCTGGGCTATAAGAGAGACACTTGCAGCTCAGAGCCCTGCAGCCACTGGAGAACTACAGTCGAGGCTCTTGCCCCCCCCCACAGTGGAAGAACTCCAGGGCCCTGTTGTAAGTGTGACCTTTGCAACCCAGATAGTCCTGCCACTGATATAAGCTCAGTGTGTTATAGGTAATAGTGGCCTACGCCCCCTGACATGTTTTGTCCCACCTCCATAATTAAGCCCTGTGGGTGGGGTGAAACATGTCGGGGGTGTGGCCTGGTTGGAGTTAGGCTGAGGCTGCTATCTCCTATTATACCCTGGGCTTGTGTGGTGTACGGTTACTGAGATTTTTACTTGTTCTGTGGATTACATGGAGTCAGGATGGACTCCTAGCCTGACCTGCACCCCCAGTGGAACACCCCCCAGTGGAACACACGAAATAGGGGACATAGATGCTGGAGCGGAGATCCTAAAGTTAGTTTAGGTTCACGTGATGAGCATTATAGAGTTATCAACTCCTCCTTAAAATCTGGGATCACAGCGCCTAGCAAAGGGAAATTGGTTTTGAGATATCCTGTGACTGAATGCCAAGAGCCACAAAGAAAGCTGATGCTGGACATTTTTAAAAAGTATGTGACAATAGACCATATTCTTTAGTAACACCCATATTTCACTATGCCTACTAATCAAGATACACCATGGGGTTGATTTACCAAAAGCAAATAGACTGTGCAATTTGCAAGTGCAGTTGCACGCATTTATATATACGTTGGTAAAATTTCACTTAATAAAGAATACCCAATCAGATACAAAGAAAATAAAAAAACTATTTTGCATATGATTGGATGATAAAAATCAGCAGAGCTTACCGCATTTACTAAGCTTGGGGGAAACTGCACTTGCAAGTGCACAGTCACAGGTTCACTTTGCATGGTACAATTTCCTTAGTTCACAAAAATCAGTTCCTACGATGAAAGGACTAGCTGATTGTTCTTGTCCTCCGGGCAAAAGGCTACAAGTTCTCCAAACCTTTCACACTCTATCCCAAACTCAAACTCTCTGAGATACACTTTAAAATGGATTGACATTCTTCAGAGCCTCTAATTTACATATTTTCCCCACCATACTTCCAAAATTAGCGTGTCTTTTTTTTTTTCCTAGGACCCCAGACACCTACAATTCTTCTGTGATTTTCCTGAGAGTAACGTATATATGTTACTGTCTGCAAAGAAAAGCTATGGGGCTCCTACAGACTTTGGATTCTGCCTCAAGGTACGGCCATTGTTTTATCACTGTGACACTTAGCAATTTACAGCAGAAATTAATTGTAGAGCATGTGTGGTAAACTGTAATCATGTCTTCGCTGTTTAAGTAGGAGTATTTTAGTGAATTTTATTTCAACAGGTATTTCCTCCAAGGCATGCATTAATCAAAATGTGCTGTGGCCTTCTAGCCTAACAAGACAGGAGGAACCAAAGAAATGAAACTACTGTGTGCGGAGACTGAAGAGAGTAAGATCTGCTGGCTGACAGCAATTAGGTTATACAAGGTATACACACTCTTTTTATTTCTCTTATACATACTCTGTCTATCTTTTTATTTGGTAAGAATTATCCATTCAATTTTGTTTGAACACTGAAAGGGCTTTTTCACATGGCTTATTCTGGACAAAGCAGGACCATCTATCTCTACCCACGTCTTAGTCAATAGGAAGAGGAAGGCTGTTATATTTGAACTACAGACATTACAGTGGCTTAGTGGTTAGCACTTTTGCCTTTTAGAACTGGGGTTCCTGATGTGAATCCTGGTTAGGACACTATCTGCATTAACTTCTTCCCGCCCGCGCTATAGACAAAACACAGCTACAGTGTGGGCCTTAATTGCTAGGAAGGTGTCCCTTACCACGTGATCAGCTGTCAGCCAATGACAGCTGATCTTGTGATGTAAACAGAAGATTGGTAATCTGTATTTTTCTTTCCCCCACGCTATCAGCGATAGGGGAAAAAAATGCAGATCGCCGACTTCTGGCAGAGGGACATTGGTCCCTTACACAGAAAGCCACGGCTGCCTCATCTGTGCCCACCAGTGCCATCTACCAGTGCCCACAGTGCCATCTACCTTTGCCCACCAGTGACACCCATAAATGCCCACCAGTGCTGCCAATCAATCCCCATCAGTGCCACCGATCAGTGCTGCCTATCGGTGTCACCTACCAGTGCCGATCAGTGCCACCCATCAGTGCCCTTCAGTGCCACCCATCGGTACCACCCATCAGTGCCGCCACTTCAGGAGTAGCAGTACAGGTGACCTGCATGCATCCTACTCATGTTCTTACAAGAACTTTACTGATATGAGGAGAGAGCAGAGAGATGATATAATCAGTCTGTTACTGCACTTTCACTGTCCAGTCACAGACTTGGGGCGGGAGGTGATCTAACTGTGTTGTGTAACTGCAGTATAGAAAAGTCAGGTCACTAAAGCCCCATACACACTATCAGTTTTTCTGCTGAGTTTTTCCTTCAGGTTTACCAAAACCATGTAGTAGAAGGGCCTGCCTGATTGCATACATATTGAAACTCCTAAAGTTTGACCTCATATTATATGGTTTTGGTAAATCTGAAGGAAAAACTCAGCAGAAAAACTGATGCGTATGGGGCATAAGTTGGCTTTGCTATCTGCTATGGCTGATTAAATGGGCAGACATTTAAATCATTTGTTAGGTAAGCTGTCACATGTATGTGTATCTGTTTGCCTGGAGTTCAGCTTTAATTGGAAAAGTTTTACTTCTGACTTAGAAAACATGCTCAGCCCCGGTGCTATAGAGCAAGGGTTTCTAAACGTGTAAAATAAAGGACCAGTTCACTGTCTTCAGACTTTAGGGGGCCAGATTGTGGTGGTAGAAAATACCCTGTGCCCAGCATCAATAAGATTAAATATGGCTGCTGGGTAGGTGGTCAGCAAGAGGAGGAGTAGTGCACCATCATTTGTCTTAGTGGGAGGGATAGTACACCATCATTGGTATCAGTGGAACAAATAGTGCCCCAAGGGCCAGATAAAGGCTAGCAAAGGGCCACATCTGGCCCGTGGGCTGCAGTTTGGAGACCACTGCTATAGAGCATGGAAGATGTCTGACAGCCTGTTTTTGGGAGACATTTGCCAATCTACGTTCTTTTTGAATTTGTCAGTAAGAAAAATCAAACTGAGGTACATAGGCATGCCTAGGTATCTCCTCTTTCTGTTGATCAACTTACAATTCTGGCACGTCTGCTACAAGTCTAATTTCTTTATCGTACATCACGGGACACAGAGCCACAGTAATTACTGTATGGGTTATACAGTATAGGCACCTTTAGGTGATGGACACTGGCACACCCTAGACAGGAAGTTTATCTCCCTATATAACCCCTCCCCTTATTGGGAGTACCTCCATTTTTTTTCACCATTGTCTTAGGTGTTGGTCACGAGTAAAGATATGCTGTGCTGAGCTCTACGGGAAAAATATTGCTGGAGCAAGCCATGCAACTGGATCCATTCAAAGTGTCTTTTTCAGGCCGATTTGAATGGTACCAGGGCCTTGTGCCTGTAACACTTCTCTTTTTAGAGAGCTGGACCCCTGGATCCAGTGTTTGTTTTTTTCAGCCATATTTCCTGGCGGGGTGCTTTACAGGCCCAGGAGTGTGGATCCCCTGATAAAAAGGGGCCCTGGTTCCTGAAGGTTTTTTAATGGAGCCCACAGGGAGTGATGAAGATTGGGTGTGTCTGGTTTACCACAGAACCCTGCAGCTGGATAAGGTAAGGGAGATTCCTAAGGAATTTTTCTAATTCTTGTAGGTTGTCTTCTTTAAGTAAATGTTGTCATGCCTAAAGTTGCCACAGGCCGATTTGAATGGTACCCGGGCCTTGTGTCAGAAGAAACAAGGTTTTGTCTGCAACGCTTCTCTTTTTAGAGAGCTGGACCCTGGGATCCAGTGTTTGGTTTTTTCAGCCATATTTCCTGGGGGGGTGCTTTACAGACCCAGGAGTGTGGATCCCCCAATAAAAAGGGGCCCCGGATCCTGAAGGTTTTTTAACGGAGCCCACAGGGAGTGGTGAAAATTGGGTCTGTCTGGTTTACCACAGAACCCTGCAGCTGGATAAGGTAAGGGAGGTTCCTGAGGAATTTTTCTAATTCTTGTGAGTTGTCTCCTTTAAGTAAATGTTGTCATGCCTAAAGTTGCCACAGGGGGCTGTCAAGAGCAGATACCTGATTCCAAGCTTGTCAGTCTAACTCTGTGTCATAAGCTGCACGCTTCCTCCAGCCCAAGCTACAGGTAGGATGTGGGAAGGGTTTTTTTTTTTCTCTTTGGAATGTCCCCCTACCTGGACAGCTTCTTTCCAGCAGGCAGAGAGGGCATGGGTCAGTCTGCAATATGCCGCGCCTCTCCTGCTGCCACCTTCATTACGCGACTCTCCATCCAGTAGCTCTCCTCCTCTCCTTCACCCCAGCCTCCCCATCATATGCGATCAGAGCCCCCACTCGTGCGGGAAACAGTCTCTTTTGAAAAAGATGAGGGGGGCGCAGTGAGAGGTCAGAGGAAGGGGGCGATGCTTTATCACGACATCGGCGTGATTCAGCGTCCACAACATAGGCTGTGTAAAGCTATAAGGTGCACTTTGTGCAGGTGCATACAGCTAAAGGAGGGACACAGAGCAGACGGGTGGCATGTGAGTGTGGTGATGCAGGCATTCCTGGGCCACGTTTACTTAGCATCAGACTGAGCCTTCATAGCAGTGGCAGTTGCTGGACTATTTTGCTCAGCAGTGGGTGCATTTTCTGGTAGTTCCTCTGCATTTGTGCTTGGCACTATGGCCAGGAGGGGAGGTACAAATACCCTAAAAAACAGGGGCTCAAAGGGATCTCCCTCAGGCTCTGAGGAGCCTCCCTTTGCAACACCATCCCCCCTGAAAGGCCTAGGGAGGCTGGTCAGAGTGAGCCATCGTGGTTGTCAGGGGCTGCAAGTGCTTCTGGCATTTCAGCCCCTGTCTGTATTACGCAGGAGGTTTTTTTCCTCAGCCATGATTGGATTGGAGGAAAGATTAACAGATTTAATCGCATTTCACAAAGTGGAAGAAAATGCATTAGGTCCCCTTCTACCACTCAGGACCCTCAAACAGAGGAACACTGGGAGGGGGAAGATGATTCTCCCTCACGGGGCCGGGATGAGATGGATGACTTGTCTTCTGAGGAATCAAGTGGGGAAGGACCTTCTTCAGCTTCTCAGGCTGAGAAATTGCTGGTGCAGTCCCTTACTGAAATGGTCCCCTCCACATTTAAGTTACCCGTAACTGAGTCGGTTGTAAAGCCCACTTCTTGTTTGGGTTTACTGAAGCCTCCTCAAGCTTTGCGTGCTTTTCTTCTCCATTCATTGCTGGAAAAGCTTATATATTCTGAGGGGAATCACCCAAATAAGCATTTTTTCCCTCCCAAAAAGTTTTCAACACTTTATCAATCCTTGAGAGACCATTTGAAACAGCTGCTCAAGGTTTTCCCTAAACAGCAGGACCAGGATTTAGCCAAGCTGCCAGGGGCTTTGTGTTTTGCAATTGATGCAGTCAGAGATCCTATTCTTCAAACCTCTCGCCTTATGCTTGGGTTGGTGCATATGCGTAGAATCTTATGGTTGAAAAATTGGTCAGCCGAAGCGCTATGCAAAAAGCTCCTGGCTGGGTTTCCTTTCCACGGTGAAAGGCTGTTTGGGGATGATTTAATCAATTATATCCAAAAGATATCAAGTGGGAAAAGTACCCTTTTGCCAGTTAAGAAAAGGAGTAAACATCCCTCATTTAAACTGGCTCTTACTCCAGTGCCAGGGGCTTCAGCCTCCAGGCAGTTGCAATGGCCTCCACTGTCAGGTTTAAGAGGTAAACCACAGAGTCAACCCCAGGGACAAAAGAAGTCCTGGTGGAGGAAGCGTACAAGACAGAACGCTAAAGCCTCTTTATGAAGGGGGAGCGCCCCCGCTCGTTCCAGTGGGGGGAAGACTGCTACAGTTCTCAAGGGTCTGGCAGGAGGATTTTCAAGACTGATGGGTGGTCTCCACAATAGCTCTAGGTTACAAACTAGAGTTCAGAGAATTCTCATCTCCTCGTTTCCTCAGGTCAAATGTTCCCAAAGATTCAGAGAAAAAGAAGTCTCTCCTTCAAGCGTTAGACCGGTTTTTGTCACAGAAAGTGATCATGGTGGTCCCCATGGAAGAGCAGGTTTATTCAAACCTTTTTTCCAGAACCCTGTTCTGCAAAAGAAAAGTCGCTACATTCCCTGGATGTAGTGAGAGCAGTCAAAATCTATTTGGAGGCGACTGCTCAGATTCGGAAAATTGATGTTTTGTTTGTGTTGCCTGAATGTTCTAGAAAAGGACAGGCAGCGTCATAATCTACTATTGCTAAGTGGATTTGACAAGTAATTATTCTAGTTTATGGTTTGAAGAGGAAAGTTCCACCTTTTCAAATCAAAGCAAACTCCACCAGGGCTGTTAGTGCTTTGTGGGCACTGCATCACCAGGCCTGCATGGCTCAAATCTGCAAGGCCGCAACTTGGTCTTCAGTCCATACATTCACCAGATTCTATCAGGTGGATGTGAGAAGACATGAGGATATTGCCTTTGGGAGTGTACTGCAGGCAGCAGTATAGGTACTCGAGTCTGATTGCACTCTACTTTTGTTTGTGTCTCCCTCCCATCAGATAGCATTACTCTGGGACATCCCATACTGTAATTACTGTGGCTCTGTGTCCCATGATGTACGATAAAGAAAATAGGATTTTTATAATAGCTTACCTGTAAAATCCTTTTTTTTGGAGTACATCACAGGACACACAGGTCCCTCCCCTCTACTAATACACGTTCATTGCTTTGCTACAAAACTGAAGTACTCCCAGTAAGAGGAGGGGTTATATATAGGGAGCTAAACTTCCTAAAGGTGGTGCCTAAACCCATACAGTAATCACTGTGGCTCTGTGTCCCATGATGTACTCCAAGAAAAGGATTTTGCAGGTAAACTGTTATAAAAATCCTATTTCAGCATTTCACGCATTATGCGGTAAAATAGCCCAATTTACATCTGATGCAGTAGATGGAGTGATAAACAATCTCCTGTGTTTTTTGAATATGTGGAACAGAACTAAAATATTTTTTATAGATTTGGAGTTCTTTTCCTAAAAACATTGTTGCTCGCTATATAATAAGGAGCAAAACATATTTCTAATGCTACGTCTGTATTTATTTTCAGAATGGAAAACAGATTTATCAAAATTATTTAAGACCACAGCAAAAAATTGATGCAAGCAGTCAGAATCTAGCGGCTACGGTACATATTATTGTTTAAATATAATAATAGATGTAAGACTGTTTTTGTTTTTGATTTTTTACCAATCAGTCTTGGATAGAAACCAACAAGCTGAATTACCATTTGGCTTTTTATATCTGTCTCTGAGATTCTGGTGGTGATATCCTGATCCTCTTCCTCTTCATGGCCACTAATGAATCATATAGTTTATGATCATTGTAAACCCTTGCTGGCTGGAGACTTAATTGACAAAAAAAGCCTTGGGGTGGCACTGTAGCTTGAAGGTGGAAGTGCCTATGTTTAATATTGTAATTGTCAGATATTATTACAGTCTAGAAAAAGGTAAATGCATAAATACATGTAGAAATATATATATATATATATATATATATATATATATATACAGTATGCAGTCATGCTAATACAAAAAACATGAGTTTTATTAAAAAAATAAACATTATATCTTTAAAAAGTGTAAATATATTTAGGTATGCAAATTACTGTCAATGGCAATTGCAATGGTTACTGCTGCTAAATTTAGCATGGGTATGTTACGATCATAAACTAGTTAAACCACATAAGGTTCTTCTTCTGGGTCTTCTTGCTGTGTTAATCTGCCTGTGAATCCTGCCAAGCAAGCAAGCAAGCAAGCCACTGCATTTATATAAAGTCTAGGTCTTAGAAGTAGTAACAGACAAATCTGCCCAGGTACAATTTGCCAAGGGTACGGCAAATCTTGTTCAAAATTTGTTGAGCAAACTTAGAGGCAGAAGCCATTGAAGTCAATAGGAGAAAAACCCAATGCTAAGTTCTGTCCATTTTGGAGGTAATGGGCAAACTACTGTCAAAAATGCATGATAAACTGCAAACTGCAGTGTGGTACATATACAAACAGATTTTTACTGACAATTTGGGTTTGATAAACTGTTGTGCTATCTGACATCTCCTGAGAAAATCTGCACATAAATTAGCTGGAACCACAAATCATGACCGTGCAGGATTAGCCTCAAACCCATGGTAGTGACAAACCTTAACCTCATCCCTACTCATGAGATATGTTCCTTGGATAAAGTGACACTTGAAGCAGTACATGTACTTTGAATTGATCCCTTACTAAATAATATGCATATAATGATGAAGTTAATTAGGTTGTGTTTGCATATGTTCTAAATTTTAGAGAAGCATATCGGAAAACTCTCTTGTGGCGATGGATTTTTCTGGTCATAAAAGCAGAGTCATAGAAAATCCCACAGAAGCATTGTCCATTGCTCTTCAGGAGGGATTGTTATGGCGGGTATGTGTGATTTCTGCATTGCCATCTGTATTGTAGAACATGTTTTTTTTCATGCATGCATTGTTGTGTGAATTGTTATGGAATGTTGTTAACAAAATGGTCAGTATCCTTTTTCAAAAATACAAGGACTACCGAATGTAATGCAAATGTGGCCATAACTTTTTCATTAACTTACATAGGCAGTTAAAATTTCACATGCTAGTAGAGTTATGCAGACTATACACTGTTCAAATCTCGGCTGGTTCAGCAGGAGCTGGCCGAGATCCGAACTGTATATGGGCAGGCTGAATTACCAAGTTGATTGATCTATCAACTTGGGTACAACCAGCATGCTGGATTTCACCTGCTATAGCCGCTAGCAATAATCACTGTCTTCTCTCGATGGGGACAGCTTCCCCTACCAGCAGAAGACAATGGCCCGGCAGGAGGGATTCCTGCAACAACACCATCTGTGTTGATGGGGGATTTGAGCTCTTTATGAAGGAGGGGTACAGGATGTTCAACATCCACAGAATGCTACAGAATGTTTACAAAGATGACACAATGGACAAAAAGCAATGCCCTTCATTGGTGACTCTTGTCAGTGGTGTCATTTTTGTAAACATGCTGTAGGCTTCTGTGGAGGTCTGACAGCCTGCACCCCTCCTTCATCAAGAACTCAGTGTTTTCTGCATTAAATCCAATGTATAGAATTATTTATAAATATTATTAATGGCAAATATACATGTTATACACCAAGATGTTGGTTTGTTTTAAAACCTTAAAATGCACATGTGAATGTGCTTTGAGTAAAATGTTTTTTACTAAATAATGTGTGGCTTATTATTTCAATGTTCAACACCAGTATATTTGAGTTGTAGTTACAGTGACAATGTGCTCTTAAATGTGGCCAATTCTGGCAATTTTTTGGCCTCCAAAAAATTAAAGGAGTTGAAAAGCCATAATGTTTTTGAAATTCATGCATTAGCTCCGTTAAGAACAAAAATTTTGTATGTGTGTGGCAGACCCACAGCACACCATAATAGTTAGCCGAGGAAGAGATTGTCACTTCATGTAGCAAATAATAAGGTATGTTTGCATTATTGTAGCAAGTGGCCAAAATAAAGGCCATTTGAGAACATATTATACAGATAAGAAACACAGACAACAGCTGTTCAAATGAAATATGAGTTTATGATCAAATAAAAATATTATTCAGGATCAGCTCCAATTTGCTGCTAAGACACTGCCCCTCTACCCATAAAAAAACAAGGTATTTTTGATGTATATCTCTGCAATTTTGGGAGGGCAATCCATCACAGCCAGTTTCTAGAGCCGTCATCACACTCACAGCAAGCCGAGCTGCAGTCTCTTCAGCTGGGCCTGCCACTGGAGCGTCCACATCAGTTGGCACTGAGGCAAGGTAGATGCTAGCATTCCTCCGCAAAAAATTATGGAGTATACAGCAGCACAATGCCACATGGTTGATTTTGTATAGTGCCAGGTTAATTGGTGTTAAAAACAGCCTGGACTGGCTGGAGAGGATGCCAAAGGTGTTTTCAACCCTATTCTCTGCTCTGGGGTGAGGATCCGCATAGGAAACGGCTTCATAAGATGTTCCCTCAGAGCAAAGGCCTCATCTGCAACAAAAACTAAATTGAGGCCCTCAACATTCTCCTCAGCAGGTGGCAAGTTTAAGGTGCCATTCTGGAGCTGCTTGTAGAACTCTGTCTGCATAATGACTCCTCCATCACAGTTGCGGTCGTTCTTCTCAACATCAACAAAAAATAACTCATATGTGGCAGACACTATAGCTAGCAGGACTATGCTGTAAAAGCCCTTATAATTGAAATAATATGAGCCAGAGTTGGGTGGTGGGACAATCCGGACATGTTTTCCATCAATAGCACCACCAAAGTTGGGAAAATCCCACTGATGATGGAACTGGGCTGCCCACGTCCTGCCATTGCTATGGGTTGGAAGGAAACTGTGGATTCAAAAAAAGGAAAAATAAATTACTACTTCTACACATAAAATTGCAAGCAGATTTGACACAAACAGGCTTGGCTAACATAAGTATAAAACTTAAATGAGTATTTAAAGACAAAAGTGTAAGGTCAACTTATCTGATTCCTCACCCCCTCTGGTGGCCCATTCTAAAAATGTTATGGAGGGGGGAGGTAATAGGTAGATGTTTTGGACAGGTAACACTCTCCACTTCCATGAGAGCTGTTTGCATAAATAATGTGTGATACTTTGGCCAGCCCCTCCTTACTTACACTATTGGCAACCCAGTGGACAGGTAAGAAGCGTCATAATCAAAAAATATGGATACACACTGTGCAAATTGCAGCACATTTTGACACTCAGAAATAACCTATCAAGATAATAGGAGATGAAAACTTTCTATGTTACAATTTGAAGGTAATCAGGCAGGCCCTTGCACTACATGCTTTGGTGAATTCATCCAGAAATATGACCACAAAAGAGGGATAGTGTGTATGTGTTTTGCAAAGTCAGCAGATAGAGTATTTGTATCTGTTGACTTAGCATCGGGGGGGGGGGGGGGGGTTATAAATGAGTTTGGAACCCCCAAAAAAGGCCTCTTGTCTGAATTGGAGGACAGAAATAACATTTGGACACATTTTAGGGGGTGTTTAGGGTAAGCACAAAAATGTAGCTGACAAAAAACATTGTTAAGTTACCATGCTACGTGTGTATGGGACCAGGATAGCATGCTGGGGAGGTTAGTGAAGGAAAATATGCATGTAGGCCAAAAAAGGAGAAGGGAAAGCTTACAGCATGCATGAGGACAAAGGGGACATTCACAGCATATTACAATAATGTTAATTATGGAATCAAGAAATGAATACAATACATTAGCAAACATTAAATACATAGAATGTGATGTTAAAGGAAAAAACATCCGAATATAGTCCTTCTGCAGGACTTGAATAATGGCTAAGCAGGAGGTCTCTGGAATAATGAGTCCCAGAGCCCAGGGGGAGATCCCAGTGGTAAACTTGAGGTCCTAGAGACTTCACCCTGTTGCCAAGTACCGCAAGATAATGGAAAGCCGCATGCATGTGTCCTGCTTCTTAATATAGGGAGTCAACAATGCCAAGAGTTGGTGAAAACAGGGGTCCGTCACCCGGAGATAATTCTGAAAATCATCCGGTTTATTCTCCTGGAGCTCCCGCAGCAAAGGCATAATTGATCATGATTAAGCAACCAATTTTTGGTCCAAGAAATCCTTCTCCTCCTGTTCCTGGACTGGACTTGGGTCAAAGCAATAAGCAATAACCAATAATAGCGTGTTCTCTCCTCCGATTCCGCAACATAGCTGGTTGACGAACGGCCGTTCAGGAACGAACTGAAAAGCACAAACTGAAAAGCGTGAATCAACACTCACCAAACTTCTACTAACACAAAATTAGCAGAAGGAGTCCAAAGGGTGGCCCCTGACAATAGAACTTCCTCTTTATCGGCTCTTAGTGCATCTAATGCGTCACTACGTTTGTATTTATTGGCCAACAATTGTGTACCGTTTGTATGCAAGACAAGTTCCTGGCACACGCCCTTTGGACAAAAATCTGACGCTCTGTTGACCAATAATCTGATCGTGTGTACGAGGCTTAGAGCCTCGTACACATGATCCAATTGTTGACAAGGGATTGTGTGATGACAGCCTGTTGTGTTGAAATCTGACTGTTAGTACGCTCCTTCAGACAATTGTTGTCCAACTTTTGACCAACAAATGTTTGATGGCAGGCTAGTAAATTTCCAAATGTGGTTTGCCGCGATTGCTGCATGATTTATCATGCGACAATTGCTGCAGACCAGCTCTATGATTTTAGGTGTCATTCAAATGAATGGCATCTCAAGTGTGAGTCCCATGATTTGTCATTCACACATCGGCTCTTTTTGATCGTGGACAGAATCGCTGCAAATCTGCCCAACGATTCAAAACTTTAAGTGTGAATGCCGCCTTATTGCTATTTTTCACTTTGCGGATGGCATTGGTATTGTTGCATTTTAATTGCTCTTTTGTTGTAAAGCTCTTATATATTCAGTTTGAATGTCTTGTTTTTTAAGGCAAAACTCCGGGACATAGGCAGGGTGGCTAGGGAGCCTTCTGGTTGTGACAGCTTGTAAATGTATGTTCTTATTAGATTCTTATGTGTGTTCCGTTTTTTTTGCTAAATAAATAACTGCTTTAATTAGTGATTTTATTTTCACCAGCTCGGAGTTCAGGTTTAAAGATAAAACACAGCTTAAAAAAATTGTATCTTTGCTCATTATGATATTCAGTTTTCAATCATATTTTCAAAGATGGCATTTAGGCTACAACTGAACAAACATGAACAAACATACTCTAATGAGACGAGAATTTGAGAGCAAAATACAAAATATCCTGTGGCAAATCTGTACAGATTTAAAGGGTTTATGCTCATATTTGTTAAGAAAAAAAATATTTATAAGATTTTTCCTTCATATCAGGGCAACTGATGAGGGAATAGGAAACCCCACAATAATAAGGTAAAATAAAATTAAAAGTCAATAAAAATAGAAAAGCAAATAGCATGAAGTGCACAGGAGCAGCAATTCACCAGTTATAGTACTGGGACATTTTTATTGTTTTATTTTTAACACCTGCCTTTATACGCACATGAACTTTAATGGCATCCCAGTCTTAGTCCATAGGGTTCAATATTGAATTGGCCCACCCTTTGTAGCTATAACAGATTCACAAACTCTCGCATCCATGTCTTTATGGACTTTGCTTTGTGCACTCAACCCAATCATTTGGTAGAGGGAGGATTATGGTGTGGGGTTGTTTTTTTAGGGCTTGGGCTTGGCTCCTTAGTTCCAGTGAAGGGAAATCTTAAGCGTTTCCACATCAGTATCTGACCTCTCAAATGCACTTCAAACATTCCTATAGACACACTCCTAAACCTCGTGGACATCCTTCCCAGAAGTGTTGAAGCTGTTATAGCTGCAAAGGGTGGGCCAAACTCAATATTGAACCCTACGGACTAAGACTAGTACAGTGGTGTGAAAAAGTGTTTGCCCCCTTCCTCATTTCCTGTTCCTTTGCATGTTTGTCACACTTAAGTGTTTCGGAACATCAAACCAATTTAAACAATAGTCAAGGACAACACAAGTAAACACAAAATGCAATTTGTAAATGAAGGTGTTTATTATTAAAGGTGAAAAAAAATCCAAACCATCATGGCCATGTGTGAAAAAGTGATTGCCCCCCTTGTTAAAACATACTATAACTGTGGTTGTCCACACCTGAGTTCAATTTCTCAAGCTACACCCAGGCCTGATTATTGCCACACCTGTTCACAGGCATCACTTAAATAGGAGCTGCTTGACACAGTAAGGTCCACCAGAAAGTCCTTAAAAGCTACACATCATGCCGAGACCCAAAGAAATTCAGGAACAATTGAGAAAGAAAGTAATTGAGATCTATCAGTCTGGAAAGGGTTATAAAGCCATTTCCAAAGCTTTGGGAATCCAGCGAACCACAGTGAGAGCCATTATCCACAAATGGCGAAGACATGGAACAGTGGTGAACCTTCCCAGGAGTGGCCGGCCGCCCAAAATTACCCCAAGAGCGCAGCGACGACTCATCCAAGAGGTCACAAAAGACCCCACAACAACGTCCAAGGAACTGCAGGCCTCACTTGCCTCAGTTAAGGTCAGCGTTCATGCCTCCACCATCAGGAAAAGACTGGGCAAAAATGGCCTGCATGGCAGAGTTCCAAGGAGAAAACCACTGCTGAGCAAAAAGAACATCAAAGCTTGTCTCAATTTCTCCACAACACATCTTGATGATCCCCAAGACTTTTGGGACAACATTCTGTGGACCGATGAGACAAAAGTGGAACTCTTTGGAAGGTGTGTGTCCAAGTATATCTGGCGTAGAAGGAACACTGCATTTCATAAAAAGAACATTATACCAACAGTAAAATATGGTGGTGGTAGTGTGATGGTCTGGGGCTGTTTTGCTGCTTCAGGACCTGGAAGACTTGCCGTGATAAAAGGAACTATGAATTCTGCTGTCTACCAAGAGATCCTGAAGGAGAATGTCCGACCATCTGTTCGTGTACTCAAGCTGAAACGAACTTGGGTTCTGCAGCAGGACAATGATCCTAAACACACCAGCAAGTCCACCACCGAATGGCTGAAGAAAAACAAAATGAAGACTTTGGAGTGGCCTAGCCAAAGTCCTGACCTGAATCCTATTGAGATGTTGTGGTATGACCTTAAAAAGGCCGTTCATGCTCGAAAACCCTCTAATGTAACTGAATTAGGACAATTCTGCAAAGATGAGTGGGCCAAAATTCCTCCAGGACGCTGTAAAAGCCTCATTGCACGTTATCGCAAACGCTTGGTTGCAGTTGTTGCTGCTAAGGGTGGCCCAACCAGTTATTAGGTTTAGGGGGCAATCACTTTTTCACACAGGGCCATGATGGTTTGGATTTTTTTCACCTTTAATAATAAACACCTTCATTTACAAATTGCATTTTGTGTTTACTTGTGTTGTCCTTGACTATTGTTTAAATTGGTTTGATGTTCCGAAACACTTAAGTGTGACAAACATGCAAAGGAACAGGAAATGAGGAAGGGGGCAAACACTTTTTCACACCACTGTATGCCATCAAAGCTCATGTGCATGTAAAGGCAGACGTCCCAATACTTTTGGTAATATAGAGCAGTGCTTTTCATGTTTACATGGCCTGTTGGGGGTACTTGAGGACTGGGTTGAGAACCACCGATATAGATTTTATATATATATATATATATATATATATATATATATATATATATATATATATATATATATATATATATATATATATTCATTTTATATAATAAAATGTATTAGCACTTATCAATTAATTTTATTACAGTAACATTTTTTTTTCACACAGAGAAAAAGCAGTGGTAGGATCAATTTACATGGAATTAATACGAGTTCTCAGAATTCTTCAATGAACTTAGGTAAGCATATAAACTTAAAATTCAGCAATAAAACCATTTTTTTTAAGTTTTAGTTTGAGTGGGGAATGGTAGAACCTATATTAGTTTTTTTTTTTACTGTTGACTGTGTCACCCTTGGGGATACTCTCTCTTACTTTCTGTCACCATGACTTTCCAGTAGATATATGGACAGCAATAACATTTTGACATATGGACAGCAATAAAAGAGCTTGGTAGAGGCAGGACTGTAGTGACCTCACCAAATTACTCTCCAAACCTCCAGCAGTCGGAGGTTATGGGATGTAGGCACAGGTGTGCCCAGGCACACTCACATACCAAAATTCTAAAAAAAAAAAACATTTTAGGATACTGCTTAGACACAGTTATCACTTCAAGATGTTTCATATGATATTGCAAACCTTCACTTTTGGTTTCAGGTGCACGTTAAGGCTGGGTTCACACCGCTGCGGGGGGAGAACCGGATGTGATTCGCACAGCAAATCACATCCGATCCCCGTAGCGCTGCGAGTTCAGCCATACAGATAGTATGGCTGAACTCGCAGCAGTCCCGCAGCAAACTCGCACGGGACCCTTTTTTGGGTCCGCAACGGAATCGGATCGCATGGGGGTTCACACCATGCGATCCGATTCCTGTGCGAGTCGGCAGATCGCACTGCGATATGCCGACGGATCTGGGGGTGTCATTAACATAACATTGACACCCCCAGCCGTCCGCATAGGGCAGTGTGAACTGCCGGCGGGAGGTATGCGATGCGGGAAAACGCCGCGGATTCGCGGCGTTCCCGCATCGCAGCAATGTGAACCTAGCCTAATGCTTAAACCAGTGATGGCGAACCTTGGCACCCCAGATGTTTTGGAACTACATTTCCCATGATGCTCATGCACTCTGCAGTGTAGCGGAGCATCATGGTAAATGTAGTTCCAAAACATCTGGGGTGCCAAGGTTCGCCATCACTGGCTTAAACTGTTTGATTTACTTAATTTAGCATGTTCTGCAAAAAGTGGCCTTACTACTACTATTGGGGCGGCACAGTGGTGTAGTGGGTAGCAGTCTTGCCTAGCAGTAAAAAGGGTTGCTGGTTTAAATTCCAACCACACCACACCACAACACTACCTGCCTGGAGTTTGCATGTTCTCCCTGTGCCTGCGTGGGTGTACTCCAGTTTCCTCCTACACTCCAAAAGACATGCAGGTAGCTTAATTGGCTTCTGTCCAAAATTGGCCCTAGTATAAGATTGGGGACCTTGGATTGTGGACTCCTTGAGGGTAGCAACTGATGTGAGTGTGTAATGTACAGGGATAGGGACAATTGTAGACACTCAGGATGGACTGGTGTCTTTATGTAACTATAAGGCTGCTATTATACTGTCATCAATCTTTTAACAGCTTTTATGGGGGGAAAAAATGGATAAATATAAAGGTTATCACTCCTTAAAGTGACTATAGGCAAAACTTTTTTTTTTCACTTTGGGTAGACTAGTTTGGATAACACTAGTTTCAGGTTGATGATACTGAAAATATTCAAAAGCACAATTTTTTTGCCAGAAATAGAAGATTTACTCACTTACTTAAATTCCAACTTAATTCTACATTTGTTTAATCAGTCAAAAAATGTCAGAAATGTATTAATGATGTTTATTTTTAATATAAGGTGCTTATTTTTCCTGCTACAATCTGGCTTATTTCATAAACATTTTAAAGAGAAAAAAAAGCTGTACAGGCATACCCCACTTTTAAGTACACAATGGGGTTTATTTACTAAAGCTGGAAAGTGCAAAATCAGACTCACTTCTGCATCGAAACTAATGAGCTTCAAAGTTTAATTGAACAAGCTGGGGTTAGAAGCTCATTGGTTTCTATGCAGAAGTGAGCCTGATTTTGCACTTTCTAGCTTTAGTAAATAAACCTCATTGTCTACTTAAAAGTGGGGTATGCCTGTATAGGAAAGGACCAAACTGATGTCAATAAACCTGATTGGCATTACCTAAGAGATGCTTTCTGATAAGTTTATGTGGATTAAACAACATAGGCAGCTTAGTTGCCATGTGGGTCACATTAGAAAGGACAGGTAGATATTCTTCCTACAGCAACCTATTGGCTACCTTTTTGCCTCCAGGCCCCTCAGCTTCAATTAATTAAAATGTTCTGAATGGGCTCATATCTCAGCTCACTTGTTTTGAAGTGGGGTCTTCTAAACTAACCTTTTTTACATTAAAAAATATACTAGATATAAAAACAATTTCAATTCTACGCTATGTTATTTGGATTTCCTTTCTTTCCCTGCCTTTTGAAGACTTTATATAAGCCTGATTTTGTTTCCCTGTGTAGTAGAATGTTGGATGCTACTATAGTATTGGTCTTTAATTTTGTTTAATTTTGTACATATTTGATAACTACTGAATTACAAAATTGTTCAAATATTTAGCAGTCCACATGTCACAACCCTGGTTCCACCATAAAATATCAAGAGATGAAGCTCAAAAAATGATACGTCAACAAGGACTTGTGAATGGGTAAGTTCAGTCTCATAGCTGATATTAAGTAATGATCATAATTAATTCATTAATATATATATGCCTGTATAGGCATATATACAGGCTGAATAGCCTGTACCTTTTTGTTCAGTTTTGCAACAGTAATGCATAGAAACCTAAATATGGAAAAACACAGAATTATTGGGGCTGATTTACTTAAAGTATAACTAAAGGCAAAACTTTTTTTTTTTTAAAGTTTTGGATGGAGTAGCGATGGATTAGAACCCCTGTCAGTTTTTATTGCTGTCTGTGCCCCATGGAAGAGTCACCTTCCCTCACCATTTCAGCATGACAATGACCCAAAACACACTGATAAAGGCAACAAAGGAGTGGCTCAAGAAAAAGTACATTAAGGCCCTGGAGTGGCCTAGCCAGTCTCCAGACCTTAATCCCATAGAAAATATGTAGAGGGAGCTAAAGGTTCGAGTTAGCAAACATCAGCCTCGAAACCTTGATGACTTAGAGAGGATCTGCAAAGAGGAGTGGGACAAAATCCCTCCTGAGATGTGTGCAAACCTGGTGGCCAACTACAAGAAACGTCGAATGTCTGTGAATGCCAAGAGTTTCTCCACCAAGTGCTAAGTCATGCTTTGCGAAGGGGTTAAATACGTAATCACTCATTAAAATGCAAATCAATTTATAACTTTTTTGTTCAATTTATAACTTTTTTGAAATGCATTTTTCTGGATATTTTTGTTGTTATTCTGTCTCTAAGTGCTGGTTCACACTACAGTGACCTGAAAGTTGGCACAACTTTGCCAGGCAACTTCAAGGCAACTTCAAGGCAACTTTGAAGCAACTTCAAGGTAACTTCGAAGCAATTTCAAGGAATTCTTGGGTAATCTTCCTGTAATGTCGGATCCAAATCACATCAATTAAGATAAGGATCCAACTTGGAGGCAACGTCCATTGAAATCTATGTTTACAAGTCGGCTAGAAGTCACCTTGAAGTAGTACAGGAACCTTTTCTGAAGTCGGAGCAGCTTTCAGTAGTGTACATTAAGACAGTTCTCATTTCTTTTAATGGATTTTCTTATGTCCAGCGACTTGGGGTGACTTGAGGTCTGACAAGTTGGATCCCAAGTCGCTGTAGTGTGAACCGGTACAACCATTAAAATTCTAGACAATCATTACTTTGTCAGTGGGCAAACGTACAAAATCAGCAAGGGGTCAAATACTTGTTTGCCTCACTGTATGCTTCAGGGACCGCACTGATTAGGCATATTTCTACAGTTTCAACCATTTTACTTCTTTATTAGCAATAAAAACTGGCAGGGGTTCTAAACCTTCTCCACTGTATCCATCATGAGATACTGTAAAATACCAAACAGTTTCATGAGATAAATACTCCACATCCTGATGAAATAAATAAGCTTTATTTTAGTAGCATCTATTTGTGAATTGCACAAACGTTTTTGAAAAACGCTATGAGCTATTTTACTGTAATTTTTAAAACCCAGTCTGTTAGAGATTCTACATCCTTGTTATTAATTGCACAAGCTTAATATGCATTATGTTTAGGAATAGAAGCTGCATGGAAAATGCATCTACAAAATTCTTAATGATACATAACAGGCAATTGTATCTCTCCTAACACTTATTAATTCAGAGACCCCTTTGTGAGCATCCAATCCAATGGTCTTGGTGGATAGCAATAGAAGGACACAATGTTAAAGTTTATATTTACACACTTGCTTAATGTTTCACAATATATTAACCACTTCAGCCCTGGAAGAATTTACCCCTTTCCTGACCAGAGAGCTTTTTGCGATTCAGCACTTCGTCGCTTTAACTAACCATTGAGCTGTTGAGTGACGTGGCTCCCAAACAAAATTGACGTCCTTTTTTCCCCACAAATATAGCTGTCTTTTGGTGGTATTTGATCACCTCTGCGTTTTTAATTTTTTGCGCTATAAACAAAAAAAGTAGCAACAAATTAGAAAAAAAAAAAACACATTATTTTTTACTTTTTGCTATAATAAATATCCCCAAATTTTTTTTTCCTCAGTTTAGGCTGATAACGTATTCTTCTACATATTTTTGGTAAAAAAATTAGCAATAAGCGTTTATTGATTGGTTTGCGCAAAACTTATAGTGTCTACAAAATAGGGAATAGTTTTATGGCATTTTTATTGATCATTTTTTTTTACTAGTAATGGCAGTGATCGGCGATTTTGATTGTGACTGCAACATTATGGTGGACACATCAGACAATTTTGACACATTTTTGGGACCATTGGCATTAATACAGAAAATACTAAAAAATTACTGTAAAAATGTCACTGGCAGTGAAGGGGTTAGCCGCTATGTGGCGCTGTAGAGGTTAAGTGTGTCCTTGGGAGTGATTCTAACTGTGGGGGGGGGGGGCTGTGTGACACGTCACTGATCAGTGCTCCCGATTACTGGGAGAGCTGATCAGTGACAGTGTCATTAGGCAGAACAGGGAGATGCTTGTTTATATTAGCATTTCCCCGTTCTTTCTCACCGTGAGACGATCGCGTGTATGCCCAGTGGATCATGGTCACGGAGCTCCCGGCGGGCGAGCACGCCCGCAAGCCGCCTCTTGAAGGGTAATGTTCAGGTACGTTAATCTGCCTGTATGTGCCCTTCTTCCGCAGTATATCTGCGTGAGACAGTCGGGAAGTGGTTAAAGAACTTTTAAATGTATGCTTGTTCTTGAAATTCCTAACATATTTCCAAAAACACTATTTTTAAGACTTTATAAGTAAATAATATACTGTAAAGAAAGTTTCTGGGTTAATGTTTTTATTCCTGGATCAGAGAGGTGTTTTGAAGTTCATCTGTTATGTAGTCTATGCCAGCTGGTGGACTACACAAACTTGACAGCTTGGACCTATAGGGATAAATCAATACTTAAGCCATTGAAGTTTCATTGAAAGCATAATCACATACTTCAGTATTATCTCCTTCCACTTCTAACCCAGGGATCTATTCTTAAGTCCTATCTGATATTCTGAACGCTTTCTACATTTTTTACAGTGCTATTCAGACAGTAAACTGTGCAGAAAAGCACATACAAGAACCAAAAAAAAAGCATATATACAGATTTTTGTTGTTGTGAATAAATAATCAATATTCCCTAAGGATGGGTCAATAAAAGTGAGCAATCAGACAGGAATTCCATGCAATAATTAATCAATCAGGGGATAACAGCAATACAATTAATTCCTCTTTCACACTGAACACGGCTTTGAAATTGTGCAAATTCATCTGAACCTCGCACAATTTCAAAGCCCCATTTCAGTCCGGCTTTGGGGGCAACTTGAAAGACATTTTATTCAATGCACAGATGTCTATTGAAATCGACCCCCAAAGTTTCCAAAGGTAGAGCCATGACTACTCTTGGAAATTGGTGCTTTGCCGCAAAGTTGGCATTGTGCCGATTGGGACGCTCTTATTTCTGGCAATAGGCTCAGATTTGACCTGTCAATTTGGATGTCAATTTGCGCCGATGTGAACTGGGGGCTAAGTGCTAATGGGGATAAGATTTTTGCAAACAATCTGATGTCTTTGAGATTATTTTGTACCTTAAATTTTTGTATTTTTTCTAGAGTATTTTTGCTCCGTGACAGCCAAAGTGCACCAAAATCATTTGTTCTTTCCATGTGTCATGGGCAGAAGATAAAGCATTTTCAGATTTCACCAGTAAGTTTTTATTTGTAGTATAATGTATACTTGTATGAAAAAACAAGCAGGTGTATCCATTAAGGCATTGCGGAGGACAATGAAAATGTGTAAAGGGTATCCCATAGCAACCACTCAAATTTTAGAGGGTTTGCTGTGGGTTTGAATACTGTAGTAGCAAGACGGGCCACATGCTTTCCCAATTCCCTTAAAAGCAACAAGCAGTCTCCGGATACTCTGTCTTTTATGTTTAAGTTGGACCATTAAAGAAAAAAAAAGGGTGTGTGTATATATACTGTGTCACTTAATTTTAAGGGCATCTGTACTTACAGTTTTCTCTGCAAAGTCCCACAAACACCTTGTTACCCTGCTAGTGATGCCCACCTAATGCAGTTTCCAGTGATGGTGTGGCACAGCCTACATAAAGTGGCACTACATGTAGGCTGTGCCTGCTTGCAGTACAGTGGAAGAAAAAAAGGTTGCAGGCAGTGTGGCTAGCAGCATTGTCACTGCTGATTTACAAGCCTGTACTTCACACCTAGTCCTGACCACCTCTGTCAACTGTGTATTTCCCCACAAACTAAACATGACAGTTTGATTTGTATCATACTCAGTTTTTGCATATCATAATGTATGACTTGATCACACATATTGTTGATGCTACACTATTCTGTGATGTGTGGAGATGTGTTTTATATTACTGTTCAAATTGATGCTACTTTGAAATAGCGCTACATCACTTAAACCACTTCCATACCGGGGCCAATTCTGGCACTCCTCTTGAGGAATTTTTCATAAGTGTGTTTGTCTTATTTAACCATTTTGACACTTTCTTTGTGAAATGGTAGGGGTACTTTTGTACCCCCTTACCATTTCAAACAGGGGGGCGGGATCTGGGGGTCCCCTTGTTAAAGGGGGCTTCCAGATTCTGATAAGCCCCCCTCCCGCAGGCCCTCACAACCACCGGCCAGGGTTGTGAGGATGAGGCCCTTGTCCTCATCAACATGGGGACAAGGTGCTTTGAGGGGTCACAGACCCCCAAAGTATCCTCCCAATGTTGAGGGTATGTGGCCTGGTACGGTTCAGGAGGGAGGGGGGCCGCTCTCTCGTCCCCCCCTCTTTTCCTGCGGCCTGCCAGGTTGCGTGCTCGGATAAAGGGTCTGGTATGGATTTTTAGGGGGACCCCCACGTCAATTTTTTTAAAAATTTGATGTGGGGTTCCCCTTAATATCCATATCAGACCTGAAGGGTCTGGTATGGATATTTAGGGGGACCCCCACGTCAATTTTTTTTAAAATTTGACACGGGGTTCCCCTTAATATCCATGTCAGACCTGAAGGGCCTGGTAATTGAATTTAGGGGAACCCCCACGCTTTTTTTTTTTAATCAATGAATGAATGAATTGTCGGCTAATACAGAGAACACTCATTGAGTGTTCTCTGTATTACGGGGAGCCGACAATTTAGCCGCAAGTGATTTTAAAAGTCTTTTTTTCCTGCACAAATGACACTTTGTGCAGGGACAGTTCTAAGCACCAGAAACATGCGCCCCTTCACAGGCATACTATAGATACCCCCCAGCTACGAAATTTAAAGGAATATTACACTTTTATTGTTTCACTTTAATCATTATTAAAATCACTGCTCCTGAAAAAACGGTAGTTTTTAAAACTTTTTTTTGCATTGATCCATGTCCCCTGGGGCAGGACCCAGGTCCCCAAACACTTTTTAGGACAGTAACCTGCATATTACCCTTTAAAATGAGCACTTTAGATTTCTCCCATAGACTTGTATAGGGTGTTCCGGCTTTTCGAATTTGCTGCGAACAGCCCAAATTGTTCACTGTTCGCTGAACAGGCGAACAGGCAATGTTCGAGTAGAACATGAGTTCGACTCGAACTCGAAGCTCATCCCTAATGTCATGCTTTAACATTGCACACACTCGTGGAATGGCACCAAACTTCGGTACTTAAAAACCCTTATAGGTGAGAATTTTTACAGGTTACCTGTTTAGAGTTACAGAAGAGATCTTGGGCTAGAAATATTGCTCTCACTGTAATGTTTGTGGCGATACCTCACATGTGTGGTTTGAATGCCGTTTACATATTTGGGCGTGACGCAAGTATGTGCACATGGGGATGGGACGGTTTCTATTTTTTTTTGTTTATTATTATTTATTTATTTATTTATTTTCCCAAAAAATTTTATTCAAGTTTTATCAAGTGTCTACAAACATTGGTTACACGGTATATGACAAGTCTTGCATGTAGTACAGAAATATAATTGACCTTAATACATACAATGCATATGAAAAACTGATTGAATATAACGTATACATAGAGAATTAAATGAAGTAAGACAAAATATAATAGAGTAAAATAAAGTAAAATAAAATAAAATAAAATAAAATAGAATCCGTTGCAGTAATACATAGGCCTAGTAATTAGACAAACGGTTATACCCTCCAAATGTGAGGGAAGATAAAAGTGGGTCAGGTATCATTGTTAGAATTAAAAAGGAAATAGCACTCCAGTATATAGTAGAAACTATATAGAAAGAAAGAAAGACAAAATAATAAAGTCATAGGCTGAACAGCAATGGGTCTAGTGTGTAGAACAACATCTCCGGTCACCCCTGCTGGGATCTGACTGTGACCGGTGACGGTACCGAGTAGGGATTCTTAAAAGAGTGATAGTCAAAACCTTACTGCCGTTGATAGAGTATTATTTTCAAGGCAATAATTATGTAGCACAGCTGTTCGTAGAAGGGGAGAGAAGAAGGGAGGGGAAAGGAAAAAAAAAAAAAAAAAAAAAAAACAAGTCAACTGGTCCTTGGAGTTACGGGATAGGCAGAGTGCGGTTATCAGGAAGGGGGTTGTGTGTTGGGTAAGAGTGTATTTGTCTAGGTAGCCCAGAAGATCTGAAGTGTTTCCAAACAGCCCAAGTATGCCCGTAAATGTTTGGGGTATCTTTGGCCTGATGGATAAGTTCTTCCATTTCCGAAATTTTGTCTACCCTTTTTATCCAATCTGTTATGGTAGGGGGAGAAGTAGTTCTCCAGAGCACCGGAATGCATAAGTTGATTGCGTTAATGAGATGAATGGTCAGGGATTTGGTGTAGCTCCGGGTTGTAGTGGGACTGTAATGTAGTAGGAATTGGGCGGGGGTCAAGTCAGGGGAATAGGTGGTAATTTGAGAGATCAATCTGTGTATTTCAAGCCAAAACACTTGCAGTAGAGGGCATTCCCACCAAATATGCAGCAAAGTGCCCAAAGCATTATTGCATCTCCAGCATGTCGGGGGAACCGCCGAGGCGAATTTATGAATTTTGTCAGGAGTTCTATACCATTTAGCATATATTTTGTATCGGTTTTCCTGAGTTGAGACGTTTACAGAACCCTTGTGTATATTGTGAAATATTAATTCCCAATCCGCCGGAGAGAGATCTAGGTGCAAGTCGGATTCCCATTGTTGGACAATTTTGTCCGTTTTGATCTCATGGGATGCGAAAAGGAGCGTATAGACTGTGGAAATAACATGTCTTTGAGGTTCAGTACTAGCACATAAGGATTCAAAGGGAGTAAGATCTCTATGCCATTGAGCACCAAGTTTCGAATCCTGGAAGAAATGTCTCAACTGCAAGTATTTGAAGAATGGGATTTGATATTCTGGGAAGGCGGAGACCATAAGTTGATGGGATAGGAGTTCGCCCTCGTGGAAGAAGTTAGATGCTCTTGGCTTGGGGCCAGAGGGAGTAGTATGTGGTGGGCGAAGAGGAAGACCCGGTGGAAATTCAGGGTTTTGACTCAGTGGGGTCATTGGGCCATTTGTGGGAACCAGCTTTAGGTGTGAGCATGCTTGGTGAAACCGCAGGAGTGAAGCTTGTATAAAGGGGTGAGTGGAAAGTTTGCGTTGAATGTGGGATTTGCGTATCCAAGGTAGATTTTCTAAAGGGAGGCAAGAGAAAGTTTGCTCCAGTCCAACCCAATCTTTGTGAAGTGTATGGGAATGCCAGTCTAGAATTCTGTTTAAGTGGCAAGCAAGATAATATTTTTGTATATCTGGGACTCCGAGGCCTCCAAAAGTTTTGGGGAGCGTAAGTTTTTGCCAGCTGATTCTAGAGATCCCGGATTTCCAGATAAAAAGTCTACTCAATTTATTGTATGAGCGAAAAAGGAAGGCGGCAAATTAATAGGGATAGCTTGAAGTAAATAAAGTATCCTTGGCAAAATGTTCATTTTTAAAATGGCCAATCTACCAAACCAGGAGAAGGGACCAAGTTTCCATTTCTGTAAATCAGTTTGGATAGAATGAAGGAGTGGCTGAAAATTTTTTGTATAAAGGGAATTTAAGGTGGAGGGAATTTGTATGCCCAGGTAAGTAATGGAATCCCTTTCCCATCCAAAGGGGAAGTTGAGAATACATTGATTCACTAATGAGGATGGTAGGGAGATGTTGAGAGCCTTTGATTTATTGAAGTTAATTTTCAAGTTGGAGAGGGTTTGGAAAAAATTAAAATCATTTAATAAGTTGGGAATAGAGGTGATGGGGTCCGACAGGAAGAGCAGGATGTCATCAGCGTATGCTGCTATTTTATACGTTTTATGTTTAATTGGCACTCCTTTTATGTTCGGATTATCCCTAAGTTTACGGAGTAGAGGTTCCATCGTGAGTATAAAAATTAGAGGTGAGAGGGGGCATCCCTGGCGGGTACCGTTGAGGATGGAGAAGGCGTTCGACAGGCGACCATTAATTTTGATTTTAGCCGTGGGGGACGAATAGAGGACCATGATCATCTGCAGTAAATGTGGTGGGATTCCTATTGTCCTAAGAGTTTCCTCCATGTAGTCCCAAGCCACCCTGTCGAAACGCCTTCTCCGCGTCAAGGGATAGCATAAAGCCAGGAGTGGCCGTGGTGGTGAGCCAGTGATGTATATTTATCGCTTTTGTGGTATTGTCCCTCGCCTCCCTACCAGGGACAAAACCAACTTGATCCAGGTCAATCAATTGAGGGAGGTGTGGCAGGATACGATTGGCTAAAATTTTGGCGTATATTTTGATATCCACATTAAGTAGGGAGATGGGGCGGTAGTTAGTTACCAACAAGGGGTCTTTATTAGGTTTAGGGATAAGGGTGATATGGGCTTCTAAGAATTCTTTTGGTAAATCGTCGGATTTTGAGAGGTGGTTGAAGGTATTGACCAAATGAGGGAGTAAGGGATCTTGGAAAGTCTTATAGTAGCTTAGAGGGAAGCCGTCGGGTCCGGGGCTCTTTCCGGGCTTCATTTGTTTCAGGGCATGTATAGTTTCAGCAACAGTGATTGGAGCGTTCAAGGCTTCGGACTCTTCACTTGTGAGAGGGGTAGGAGCATATTGTTGCAAGAATGTGCGGATAGAAGTCTCACGATCTATCAAGGAGTTAGGTTGTTGGGGGGAGGGGAGGTGATACAGTTCTGAGAAGTAATGGACGAATTTGTCCATTATGTCCTCCGTTTTGGAAATTTTTCCACCCGTATTACTTCTGAGCTCGTGTATAGTGTGAGTTGCCTTCTTAGCCTGGAGGGCTCTAGCTAATAGCTTTCCTGACTTGTTACTGTGCTCATAGAAGATCCTCTGGGAGAGGGTGAAATTTCGTTTCATTTTTTTATGGAGCACTGTCAGAAGTTCTTCTCGTGCGTTGGTCAATTCTGTTAGCACAGTATCAGCCAGAGAGGCTTTGTGTTTTTTTTCCAAAGTGTGAATGCGTTTAGTTAGAGCTTCGATGTGCGCTTTTCTAAGTTTGTTTCGTGAGGCTGATAAGGACATGAAATCCCCTCTAAGGACACATTTGCGAGCAGCCCATACTGTAGTTGGAGTGGATTCTCCACCGGAATTTTCTAGGAAGTAATTGGAAAGATTTTTGGAGATAGATTGGACTATATCAGAATCCGCGAGTAAGGAATTATCTAGACGCCAAATACGTGTATACGCTATAATATTCGGGATATTCAGGGTCATGGATATTGGGTTATGATCTGAAATGATTTTTGGTTCAATGGTGGCTTTAGTCAGAAACGCTAATTCGTTTTGGGAGAGAAAGAAATAGTCTAATCTTGAATATTTATTGTGGGGGGGAGAAAAAAAGGTAAAATCTTTTACGTTAGGATGTAGCGTTCGCCAAGTATCATGAAGTAGGAGGTCGTGGAATTGTAGTTTAATCGCACGTAAAGTTTTATATGCTATAGAGGTGGTGCCTGAAGAGGAGTCAAGAGAGGGGTTGAGGGCAACATTAAGGTCTCCACCTACAATAAGGGCACCAGCTGTAAATAGGGTTAGGTGTTGAAAGGTGTTGCGAATGAAAGTGACTTGATGCGCATTAGGTGCGTAAATATTTGCAAGGGTTATGGGTTTGTTGTGTAGCGTACCTTTTAGAAACAGAAACCTGCCCAGTTTGTCTTTCATGACATCATCGATTTTAATTGGGCAGTGTCTGGAAATTAGAATAGAAACTCCCTTGGATTTAGCATCATGGTTAGGTGCGTGGAACGCCGTGGGAAAGTGTTTGCTGTGTAGTTTCGGTATACTATCCGCCCTAAAATGAGTTTCTTGGACAAGAACAATATGAGCTTTGGAATGATGTATTGCAGATAAGAATTTTGATCGTTTTTCAGGTGTGTTAAGACCTTGGATGTTAATGGAGTAAAGTTTGAGCTGCAAATGGGAAGGGGTGTCCGGGAGTGTTGACCCAGATGTAGTCATGGTAGCCCAATCTGATTAGAAGGGAGATACTGGGGGAGGACTTAGTTGAAAGAATGAGATAAAGTGACCGGGTATATAGATGCACTAAAGAACGGTAGTTACCGGTGCTTTCTTTTCTGTTTGTCTCTTAAAGGAAATAAAAAGGGGGGGGGGGAAGTATCAAACCGATGAGACAATGGGAGTGAGGGTAACACCCTGTCTCGAAAATATGAGGATCGGTAGATGTACAGTGCAAGGTACCGCAAATCCTCCCTATTCCGAAAGGATCTACAGTTAACTCGCACTGAATGGGGGTCGGTTCCAGCCGGACCGGGAAGATAGATAACGAGTAAAAATAGAAGAGGTATGGCTATTATGCTACCTCACTGCATAACAAGTAAAAGAAGGAGATAAACAATGTAAAGCAAATGTTATATGGGGAATTAAGGGGACCTATCGCATTTTTAGCAACTAAAAAGGAGTTTATAGGTATCTTGAGAAACTGTATGGTGAAGCGCTTCATCAACATAGATATCTTTTGAAAAAAAAAAAAAAAAAAACTCCTAGTGTGAGACACTAAACATGAATGGCATAAACAAAGGTCGAACTACCGCCATTAAGTAGAGAGAAGCCATACTTAACTATAACTCTGAAAGAGAAAGACATCTAACAGACATTCATAAGCAATACATATTTACCACTAAGGCATATGGGGTAGAACAGGAGATCCTGACATCCGAATCCAAGACATTGAAGTACCTCTTATAAGTTAAGCGATCCGGATGAAAGGGGAACTACATAGGTAACATGGTGTATTAATGTCCCGCTATTGCAAAGTCAACTTTAACAAACATGAAAGAAAGGATCGTTCGCCCTGAGTGAGACCAGCGGCCAAATATGGCTTCTCAGAGGAAACTGAGTGACAATTAGTCATCAACAAGTAAGCTCTCGAACGAAGAATATTATAGTGCACTATAATCGAGAGAAGAAAATAAAACAAAACTTGCAGCGTGTAAGTGTTGAAACTCCGGGAGTGACATCTGAGATCAGCGTAAGCAACAGAAACTTGCGAGTTGCAGCGCTACTGCAAAGGAATGTTATAGAGGACAGATTCCAGAACTCGGTAGGCAAGGAAGTTGAACAACAGGGAGTGTCTTTGTTGACGTCATCCAGTGTGGGCAGGTCTACTCGTGCAAGGCAGTATGGGAGTTGTAGTAACAGGCACTAGGAACCGCTGCCATGTACAGTGAGAATGGCCAATGGGATAGCGGTACATAGCTGAGGGTGAGAAGAAGAAAAAAAAAAAAAAAAAAAAAAAGAAAAACCCACCGCCTGCAAAATCAGACTTTCCACAGAATACCGTATGATGAACTAGCCAGTATAAAGGCGATGTGGTATATGAGATAAAGATCCGGTATACGTAAAGGGTATAGCTCAGAAAGCCAGTCTAAAAGTCAAATATAGAAATCACGGAATAAACTTTGTGTAAAACTGGTGGTTCAATCTCAGCCGACAAATGAGTAAACAGGCGTCTATGGACACAGTCAGCGATCCCTTCTAGCTCTCCGCGCATGTGGTGTGAGAGAAGGGGTATGAGCACGGTAGGAACCTCTAGGTGAGCTACGAGCATCCGAGGCGGATGGGGATCTGCGCCGCCGATTAGAACCGGATTGAGCTTCCATGGGTTCGGCCAGAGGCGTATTTTTTTGTACTGCAGAGCGTCTGAAGTCTGCAAACCAATTCGGAACATCGACCAGAGGGATGTTAAGGTTACCACAGAAGTGAGGTAAGTCTTCGGGTACTCTCAAATTGGCAGTGCGACCCTGAGCTGAGGCCGAGAGACAAAATGGGAATTTCCATTTGTATACAATCCCGTTTGCGCGGAGCACATCGAGCAGAGGTCTCAGGTCCCTTCGGTGCTGCAGTGTAATGCTGGAAAGGTCTTGGTAGATTTGAATTGTGGAGCCACCGTGAGTGATTTGTGGGGTATCCCTGGCATGTTTGAGGATATCTTCCTTCAGTTTGAAGTCAGGTAAACAGCATATAATATCCCTCGGAGGGTCTGTGGCTCTACCTTTAGGTTTTAGTGCACGGTGGATTCTATCCATAGCAATAGGTGTATGGAGCGGTCTGTTCAGTAGATTATTGAAGATGTTAGTAACAGCGGGTAAAATTTGTTCACCTTCCACTGTTTCCGGGAGGCCTCTCACCCTCAAATTGTGGCGTCTCCCCCTGTTGTCGAGGTCTTCCATGCGGATATGAACCGATCTTAATTTTAAGGTGTGAGTGTCCACATGATGTGTCGTTTTCTTCAATTGGGCATCCTGTTTAGAAACAGCTTCTTCCATCACAATCACCCTGTCAGTCAGGGAACGGATGTCTAAACGGAGCTCAGAGATGGCCGCCGAGAGGGTATCCTTAATATCTGCAGCGATGGTTCGCAGATCCTGGATACTTAGCTGAGGTTGTGAGGACAATACCGCGGGTTGTGAGTTATCGGGTTCTATACCCGACGCCAATGAGGAAGACATAGGCGCGTTTCGATGAGGAGACCTTTGGTCCCGCGTGCGGCCTTGAGGAGGCGCCGCCATGTTCTCCCTATTTACTCGGAACAGATCCGGAATAGTGTTGCTTGATGTGCGCGAGTTCCCTCGGGGGGAACGGGAGCGCGATGTTGAGGGGTTTCTTGAAGCAGTCCCCATCGGGTAGTAAGTGGAGAATTGTTATTAGCTCCGTTAATCAGATAGCTTTTCGTGAGGTAGCGGGAGCTCGGGGATTAAGCGTCCATCTTCCAGTCAGGCCAGGCCACGCCCCCTATTATTATTATTGGTTTTTTTTTTTTTTTTTTTTTTTTACACTTTCCCTTAAAAACATTTTTTTTTTTTATCACTTTTATTGCTATTACAAGGAATTTAAACATCCCTTGTAATAGAAATAGGGCCGGACAGGTCCTCTTTGCAGAGAGATCTGGGGTCTATATGGCCTGGAAAGACTGAGATATAAAAAAAAAGTGATCTCAGCCTTTCCTGTTAAAAAAAAGGCAGTGCTTACATCTGCCTAGGACAGGCGTGACATCATACCGCCGTGCCCGACCTCCAAAGGTCATAGAGAATGCTAGTTATTCTCTATGATAATCTTCTGCCAGACGATTTTCTCTGGCTCGCAGATCATACAGGTGAGCCAGTAGAAGCACCGGAGGGTTGCAGGAGGGGGGGGGGGGGGGATGTTCCCTCCCGCCTCCTGTAAAAATAATCCTGTAAAAATAATCAAACAGCCACTATGATTCTTTTTACAGTGCAGGGAATCGCTGGTAGGCATCATTCAAATATCCCCACTCAAAGTCCAGGACGTCATATAACATACAGCAGGCTGGAAGTGGCAAAGTAGTATGATTTCAAAGTAGCAGGTCAGCGAG
Organism: Lithobates pipiens; assembly: GCF_037356315.1. Lineage (NCBI taxonomy): Eukaryota > Metazoa > Chordata > Amphibia > Anura > Ranidae > Lithobates > Lithobates pipiens. The sequence goes on from NW_027507784.1 coordinate 48,876,734, forward strand.
ATTTCAGGCAGTACTTGGCTGACATCTGTGCCACTTCATGCTCTGAGGTCTATGCAAGTTGCACCTGAAATTGCAAAAAGTAGTGCAGGAACCTTTTTTTGGCATCACAGCAACTGGATTTGAGACTTGTTTAGACTTTCATATAGGAACCTTTAGTTGTATAACAAATCAGAAATGGCAACTGGTCCTTAATCGTACTGATAATATTGGCGATAAGGGCTTTATTGTACTGATAATGTTGGCGATAGGGGCTTTATCATACTGATAATGTTGGCGATATGGGGCTTTATCGTATTGATAATGTTGGCAATAGGGGCTTTATCGTATTGATAATGTTGGCAATAGGGGCTTTATCGTATTGATAATGTTGGCAATAGGGGCTTTATCGTATTGATAATGTTGGCGATAGGGGCTTTATCGTATTGATAATGTTGGCGATAGGGGCTTTATCGTGCTGATAATGTTGGCGATAGGGGCTTTATCGTGCTGATAATGTTGGCGATAGGGCTTTATTCTACCGATAATGTTGGTGATAGGGGCTTTATAGTACTGATAATGTTGGTGATAGGGGCTTTATCGTACTGATAATGTTGGCGATAGGGGCTTTTTCTACTGATAATGTTGGCGATAGGGGCTTTTTCTACTGATAATGTTGGCGATAGAGGCTTTATCGTACTGATAATGTTGGCGATAGGGGCTTTATCGTGCTGATAATGTTGGCGATAGGGGCTTTATCATATTGATAATGTTGGTGATAGGGGCTTTATTGTACTGATAATGTTGGCGATAGGGGCTTTATTGTACTGATAATGTTGGCGATAGAGTCTTTATTGTATTGATAATGTTGGTGATAGGGGCTTTTTCTACTGATAATGTTGGCGATAGGGGCTTTATAGTACTGATAATGCTGGCGATAAGGGCTTTATCGTACTGATAATCTTAGTGATAGGGGCTTTATCGTACTGATAATGTTAGTGATAGAGGCTTTATCATACGTGATAATGTTGGCGATAGGGGCTTTAATGGACCAGTATAATATTCTCTTCTGGATTATCTCCAAGGTAAAAGAGCTTTATGCTGCTCATTACCAATGACATAATTTTAATTGTATCTCTTTGACTGGAATTTAAATGGAGAGACTCAGCTTTGCCACTGACAAAATAGGTTACTAAGTAGGGAAATGAATCTATGAAGTGCTGCATTCCCTTGAGTTCATACACTTGAGTGCATGGTTGATTCAGTAGACTGCTCTCTTTTGTGCATACACCATGGTTTAGCTTTTGTGACTAACATATCCAGGAATGTAAAAAAAAAAAAGTGCTACACTATTAACTGGTCCAGGAAAAGTTTATTGTTTGTAGTGTCCATTCAAAAGCCAACATGTTTCAGGGGCTTGAACAATGTTGAAACTGGAAGAATCTGGAGGGATGTAAGTCAAGAATTTTGTTAAAAGCTCATGCGCTGTGGTTGAATAAAAACCATACTTGAATGAAAAGAGCCTGGCTTCACTCTTGGCAAAAACAGACAATCCAAACAATAAAATATGTTTGCTCCTTCCAGTATTTAAAAACAATTAATTCATAGTGCGTTATTTTTTTTTCAAAATTTTCATTTACAAAAACAGATCCAGTATTACTTATAATCAGCTATTTGGTGAAATTAGGAAACATGATTTCAAATCCTGGATTGAAGGCAGCTGTGTAACAGTAGGGAAGTCTCTTACACTCTACAGAAGTCTAGGGCAGTGACATAAAAAAAATTAATACATAGACATTGGAGGAGCTAAAGCTTGACTTTTGTTATTTGCTCATCAAAACACAATAGTAAAAATGTGGAACAGAACCTCCATCCAATGGATCCTGCAGGGGCAATGGTCTAACAATTTAATTCTAGATGTTTTTGAATGGAAAACAGTATTAGGATAGTTTGACAATGTAGTGTATGTGCCATCCCCATTAAGAGAAGAACATATTTGAAGCCACCATAAAATATGAAAACAGCTCTGCAGTTCCTAAACAGTTACTGTATGGGGAATTGACAGTAATACTGGGGGCTTATGTATGTAAAAAAATTCAGAAAAAACTATGTATTCCTGAGCCCAGTGCTAAATGGATTATATATACACTATCTCTGCAGCTGCTGTTATCATAAAACAAACATCAATATAAAACAACAAATGTCTGATTGTAAATCAAACACTAACAGCGCTAAATATTAACCACATGCAAAATTTTCAGTTTATCATTACTATGCATAGAACTGCATCACAAAACGCATAAAGTCGCATGCATAAAAAATGAAATTAAATAAACAAAATTATAAATAAATATTGCTCCTGCTACATACACCAGAATGAACTACCAGTTCATATAGCATCTAGCACCTACATGCTCCAGCTTATATAATTTTCTTCAGTATTCATGCAATAGAAAATAATTTACCAATGTCCATATAAATCCATGAGACAGATAGAAAGGGGTGTAGCCACACAAAGTGTCCAAACAATTCCCTATAGTGAGAGTGTTTCTTCCTTATCCTCTACCCCTTCACCGTTCACACCATGTGCACTATCCCTTAGGTGGCTGCTTACCAGAGGGTCTATGCAATAAGGCTCTATTAAGGCTGTTTCACTGCTGGGTGTCGGCTTTCCACTCCTCCACTGGTCTCAATGGTCTCATTAACGTCAGTAGCATGTAAGGATAGACATAAGGCTCCAATAGCGTTATACCCTTTTGTTATTCTGAAGTAAGAGGGATTAATGCTATTGGAGCCTTATGTCTATCCTTACATGCTACTGACGTTAATGAGACCATTGAGACCAGTGGAGAAGTGGAAAGCCAACACAAGCAGTGAAACAGCCTTAATAGAGCCTTATTGCATAGACCCTCTGGTAAGCAGCCACCTAAGGGATAGTGCACATGGTGTGAACGGTGAAGGTATAGAGCGGGGATATGCAATTAGCGGACCTCCAGCTGTTGCAGAACTACAAATCCCATGGGGCATAGCAAGACTCTGACAGCCACAAGCATGACACCCAGAGGCAGAGGCATGATGGGACTTGTAGTTTTGCAACAGCTGGAGGTCCGCTAATTGCATATGCCTGGTGTAGAGGATAAGGAAGAGACACTCTCACTATCGGGAATTGGTTGGACACTTTATGTGGCTACACCCCTTTCTATCTATCTCATGGATTTATATGGACACTGTTAAATGATTTTCTATTGCATGAATACTGTTACACACTCAAGAAAATTATATAAGCTGGAGCACGTAGGTGCTAGATGCTATACGGACTGGTAGTTCATTCTGGTGTATGTAGCAGGAGCAATATTTATTTATAATTTTGTTTATTTAATTTCATTTTTTATGCATGTGACTTTATGCGTTTTGTGAAAAACTGAAAATTTTGCATGTGGTTAATATTTAGCACTGTTAGGCCGCGTACACACGGGCGGATTGTCTGCCCAACTAAGTTCGTCAGACAATCCGACAGACAATCCGTCCAACATTTGAATGAACGGACTTGACCACACACGATGAACAGACAGTCCGCTGAAAGCTTGCGCGATGACGTGTACGGCACGTACGACGGGACTAGAAATTCGACGTCCAATACACTGCAATGCAACCTTCGGCGTGTAAATCCTTTCTGAGCATGCGCCATACTTAGTCCGTCCAACTTGCCTACACACGAGCGGACTGTCCGCTGAAACCAAGTTTGGACGGACAAAATTACGGAAATTCCGAAAGACTTAGTCCGTCAGACTGTCCGCTGAAAAAGTCCGCTGAAGCCCACACACGAGCGGATTGTCCGCTGAAACACGGTTCAGCGGACTAAGTTGGGCAGACAATCCGCCCGTGTGTACGCGGCCTTAGTGTTTGATTTTCAATCAGACATTTGCTGTTTAATACTGGGGGCTTCCTTTTCCCCATCATGTGCACAGAACAGTGTCTTCCCCATATAATAATGTGCTGCAAGCTTCCAACTTCTGATTAGCAGCCAAGCATATGTAAATTGGCAGCCAGGGGCTGGCTGCAAAGTTCTTGCATGTAAGGTGCTAATCAGCCCATATGAAATGGTCCTTGATCAGGTGTACACTCCCATGTAGTCTCATAGGCCTCATTCACATGAGGTGGATCTGCTTCCACGGAGTCTGCCTCTGTCTGCCAGCTCAGCGGGAGATCTCTCCGTTGATCTCCGCTGAGTCGGCAGATGACAGGTCCCTTGTCGAGCACCGCTAGTTTCTATGGAGAGATCGGATGAAAACGGACAGCATGTCTGTTTTCATCCGATCTCACCTGGTCCGATCCTCCAGCAACGGATCCGAACATAGGGCTATCTGTCTGCTTTTGGCATATCGGACCAGGTCGGATGTCAGCGGACATGTCACCGCTGACATCCGTCGCTCCATAGACTAGCATGGAGGGCCCGTTCAGGTCCGCCATCAAAACTGACAGGCAGACCCGAACGGTGCGACAGTGAGAAAGGGGTCTTAGGCTACTTTGACACTGGGGCGTTACTGTTAGCGGTAAAGTGCCGCTAGATTTAGCAACGCTTTACCGCTGTTTAAGCGGCGCTTTTCAACCAGTAGCGGGGGGGGGGTTTAAACCCCAAGAAGGTGTTAAGAATGGGTTAAAAGTGCCCATGTTGTGGCACTTCTGAAGCGCTTTTCAGGTGCTTTGGAAATGCTGCCCGTACAGCGTTCCTACACCGCCCCAAAGATGTTGCTTGCAGGACTTTTTTTTCCGTCCTGCCAGTGAACCGCCCCAGTGTGAAAGCACTCAGGCTTTCACACTGGGGAGGCATGAGAGGCAGCTGTCAGGCAGCTGTCAGGCGCTTTACAGGCGCTATTTTTAGCGATAAAAAGCCTGAAAAATATGAAAGGGGTCTTAAGGAGGTGGAGAGGTTTTTCTCATTCAAAATTTTGCATGTGGGGCTGCTATAGGTATAACTATGGCGTTTTTACATCACATTGCAATGTTTATGAACGTATTATTCGCAGTAGGGACTTAGTTGTATTTGTTGTGACCATTTCATTTTTTTTTTTATTACTTTTACTATTTTCATTTTTTTTTACATTTAATTCATTGTGCATTGCTGATTCTTTTTTGTCTTTGACCAGATAGAAGATGGAGGAGAGCTGTACTACACATTAGATGACGGACACACAAGATTTACTGATTTGACACAACTTGTTGAATTTCATCAGTTGAATAAGGGAATATTGCCATGTACACTGAAGCACTACTGTACCCGCGTTACAGTCTAATGTTAATATGTTCAAAATACTGTAAATATTTTCCCCCAAATCATGACATGATTGAAAATGTACAGTGACAGAAAGAGACTTATTTAGGCAACAATGCAATGATCAAAAAGTGCAGTAACCCACTGCAACCAGAAAACTATTGTTAACTAAATAGACTGCAGTAACCTGAGCTCTGGTTACTGCAATTTTCACATCTCTTTTGATGTTGTCATTTTAATGGTTAGGCCTGGTTGGGATTGTACTGTAAAGAAAATATTCCTTGCACTTATATTAAAAAAAGAAAATTGAAAAATATGCTTGTTTAATAAGGCAGATAAGGGTGTAAAATGCATAAAAACCAATAAAAAATAAATCTTGTTTTACTTGCTATAAGTTGCTACACATTGCAAATTATCATGGACCTTCGAATTCAGGGCAAACACAGCAGGTTTGCTTTCACACTCGACCCATCACCATTCACCAACAGCGTATATGGTGACCTTTACTTCTCTCCTCTGCTGCTGCTTTTAGTGCCAAGAACAAAAGAAAATGCCTGACACTACGGAGCATGTTACCCCATGTGCCAGAGCTGGCCTAATCAACACTGTGCCACTGGGTAGTCCTTAGTCCCATGTGAGCGTAGACTTTGACAACTATACAGGACCTTCCATTGCTTCTGGCAGCAGGAAAGTGCAGCATGAGAACAAAGTGGTGTGGGAGCAAAAGGAAGTATATGTGGATAGGGGCAAATTTAAAATGAAGTTGCTATATCACCCCATGTGGGTTCACTTTAAAGGGTAACCCACTTTCGTGGGGGAAAAAATAGCAAATAAAGAAAAAATAATATAATGTATACAATTGGGACACAAGTTATATTGTAATTGAATGCTATTGAATATTACCTTTCCTTTTCAATAAGCAGCCACTGTAATTTTCTGAAAAAACAATGCAATATGGCTACCTTTAAGCCCCTGTACACACGGTCGGAGATTTCCACAACCAAATCCGTCGGATTTTGCCCGTCGGATTTTGTCCATCGGATCTTGTCCGAAACTGTTGCATACACACGGTCAGACAAAGTTGGCGAAAAATCAGATCGTTCAGAACGGGATGACGTAATTTCATTACGATGGGACTACATTCAGGCTAGTAGTCAATAGCTTTGATGTAGGAATTTGATCTGAGCATGCGTGGCACTTGGTCCGATCAAAATTCTCTACACATGATCGGAGTATGTCCGATCGGCCCAGTTGGTCTGGAAATATTTCCAACATGTTGGAAAATTGGGTCCGACGGATATTCCGATGGAATCAGTCCGATGCATACCACACACAGTCGGATTATCCGATGACACGGTCCGATAGGACACATTCCGACGGATTCTCCGATCGTGTGTACAAGGGCTTAGTGTTCTGTTTGTGTGATTGGCTTGCTGATTTTCCCAGAAGTTTGCACTAAGGTACAAGTCAGATTTCAGGCATCCCCTGCAACAAAAATGTCATTTTTGGTGAGATACTCCCAATAGGAACCATGTCTAAAGGGATGCAGGCCCAGCAGCTTTCCTCATTAGTGCTCTGCAGGTCCACAGCTGATTGATAATTATCAAACCACTTCCACTAGTGTCACTTTCCCACATGGACACAGACAAACACGCAGGGGTTTCTTCAGAATAACACAAGGTAGGAATCTGCAACAACGTTTGTTAAAATCCTTGTAATGTACATAGATCACCCAGAGGGGAATGTATTTTTTCTCAACAAAAGTGGAGTTACACTTTAAATCCCAACTGTAGTCACAGTATAGATATGCAGTCAGATAGGGAAAGCCCTACATAGGCTTGAGATTGGCCTAGATGCTTAGGTTTGAGAGTGGCCTAGATGCCTAGTCTGCTTTGTTGCCAGCAATCCATGTGTTTATGTAGATTTGGTATGCTAACTATCTTCTCCTCAGATCGGTTTGAGTATAGCAAGGATTTTAGATTGTAAACTTATTAAAGGCCAGAGATTTCTTTGCTTGGCTGAAGGCCTGAAAATTAAGCACCTTATTTATTTAGCCCTGACATGAACTGTTCAATTTTTTGCCTTAGTATTATCTAAGGTAATAGTGAGAGGCTTAACATTGTACAACATTGCAAAAGAAAATCACCCTTGCTGCTAAAGCCTAAAGGCTCTGTACAATCAAACTGCTGTTATGTCATTTATTTGGGTTTAGGGTTCATTTACGCTGTTGTGCGTCAATGCATATTGCTTTGCATGGGTTTCTTATATATGGGCCCTCAATGCACACACATGAACCACAAAATGGACCTGACTTTTTTTTTACAGAGTATATAGCAACACAAAATGTTTTCTGTATATACACTATATTGCCAAAAGTATCAGGACGCCTGCCTTTACACACAAACATGAAACTTAATGGCATCACAGTCTTAGTCCGTAGGGTTCAATATTGAGTTGGCCCACCCTTTACAGCTATAACAGCTTCAACTCTTCTGGGAAGGCTGTCCACAAGGTTTAGGAGTGTGTCTATGGGAATGTTTAACCATTCTTCCAGAAGCGCATTTGTGAGGTCAAGCACTGATATTAGACAAGAAGGCCTGGCTGGCAGTCTCCACTCTTCTGGGTGAAGTTTCTTCTAAAAGAAATACTTTTGGGAATGTCAGTCTCTTGTGTCTCCTGTAGTGCTCACTGGTTTCTCCCCTACAATGTTCATAGAAAATGATGGTGTTACAAAATGTAGCAGTAGACATATTGGTGAAAAAAAAAAACTAAAAAAAAAAAAGAAAATACAAAAAAACTGGTAAATAAAAAAAAAATCACTATGATGAAGCAGGGCCAAGGAAAATAATGGATTATGCTTTCCTTTAAGCCAGTCTAAATTGCTGGCTAAAATATGCTGGCAAATATTTTATACATTTACAGATGAGGCTCTTGAAAACTATAGTCTGTTAAAAGTAAAGCAAAAAAACTACAGCCCAACCAAATAATTACAATTTACTTGCATATGAATTAATACTAGAAGACAAATATTGTCTCTTAAGCCATGATTAGCATTACCATTGGAATGGAAATGACCAATTCAGTATATAGTGAAATGAAGATTTGCATTTTTAAATGACATACGGTACCTTCCATTAAAACATGCTGACGGAGACATCTTTCTCAGTGCTCCTTATTAAATGCACACCCCTGCCAGTTACTGTAAATCTTTTATAGCTAAAGATCTAAAGTTCATGTTTAAATTGTTTCCACTGAAATTATTTAGTTTACTTTTTTTGTCAAAGCTTAATTGAACAAGCTGAGGTTAGAATATGTGTGTCTATCATGCACAGCAGTACCAGATTTTGCACTCTCGAGTTCTAGTAAGTCAACCCCTATGGCCGCTTTCGCATGTGGCAGACTTCGGCTGTGATCCGCTTGCTCAGCAGGGGATCTCCCCGCTCAGCAGACAGATGACAGCTTATACAGAGCAGACACAGCCCGATCTCCTCTATGGGAGGTTGGATGTATAAGGACTGCCTGATGGATGGAAGAGAAACACACATCTGTCTGTTTTCGAAACATGTCTCTTTACACCCGCTGCTCCATAGAATAGAATGGAGATTTTGATTGGGTCCCCAGAAAATCAGACGGGCAGACCTGATTAGAATGTTTATGTGAAAGGGACCTATCAGTTTTCAGAAAGGCAGTACAAAAAATAGTGAAGATGTGCTTGGAAAGCACCTAAAGCCTCATTAGGGTTCATAGATATGCTTGTGAAAAGATCACCGAAATATAATTTCCTGAAAAATGGCAGCATACATATGAAATAGGTCCGCCCCTATATCCACCCATGGGACCTGTTTAGCTCTATAAAAGTCTGACTGAGAGCTACCTCCCCCATTCTCCTTTTTGTCCTCCAAAAGATCAACACCTACAGGCCATTACACTTAGGATAAAGCTCTTACTTGCCGACTACATCTGAGTCTGTCTGGGTTCAGCCTCTCCCAGTATGCAGTCCCACATATTAGACTGCTAAATGCACCAACAAAGTGGGGAACCCCTTCTGGTGGTCTTTTGGGGTTGAGGTGTTCTCTAATCAAAGACGACAATCCTCTTCTGGCATACCTGTTTTGGAGTCTGTATGATACCAGCTGGGACTGTATGATGTCTTCTCTCCTATGGAACTCTTCCAGGTCTGTCAATTTCTATAAAACTTTTTTCTCTTTCTTGCTCTCATGTCTCTAAAGACCCCATGCACACTGTGCAGCTTTTGTTGTCTGATTTCCAGGACCATGTGGTGCAGGGGCCTGCCTGATTACATACAAATTGAGGCTCTTAACCACTTAAAGACTGGCTCACACTGATATATGTCGGCAGAATGGCATAGCTGGGCAAAGTAACATACCTGTACATTATTTTGGATTTCCTGCCGTGCGCGTGTGACCATGATCGTGGGACCCATGGACTCAATGTCTGCCGGGGTGCCCGCGATCATGTCACAGAGCTGACGAAGGGGGAGATGCCAGTGTGAACACAGCATCTCCCTGTTCTGCCTAGTGACAGGACACCGATCGTCTGCTCCCTCTCATCGGGAGCAGCAATCAGTGTTGTGTCAATGCTAGCCCATCCCACAGACAGTTAGCATCACTCCCTAGGACACACTTAACCCCTTCCCCGCCCCCTAGTGTTTAACCCCTTCACCGCCAGTGACATTTTTACAGTAATCAAAGCAATTTTATAGCATTGATCGCTGTATTAATGCCAATGGTGTCAAAATTGTCTGATGTGTCCGCCAATAATGTTGCAGTTATGATAAAAATCACTGATTGCCACCATTACTAGGAAAAAAAAATTATTAATAAAAATGCCATAAAGCTATCCCCTATTTTGTAGCAAACCACTTATTGCGATTTTTTTTCTTTTTTTTAACCAAAAATATGTAGAAGAATATGTATCGGCCTAAACTGAGGAAAAAAATATTTTTTATATATTTTTTGGGGATATTTATTATAGCAAAATGTAAAAAATATTGCTTTTTTTTTTTCAAAATTGGTGCTCTAATTTTGTTTATAGCGCAAAAAAACCCTCTGCAGAGGTGATCAAATACCACCAAAAGAAAGACATTGTCGCACGACCGTGCAATTGTCAGTTAAAGCGGCGCAGTGCCGAATCGCAAAAAGTGGCCTGGTCATTTGGCAGCCAAATGGTCCAGGTCTGAAGTGGTTAAGGTTTGATCTCATATTGTGCGGTTTTGGTAAATCTGAGGGAAAAAAATCTGCAGAGGATTGTATGATGTATAGCCAGCTTAAAAGTGTCCTTTTGTGTGGATGGGAGTTGGCTTCCCTCTTAATTGTGCTAGCCCTTTTTTGATTAACACAGAGTTGAGAGAGAGCTGAGTCTCTCTCTGTCTCAGGTGCTCTATTTACAGAACACAAATGGTCAGGTATCCAAAGAGGCAGCATCTTATTCACTCATGAGAAACAGTCAACACTCAATGACAGGTAAGTCTTGCTATCCTAGTAATGGGGATAGAAGGAAGGGGGGGGGGGGCAAGGAGCAATGTAATACTAGAGGATGGGGGGGGGGTTGCCCAGATTTATTTTATTTAAATTTGTTACTCTTTGCCAACAACAAAAAAAAGGGGGTATATATGTATTTTTTTTTTCTCTCTTGCTTCCCTTATTTCTCTCTGTTGCCATGCAGTCCCCCTTGCACCTTTCAGTTCTTCTGCCAGCATGAGCCTAACACCACATAACCAAGACCACAGCAATACCAGGTTAGGACCAACTTTGGGTAAGAAGATGCAGGAAAAAGAGTGCATTCTGCCCTGATGGGCGTGTTTTCCTGTCTATTGCAGTCCCAGTCCCAGTCACTCACACTGCCGATCTAGGAGGTCCAGAAGCCCTCTGGATCATCTGGATTTTTCCAGGGTAGAAAGTGACTCCTCCAATCCTGGCAGGCCCCAGTACAAAGGGAGCAAATGTACACTTAAGAGAACACAAGCAGCTTCTCCTCTGAGGGCTCAGCACCCGAAAGGAAAATGTTGATCATGTGGAGATGACCTTATGCCTGGAAAGCTACTTTTCAGCAACTGCTTCAGGCAGCTTGCCAGAGACCAGGAGTATGAGAGTCAGCAGGTGTCAACCTTGCTCAAAAAGTAGTCCCCAACTCCCTGTCAGAATTTTCCAGCCGTCTAGGGCAACCAGGGACAGAAGCGGATGAACAGTGTGGGCCCTGCACCAGATCTAAACCAAGCCATTCAACCCTCTCTAACTAGAGGGCTTCCAGGCACTTCAGGGGTCACTGCAGCCCAGCAGATTAGGCAGGCTGATCCCCCAGACCTAGTATTACAGCCAGCCTTCCAGGCAGAGGGAGAAGATACCGCCTCCTCCTCGGCTGAGGATCCTGAAGGTTCAGGTTTTGATTTTGTGCTAATACCACTATTCATTAAGGCAGTAAAAGCTGCACTAGAATGGGAGGATCTGGAACCTCCTCCAAAGAAGGAGAAAACCTATTATCACACACCATACAATCTGATTTTAAATTGTGTTGCCATCGCTGCACAACACACATTAGGTACCGTTATCCTTTCAGGGCACCCCAAATGCAATGCGATTCTGCTGTGATTGTCACATGGGAGAATGTGCCTTTAAAAACATTGTGCAAAGCTTATCACCCCTAAAAAGGAGAAGGGCTTCTTTGTGCACATGTAGGGCAGCCAAGTGAATGGGCCGCCCCCATGCAAGTTGCAACATTGCGTACAAATTGCTCTTTGAAAATTGCATAGCAGGAACACTTGTCCCCTCTACATGAAAATATCAAATGTCTCTGAAAGTGACCTAAGCATAGATCGCTTTTCAGTGCAATAGCAGAGCTTGCTGCGAGTGTGAACAGGCCTTTGGGTTCCATAGGAGGAACCTAAAGAAACAGGTAAGCCACCTTTCCTCTTATGACAGAAATAAGAGGCCTGTTTCAGGAAGAATGGGAAAAGGGGGAGAGAAAATCCTCTTCAACCAATAGGTTGCAGAAGTTGTATCCACTAACGGAGGAGGATGCGACTCCTTTATCTAACCCACCAATGGTGGATGCAGCAGTCACCAGACTGGCCAGCAATGTGACACTTCCGATGGAAGACTCTTACTCCTTTCACAATATCCTTGATTGACGCATTGACATGGACATAAGAAAGTTTTACCTCACGGCAGGTGGTACTTGTAACCCCGCCTTTGCTTTAGCATCCGCAGCAAGTGCTATACGAGTGTGAGTGCAGAACTTGGAGCGACCAAAAACCAGCTGCCAAAAGAAAAAAATCATCAAGGCTCTTGATGAGATAAAACTCTTGGCGGACTTCACAGGTGAAGCAGCTATAGACATCATTCGTTGGTCCTCCACAGCCATGCTCAGCTCAGTCACAGCCAAAAGAGCGCTTTGGCTAAAACCCTGGGCGGCTGACCCATCCTCAAAGCAGAATTGCTGTAAACTGCCTTTTGATGGGAAGGCACTGTTTTTCCAAAAAACTGGAGACTGCCATCTTCAGGGTTGCAGGAGGAAAATCAAACCTTCTGCCCTAGAATCGAAGGTCCAGACCAGGGTCGGGAACCTGTGGCTCCTTTGATGGTGGATCTGCCTGCTTGTATAGTGGTAAGCAAGCAAGCAGACAATCGTAGGGGAGATGTGTATATTAGAGTGGGGAGATATGTATATTACAGTGGGGGGAGATGTGAATATTACAGTGGGGGGAGATGTGGATATTACAGTGGGGGGAGATGTGGATATTACAGTGGGGAGATGTGGACATTACAGTGGGGGAGACTTTAAAAGTGCTGGTCTTACATAAAATGCACACATTTACTTGTATTTAGTTTTAAACATATTGTATGGCTCTCACGGAATTACATTTTAAAATATATGGCTCTCTCAGCCAAAAAGGTTCCCTACCCCTGGTCCAAACACTAGAGGGGGCAACCATCCAGAGGAGCGCCAAACGGGTACTGAGATTTCAGAGGCTTTCGTCCATCCAAGGACTTCAGAAGGTGTTGGAGGGGTACATAGTCAACCTTCGTAAAATCGCAGACAGCTAGGACCCCTGCAGCTCCCCAAGATACACAGAAGCCCTTTTAACACCAGGCCTGAACAGGAGGCAGTTGGAGCCAGGTGGCTCAATTTGACAGAGTTTCGGCAAGGCCACTGGCAAAAAAAATGGTGGATTCAGTCCACAGTGGCGCAAGACCATTATTGGCTGTTCAAGTGGGAGCCTCCAGAACTACCTCAAGAGGCTGAATCAATTTATCCGGATAGACTCAAGATGGAGTCTCTCCATACCATAATCCTGGTTATTCAACCAGGAGACTGGAGTATTTCAGTGGACTTGCAATATGCCTACCAGCATGTCCCGATCGTTCAGTCATGCCAGCAGTTCCCCAGATTTGCATTGAGGGACAGGCCTTAGCAGAGCCAGCTGGAGCCTACACAGAATATGGTCTACCTAGGGGTCCAATTCAATACTTAGGTGGCCACAGTTTCTTTGCCACCTCAGAAACTCCCCAAAATCAGGGAGAAGTTCCAACAGGCATTGGCTGCACCAAAGATGCCAGCATCCCAGTGCATGAGTCCATGGCTTCATGTATTCTGATGATCCCCTGGGCTCACTGGAAACTCAGTTTTCCAACAAGGCTTCCTGATGCAGTGGAAGAGTTTGTTTAGCCCAGCCAATCAGGATAACCAGCCAGAGGTGCCAGAGTCTCTGGTGGTAGACAAAATAAATGCTAAATGGCATAGCCCATTAGGGCCGCAGCCATGGATCATTGTTACCACAGATGCCAGAACAGCAGGGTGGAGTGCCACCTGCGATTAACTCAAGATCCAGGGCATAGGGGCATTTCCCACTCAGGGCCTAGTTTCCAATATTCTGGAACTTCAAGCAGCATTCATGGCATTGGCCACCTTGCTGCCTCACATACAGGGTCGCCAAGGCCTGCTCCATCTGGACAACAGGGCAGCAGCGTCCTACATACAGCGACAAGGCAGGACACACAGTAAATCCCTCTTGAGAGAGGTGGAACCAATCATGAAATTGGCACAACAATATCTCCCAGATTTGAGGCCAATATATCTTCCAGGCTGTCAGAACTTGGAAGCAGATCAACTATTCAGACAATTCATGGAACCCAACAAATGGTCCCTTCACCCCGAAGTGTTCAAACAGATCATCCACGAGTGGGGGTGTCCGCAAGATGGATCTTTTTGAGTCATCAACCATCTGCAAGGTGAGCCGGTTCCTCACATGCTACCCTCATCCATTAGCGGAGAGGACGGATGCCTTCACCCATCCTTTTTCATTTAATCATAAGAAATAGTAAATCTATAAAGAAAAGGAAACATAACAACAGCATATGTACACATACATGCCCATACATAAATATATGTTACTACATGACCAGTATCTCTAGCTTAGGATATTAGAAAGGCACCATAAATCTGTCTGCATATCAATACAGCTATTAGATTATTAAACAGAATATGTATATATATGTAATATCAGGAAAAAGCTTACCATGAGCTCGATATAGACACACAATCACAAACATGATAGGCTGGTGCACATAAGATTCAGCAAGAAGGTAATGGTAAACATACACTGGTTTTTCAAATATGATTTTATTACATTTTTTTCCAGGAATGAATTGCATATACATACTATAACAGTGTTTACAGAATGGGAGATCATAGTCTCCTAAAATAGTAAGCATACATTACAAAAGAAGCTTAACATATATTAAATATATCCAAACAAGAACTCAAAAAATTTAAGTCTCCCCCTATCTCACTGCTACAGTAATCTAAATTCCTGCTTCTTATCACCTTATGTGACAAACAAAGCCCCTCTGCTTCAGTCCGTATACTTTATCTTAAAAAAAACGAATCTAAATAGGAGGACAAGAGGAGATACCAAAAAAAAAGGGGGAAGGGGAAAGGAAATTTTTGGAGGGGAGGGAAAGGGAAAAAAAATAAATATGGGAAGGATTCCGAGAATTGCGCTTGGTATCGCATCTGATGTCTCTTTGATCGCACACCTATCATATCTCTTAACTCAGACTCATATCCGTGTTTCACAGCCCTAAGAGGGAGCTACCCTCTTCTGAATTCATAAACAAATTCCAAGAGGTCCATGTCTTTTTATATATCTCCTATCTATCAGTTGCTGTCAATATCAGGTCCTCCATCTTTTTAATGTCTTCCACCTTCCTCAGCCATAATGCTCTGGTAAGTGGATTCTGCTGTTTCCACATCAAAGGTATACAGGATTTAGCTGTATTTAGTAAATTACATAGGACAGATTTTTTATATATTTTCGTTGGGATAGTAGTAATATGTAATAAAAAGAACGCAGAGAGAGAGAAGTAATAGTATTGTTGATGATAACGCCAAACGTCCAAAAAGAGGAGAAGGTATGCTGAAAATAGCAGGTTGATCTTACTTTTTGTAGAGTAAGAAGGGCATAAGATAGGTAGCAAGAGGTGTGTGGCCACCAGGGAGTAGCGTTGTCTAACTGGCTGGATTAAATGGCAGCTCTAATATATATATATATATATATATATATATATATATATATATATATATATATATATATATATATATATATATAGGTCCCGACCGGAAGTACATCATCTCAACTGGAAATTACGTTGTCCAGACCAGCCACAGGCTACCGCGCTGGTGTGGCGGCAAATGGCCAATGTGATGGGAGCAGAGGTGGACCAAGAAGGGGCAAGCAAGGCCACCCAAAAGGTCCACCAATTGCCCCGCACCTGAACACAGAAGGGAACAAGGTGCATGGTGCTGAGTGGCCGCACAAAGTTAGGTGAAGGAACCTCAGTATCCCCATGAGTCACAGGGACAGGCACGGCACAGTTGGACAAAAACATAAGGGCAAACATAAGGTATACAGTATTTAAGGGGATATATCTAGGACATCTCTTGTAGCAAATAATATAAACAAAGCAGTTAGAATAATTCGTAACCTTCTGTTCAGTATAAAGGCACATTCTTCATTAAACTGTATTAACACTATGGGGGTTATTTATGAAAGACAAATCCACTTTGCACTAAAAGTGCATTGCAAGTGCATTTGAAAGTGCACTTGGAAGTGCAGTCACTGTAGATCCAAGGGGGACATGCAAGGAAAATAAAAGAACAGCATTTTATCTTGCACATGATTGGATAATAAAATCAGCGGAGCTTCCCCTTATTTCAGATCTACCCCTCAGATTTACAGCGACTGCACCTCCAAGTGCACTTGTAGTGCAAAGTTGATTTGCCTTTTGTAAATTACCCCCTATGTGTCTTTTTGAGGTAAATACAAAGATATATACAAACCAAAGGAACAAAATGCAGATATAGAGATGCCTTCCTCATATTGAGTAATCATCTTTATTATCTAATGTAGTAAACTCTAGATGATAAGGGACATATCCTATAAGTATAGCATTTATAGAGTTATTGTGTACACTACGAAATGAGGATAAGGCAGAGCACCCCATCTAAAAGGTGGGGACAGAGGGACAAAAAACAAAACATGACAACATCCTATAGGAAAGATTTATGGGATTGAGTCTCAGTCAGTCCTGGGGAGTAGATAGCAGCAAGGCGTTCAATCTATAGGGTTTCTTGTTGGCGAATGAGTATATCCCATTCTCCTCCTGTTGGATTCTTGTGGACGACAGCCTGGACAAAGAAAGAGACAGAGGATGTATCAAACCTATGGTATAGTTTTAAGTGTCGGATAACAGGAGTAAGCATTTTACCATTAACCGAATAGTACACATGATCATTTATCTTCTGTCTCAGTTGTCTGTCCATCTTCCCCACATAACAGACCTGCATTTACAGACCATGAGGTAAACTAGGCCTTGTGTATCACAGTTAGCAGAACATTTTGGATAGAAAGCTTCACCATTAGGGAGTATGAACCTTCTGCCTGGATGTACCTATGGGCAAACGTTCATCTCCACAAGTTTATTGCAAAGTGATTTAGCTCACCTGAAAATTATTTCTGGGTGTTGACCAATATATTTATTTAAGATTGGATCCTCCTGAAGGAGGTGCCAATAGGTACTTGACTGTAGGTTTAGTAGATTGAATTTTTGATTTTAACAGGAGCTTGTTACGTGTTTGTTGTGTTGCTTTGTTATAAGCTTGCCGTAATGAGGGACTTACTATACCCTCTAGATAGTAATAGTGCTTGTAATGATTTGCGCTGCAACCTAATGTACTGTGCATAAGGTATGATTCATATTAAAGCTGGTGTGTGTGCACTTGCCGCGTGTAGCAGCGTATTACCAACTGTTGTTTTTTGGAATAGATAGGTTGCTAGACAATGGTCCTCATCTTTGAAAATAGTAAAATCAAGAAAAGTGTTTTGTCTGCCACAGTTATAGGTACATTTTAGATTGTACCAATTTTGGTTCAGTAGCTCGATGAAGTCATCCAATGAGTCTTTAATATCTGTCCAAATGATGAATACATCATCCATGTAATGCATCCAACACAGGATATGGTTTGTAAAATTGGACAGGGGTTCATTGACAAAGAGATCACCCCCCCCCCCCCCCAGATACAGGTTGCCATAAGCAGGCTCACAGCATGTATCCATAGCCACACCCTGCATCTGGAGGTAGTGGGAGTCTTGGAAACTGAACCAATTATGAGTCAGTATAAAAGCAGAAGTTTCAGAATTAACTCATTGAATTTGAGATGGTCCTCCTCATAGAGGAAGGTCTGAATCGTCCTGACACCCTGCTTGTGTGGGATGCTGGAATATAGAGCTTCCACATCCAAAGTCACGAGCAGGGCGGCGGGAGGAATGACTATCCCCTCAATCTGTTTGAGGAGGTCTAGTGTATCTTTTATATAATATGGTAGACATATAACGTGGGGCATTAGTACAGAATCCACGAGTTTGCTGGCGTTCTCTGTAAGGGAACCGATACCCAAAATTATTGGTCTGCCAGGGGGCAACATAGGGTTCTTTTGCACTTTGGGCATAAAATGTCGCCACCCTGGGAGACAGAACATTCAGTTAATCATATAGCTCCTGATCAATGAGGCCCTCAATGAAGGCATCATTGATAATGTTCAAGAAATCATTTTTAAAAGAAGATGTGGGTATTCGACGATGCCATTGGAAATTAGACAAAATATTGAAACACATTGTTTCAAAATTAGATTTAGTCATAATACGATATTTCCTCCCTTATGTGCAGCTTTGATAATTAAATCAGGGTGGTTCTGTAGCTTTAGAATGGTCTGTTGTTGTGTCTGTGTAAGGTTATTCTCTTTTGGGGTGACATCAAGACGTTTGATGTCACTCACTGCATTTCGTAAGAATGCCCAGGCTTGGGGAATAGTAGCAAGATCTGGGAAATTTTTAGATTTTAATTTAAATTTGTTTAGGGAAAATTATGTTATCTCGTCTACTGTTGTGTTGGAGGTATCAGAGTCCTCATTCTCATTGAAAAGTAGAGATCTCGGAGGGCTCTGAAGTCCGCCAATGCTTACTATTCTCAGAGTTCTGGTTCTTGTTTAGATCGTAAATGGTCCTCATCGAACATAAATTTTGTTTGTAAGATTTCTTATAAACATATAGATATCTTTGATTGTTTTGTACATGTCTAATTTTTGAGAGGGATAGAAACCGAGTGCATATTTCAGAACATCAAGTTCTTGACTGGTGAATTGATATGGAGTAAGGTTTAATATGTCTAGTTCTACGTTTGAGAAAGGTGAATCCCAAGTGAGGGAAAATTTGCAGTTTGTGTGCTTGTCTGATTGATATAAATCAAAAATCCCTACTACTAAACCTGCAGTCAAGTACATTACGAGATTCTCATCCCATCATGTTGAACTCAGAAACATTATGGCTACCTATTGGCACCTCCTTCAGGAGGACCCAATCTTAATCAAATATATTGGTCAACACCCAGAAATAATTTTCAGGTGAGCTAAATCACTTTGCGATAAACTTGTCTCTAGTCACTACACTGGGAGGAAAACCATCCAAGCTTTTATGTCTATTGTGAAATAAAGACTAAGCTTGTAGCATTAAAAAGCTCATTATGTATCATATGTATGCTACCATGTTTGGCGTGAGGAAAATGGAAAATTGTATCAAATATTTACCATAATTTTCCTTTCCTGACACCAGTACATGGCAGCATATAAACCCTCCCTCTGATCTTTGTGCTTTATACGGAGAATGGGGGAGGTAGCTCTGTCAGACTTTTATAGAGCTACACAGGTCCTATGGGTGGATATAGGGGCAGAGCTATATCATATGTATGCTGCCATATATTGGTGTGAGGAAAGGAAAAGTACTTGCTACAATTTTTCATTTTATCTCTGTTTTAATAAACCTTGTCTAAAGTATAGTTTGTAATCATATGTACACTTTGGGCAGCCAAATTTGCTCATTACAGAAGCAAGCTACAGTACCTCCCGATTAACCTTTACACAGGCTTGTCCATTATACGGATTCCGCTTGCTCAGCGGGGGATCGATCCACTGATCTCCGCTGAGCAGGCGGGTGACAGGTCCGTCTCCACTCACTGTGTTGAGTCGGACCTGCCAGAGCCCCGCTCTTCTCTATGGCGAGATCGGATGAAAACAGATCACCATCCATCTGGATATCAGCGGACATGTCACCACTGACATCAGCAGCTCCATAGAGGTGAATGGATCATCCGATCAGGTCCGCCTGAAAAACCGACAGGCGGACCTAATCGTAAATCCTGTGTGAAAGGAGCCATATTGTTAAAGTTGAACTCCAAGTAGATATAACAGATGGAAAATACTGCAGCTCTGCAATCATTATTACATCATTACATTAAATATTATTATTTTTTTGTAGGCCTGAAATTGTGTGTACATGAAATTGGCTTGGTATCGGCCTCATGCAGTCTCTGTACAGCAGAGCTCAGACTAGAGTAGAGAGAAGTAGCACAAGAAGGTAGTCATTTGTGCTGCAACAACATGCTGAACAGAGTGACAGAAACACTGTGCTGCTTCTCTCTTCACAGTCCTGTCACTTTTTGGAGGAAGGGAAAGGCTTGCAAGTGTTACTGAATTACAACAGAGACAAATAAGGTTTCCTATCATACCTGAATTGGATTAATGTAAATATATGAATTCCATCTGTCAAACAGGAAGCAAAAACTTAAAAAGAAAAGAGTAAATATGAATATTGGTAAATGTATTCCTATCAAGTTGCTCTCTTTAGCATTAAGCTCCTTTCACATATGCGGACTGTTCATTTCATTAGTTCAGTCACGTCAAAACAGATGAAGTATTCATCAGGTTTTCATCAGTGCTCATCAGTTTCACATCAGTTTTTTTTACATCCACTACCAATGCAAAAATGGATGAAAAACTGACCATTTTCCAGTTTACATCCATTTTTCGTCTGATCCATTTTTAATACGGAAGAAAAATAGAGCTTTGATCAGTTTCAAAAAATGTATGATGACGGATGCGGATGTAAACTGATGTAAATAGACGATCATCCATTTTTCCATAGAGATGCATTGATGTCTGTTTTTCATCCATAGGATGGATGAAAATCGGACAGCATATGTTGCCTTAGCAGCAAAAAAGAAATACATCAAAAATACTTTACATTCCATTAACAGTGTAATTGCTTGTCCTATCTAGCCCACACAGTAAAATGCAATGCCTTTTCAGTGTGAGGCCTGGCAGGAGGTGGTGCAAAATCCTGAATTTTTAATTTTCACTGCAACAGTCTATCTGTGAGTAGATTTAACCTAGGTCCCTTTCACATATGGGGACCGTTTATTTAATCAGTTCAGTAACTTTTTTCAAAGAAAAAACATATGAAGTTTACATAAGTTTGTCATCAGTTTTCCATCCATTTTTTATATCTGCTAGCCAACGTCCTTAACCACTTGAGTCCTGGAGCCATTCTTTAATGTGGAAATGTACCGTTTTTCATCCGATACGTTTTTTAGTGGAAGAAAAATAGGGATTTGATCCGTTACAAAAAGCGGATGTAAATGGACGATCATCCAATTACATTAGCTTTTCCATTGACCGTTTTTTATCTGTCAACGGATGGATGAAAAACAGAAAAGGGTCCACATGTGTGAAAGGGGCCTTACATTTGAGGAATTTCCCTCTCACTTCCTTTTTTGCCTATGAGAGAAGTAGTAAAGGGAAATCCCTCCAGTGGGACACAGGTGACAAAAAACAAAACAAAAAAAAAACAAATAAAACAAAACAACAAAAACTGGCAGGCGTTATAACCCTTTCTTACCTATCCAGAACTAAAAATGAAAGTTTTGATTTTAGAAATACTGTACTTTAAATGTTTCTCCATTTTTTGAAAAATAAATTCATATGAATTAGCCACTGGCCAAGTCATACAATCTTGATATCTGAATAGTTTTATAACAAAATAAAAAAGTTGGTATGGAATTACGGTATGTGTAGATCTAGATTCTCTGTACAGAACTTCAGGACTGAGCACTGTCACAAATTACGAATGAACAAAAGTCTTTTCCATGTCCCCAGCATTCATTGACATGGTCAATAAAGACAGTTGGAATGTGCCAAAATAGTGTTTGGTGGACAGATATGAAACTGGATTGCCATAATGGAATTTTAATCAGTCATTGATTGTGATTATTCTTTGTTCTTGTTTTGATCTGTGTTTACAAAAATGCCATTTTTTTTTTATATTCATCACATCGCTCTACGGAGCTTCTGTTTATCAAACTGGTAAATTGCTCAACAATATAATTTATATAGTGCCATGTCTTCAAAGACCCAAAATCAAGAACACTGCCATACAGCTGTAAACACATGCCAATGCGTTCAATTCTTAATCAAACCAAATTGATCATTAATTAAGCGTGAATTAAAATGTAATCATGGAAATACAGCTTGAATTAAAGACAGAAATGTATAGCCTGTATCAGACAAATCTAAAATGCTGAAAACGATTTAAAATGTTGTTGCTGTTTGAGGTAAATGCAGTAATAAAATCTTATAACTGTAAATGAAAATTTTTTTCTTTTCTTCCTTTTTTTTGTACTAAAATTGCCTGCTCGAGTAGTATTATTGTGCAACTGTTTTTATGCTGTTTAATCCCACTCTATTGTTTTAAACAGAAAATAAAATCATATTTCACCGCTTTTTTCCCTTATTAAAAATGCAGACTGCAACTGCATAAAAACCCAATAAATGTTACATTCCATCATTTTTGGTTATTTTTTAATTTTTAATGAGGTTCTGGATCATTTGTAAATAAAATAATTTGGCCATATTTCGGATTGGCCTCTGGATGTCAGCAGCACACCATAAAGTATCTGTGTGTACTCAGTTCAACGGCCAGTCTCCAATCATTAAACATATGGTCCTTGCGCACCTTTTTAAACAGCCGTGCTTTTTTGTAATTGTATAAATTATTTACTTATTCTGTACCAATTAGTTCTACCAATTGCTAGGTTTGTTATCAAGTTAGGCTTTAAGATAAAAAACCTGGACTTGAACGATGATTAAAAATTCATCAGCCGAGTGGATTAAATATGCACATATTCGGCGTGTGAAGCTTGTTCTTAAAACCATTATGTTAACTTTTTATTCTAATGATTTCTATAATTAATATAAAGGAGCCTGAAAAGACTTTTGAAAGCATAATGAGACTTTTCAAAAGGGGTGAGATGCAAATTAGGTAGCAAAGTTATTGCAAAGAAACCCCATTTAAATTGAAGTCGACACAGCTGACCACCCTCTCCTCCTTTACATACTTTATCCTGCTGGACTTATGACATTTTTCCCGGCCTCAGTTTTCTTCCAATTCTAATTTTCGATCTTTAATACTAAACTGTGTAATGTGTTCACTCCACTTAATGAGATGGCTCTGAAGTGGACTGGAGACCTGTTTCTCAATGCTCGAGGGAATTGAATTCCCAAACCTGGAGAGAAGGGACCATCCACATATTAACTGTACCAATCCATTAATTTGTAAGTATTTTTTTCTAATCACGGAAGGGGTTACTAAGATAACTATTTAATTAGTATCTGTTTCTCATTTTTATCTATCTCCTAGTCATGTTTCATTCACATATTTATGTTAGAGATTCTCCTTCAATTGAATTGAATCTTGGTTGTGCTACATCAGATTCTTTAGAGCAAAACTTCATCTTTAGGAGACTGTATGTGTATATTATATATATATATATATATATATATATATATATATATATATATATATATATATTACACACATACAGGGGATTGAATCAGGCACTTATACTACATTTACAAATAATATGTTTAGTAAATGTAAGTAAATTAAAAAACTAGCTGCTTTAATTTGTGTATTTTATATCTGCCTAGAGTCAAAGCAGAACTAAGACTGGGTTCACACTATTGCAAACTGGATGTGGGGTCACCACATCCAATTCGCAATGGCAGGAGAATGTGACTGGCTCTCTATGGAGTCGATTCACATATCTCCGCTGCGAATTCGCACAGGAGCACCTGTGCGTATTTTGGTCTGTTTTCAAGTCCGAATTCAGCCCAAAATTTGAGCTGAAATGGACCTGAAATTGTGAACAGTGAACGGGGACGCACAGGATCCCAGCTGGGAGCCCCATCAGCATCCAGTGTGAACTGAGCCTTAATTTGCTCAATCAACATTAACAATTTATAACCCTTATGCTGCTACCCTTAGTAAAGTACATTATATTTACTTGTCTTAAAGGATACGCTCCACTTTTCTTTTTTTTTTTCCTAAATTCCTCTATGTACCAATATACCATTAAAATAACTCTGTTGCAGAAAAATAAAAGCTTTCTTTGATTTTTATAACAAAGCCTTACCTTGTTCCATAGAAAAGTTCAAGAATAGCTGGAATGCAGATTTAGAATGTAAAAACAAGTAAGACACAGGAAGCAGTTCACCAGCTGTCTGACTAGTTAATTTAAGGTGCATCAGCAGTTTTTGCCATGGATGTTTTCTGGCTAGGAAAAAAAACAGAACTAGGGGTTTTAAGAGGAGTTTTTCAGTTGTAAAAACTCTTAAAAAAAAGATATTTGGTGTTTATGAGCATTTTTGAGCCTTACGCTTTAGAGGAAGTACAGTCTTGCTAAAAACAAACAAACGCTGAAATACTTTAAAAAATGCAACTGCAAAAATCGATAGTAAATAACCTCAATACACCTGCACTAACAATATTATGAAGATATAAAAGTATATGGCAGGTTAACCCAATAAAGAAAGCAGCAAGCATAGTTCTGGAAATTAGACATTTAAACAATAATATCATAGGTGAAGCGCTTTCACATATAGTTCCCAATTAGAGTCCTTTTCAATGTGTGTTAAAGTTCCAAAGTATGGGATCCAACTAAGGTTGCCACCTCATCCCTTTTCAACCCGAACACATATTAATTACACAGTCTCTGAGGCTAATTTAATGCAGATAAGGCACCAAGTGAGTGTAATTACCACCTTAATTAACCACAGAACCTGTGTAATTAATATGTGTTTGGTTTTAAAGGGATGAGGTGGCAAACCTAGATCCAACCTGAGCAATTTCACACACAAGAGGTGCTATAGAGGTCCTCCACCAAGAGAAAAGTACACACTGACCCTTAAAGCACTTTCACACTGGGGCGCTGGGGGCATTGGCAATAAAGCGCCGCTGTTTTTAGCGGCACTTTTCGGCTGCTATCGGGATTCTTTTAACCCCCTGCTAATGGCCGAAACAGGGTTAAAAGAGGGCCACCGTTGAGTCGCTTTGCAGGCGCTTCAGTGGCACTGCCCATTGATTTGAATGGGCAAGGGAGCTTTAGGAGCGCTGTATACCGCTTGCAGGAGTTTTTTTTTAACAAGTACATTTTTTAACCACTAGTCAACCAGCCGCTGCAGTTATACTGCGGCAAGTTGGCATAGCTGCACAAATTGCCATAGCTGTACATCGCTCTTTTAAGACGCCATAGCAGGCACGCGCCACCGCGTCTCCCTGGAGCCTATGTGCATGTCTGGCTCCAGGGAGACACGATGCCCGGGCATCCCATGCCTGGGATTTGTGTGTAAACACACAAATCCCGGTTCTCTCAGGGGATAGGAGACTGATTGAGTGATCATACTAAGTATGAACAACGATCGGTCTCCTCCCGTAGTCAGTCCCACCCCCCTACAGTCAGAAGAGATATAGGGAACACGGTTAACCCCTTGATTGCCCCCTAGTGTTAATCCCTTCCCTGCCAGTGACATTTATACAGTAATCGTGGCTATTTTTAGCCCTGATCGCTGTATAAATGTCAATGGCCCCAAAATAGTGTCAAAAGTGTCCGATCTGTCTGCCGCAATGTCACAGTCCTGATAAAAATCACAGATCGCCACCCATTACTAGTAAAAAAAATTATAATAGTTAGAATGACATAAGACGCTATAACTTTTGCGCAAACCAATCAATATATGCTTATTGCGATTTATTTTTTCTAACCAAAAATATATAGAAGAATATATATTAGCCTAAACTGATGGAGACATTTTTTTATTTTTTTTTGTATATTTATTATAGCAAACAGTACAAAATATCGTATTTTTTTTTTTCAAAATTGACGGTCCTTTTTTGTTTATAGCGCAAAAAATAAAAACCTTAGATCAAATGCCATCAAAAGAAAGCTCTATTTGTGGGGAAAAAAAGATATACATTTTATTTGGGTACAACGTCGCATGACCGCAAATCCTTCCAGGGCTGAAGTTTAACTGATAATTATGCGGTCATGTGACGATGCACCCAAACAAAGTTTAAGTTTTTTTTTTTTCCCACAAATAGAGCTTTCTTTTGGTGGTATTTGATCATCTCTGCGGTTTTTATTTGTTGCGCTATAAACAAAAAAAGAGCAACATTTTGAAAAAAAATCTTTATTTTTTTTACTTTTTGCTATAATAAATATCCCCCAAATAAAAAATAAAAAAATAATTATATATATATATATATATATATATATATATATATAAACTATTTTTTTCCTCAGTTTACGCTTATATGTATTCTTCTACATATTTTTGGTTAGAAAATAGGGTATAGTTTTATGCCATTTTGATTATTCCTTTTTTTTTTTTTTTTTTTTTACTAGTAATGGCGATCTGCGATTTTTATCAGGACTACGACATTATGGCAGACACGCCAGACAATTGTGACACATTTTTAGGAACATTGGCATTAATACAGAGATCAGTGCTCAGAAAATGCATTGATTACTGTAAAAATGTCACTGGCAGTGAAGGGGTTAACATTAGGGAGCGATCAAGGGGTTAATGTGATCCCTAGTGTGTGTTCTAACTGAAGGGGGGATGGGACTGTGCAGGGGAGATCACAGATCACTGTTCGTACTCTGCATGAACAGACAATCTGTCTGTTCTCCCCTCAGAGAACCGCAAACTTTGTGTTTACAGACACAGATCCTGGTTCTCGATGTGCCCTGAGCGATCGTGGGAGCCTGGCAGTGATTGTGACCACCGGGCACTTGCATTGGCTCTGTGGGCGAGCAGAGGGCATGCGCGCGCCTCTTAGTGGCTGAATATGTTACCGGCATAACATGACAGCGATATGCGCAGCTGAGCCATGTTACCGCAGTAGAATTGCGGAGGCTGGTCGGCAAGCTGCTAGGGAATACAGTGCAAACATAGCAGTTGTGGCAGCCTACATTGACAAGCCAGGCAAATGCATGCCTGGAAGGATGCTGGGGATCCCATGCAAACATAATTGATGGGTGCAGGGTGTGTGAGCTAATGATTTCAGCTTGTGAACTGCACCATGTGTCTTACTGGTTTTTACATCTTAAAGTGGTTGTAAACCCTTTACAACCACTTTAACCTACAGGTAAGCCTATATTAAGGCTTACCTGTAGGTGCTTGAAATATCTCCCAGACCTGCGCAGTCTAGAAGATATTTGCACATGCGCCGGAGATAGAAAAGGCACGATGTGCCGTTTCTAGCTCGGGTCATTCCGTTAAAGGTGGCTCCTGTGCACATGCGCAGGAGTGACGTCACGCAACGTCACGCGACTCTGGAAGGAAGAGGGGTGAAGAATGGACGCTCTCTACTAGCGAGGAAATACGGGACATCGTGGGCTTCTTCTGCAGATAAGTGTCACATAATGGGCTACTATGCGATGCATAGTAGCCATTATACTTTACCTTTGCAGGGAAACAAAGAGGAAGTAACAACCATCAGGGTTTACTTCCTCTTTAAATCTACATACCTGAAAGTCATGAACTTTTCTATGAAACACACCTGGGGCTAAAGTAAGGCCTTGTTCTGAAAATCAAAGAAAGCTTTTAGAGGTACATTAATGGTATATTGGTACATAGGGGAGCTGGAATTTAGAAAAACAAGGTGATTTTTTATTTATTTTTATTTTTTATTTCTTTAATTGGTTTCTGGCCTAGACTAATATCATACATTCCCGGAGTCCTCATGAGCATTTTATTTCCTTGCATCTGGAGGAGGGGGAAGAGGGGTTTTCTCAGCTTAGCACACTCTCCTGCCTGCATACCTGAGTACCTGAGTTAAGGGCAGATGGATTCCAGGAAATAAATGTTACATTAATCATCTGTCCTTCCTCAATATGGCCACAGCTAAAAATGCTAGGGAGGTGTTTCTCAAAGTGATTTCTCAACAAAATAAAGCATGAAGACATGGATGGATGGGTGAGTTTACTTTCAATACTAAAAAACTAAATAGCGTTTTCGGTTTGTGGTTTTGTCAGATACAGATTAGTTCTGCATTAAAGATACTGCCCCCCCCCCCCATACTGTTATTATCAGCAACAATCTTCCCCTAAGATTACTGTATAAGTTAAATTACCATTTATTTCCCTGTAATTATTAAAGTGGAGGTCCACCCTAAAGTGGACCTTCCACTCATTGGAATCCCCCCCCCCTCCGGCGCCACAATTGGCACCTTTCAGGGGGGAGGGGGTGCAGATACCTGTACAGTACAGGTATCTGCACCCACTTCCGGCATAGATTCTGCAGAAGGTACGCCCCTTTCCGCAGAATCTACGCCCCTTTCCGCAGAATCTACGCCCCTTTCCGAAAGTCCCCCGCTGCCTGCTGGGAAACACACGGATCCCAGAGACAGCGGGGACCATCCTTATTGCGCAGCGCAACTCGCGCATGCGCAGTAGGGAACCGGGAAATGAAGCCGAAAGGCTCCACTTCCTGATTCCCATACCCAAGATTGCGGCGGCAGCACCCGAGAGACGATCGAAAGATCGGCTTCGGGTGCCGACATCGCGGGCGCGCTGGGCGGGTAAGTGTCACTATTTTAAAAGTCAGCAGCTGCAGTATTTGTAGCTGCTGGCTTTAAAAAAAAAAAAAAAAAACGGCGGACTCCCGGCGGACTCCCGCTTTAATGATATTGTGGCATTAAACAGGTCTGAGACAATTGCTGGGAGATGCCAACTTGGGTGTAACATCAGTAGAATCATCACTCAAATAACTCTCACATGTATTCCCATTCTTTTTTTTTATTATTCTTTATTTATCTCAAATTTTTTATATATACTATTTTCCCAACAAAGAGTGTATAAAACATTTTACAAAAAAGAGAAAAAGAAAAACCTTATTACACCTAAATACAAACATTTCTTAATTTCTTTATAACTTATAACTATACCATCCAAACGTTAAATACCCCTCTGCCTTCACCCGCCCCCCCCCCCCCTGCCTTGCAGATTACTTATGGGTACCATAGTTGTATCCATTATTTCTGGTCGGGTATTAGTTTTTCCCATCCTCCTATTTTTCTCTTTTTTTTTTTTTTCTTTCCCCCCTTTTTCTTCCCCTTCTCCCCTTTTTCCTTCTCCCCTTCGCCCTTTCTTTCCCTTATATTTATTGTGTAATTTCCTCTACATATCTCCAAGAGTTTTTAAATTCTTCCCATGGAATCCATTTATCTAGGCCTCCCACTTCTGCTGTTAGATCTTCGTCCCCTTCCTTATAGTATTCAATTTTTTGTATTTCATTTACATGAAAAATCCATTCCGATATTTTAGGACTTTCGGTCTCTCTCCATTTTTTTGGGATTAAATTCTTGGCGGTATCTAGAAGAATGGGGATTAACGAGGTTTTGTATAGCTTTATGGGTTCATCTGTCCCATGAAATAAAATCGTCCAAGGATCTTCTCTTATTTCCTTTTTAGTTACAATCTTTATTATCTCTATGATCTTCCTCCAATATTTTTTAATAATGGGACAGTCCCACCAAATATGGGCCATAGTCCCAGTTTTTTTACACCCACGCCAGCAATCCACAGATTGCGCTGCCACAAATTTGGCCGTTTTGTCAGGAGTAGCGTACCACCTTGATAAACATTTGTAATTTGTCTCTATCAGCTTATTATCTACTACCCCGGTGTGAGTTAATTTGAATATCTGCTTACGAATTTGAGTGCTACATTGTGACCCCAAGTCCTTTTCCCATTTTTCGATGTATGGCGGGGCCTCCCGCTCGTCTCCCTCTGAGAGAATCTTATATATTCGAGTTATATTTTTTTTTTTCGATTTTTCTCTCAGGCATAACCGCTCTAGAGGTCTCAGATCCTCTTCACTTCGAATTGGCTGAGGGAGATTTGAGATAAAGTGACTTAACTGGAGGAACCGCCATGCATCGATCTTCATAAGTTCAGTGTCTACGCTCAGTGCTTGAAATGGAATTAATCTACCATTAACTAATATGTCTTTTAATTGTGCATTTCCTTTTATTATCCAGTTACCCCCTACTTCCTGTTTTCCCGGTGTGAAGTAATCGTTTTCCTTGAGAAAAATCAACGGTGAATTGTACCCCCAATTATTTTGTGAGTGTGTGCGATCCCATATCTTAAATGCTAAACGTGTTATCTCGTGTGCGTCGGATCCTATTGTCCTATACTGTGGAGGGTTCCAAATTATACGTCCTAAAAGTGCTTGACTCATTACCTTTTCTAAACTCACCCATCTCTTTTCATTTACCTCTTTCGCCCATTCCACTACTCGTGACAAAACTACCGCATTGTAGTATCTTTTTAGATCCGGGACTGCCAGTCCCCCTTGTCTTTTCCCCCTGCTTAATACCGCCCAGCTAATTCTCGGCTTTTTAAATTGCCATATATATTTAGAGATTATATTTTTCAGTGTTCTGAAGTAGGCCTGGGAGAGCGGGATGGGCAACATTTGAAACTTATATATAATCTTTGGGACCAGAAACATTTTGACCGCGTTAATCCGTCCTAACCAGGAGAGGGGACATGTTGAGATTTTTTTTATTTCTCTTTTAATTTCATCAAGTAATGGGATATAATTATTCATGTATATTTTCCTGATCGTATTCGTGAGGTAAACTCCCAAATATTTAATTTCCTTACGCCAGGGAAAGCGGAATTCTGCCAGGAGTTTCTCCTCTTCCTGGATGCTAATATTAACATTCAAGACTTCGGACTTGCTGAGGTTTATTTTCAAATTCGATATTTTGCCGAATTTTTCCAAAGTCCCCAGCAAGTTCGGTATCGTAATCCTAGGATTGGTAATAAAAAAGAGCACATCGTCCGCATAGGCTGCGAGTTTGTGTTCATCCCTTCCCATCTCAATCCCCTTTATGTCCTGGTTGTTTCGGATAGCGGCCAGTAATGGTTCCAAAGATAAAGCAAAAAGGAGCGGGGATAACGGGCACCCCTGTCTGGTGCCGTTTCCCATTTGAAATTGAGCAGAGGATTCACCGTTAATCTTTACCGAGGCCTGCGGATGATTATAAAGTACTTGGATCCATTGGATCATTCTCGGTCCCACACCCATTACTTCTAACGTTTCTATCATGAGTCCCCAGTCTACCCTGTCAAATGCTTTCTCCGCATCTATAGACAGGAATAGACCTGGGGTCCCACTATTTTTTAGGGCCTGGAGGAGGAGCAATGCCCTTACTCCATTATCCCTCCCTTCTCTTTCGGGAATAAACCCGACCTGGTCTGGATGCACTAGTTCATTCATCTTTTCCTTCAATCTAGACGCCAATATTTTTGCGAATAGTTTTGTATCAGCATTCAATAGTGCTATCGGCCTATAACTGGAGCAGAGCAAGTGATCCTTTCCCTCCTTTGGTAATACCGTGATGGTGGCCTGTAAGGCCTCTACATTCATTTCGTATTTTGTACCTAAACCGTTCATGTATTTACATAATCTGGGGACTAATATCTCCTTAAATTTTTTATAATAAAAAGTTGTGTACCCGTCGGGTCCCGGACTTTTACCCGATGCCGTCTCCTTTAACGCTTTATGAATTTCCTCTTCTGTGATAGGTCTATCTATATTATCTCTATCACTTTCTTGTAAATGCGGTAGTTTGGGGTCGTGCAAAAACTCTTTAATAATTTCCTCATCCCCTTTACCTCGCCCCCCTTTTTGGCCTACGTTATAGAGAGCTTCATAATATTGCCTGAATACCTCCGCAATTTCCTTGGTAGTATGGACCATCTTCCCATTCTTGTCCTGAATTTTATCGATAAAGTTAGTCTCCCTCTTCCCTTTTAGCTGTCTCGCTAGATATTTACCTGTTTTATTTTTCCCATAGTATCTCTCTCTGGCTCTTCCCTCGCATGCCCTCCTTGCTTCCTGATCCATCAAGTCCTTAAGTTCCTCTCTCGTGTTGATCAGTAAATGATATGGTTCCTGCTTTTGACCCTTATGTTTTTTATGCTCTTGCTCTAATCTATAAACTTCTTTTATCAGATTCTCCCTTTTCTCTATTCTATCTTTTTTCTTTTTTGCTCCTATGGAGATGAGGATACCCCTGATGTATGCTTTATGTCCTTCCCATAGGGAGGCACCCGAAATTTCCCCTATATTATTCATCAAGAAGTAAAATTCTATTTCTTTCCGGATTATCTCTACAGTTTCTTTATCCTGTAAAAAATTTTCATTTAATCTCCATGTAAAAGGTTTTCTATGAATTCCGGGTATCCTCATCTTCATTATCACTGGGGAGTGATCTGACAGCGACACTATTCCTATCCTTGTTTCAGAGACTTCTTCTAGCAGCCTGTGCTCCACCAATATGTAGTCCAGCCTGGAGTGTGTCCCGTGCACGGGGGAGAAAAAGGTATAATCTTTTATTTTTTCATGTTGGATCCTCCAAGCATCCATCATTTGGTGTTGTTTCAGGCGATGCTTAATTATTTTCAGATTCCTCTCATTCGACCCCCTTGCACGGGACGTACTGTCCATGGCCGGATCCATACAAAAATTTAAGTCCCCTGCCAATATTACATCTCCTGATTTAAAGTCTGCTAGTCTCCGTAGTATTTGTTTCAAGTATCCAACTGGATTTTTATTTGGACAGTATACATTTGCGAGCGTAAACACCCTGTTTCCTAGTTCTCCCTTAAGGAACAAATATCGACCCTCAGGATCAGTCAGCCTATCAAGCAATGTAAATCTTGTATGTTTCTCAAATCCAATCGCCACTCCCTTCGCCCTCCTTATTGGGGAGTCCCCATAGAACCAGATCGGGAACCTATCTGAATATAAATTAGTATTCGTATCCTGGGTTAGATGGGTCTCCTGCAAGAATACCACTTCTGCACTATATTGCTGCAGTTCCTTTAAAACTTTATACCTTTTATTAGGAGAATTTAATCCTTTTACATTGTATGACAAAAACTTTACCTCAGTCATCCAAGGTTGTCTGATGGCCTATTTATTCTGTAAATTTTTACCCTACCCATAATTTTCCCTTTTTTTTCTTTCCCTCCTTCTGCAAGGCTTTTCTTTTCCCACCTAACCCCCCTCCCCACCCACCCCTCCTCACCCCCCCCTCCCCACCCACTGGCCCAATCCTGGCCTTTACTTGTCATTGGGGGGCACAGCTCCCCTCTGCAAGCAATACCTACTAGGGTGTAACTCCAACTGCGACCCTCCACTTCTGTATCCCTTCTCCCCCCACCCCTTGGGAGAAGGATTCCCCCTATACAAACAAGGAGTGGTGGAGCCCGGATCAGCCCATCCGATCCTTCCTCCTGTCAATCCCCCCCCTGCCCTTGTCTCCCCGGGCTTTCCCTCCCCCCCCCTCCCCAACCCGAAAAAAGAAAAAACAAAACAAAAAGGAAGACCATTTCAAACCAGAGCCATAGCAAAAAAAAAAAAAAAAAAAAAAGAAACAACCATCGCCCTCCACCCCCACCCCCTTATTGAATAGAGTCCCTTCACATTAAATTTCACGTGGATCTCGGGGGATCTTGGGAGGTGGAATTCCCAGTTTATTACAAAAATCTTCTAGTTCATCTAGGAACTTTAGCTTGATAGTCGTTCCCTCTCTCTGGACTAGCAGGGCTGTCGGGAACCCCCATTTGTACTTTATGTTTGCACTTCTCAACTGTTCCAATAGGGGTTTTAGTTGTCTTCTCCGTGCCAGGGTTCCTGCAGAGAGATCTGTGAAAACTTGCAGTATTGTACCCTCATATTGTATTGGAGACGGTCCTCTTAATCTGCTCCATATCTTGGCTTTATCCTCATAGAGGTGAAATTTTATGATCACGTCTCTTGGTACCTCTTCCCTTAGTCCTGGAGGTTTCCTCACTCTGTGTGCTCGATCGATCTTTAATTCTTCTCCTTCCACTCTACCTAGTAAAGGGTTAAATATCTTTGCCATTTTTGCTCCTAGATCTTCTCCCTGTTGTTCTGGCAGGGCTCTGATCCTAAGATTTTGACGTCGGCTCTGGTTCTCCTGTTCCTCCATTCTATATAAGATATCCCTGTGAGCCTCTTGCATCCTTCTAGTTTGCAATTGTAAGTCTATTATTTCCTGAGCCTGTTTAACCGTTAGTTCCTCTGTTTCTTCTATCCTCCTTAACAGGTGTCCCATATCCGTCCTTACGGTTGAAATCTCTGCTTTGATTGTATGTTCCAAGCTCGTGAACATTTCCTGTATTTCGCCTTTTGTTGGTATTTGGGAAATATCCCTCTGCTCCTTTCCCTTACCATCCGAATCCAAATCCAACTCCTCACCGGAAGTGTCAGCCTGTGACCCAACTAATCTTTCTGCCTCCTTCCTCTTCTCTCGTGTGCCCAGCTGTTTTTTTTCTATACCAGGACTTTTTTGGCTGGTTTCTTTAAGGTACTTCTGGATTGTACTTGTATTTAGACTCTCTCTTGGGTTTTTGGGATCATTAACTTTTGGGTTTCTTCCCCTCATGTTGTCCCTCTTTATCTTTCTCCTCCCCAGGATTCCCCTTTCACTTAGTGATCACTGTATAAGTATCGGGGAATGTCTGAGACCCCCTCTTTTTCTCTTTTCTTTTCCAGGGATTCTTCACTGACGGTCTGCCGTTGGTGCACTCTACCGACAATAGGGGAGATTACCTGTACTTCACCGTGTCCTTAAATATACTCCTTATGTGTCCATGTCTTGGCTATAATGGCCCAAAATATGTCACCAAAAAAAAAAAAAAAAAGAGAAAGAGAGAGAGAGTACCGAGCAAAAGGCTTTTACCTTTGTCACACTGAAGTATTCCCTTGATAATGAGATATGGAGAAAAAAAAAAGGGACCAGAGGTACTAATTCCTCAGCACTATTTTTGAAACCTTCAGATTCACCTTCAATAAGGAGACACAGGTGCAACACATAGTCAATATCATCCTCTGCTTCTCATCTCATTCTAGCGCTAAGCATAGTGACTGTACTATACCGGCCTCAAACACAGATGATGCTCAGTAGGAACATAAGGGAAAAAAAAAAAAAACAGGAAAACAGGAAAGACACTCAATTCAAAAGTGTTTCAAGGTTCCCGGCAGAACTTTTCAAGGCTTATTAAGCCTATACATTTTAACCCGTCTTCTCAGGGAAACTATTTATTAAGATCTCAGCTTCGTTTTCCAGTCCATCCGCTTTATCCAGCTAATTTCTCCTGAGTACACGTATTTTAAATGCACGTTTCCGCTCCATGGAACATAGTTCTACAGGTTTCAATTAACACTGCTCACCTGTATTACTCCTGTTATACTGCTGCTGTGTATTTAACAGGCCTTGAAGTAACATTCAGGGTATAAGCAATGCTTAGATCTAACCTGTTTGTCGTCTTCTTTGAATTCAGATTCTTCAGCTCACAGGGAAATCTCAGCGTCGGGTGTACGGGGGGGGGAGGGGGAGATCCGGGGGCTCCGTTCGCTCCAGCGAGGTCCTCAGCTCCGTCAGCCGGCGGTACGCCTCCGAGTCCCGCTGGAGGAGTACTCAGTCTCGTGCGTGCAGCGTTCGATTGCAGGAGAAGGGGTTGATGCTGGCTGCATTACGGAGCGCTGCGCTCTCACACCGCACCCAGCTCCGATCGATACGGCGGGTCCTCCTCCATCCGCTCGCGTGGAAGCCGCAGTCAGGCTCCTCCCCTCTCACGTGCACAGCATGACCGCGTCCGTCAGATAACGGAAGACATCTTTTGGTATTCCCATTGGAATGTATTCCCATTCTATCCTTTATTTATATTGTAGGCTAACTGAACAGGTTTTCATTTATCTGATTGTAGGAGCTTGCACTCAGCAGAACACTCAGTAATGCCAGCAGTGGCACCCCTACTCTGCACATATTCCAATCCACTTCTGCATTGCTTATATTTTCAGTACTCTGCTCCGACTGGCACTTCATTTTTATTATTAGGTGCACAGATAATAAATAGCTGATCTTGCCTAAAATCCTAATGTTTACTTACTGGAAACTGTGAAGGCTCTAAATAGGCCTAAATAGCAGTAGGGGAAGGGGCAGCAGTAGGGGCTGGCACACAAGTGGTCAGATACACTACCTACTAAAGCTAC
Source organism: Lithobates pipiens (assembly GCF_037356315.1). Taxonomy (NCBI): domain Eukaryota; kingdom Metazoa; phylum Chordata; class Amphibia; order Anura; family Ranidae; genus Lithobates; species Lithobates pipiens. Next base: position 48,912,828 of record NW_027507784.1, read on the forward strand.
ACAGGTCACAACACACAAAACATTTTTTTTTTTATGTTTGTGAAAATGCAAGGGCTTATTATTATATACTGCTACTGTATAAGGCTGGATTCACACCAATGCATTTTTAGTGCTTTTTGCATTTTGCAGATTTGCACTACAGTCCATTTAACATGGTTTCCTATGGAACACATTCTATTGGGCAAATCTGCAAAATGCAAAAAACACTAAAACTGCATAGGTGTGAATCCAGCCTAAGGTTATCAGCTAAAAAGTGAGGTCTGGTGACAGGGTCTCTTTAACCAAATGTCTACCAGGGCAATTTAAATCAGAGGCCCTGGAGAATAAAACAGTGGTAGTTGCAATTTTTTATGTCACACATTATTTGCGCAGTTATTTATCAAACGCAGATTTTTGGGAAAAAAAATATAATATAAATGTTTTTGGTAAAATATAACAGATGGGGTTGTGTTGAGTAAATAGATACTAAGCATTTAAAGTCTTAAAACTGCACGGGACCATGAAATAGAAAAAAACGACGGTACTCAAAATTCTCCATAGGCGACGGTTTAAAAGCTTTTACAGGACAGGTTACCAGTTTAGAGTTAACAATGACAGCGGCCCTAGAATTATTGATCTCACTTTGATGTTCACAATTAGAGTTGGGCTGAACACCTCCTGGTTCAGTTCGTACCAGAACTCTCGAACATCGCAAAACTTCGGACCTGAACTCCAAATCCTATTAAAGTCTATGGGACCCGAATATGAAAAATCAAAAGTGCTCATTTTGAAGGTTTATATGCAAGTTATTGGCCATAAAAAGAGTATGGGGGTCCTGGTACTGCCCTTGAGGACATGTATCAATGTAATGTTTTTTTTTAAAGATAATTTTTACATGAGCAGGGATGTTAATGATGCTTAAAGTGGTGCATCAGTACTGTGTATAGAACCTGCTGCAGCAAAACTGACATTTATAAAGAAAAAAAAAAAAGACATACCATTGTAGGCAATAGAAAAATGTTATATAAAAAAAAAAAAACGGCGTGGGAGTCCCCCACCAATCAATTCCTGGTATAGATTTTAGGGTCTGGTATGGATTTTAAGGGCTAAAATGTAAATAACAAAAAACGGCATGGGGTCCCCCGAGATCAACACCGGACCCTTATCCAAGGATGCTGCAGACCAGGAAAGGGGAGAAACAAGCGAGTGCCTCCCCCCTCTTAAACCATACCATTCCACATGCCCTCAACATGTTGATGGGAACAAAAGCTTCTTCCCGACAACCATGGGCTGTGGTTGTGGGGGTCTGCGGGCAGAGGGCTTATCAGAATCTGGAAGCCTCCTTTAACTAGGGGACCCCCAGATCCCAGCTCCCCATGTGAACGAGTATGAGGTATATTGTATCCCAGGGGCGGATCCAGAGTCTAGTCTCGGGAGGGGCACTTCTATAAAATATGTTTTTTTGGGGGCAATTTATATGGGAAATGGCTGGTATTGGCACTTCAATCATTACGGCACCATGGCTGTTATGGTGTCAGGATGATTGAAGTGCATTATTTCTATTAATACATTGTAATATAAAATTAAATGGTTCAACTCACCATTAATGCAGAATCAGTGGGAGCCCTGAGGGTGTCTTTCGCCATGTCGCCTGCCACCAAACACGGATTATCACTTGCCACGTCACTTGTCACCAAATGCGGATTGTTACTTGCCACGTCACCTGCCACACATTGCGGATTGCCACTTGCCACATCACTTGTCACCAAATGCGGATTGATACTTGCCACGTAGCCTGCCACACATTGCGGATTGTCACTTGCCACGTCACCTGCCACACATTGTGCATTGTCACTTGCCACATAGCCTGCCACACATTGCAGATTGTCACTTGCCACGTCACCTGCCACACATTGCGGATTGTCACTTGCCACGTCACCTGCCACACATTGCTGATTGTCACTTGCCACGTAGCCTGCCACACATTGCGGATTGTCACTTGCCACGTCGCCTGCCACACATTGCTGATTGTCACTTGCCACGTCGCCTGCCACACATTGCTGATTGTTACTTGCCACGTCGCCTGCCACACATTGCGGATTGCCACGTAGCCTGCCACACATTGCGGATTGTCACCTACTGTGTCACTTTTCTGCCAAGGTGTTCTTTTGTTGAATCCAGAGTGAAGATAGGCAGCAGAGAGATGATGTAATCTCTCTGCTGCACACAGCTTCCTGCACAGTGAGGGCGGAACTGGAGGGATGCAGAGCAGTGAGAAATTATGTCATCTCCCTGCTCCCCTGCCTGCTGGCTTCCTGATTGGCCAGCAGCCCTCCTACGCCACCAAGCTGCCCCCCCTCACCCGTCCACTCAGCGCAGCCAGTCACCAGCGGAACCGGCCACGCTGGCACCCGCGAAACCGGCCACGGGTACCCGCAGGACCAGCCGCGCTAGTACCCGCGGAACCGGCCGCGCTAGTACCCGCGGAACCGGCCCTGCTGGTACCCGCGGAACCGGCCGCGCTGGTACCCGCGGAACCGGCCGCGCTGGTACCCGCGGAACCGGCCGCGCTGGTACCCGCGGAACCGGCCGCGCTGGCACCCGCGGAACCGGTCGGGCTGGCACCCGCTGGCCATATTCTCGGAGGGGGCAATTGCCCGTTGCCCCCCCTGGATCCACCACTGTTGTATCCATTCACCAAAAAGCGCACACACGACACACACACAGATTTTTTTGACAATTCCTTTATTAAAAATAAAAAAATCAATGTCTCCCGACGTAGATCTATCGTCAATCAGGATGCCCGCTACCACTGCTAAACCCCAGAAAAAAAATAAAAAGCTCCACCCAGGACAAAAGCTAAACTGCTGACTACAGGCTTCAACGTTTTTCTATTGACGGCAATGTTTTTTTTTTTTTTTTCATTCAGCTGTTAGCAGGGAAGCCCGTTGACAGCTGATGACTCATCCGTTGTTAAGGATGCTGCAGCCCGCTTCCTGGCCCGCTTCTTAACAACCAGCTATTCACTGTGCCCCAATTGGACAAAGCTTAGAATGCACTGTGCACTGTGCACTGTACTGTACAAACATTACAGCTTTTGACAAATCGTTGCAAATAATCCCTGCAATGTGTCTAATATGTTTATTTCCTATGATCCTCACTCCATCTAGTGGCCAAAATACAGTATTTCCCTGAAATACCTCAATCAAGAAAATACTTTATTATGGCCACTAGCTGGGGCTGACGATCAAAGAAAATAAACATATTAGACTCATTATGGGTATTATTCACGGTGGCTGTACAAATGCTATAACTTTTGTACAGCAGATTTCTTTTATAAATGACCCCTAGACTACCATGATGGCAATGATAACAGTGGAAATATTATTGTACTGAAAATGCCTTTAGGTCGTATTTCTAATGTACTATATGATAAAATATGAAATTATTAGCTTTTAGAGTTTGTGTACATGAATACATTTTGCATTTGTGAAGCATTTTTGAAGGATCTAAAAGTCAATGTTTAAATTGGGTTTTAAGGACCGCAATTAACTTGTCTTTGCTGATGCGTTTGCTATGTGTTCAAATTTTTTTTTTTATTCTCCTGTTTTTTAACCGCTTCCGTTCTTTTAAACAAACCATTGGGAGTCGGTGTGAATGGCATGTATGGTAAAAGCAATGTAAATATCTCAAAAGCAGTGCATTTTGGATGGAAATCATCTAAAAGTTTGCTTTCTTGTGGCCACATTGGACTTGTTTGTGTCTAATGCCTGTGTACACAAGCTTTTATAGGTATGAGGTGTTGAATGACAGCAAAGCCTGTCACACCTATCTCTTTTATGAGTTAACATGCTGACTCTGCCATGGTAACTGAAAAATCGCTTAAAGGTCGCAGGATTAGAGTAGGGCTTAAACACGACACTCCCATAATACATCAACTGCTTTAAACTGTAAGAACCAAATGCTGATTCTACCTCAACTACTCTCATAATTTTTTAAAGCATCATATTTATTATTACAGTACAGGTGCTCTTTAACATACAAATGACCTTGAGATTTCCCTACATGCATTGCTTCGTTTCTGAAGGTGCCGGGGCCATACAAATCAGGTTAGGGTGATCTCCAGCAGCCATTTTTTTTCTGTACGGATATGGCTTCCTAGTGACTAATGATCACCCCTGGCATAAAGGATAATCTGAAAAAAATGGAATGGCCAGGAGGACACTGCAACATGAAGAATCATGAAAAGAAGAAAGAAAGATGATTAAATATAATTATTAAGAAGGTTGCATAGCAAATATGCTACAAGGAGAAAAATGTAAAAAAAAAAAAAAAAGAAGAAAAGAAGAAAAGTCGAATGTGGGCATTACAGGGCAAAGACGGGAAGTAGATCACTTACTCTACAATGCTTCAGTATATATCCATAGAAATTTATTAGTGGCAGACAGAGGGGAACTGGCTATGCAGCATGTAACAATAAATCATCTTACACCTTAAAATCCTAGCAGAAAAACAGCATATTTCATGCAAAATAGATATATGGAACCTAGGCGCATTCTGAGGCTCGGTGCCACCTAGGAAAACACCAGCACGGGTTCTGCGCTGCTTCTTCAATGGAGAAAGCAGCTTTTAGCTATAAAGCATGGTGAGAATATTATCTTACACCTCCGCAAGGGGCACCACCTAAGGCCAAATTCTCTTCTGGCCTCATTATAGGAGCTGAATGGTTTAAAGTCCAATCGAATCAAGCAAAAAGCAAATACATTCACTCAGTAGAGTGCAAAAAGGTTAAATGTAGGTTTTTTTTTTTTTTTTTTTTTTTTAATGCTTACTGAGCTTGCTTAGTAGTTAAAGCGGAGTTCCGCTGAAAGAAAATAAAAGTCATCAGCTGCAAATACTACAGCTGCTGACTTTTAATAATTGGAGACTTATCTGTCCCAGGGTCCAGCAATGCGGGGGAACGAAGCACCGCTCACCTCCCCCTCTTCTCTGCGGCGCCGGCACTTTCAATGTGGACGCCCGGCTGTGGCTTCACAGCCGAGCACCCACTGAGCATGAGCGAGCCGCGCTGCGTTCTGTGACTGGCTGGGCAATCATTTGGGACCTGTGACGTGTCCCAGATGATTGCCAAGAGGGAGGGGGGAGAGGTGAACTTCCTTCCGGCACCATGGGTCTCCTTCACTTAAAGCAGAAGTTCCATTTTTGGGTGGAACTCCGCTTTAAAGCCTACATTTAGTTAAAATGTTCTATTTTGAAATTAGCGCGAGGGATAGTGCGTACATTCAACCCCTTGTGCTGATGGCTGCTGTCTTAGTTGAAATCCTCCAAGCTTTGCCCCCCGGGCATAGTAAAGTGTTTGTTAAGCCTTTTTTTTTTTAAACTGCCAGCCGCTCTATTAGAGGCTGGCATACAACACTGTGTAAATCTTTTCTAAAAATGACCAGTGTAAATAGTTATTTAGAGCTGTCTTCAGGATGGCCACATGATTCGCAGGTCGCTTTCCAGCACCGATACATGGCTACTGCAGGAGCGACCGTAATCTCCCTCTGACGTCAGCCGTGGAGATCACGTGGCCGCTCGGCTCCTCCTGCAGAAGCAATGTCTCGGAGCTGTAAAGCAGATTTTTTTCTGTAATTGCTGTAAACAAACATGTAAACAAAGGCTGCAATGCTGCAGCCTTTGGAATCTCCTCTTACTGCCGATCCGCTGTGAGATGAGAAAGAGTGTGTAGTACAGTGCTATGGCACAATCAAAAAATAAGGAAAAAAAAAACAGTATTGTACTGCTCTAGTTGGTGATCAGACATGCAGTATGCTTGCATTGCCTCCTCCCTGCCTGTTTTAACCCCATAAATGCTGGACTACCACGCCGCAACTGTGTGCTTTGTGTGTGGCCCCATTCAGTTGAATGATTTACTCTTGGTAGGCAGTAGAACCCACCAGTCCTGTGCCACAATTAGGCCTCAGTCACACAGGGCGTATCAATCCATACCCTATGGGAGAGCCATGTTTACCATGAGGGCTTACTTCCATGTCTATTGATCCCAATCTGACATCTGTGGAGGTGCAAGGTCAAAATGCAGACAGTGTGAGTTCGGAGACATGAAACTGCACAGAAGTCAAATTGGAAGCAGCTGTGCCCAGTGTCAAGGGACTGCCTGCATAGGGATGCACAGAGCACCTCTGCATTCCCATATGGGTACACGGGGCCCTTGCATGGCGTGTGTATTGATAAACCCTGTGTGAATGAGGCTTTAATAGTCAAGCTAGTCACAGTGTCTCCAATTACTGCCAACGCCAATCTCAGTTTCACCAAAAGGCCTAGTTCACTTGGGCAGTATCAATGCGTACCCTGTGCGAGGGCCTTGTTTACCTGCATGGGGATGAACAGCAGGACCATTGATGCCTAATGGGATGCAGCAGTTGCAAGGACACAGCTTCTGCTCCCAATCTGACATCCATGCTGGTGCAGTGCAATGCCCCGAATGCAGACAGTGTAATCAGCCAGTCACAGTGTCCCTTATCACCATCACAACAGTCACAGTGTTGCCAGACCAGTGTGGCCAGCAACATTGTTACTGATCACTGCCACACCAGTGACAATGTCCCCAGCCCAGTGTGGCCAACAACAATATTCCTGTTTACTACCCACATCGGTGCCACTGTGCAGTGCAGTCATCAACAGTGCCCCTGAATTCTGCTACATCAGTACAGTGTCACTAGTGCCAGTGCAGCCAGCAATATTGCTTTGCCTGCTCCCTGTACTGACCTTCATTTCTTTTGTTGACCATGTTTCTGCCTGCTGTCTGGATCAGTTCTTTGTCGGTTGATTGACCATGTCTCTGCCTGTCACCTGACCTGACCCATCTGCATGTTCTGCTGACTACATTCCTGAGAGACACCAGTCCCAGCCAATGCCTGTGGACGACTGCACTACTGGAACCACAGGACCTACCGGTAGTTTTTTTCACCCTTTGTGCACAAATGCATTCCTGGGGGTTGCCAAGTACCAGTAAGCTAGGCTAGTTTGGCTTATAGGAATGGGGACTGCTATAGGTGACACGCACCATGCCTCTTAAAAAATACATTGAGGTGTTCAATTTCCAAAATGTAGTCATTTTTGTGGGCATTTTCATTATCAAAAATGTTATAGGTACTCAGGACGTTACATGCATAATTTCTGCCTCTAGAAATCTGGATGGTGCTCCTTGGATTTTGGGATCCTCTTTGTGGTTAGGCTGTGAAAAAGTCTCACACATGTGGTACCCCCATACTTGGGAAGAGTAGAAGAATGTGTTTGGGGTGTAATTGTAAGTATGCTTGCACTGTATATGAGAAATAACTTGTTAAAATTAACATTTTGTAAAAAAAACAAAAAAAAACAAATCTAAATATTCCACTTACTTTTATCATTTTCCAAAGAATTTTGGTAACCAATTGCAACCAAAAAATCACCAAGTCTCTTCCTAAATATCTTGAATTGTTTACATTCCAAAAAGGTCATGTTGGGGGTATTTGTACTGTCCTGGCAGATTAGCACCTTTATATATTTAATAGGCAGTCAGAAAATCAGGATTGATCCATTTTGTAACTAAAGAATAATAGCAGAATACATTTTGGTCTAAATTAATGAAGAAAGACTATTTATTTGCATAGTTTTAAAACAAACTAAAGTAAAATGTTTTTTATTTCACATTTCTTTTATCACAAAAAATGAAAAACCTAGTGATGATTAAACACCATCAAAAGAAAGTTTTATCTGTATCACAAATTGTATTAAATCCTTCTGGGTACAAAGTTGAATGACTGAGTAATTGTCATTCACAGAGTGGCCACTGAAATCTGAAAAATGTCATGGACTGAAAGGAAGTGAAACACTCCTGTCTTGACGTGGTTGAACAAAAGTGAGTACACCCTTAAGTGAAAATGTCCAAATTGGGCCCAAAGTGTCAATATTTTGTGTGGCCACCATTATTTTCAAACACTGCCTTAACCCTTTTGGCCATGGAGTTCACCAGAACTTCACAGGTTGCCACTGGAGTCGTGTAACATAAGAATAAAAACCCTGAATTTAGCACCTCCCACATTTGACAAAACAAAAAACTCTCACAGCCCACCGTACATCTCAATAAGGCAAAAAGTTTAATGGTATGAAAAAGTTATGGAAAGCTACATGTAAAAACACACATATGACAAGACACATACAGTGCCTTGCGAAAATATTCGGCCCCCTTGAACTTTTCAACCTTTTGCCAAATTTCATGCTTCAAACATAAAGATATAAAATTTTTCTTTTTTGTGAAGAATCACCAACAAGTGGGACACAATTGTGAAGTGGAACGAAATCTATTGGATTTTTGAAACTTTTTTAACTAATAAAAAAATGAAAAGTGGGGCGTGCAAAATTATTCGGCTCCTTTGCGTTAATACTTTGTAGAGCCACCTTTTGCTGCGATTACAACTGCAAGTCGCTTGGGGTATGTCTCTATCAGTTTTGCACATCGAGAGACTGAAATTCTTGCCCATTCTTCCTTGCAAAACAGCTCGAGCTCAGTGAGGTTGGATGGAGAGCGTTTGTGAACAGCAGTTTTCAGCTCTTTCCACAGATTCTCGATTGGATTCAGGTCTGGACTTTGACTTGGCCATTCTAACACCTGGATACGTTTATTTGTGAACCATTCCTTTGTAGATTTTGCAGTATGTTTGGGATCATTGTCTTGTTGGAAGATAAATCTCCGTCCCAGTTTCAGGTCTTTTGCAGACTCCAACAGGTTTTCATCCAGAATGGTCCTGTATTTGGCTGCATCCATCTTCCCCTCAATTTTAACCATCTTCCCTGTCCCTGCTGAAGAAAAGCAGGCCCAAACCATGATGCTGCCACCACCATGTTTGACAGTGGGGATGGTGTGTTGAGGGTGATGAGCTGTGTTGCTTTTACGCCAAACATCGTTTTGCATTGTGGGCAAAAAGTTCGATTTTGGTTTCATCTGACCAGAGCACCTTCTTCCACATGTTTGGTGTGTCTCCCAGATGGCTTGTGGCAAACTTTAGACAAGACTTTTTATGGCTATCTTTGAGAAATGGCTTTCTTCTTGCCACTCTTCCATAAAGGCCAGATTTGTGCAGTGTACGACTGATTGTTGTCCTATGGACAGACTCTCCCACCTCAGCTGTAGTTCTCTGCAGTTCATCCAGAGTGATCATGGGACTCTTGGCTGCATCTCTGATCAGTCTTCTTGTCTGAGCTGAAAGTTTAGAGGGACGGCCAGGTGTTGGTAGATTTGCAGTGGTCTGATACTCCTTCCATTTCAATGATCGCTTGCACAGTGCTCCTTGGGATGTTTAAAGCTTGGGAAATCTTTTTGTATGCAAATCCGGCTTTAAACTTCTCCACAACAGTATTACGGACCTGCCTGGTGTGTTCCTTGGTCTTCATGATGCTCTCTGCACTTTCAACAGAACCCTGAGACTATTACAGAGCAGGTGCATTTATACAGGGACTTGATTACACACAGGTGGATTCTATTTATCACGATCAGTCATTTAGGACAACATTGGATCATTCAGAGATCCTCGCTGAACTTCTGGAGTGAGTTTGCTGCACTGAAAGTAAAGGGGCCGAATAATTTTGCACGCACCACTTTTCAGTTTTTTATTTGCTAGAAAAGTTTAAATTATCCAATAGATTTCGTTCCACTTCACAATTGTGTCCCACTTGTTGGTGATTCTTCACAAAAAATTAAAATGTTATATCTTTATGTTTGAAGCCTGAAATGTGGCAAAAGGTTGAAAAGTTCAAGGGGGCCGAATACCTTTGCAAGGCACTGTACATTGCTAAAAGAATATGACCACCTCTACGGTTGTACTGGTGAAACCATAAGTGCCATTGTGTTGCATACATTATATATAATGTCCTCTATAGAATCACTAGGCTACTTGGTGAAAAAAAAAAAAAACATGGATGGAATTTTACACCCTGGCAAATGGCAAAATTATCCTGTGGGGTAAGGGGTTAAAGATGATCCACAGAAGGCATGGATGTGGCACCAAAATCCCAGCTCCAAATGAACACAGACCAATGGCAAATGGTAAAAACAATCAAACACTGGATTGAATGTATCCGGAGGCTAATAGTGGCCTAGAGGAGGTTCAAATGTCAGGAACAAGATTTGAGACTGAGTAAAGCAGTGATTCTCAACCAGGGTTCAGTGGAACCCTAGGGTTCCTCCAGAGGTTGCTAGGGGTTCCTTCAGCATTGGGCAATTTCTGCCTCTCAGATAAGTTCCCACTCACACCATTGATCTTTTTAGCTATCTGTAAGTAGGTAATTCTTCCCAATGACCACAAGTGTAAGGACCATTCTTCCCACTGACCATCACACTAATGTATCATGAGTTGTAGATTTCTCATTTTTAGCAGGGGTTCCCCGAGACCAGAGAACTATTTTAAGGGTTCCTCTGTGTTGAAAAGGTTGAGAAAGGCTGGAGTAAAGTGTCTTTCATATATTCATGTGTGTGTATATATATATATATATATATATATATATATATATATATATATATATATATATATATATATATATATATATATATATATATATATATATATATATATACAGGTATAGTCATATACTGGCCATTGCTGGGTCTCTGTACTTCTCTGTGCAATGAATGAAGGTTGGGAATAGTGAGAAGAGATGAAGGGTTCTGCACATAGCTTCCTGAATACATCACAGCAAACTAACTCAGTCCTTGTTCTCTCAAGTGCCCTCAGCTTTGATGCAAGCAGTAGGCTAGCTCTTAAAATTAAAATGCCTTGAGAGGTGAATGTGAGTCAGTAGCAGTGGGCGTTCCTATACAGGCTTCATTTGAATGCAGACTGCCTTAGGTAATGCCCATATGTGTTGCTGGGCCTCCATGATTGAAACTGAAATCCAATGAATGAAAGCTGCAGCTTCTAATACACACTGTGAAAAGCTCATAGTGTATAGTAAAGTCAGAGCAAGCCATTTCAGTACAGGAGAGGTGCCTGTGCAAATGTGCAATGCTAACAATAAGGCAGACACTTTTAGGCAATCACAATCCTTAAACCACTTCAGCTCCGGAAGGTTTTACCCCCTTCCTGCCCAGGCCATTTTTTTGCAATACAGCACTGCATTAATTTAACTGACAATTGTGCAGCGACGCTGTACCCAAATAAAATATATGTCCTTTTTTTCTCCACAAATAGCGCTTTCTTTTGGTGGTATTTGATCACCTCTGTGGTTTCCATTTTTTGCGTTATAAAATAAAAAATAATATATATTTATATATTTTTTACTTCCTGCTATAAAACATATCCAATAAAAAAATTTAAAACATTTCTTCATAAATTTAGGCCAATATGTATTATGCTAAATCTCAATTGGCATGTATTGATTGGTTTTGCGCAAAAGTTATAGCATCTACAAACTATGGGATAGATTTAGGGACTTGTTATTTTTTTTTAACTATACTAGTGATGGCGGGGATCAGTGATTTTTAGCAGGACTGTGACATGGCAGCGGACAAATCTGACACTAAGTGACACTTCTTAGGGACCAGTGACACCAATACAGTGATCAGTGCTAAAAAAAATGCACTGCAGGGAAGGGGTTAACATCAGGGGAAATCAAAGAGTTAAAGAGTTAAATGTGTCCCTAGGTGGTGCTTTCTAACTGTGCTTTGACTAAAGGAAAACAGAGATCCTTGTTTCTGCTTAGCACACAAGATTTCCATTTTCCCCTCTGGCAGAACGATGGTCTGTCTTGTTTTCATAGGCGGATGCGGTTCTGCATCTCTCCAAATGCCGATGTGATTTTGTGCTTAAGAGCCTCCCTGCCGCATTATATGTATGTGGGGCGGTCCTTAAGTGGTTAAATCATTTGTATAAAGTTCACTGAATATAGTTCCCATACTGTCTTGTAATATGGGGCCTGGTCTTGTTTTATCCCTTTTATATGATATTCGGTGTATATTTTCCGTCTACTTGAGCTGCGCACATGTTTCTCAAGATAATATAATTACTTACCGCTATGAAAATGACATGCCTCTCCCAGGAAGACAGACCGTTTTCATATCGCCAGAATCGTTTTCTACGCACTCTTTGCAATAGAAAATGCCTGAGGGAACATTACAATTAGGACAGACCTTGTGTTGATTACTTTGTACTATTAAGCCTGAACATGCAATCACTTTATAACAGCTATCATTACATTTAATACTTGGCAATATGGCTTTCATAAAACTTCAGTCTTAATTACTGTTACAAAGCTCCGGCATGATTTCTCTTTCCCTTAACAGATTCATTTAGAAATGCAATATAAATAAAAGAATATAAACTAATGTGGATAGACTATCACATTTAGAGAGCACCTCATCCCGCGGTTATTGGGAAAATGATTGGAGCAAATGGGATGGGACTATAACGGTGCGGCAATCAGAGAAATAATTTTTAGGTATGATCTTCAAAATTTGAGTTTTGCCCTATATACTGGGCTTCTTCAGGAGAGGCTATCTGCTAAAATCTCAGCCTTCTAGTAGCCAGAAGATATACAAATAAGGAACCACAGTTATAATAAATTCACTATATATTATTGCAAGAATCATTTTACATTTCATTGAACTTCATGTACACATATGCACATAATGTCTGCCCAGTATGCTTACCCTGTGTTTCTAAAATCACACTTAGCACAGCAGTAACAAGCAAGTAGTCCCTTTTCTTAGTACCTATTTGTTTGTTTTTATAGGTAAAACCGGATGTGCTTTTTGCATTATTTTTTTTTTTTTTATTTATGTATATCTATTGCTGTCTAATAATTGAAGTGCTTTTCCGCTAAGCCTTAGTTTTGGGTGCCTGCACGGATGCCCGGGGTATATGCTGGGTGTTTACACCTGGTGCTACCCTGATCCTTGTTCCACCATATGCTGTCCTGCCTGGAACCTCTTGTTCCCCTTATGTACATTCACTTCTCTCCCAGCGTGATTTATACCATCATTGACCGTACATACCATCAATGACACTAAACATACAGACAGAGCTACAATGGAATGGTTTAGAGCAAAGCATATTCATGTGTCAGAATGGCCCAGTCAAAGTGCAGACCCAAATTCAATTGAGAATCTGTGGCAAGACTTGAAAATTGCTGTTCACAGATGCTCTCCATCCAATCTGACAGATCATGAGCCATTGTTTAAAAAAGAATGGGCAAAAATGTCACTGTCTAGATGTGCAAAGCTGGTAGAGACATCCCCAAAAAGACTTGCAGCTGTAATTGCATTGAAAGGTGGTTCTGCACAGTATTGACTCAGGGGGACTGAATACAAATGTATGCCCCACGTTTCAGATATTTATTTGCAAAAAATGTTGAAAACCACTTATCATTTTCCTTCCACTTCCCAACTATGTGCCACTTTCTGTTGATCTATTACATAAAATCTCAATAAAATACATTTACTTTTTTGGTTGTAACATGACAAAATGTGGAAAATTTCAAAGGGTATGAATACTTTTTCAAAGCACTATGTAGGGCAGTGCACAGAGATCAGTAGTATGTAGGGCAGTGTACAGGGGTCATTAGTATGTAGGCCAGTGTACAAAGGTCAGTAGTATGTAGGGCAGTGTACAGAGGTCAGTAGTATGTAGGGCAGTGTACAGAGGTTAGTAGTATGTAGGGCAGTGTACAGAGGTCATCAGTATGTAGGGCAGTGTGCAGGGATCAGTAGTATGTTGGGCAGTGTACAGAGATCAGTAGTATGTAGGGCAGTGTACAGAGGTCAGTATTATGTAGAGCAGTGTACAGGGATCAGTAGTATGTAGGGCACTGTACAGAGATCAGTAGTATGTAGGGTAGACATGGGCGCCATCAAAAAATGAGTTTTGTTTTGTTTTGTTCCGTTCCATTTCGTATTAAAAAAAAAATAGTATTTTGTTTTTTTTGCCCGAAAATTAAATTCGGATTTATAAAAAATACGAATTTTAGTTAGATTCATAAACCTTTTGTTAAAATAACAACAGTTTGTTATGATGAATTTATCATTATGAGGGGCTCCCACCATCCCTGTGCTGTGCTGACTTCCTATGTAGGGCAGTGTACAGGGGTCAGGGGTATGTAGGGCAGAGGTCAGTAGTATGTAGGGCAGTGTATGGAGGTCCGTAGTGTGTAGGCCAGCTTTCAGAGGTCCACAGTATGTAGGGAATCCCAGTACAGCTATTAGTCCTCCTAGGATACACACAATCCACCGATGCCCCCCCCCCCCCCCAAAAAAAAAAAAAAAAAGAAAGGAACCCATCAGCTATTAGTTTCCATACCACCACTATGATAGCTGCTGACCATGGGTGATGCTTGAACAAAGATGGTGCGAGGGAAGAAAAAGGTAGTTTAAGGGCATTACTATGTTTTCTGTGAGAAGCAATAATAGGAGTTCTATTTATAAAACATTCATTGGAGCAAGAATTCTGCCCGTAATTTCTCTAATAGGGTATTCCTTATGCTCACCAGCTCCACCTAGTGCCACAATGTGGTATAGTTTTCTTGAAATTCCTCCATAAGAAAATATACAACATTTTGATATACATTTGATACTGAATCAACTTTAGATTTTGACAGTTGTCTGTCTTTATTTCTGTAAATACAAGGTCCCTTTAAAAAAAAAAAAATAAGGAGTACAATTAAAGCAGTCCCTAGTAAAAAAGAATTAATTGCAGCTTAGTTTGTAGTCACAGCATGGTCTCCACGTGGTGGAACCTATAGTTAAGCACAGCCTAAAGTCCACTTCCTGTAACATGTATTTCATAGATATTGTTTGTATACTTCATATATTTATACATAAGCCATGAATTTCTTCTCGTAAAAAAAATTACAATGTAAATGTGAATTTGGAGACAATAACTGTAACCTGTAATAATATTAATTACACAATAAAGATTTTCTATTGTCCTTCTTGAATCATTTCGCTTGGAACCGACTGTTTGATGAGAAGTAGAAAGAAAAAACATGCCTGACTTTGCTTGACATAGCTTGACATCTTTAACCTTATGGAAATGTTTATTAAGTTATTTATTTATAGCAAGCACAAATATATCTTATCCGAGACAGGATGTCTTGCGAGGTCTTGGTCACACCATAATAAAATACAGGGGCAAAATAAATTATGGACACAATATATCACAAAACCAAAGTAGTTATAAGTGTAGTTAAAAAGTAAAAGAACCTCAGGAGCCAAGGAAAAATATTGCTGTGATGTCTTCCTTTACGTTCTTGAGTGCTTACTGTGGACATCTATTCTAAGGTTTCTTTCATAAATAAACTGTACATTACACAAAATGGTTTTACATTATTGGAAACTTTTGTTCAAGTAGATGTAGACCCTTTATAACCCTGTTTAGCAGTGGCAGCTGGTGCTGGGGGATTTTGGGGGGGGCACAGACGGGCCCCTCCAGGTCCGCACTCACCCTACAATGGAGCTCCCCTGGACTGTCCAACGCTGCAGCTTCTGTCTTCACCCGGTCTTCTTTCCGGATTCTGATTGGCCGGGAAGCCACTGGGATGATAAGGTGGGAGGGCTCGGGGCAATGACTGCATGGTGTTTCACAGGGTGGTTTTCATGATGATGATGACTGTGAACCATGCTTGTGTAATTTGTGCTGAAAGAACCATTTACAATGCAGGAGAAGAATTGGGAGACAAGAATGGGGCATTATCACCCTGTAAAAGACAATACCTAAACGAACCTACGTGGCATAATCCCTTTATTTGTAATAAAATCTGCATTATAAATATTAAAATATTTAATATGAAAAAAATGTTGACCTGCTTAGGTGGAAGTTCATCCTAGAATTGCTCTATGAACATTAAGCAGCCATATAACACATGTACCTTGATAAATACATGGCGCCATATTTGACATTTGCTCTGGTTGTCCACTAACTCATGGTGTTGCTCAGCCAGGGCCATCTTTAATATTGATTGGACCCTGGACAAACATTTTCTTGCCTCCCATATGGCTCCTAATGGCGTAGTCTATAGCTGTAGTAGCAAGCAGCAGACACAAGGCTCTCCCACCAGACCCAGCGACACAGCAGCAGTGATCCCTCCAATCAGTTGTCCACTCACTCTGGTTTGCACACCGTGACTCTAGTGGCCAGCACAGCAGGTCCATATCCTGGCAGCAGCTTCACCCCTCTGCACTCGGGTCACGCTCTGTGCTCTCTGGTAGTCCCACACAGCAGTGAGTTTTTTCACTGGTACAGACACTCTCAAATGGCGCTCCAGCATGGTCCTCTCACACACTCTGCCCAGATGGCCCTTGATGCTCATCTCCTCCCTGCTGATTGGTCCATAGGAGGGAGGGGGAAGAAACAGAGTAGGTGGCGAGCCAGGGATTATTGCAGGCAGCCCGCTACTATTTTGCAGTGTCCTGCCTAGGTCCTCTCTCTTTATTATTACCCCCACTGCTGTTGACAGGAGAAGGAGGGGGAATAAGTCCACACACACACAGTCCACTTTGTATGTACATCCCACTAGTGGGAAAAACAGTGGGCTGTAATCAGGGTTTACACAGAGCCTGCTCCTGTGGTTAATCGCCATGCTGCTGAGAGAAGGAGGGGGGGGGGGGGCGAGCGAGGAGTTGCATGGACAACTAGCGGAGAGGACAGGCTGATGAGTCAGGGGGAAAAGAGAATCAGCTGCACCACTACACTGGGAAAACTATTTGTGGCAGCATGGGCCCAAGGGGCAGCTGCTTTGGATCCCACACCAATGATTGGGCTAGAGGCAGCTGCCCTTTTTGCTCTGCATTAAAGATGGTCCTGTCAGCTCCCTCCTGCAAGCAAATGTTTTGATGCCATCAGGACACGAAAAAACCTTTTTTTAAGTCAGGCTTTGCTATTACAAGATATAGATAGCATGGATCTACAGAGATCAACACAGGCTCAATGTAAGGGTATAAAGAAAACAATTGTCTTTTATGTGCCCTGTTCACATCATACATTCCATGCATTACAGTGCACTGCATAAAAATGTAGCATGTCTGCATTTTTATACAGCACATTGAACTGCCACATCACAATGTGAGCGCATTGTAGAGTGTTCCAGTATGCTGTGATTCATAAAGTTGAATGAAATGTCATTTTTTGGCACTTCAATATAGTTAAGGAATGTTAAACCTTTGGTGCCAACATCACACAAATATGCGGCCCCACTAGAATGGGCTCTTTTTTGGTGGGGCTGCATTTTTTCGTTCCTTCCTTTGTGCTGAGATTGTGCCATGCCGGGGTCTCACCGTGAGCCCTGGGCCCCGTTCTAACGATCGGGACCCACAACTTGAGATTCCGGGTCACCTGATCGCTATGAAAGCCTCTGATTAGATATCACAGTGCTCGATCTTAATCTAGGTGTTTGGTATTAGGTATCTAGGTCCTTGATCTAGGTATTTTTTTTTTTAAATGTTCATTTTAGTTTTTAAATTATTATTGTTTATTTATTTTTTTCCTATATACACTTTTCTTTTCATTCTCTGCAAGGACAGAGAAAGCTGCAAGGGGGGTTATTTACTAAAGGCAAATCCACTTTTCACTGCAAGTGCACTTGGAAGTGCAGTCGCTGTAGATCGGAGGGGGACATGCAAGGAAAATAAAAAACAGCATTTTAGCTTGCACATGATTGGATGATAAAATCAGCAGAGCTTCCACTCATTTCAGATCTACCCCTTAGATTTAGAGTGACTGCACTTCCAAGTGCAAAGTGGATTTTGCCTTTAGTAAATAACCCCCAATGTATCTTTCTCATCCATTCACAGAGACAGAAAACACACATCAGTTGTATCATTCGTTGAATCTTTCTCTGTCCTTGCAGAGAATGAAAAGAAAAGTGTATGTAGGAAAAAATAAATTAATAATAATTGAAAAAATAAAATGAACATTAAAAAAAAAACTTAGATCAAGGTTTAATCTAGGTTAATTCCAGGGTCAGTGTTTGGGGCAAGGTCAGGGTCAAAGGTTCAGGTCAAAGGTCAGGGTCAGTTTTTTTTGGACATTTTTTTTTTAACCAGTAGAGACCCGCGCTATAGCCAAATGATGGCTACAGCGCGGACCTCCTTTGCCGGGACTACGTCTATTGACGTCGTCCCGTGCACGAGCAGCCTGCGTGCCCCCTGCGTGCCTGATCACGGATCCGAGCAAGGGGTCGATCCCGACCCCTTACCACGTGATCAGCTGTCAGCCAATGACAGCTGATCATGTGATACAACGGAGCCGGTAATCGAATATTTTTTCTCCTCGCGCTGACAGCGCGAGGAGAAAAAAAAAGAGCCGATCACAGGCTGACCCCCAACCCTTCAAACTCTGCAGCAAAGCTGGTAGCACTCATACGTCTATTTCCCAAAGGCAACCTATGGATATGACGCTGAGCACGTGCACGCAACTTCTTTGGGAAATTTCTTTGGTCGATCATGGCGAGCCCTGTTCTGAGTTTAACCTGTCCTGTTAAACTGCTGTTTAGTCTTGGCCCAGTTTCAGTGTGTTGGCAATCTTCTTATAGCCTAGGCCATCTTTATTGTTGCTTTATAGAGCAACAATTATTTTTTTCAGATTCTCAGAGAGTTCTTTGCCATGAGGTGCCATGTTGAACTTCCAGTGACCAGTGAGAGCGATAACACCAAATTTAACGCCCCTGCTCCCCATTCACACCTGATACCTTATAACACTAACGAGTCACATGACACAGGGAAGGGAAAATGGCTAATTGGGCCCAATTTAGACATTTTCATTTAGGGGTGTACTCACTTTTGTTGCCAGCGGTTTAGACATTAATGAGTGTGTGTAGGGGTGGACTGAGAACTCATGGGGCCCCTGGCCAATAGGAGATTATGGGGCCCCCAGGCAATCAGAGATTATGGGGCCACACAGTAGACACAAACACACACACAGTATACAATCACACAGCATACACAGACATGTTTCTATTGGCTAAGAAGGTACTGGAGAGGTGGGGCAGCTATAATCTCAGGATTTTTAGAGCAAAAGCATGTCGGTAAGGGACATTTCAGAGACAGATGTAAAAAAAAACCACACATTTTTACATACTGTCCCTGGTTTTACTGAGGCTGGCAACCCTGATGGGGCCCCCTAGTGGCATGGGCCCCGAGTGGCCCAATGGTCAGTCCGCCCCTGAGTGTGTGTTCAGTTATTTTGAGGGTACAGCAAATTTACACTGTTATACAAGCTGTACACTCACTACTTTACATTGTAGCAAAGTGTAATTTCTTCAGTGTTGTCCCATGAAAAGATATAATAAAACATTTACAAAAATGTGGGGGGTGTACTCACTTTTGTGAGATACTGTATGTGGTATCGCTGTGATTCTTAAGAGCAGGAGAATTTATTTTGGGTCTCTAAGATTTGTTTTACCCTTAGGCATGACAGGGTTAAAGCGGAGCGCCAGCAATAAGGCAAAGCTCTAATTTTCTGCCTCCTCCCCCTCTCCGCTACCCCATTTGGCACCTTTTGGGGGGAAGCGGGTACCTGGTTTTGACATGTACCCTCTCCCACTTCCAGCTCATTTTACCACAGCCTTCTGTGACACATTACATGTCCTAGAAGACTGCAGCCAATTCACAAAGCGCAACGGTCAGTGCGCATGCAAAGTAGGTTTCCCTTAGTCAGGATGGCAGCGCCAGCACCTGATAATTGGCGATAACAGGCTAGGATGAGGACACTGCTGGATTCCTGGACAGGTAAATGCCTTAATGTTAAAAGTCAGCAGCTACAGCATTTGTAGCTGCTGACTTTTAATTTTTGAGGGGAGCCTCAAGCAGCGTGATGTATTTTGACTTTACTCTGACTGTCCTAATGCTCACATGTCACGTTCCTGACTATGGAGCTCGAGATGATGAGAGTAGCCTCTTGTTAAATTCACATCCAAGCACTCTTGGTAGTGGAGACAGGGACTTCTAGGGGAGTGGAAGTATGCAGGTGCTTGGCACCTGTAGAAGTGAGCAGAAGCTTGAAGACACAGTAATGGTATGGAGTTTGGTCATAAGCCTTGTTCAGCGGGAGCAAGGCAGATGGGTACAGAATCAGGATCAGTTTAAAAGTCAGTAAGGTGCTGGTGGTGGGGTACCAAATCAGGAGGCAGAGACTTGGCCATAAATCAAAGGCCCGGTCGGTAACATAAGCAAGAAACAGATATAGCTGGCAGGGGCGATCCGAGAGAGGTGTCAGATGTAGGGATGAGCTCAGGCGTGTTCGCATGGTCCACGTGCAGAGCAGGAAGTCGGTGCAGCTCTGTGCTATGCATTGGGGCAATGTCTCACTGCCTGTGATTAGTGCATCGCTGCGCCGATTCAGTGCAGTTTCTGCACGTGGACCATGTGAACACGCCTGAGCTCATCCTTAGTCAGATGTAGCCAGGTCAGGAACAAGGTTAGCAGACATTGATTGGAATCAGGAACACAGGAAACAAAGCTGAAGACAATCCAGCAATGAAGGCAGACAGACTCAGTTTAAATAGTCTGCTGGGCGCCAGAATCTGTGAATGCATGTGCACGCACGGCTATGTGT
The DNA here is from genome assembly GCF_037356315.1 of Lithobates pipiens. Taxonomy (NCBI): domain Eukaryota; kingdom Metazoa; phylum Chordata; class Amphibia; order Anura; family Ranidae; genus Lithobates; species Lithobates pipiens. The sequence continues at coordinate 48,933,386 of NW_027507784.1, forward strand.
ACGTGCACATGTGCAGCACTAACCCCTGAAGGAGCTGCTGGTTTGACCGTTTTACCTTCTTTTCCTCAATTCAAGCCTAGGGGTGTCCCATTCTAGATGGCCCAGTAACTTGAGAGACTGACGATAGATCCGCATAAAGGGATTTCATTTGCAAAAACAACGTAAACGATGAACAGTCTCTTAAATCGGGATCAGAGGGTTAGGAAGAATGTTCAGGTACTCTTAGTGTCAAAGTCAATAATGAAGAACTCTCTTACTTTGACTGAATCCAGAGAATAGCCATTCACAACTGGATGTTCACTCAAGTTGGATAGTCCCTCTCTCACAAGGCCTAGCAGCCAACAAGGTGCTTAACTTCACGAACAAGTCTCTGCCACAGACCTTGTTGTAGAACATACAAGAATAAGTCTCTGCCTGTTAAGGTCTTCAGATAGTGAGTCTGACTGAGTGGAAGGGGACCTCTCTTACGGCTCTGGTTCTAGTCTCTCTGGAATGGGAAAAGGGAGACCGGAGCGCAGCGGGGTAGGAGAGTCCAGCCAGGTGCAGCAGCAGATGCTAGGTAGATGAGGATCCTCTGGAGCAGGAGCTCTCTGCAGCAGGAAGGCAGCTGGGAGAAGGCCACGGACCGTGGAATCAGGATGGATGGATCTCTGGATGAGGAGGTAGCAGACACAGAAGCAAGCAGGAGCCAGCAGAGGAATCAGGTACAAGCAGAGGTTCGGCAACGAGAAACAGTCCAAGAAGGGTCAAACAAGCCGGGGTCGGAGCAGGAGAGATCAGCAAGGTCAGACGGAGCCGGGTCAGGTATCAGATAGGGTTCAGGCAGAATAGCAGGTAACTTCGGGTACAAGCTGCAGACGAGACAGCACAGAGCCCCTGCAGCTGTGCCTTTAAATAGGGCCACTGGCGCCAATCGTGCTAACGCTCGCCCGTGCGTGCGTGTACCGCGCGCACATACGAACGACGTGCACCCGCGCGCGTCAGAAGACGCTCGTGCCCACGATGACCCGCGGCACAAACGCGCGTGCGCGTACGGAGAGCCGATCGCACGGAACGGGCGGATTCCTGACACTGCCATAGATATTGTTGTAGAACACGTAGGAAAACTAAACTTGTAGAACACTTGTGTGATACCTGGATCTTTTAGCCAGCTTGGTGATATCCATGAGACTGGATTCACTTTGGAACTTCAGCCCTTCCGGACTCTTGCTACGAAACCAAAATGTACGTGGTCTTCTTCTGAAGAGTCTTCCCCTGGAATACTATGAAGCTAATCAGTCTCTCCCAAACCGGAGACGGCACCCAAACACCTCAGAATCCTCCTTTAGTTTCCTTGCCTCGGGCTGGCCAGCCCCGAGAGAACAAGTCTGGTGGATCCACACCCCAGGCCATAGCCTTCCTCCCAAACCAAACTGCAGTTCAGGTGTAGACTTAAATTAATAAAAACATAGCACATGCTCTTCAGGAGCCGGCGCTACACATGCATGCACATTCTAGTTCTTGCTTGTCTTGGGCTTCTATGTTTGTGACTCTGCATATGTGCATTTTAATTAGCACTTGCTGAATGGGAATTATCAGCTGCTAAATGGGAATGAGCACTTACTGCACGGGAATGAACACCTGCTTCACGAGATCCCTGACATCACACTTGTTCCAAGTCACTATCTTAAATGCCAAACAGCAAGCATTTTCAAATAAAGCTCAGCAATGGCCTTTCTGTAATTTCAGTACAGGTTTCTTTAAATCTGCAACATTGACAAACATAATTCATTCTCACTGAATCTCTGTTATATTACATTCAAGACATTGAATTATCTGGCACACAAAGGTTAAAACAAATAGAATTTCGCCATCCTAAAAGATGAAAAAAGTTGTTTATAAAAAACATTATCTTTCGGGAATAATAAGTGCAACTGCGTCACTAAAGTGCTCCAGCAGACTTACAATTTATGCTTTTCATTTTGTTAAAAACATTTCATTTCATTATTACCATTATTTTGCAGGTCAGAAAAGACAACCCTATCTAAGCGGAATATTGTTTTTTTTTTGTTTTGTTTTTTACACTTCCTTAGCGTATGTATCCTTTTAAGAGACTCTAGAAGTTAATGGAATCTATGAAAGGATTAGCTAGGTGACATAATTACAAACAAAGACACAATCATTCTTTGTACAAATGTGGCCACTAATGAAACAGGCATATATTAAGAGTAAAAATTTTAAGGGAGAAGAAAGCTTGAACTTTTGATAAAGGTAATGAATAGCAATTTAGGAGTAAGCTACCGCCGCGCAGGATGCATCATTAAAATAGAGGCATTACGGCCTTAAATATGCTAAATGCCTACATGCTCATAATAATCATGCTTTGTGCACTTTGTATTAGTTTAGAGGTGTGTAATGCAACAAACATCAGCTAGATCCTTCCAGAAGAATAAAAATGTAATATTATTCCTTATAGGAAACTTTAGAGAAAAAAAAAAAAAACCACTGTAGATGTAAACCTAAACTGAGATTAGTTAATTACCATAGATCTCTTTTTTTTTTTAACCACTTGGGATCCGCGCTATTGCCAAATGACGGCATTAGCACGGACCTACATTTCCGGGACTACGTCTATTGATGTCGTCCCGTGTACGAGCGGCCTGCGCGCCCCCTGAGGGGCGCGCGCGGCGCGCTCTGTGATCGGCGAGTCCATGAGACTCGCCTGATCACCGATCCGTGCAAGGGGTCGATCCCGACCCCTTATCACGTGATCAGCTGTCAGCCAATGACAGCTGATCATGTGATAGAACGGAGCCGGTAATCGGCTATTATTCCTCCTCGCGCTGACAGCGCGAGGAGAAAAAAAAAAAGCCGATCACCGGCGGCCGTGATCGGGACATCAGTCCCGATCACGGCCATCAATACAAGGGACCACCTGCCACCTGCCAGTGCCCACCTGCCTCCCGCAGTGCCATCCTGAAGTAAAATAAAAAGCAAAAGTAAGTGCCCGCCGTCAGTGCCCATAGTGCCCACAGTGCCACCCACAGTGCCACCCACAGTGCCACCCCACAGTGCCACCCACAGTGCCACCCACAGTGCCACCCAATCTGCCTCAAAGGTGCTGCACCCCAGTGCCGCCCATCAGTGCCCAGCAGTGCCGCCCATTAGTGCCCAGCAGTGCCGCCCATCAGTGCCCAGCAGTGCCACCTATCAGAGCCACCTATCAGTGCCACCTATCAGTGCCCATCAGTCCCATCTATCTGTGGTACCTATCAGTGCCCATCCGTGCCACCCATCCGTGCCACTTATCCGTGCCACCCATCCGTGCCATCTTATCTGTGCCCATCTTTGCCCATCAGTGCCGCCTTATCTGTGCCCATCGGTACCGCCTTATCTGTGCCTATTAGTGCCGCCTTAACTATGCCTATCAGTGCCCACCAGTGCAGCCTATCAGTGCCCACCAATGCAGCCTATCAGTGCCCACCAATGCAGCCCATCAGTGCCCACCAATGCAGCCTATCAGTGCCGCCTAATCAGCGCACTTCAATGAAGGAGAAAAATGACCCGTTTGCAAAATTTTATAACAAACTATTAAAACATGATTTTTTTTTTTTTTTGCATCTTTTTTTGTTTTTTAGCAAAAAATAAAACTCCGAGCTGTAACTAAATACCACCAAAAGAAAGCTCTATTTGTGGGAAAAAAATGATAAAAATTTCATTTGGGTACAGTGTTGTATGCCCGCGCAATTGTCATTCAAAGTGCATCAGCGCTGAAAGCTGAAAATTGGTCTGGGACTGAGGGGGGTTTAAGTGCCCAGTAAGCAAGTGGTTAAATAAAATACTTACTTTTACCTTGTATTTCTTCCTGGTGGTTTACACCCAATTTAAAATAGTTCGCTGTTTGAACGTTATACCGTGCTGTGTCATCTGCTGTCTCTTAAATTTATCAGTAAAACACCTGGACCCCTAGTACATTTCAGCCAATTCTTCTTCATTAAAAAAAATGTCCTGCTGCTGGTCAATTTTACAATGCTATATCATATGTGAACTCTAATTTTTAATAAGCATTTCAAGTGATTGTAAACCTCTGACATGAAATATGAACAAATCTTATTCCTCTATAAAAGTGGTTCTCAACCTGGGGGTCAAATGATGATTTGCCAGGGGTCACCAAATCCTGGGATGTTCCATTCCCCCCATCCCTCCGCCAAGTAAGAAAAGGATAAAAATAGAGAATACAGTGGTGTGAAAAAGTGTTTGCCCCCTTCCTCATTTCCTGTTCCTTTGCATGTTTGTCACACTTAAGTGTTTCGGAACATTAAACCAATTTAAACAATAGTCAAGGACAACACAAGTAAACACAAAATGCAATTTGTAAATGAAGGTGTTTATTATTAAAGGTGAAAAAAAATCCAAACCATCATGGCCCTGTGTGAAAAAGTGATTGCCCCCCTTGTTAAAACATACTATAACTGTGGTTGTCCACACCTGAGTTCAATTTCTATAGCCACACCCAGGCCTGATTATTGCCACACCTGTTCACAATCAAGGCATCACTTAAATAGGAGCTGCTTGACACAGTAAGGTCCACCAGAAGATAAAAGCTACACATCATGCCGAGACCCAAAGAAATTCAGGAACAATTGAGAAAGAAAGTAATTGAGATCTATCAGTCTGGAAAGGGTTATAAAGCCATTTCCAAAGCTTTGGGAATCCAGCGAACCACAGTGAGAGCCATTATCCACAAATGGCGAAGACATGGAACAGTGGTGAACCTTCCCAGGAGTGGCCGGCCGCCCAAAATTACCCCAAGAGCGCAGCGACGACTCATCCAAGAGGTCACAAAAGACCCCACAACAACGTCCAAGGAACTGCAGGCCTCACTTGCCTCAGTTAAGGTCAGCGTTCATGCCTCCACCATCAGGAAAAGACTGGGCAAAAATGGCCTGCATGGCAGAGTTCCAAGGAGAAAACCGCTGCTGAGCAAAAAGAACATCAAAGCTCGTCTCAATTTCTCCACAACACATCTTGATGATCCCCAAGACTTTTGGGACAACATTCTGTGGACCGATGAGACAAAAGTGGAACTCTTTGGAAGGTGTGTGTCCAAGTATATCTGGCGTAGAAGGAACACTGCATTTCATAAAAAGAACATTATACCAACAGTAAAATATGGTGGTGGTAGTGTGATGGTCTGGGGCTGTTTTGCTGCTTCAGGACCTGGAAGACTTGCCGTGATAAAAGGAACTATGAATTCTGCTGTCTACCAAGAGATCCTGAAGGAGAATGTCCGACCATCTGTTCGTGTACTCAAGCTGAAACGAACTTGGGTTCTGCAGCAGGACAATGATCCTAAATACACCAGCAAATCCACCACCGAATGGCTGAAAAAAAACAAAATGAAGACTTTGGAGTGGCCCAGCCAAAGTCCTGACCTGAATCCTATTGAGATGTTGTGGTATGACCTTAAAAAGGCCGTTCATGCTCGAAAACCCTCTAATGTAACTGAATTAGGACAATTCTGCAAAGATGAGTGGGCCAAAATTCCTCCAGGACGCTGTAAAAGCCTCATTGCACGTTATCGCAAACGCTTGGTTGCAGTTGTTGCTGCTAAGGGTGGCCCAACCAGTTATTAAGTTTAGGGGGCAATCACTTTTTCACACAGGGCCATGATGGTTTGGATTTTTTTTCACCTTTAATAATAAACACCTTCATTTACAAATTGCATTTTGTATTTACTTGTGTTGTCCTTGACTATTGTTTAAATTGGTTTGATGTTCCGAAACACTTAAGTGTGACAAACATGCAAAGGAACAGGAAATGAGGAAGGGGGCAAACACTTTTTCACACCACTGTACATGGAAGAGAGAGGAAAATAGGGAGAGGAACAAAGAAAAAGGGAGATAAAGACTAATGCCTTGTACACACAGTCGGACATTCCGACCACAAAATCCATCAGATTTTTTCCAATGGATTTTGTCCGAAACTTGTCGGAGCGAGGTGACTTTCATTGCGTACGACGGGACTACATAGAGGCTAGTAGCCAATAGCTTTGGTCTCGTAATTTAATCTGAACACGCCTGGCACTTTGTCCGTCGGAATTCTCTACAAACGATCAGAAAAAGTCTGATTGGATTTTGTTGTCCGAAAATTTTAGATCCTGCTCTCAAACTTTTTACGTCTGGATTTCTGACGGAAAAAGTCCTATAGAGCCCACACATGATCGGATTTTTCGCCAACATAATCTGATCGGACCTTTTCCATCGGAATTTCCGACCGTGTGTACAGGGCATAAGAGAAAGAACAAGAAAAACGTCTAGAGCGAGGGATGGGGGACAAGAAATTAGGATAGAGAGAGATAAAACAGAAAGAAAGGAGAACAAAAAGAAAGTGGTACATCCATAAGGGATTTTAATACTGTACGAGTAAAAAGGACTCAGGGAGCGCTAAATGTCCATTGGTTAGAGGCGCAAATTACTTGTCTTGCCTTGGGTGCTGACAACCCACGCTATGAAAATAAATGTTACTGTTAGGGGCCCCCACAACTTGGGAAATTTTATCAAGGGGTCACGGCACTAGCAGGTTGAGAACCACAGCTCTATAGTGTGTATTTGTCTCAATCCATAACACTATTTTCCTTTCTGTCTGCTGCCTTGTTCCTCTGCTATCTGTGTGAGTGACAGCAAGACTTAAAAAGGTGTCAGGGGAGGGAACTCCAGCACACAGCCTGTGAATGACAGTCTCAGCTATGTTCCGGTAAGCTGTGTAAGGGGGGTGTCCCTTCCCTTCAATTAGCTTTCACTGAGCTCTGCAGAGTGTAACTTCAGTTCCCCACCCCCTGCTTTCTGAAAGTTCAGAAATGCTGTATAAAGTCTGCTTAAGAGGCACACTGAACCCACATTTGGAAAGTCTTGGCTCGTATCCACTGGCTGTGTGCCAAACTGGAAAAAATTGAGTTTGATAGGATGACTGTTCAAGTCTTGGGACGTATTATTTCCACTGACAGAGTCTCCAAGGACCCTACAAACGTTTTCACTGTCCTGGACTTACCCACCCCTTCCAACAAACAGGGAGGCAATGCTTCCCAAGCTACATTCATTTTTACCACAAATTTATCCAAAATTCCTTTGCAATTATTTTTACCATAGAAAGGAACATCAGACCAAAACCAGATAAAAAAGTACAAAATCATTTTAATTTTTGGTAAAAAAAAAAGTCATGTAAAAGCAGAGGAAACACCACCCCCCTGCATCAGGGCATAACATAGAATAAAACTTGGTTATTCCTCACAGAAAACTGTGACTTCACAGATTTATATTAGAATTCATGCTAAGTTCTCCACATGGAGTAACAGCTTTACAGCAGTCCTTCCTGGATTTATCCTGTGTGGAGCCCTAATGAAGGGGAGTGGCATTGTCTGTTGCCCCTTAATTGCTTTGGCTGTTTTTATACGATTTTTTGTTTACCAACATTTAAATTTTTCTTCATCTTTTTAATCCAGTTTTGGTCTGGCGCTCCTTTTTGTATTTCTATGGTTTGACTACTGTTGGGTGCACATTGAGGGAAGTCTTGCTGTTTGGACACGCCAGAGCTTTTTAAGCCTGTATGAAGTTTTCCTTCATCTGAATACACTTGCAAGTCTAAGCCCTTGTACACAAGGTCGGACATTCCGATGGACAATGTCCGATAGGACCGTGTTGTCGGATAATCCAACAGTGTGTGGGCTTCATCGGACTGTTCCCGTCTGAGTATCTGATAGACCAAATTTTTCAGCTGGGCTATAAAATTTTCCGACAACATGATCCGATCGGACTTTGTCCGATCATGTGTAGAGAATTCCGATCGGACAAAGTGCCACGCATGCTCAGATCAAATTCCTAGACCAAAGCTATTGGCTACCAGCCTGAACTTAGTCCTGTCCTAACGAAATAACGTCATCACATTAAGTACGATTGGATTTTCCGACAACTTTGTCCGACTGTGTGTATGCAACAGTTTCGGACAAAATCCGTCGGACAAAATCCGACGGATTTGGTCGTCGGAATGTCCGACCGTGTGTACAAGGGCTAAACGTTATTGGCACCTCCTTAAATTGTTGTTCTAAAGTGGTCCTTTTAATCATGATTATAGGTACACACACCTCCTTCCCCTGGTCATCTGAAGCCCAGTCTGCTTTTGACAAACCCAACATCCAGATCCAGTGCTACCCTTTGGTCAATGGTTTTTGAAAATGCTTTAAAAATGCAGTGGTTGCAGTCCTCTCCCAACCATCTGGCTCTAAGAATCTCCTGCATCCTCTCACCTTCTTCTCCCAGAAGACAAGAGATGAACTACAACATTGGAGATATATATCTGCTTATAATCAGTGTGACCCCAGAAGCTGCCCATCTTATGCATGTTCCCTGATAATTTTAGCTCTGCTTCGAATGATAAGATTCTCTCTGTTACAAAATTTTTACCACTCCAGTTTGATCTGCTGTCCCAAATCAAGGAAGCTAGGTACCTTCTGGGGAATGCCTAGACTAGATATTTTCCATTCCAATGACCTGCTCCTACATTCCAGAGAGTCTGTGATTTGCTGTCTTTGGTGCCTGACATGAAACCCTACTTGCTGGCAACTTGGCATCATACTCACAAACTACTCCAATGAACCTTCTGGTGGTCCTACCTTGCCAAGGATCTTATTGCATTTGTCACCTCCTGCACCACATGTACCCACATCAAAAGCTGCAGGACCACACCTCTGGGTCTCCACCTGTCTTGAACCACCCATGGAGTATGCTTTCTATAGACTTTATTGTGGAGCTTTTGCCATCTGAGGGTTATAGTTTCGTTTTTATTGGCAGACTCACCAAGATTGCTCACTTTGCCTCCTTGATAGGAACACCCTCTGCCAATGCTAAGACCTACCTCTTCATTAGGGAGATGGTGGGGATTCACAGCCAACATACAGGACTGACTTACTGCTCTGTCCTGGAACCTAATCTAGATCAGCTCATCCAAGCCCAAACTAGAGCAAAGATTATTGCTGAGAGAAAAAAAGTTCCAACTTCTCAACCAGGAGACCCGGTATGGCTTTCTACCACAAATCTGAAGCTATGCTGCCCTTCAAATGGGTCAGTCCTGTGGTAGGTATGCTTAAGATTCACATGATCTTTTACATGTCTTGTGTGAAACCTGTACCCCTAGGCCCCTTTCCTGGCAGATTCAGTCCTCCGCCATCACCCATTGTCATGTATGGCTCTGAAGAATTTGAGGTTGAAGCTATTAGCTATTCTAGACATGTTGCTGGATGTCTTCAGTCTCTTGTCAAGTGGAAAGGCATAGTACTAAGGTTGATTGTTGGGAGCCTGCAAGAACAGTCCATGTTGCCAAGTTAGTTGGCACTTTCCAACATGCCACCCTGAGGACCCTGGCCCTTGGGATCTCTAGAGGCTGTCTGTAAGGGGGAAATGTGTACTATTCCTCCAGGACCACCAGGACTTTTGCTAAGGCTTCCAGATTTACTGCCAGTACTTTTAAATCAGCTTCTATCTCCAGAGCCTCTCCCATGCTCTGGAACTAGCTACCTCCACTGGTCCGGCTATCCCCTACTCTTGCTACCTTCAGGCGATCCCTGAAAACTCATCTATTCAGGGAAGCCTATCATGTCTCCAACTAATCTCCTACCCCTTCCATCAGCTCATTCCCGACAGTTATAACCTTTTGTACCACCTGCTCCACCCTATTAGATTGTAAACTCTTGTGAGTAGGGCCCTCTTAATCCCCTCTTCTATTCTTTATTGTATTGTAACTGTATTGTCTCCTTTTTATATTGTAAAGCACTGCGTAAATTGCTGGCGCTATATAAATCCTGAATAATAATAATAATAATAACTTCTGCTTGTTCAATCAAGCTTTGACAAAAAACTAAAAAAATGGAAGCTAATTTGTTTCTATGCGGAGTTGCAGCAGATTTTGCACTCTTTAGTTTTAGTAAATCAACCCCAAGTACTGGAAGTGAAATAAAAGTTTGAAAATTCATAAAACCTACTTTAGTTATTCATATTTAATAGATTGGGCTTGGATAAGATTAGGTGTGGCTAGTAGACAAAGGTAGATGAGCCCCATAATAGTCTATGGAGCTGTAAATGCCCAAAGAGAGAGGACTTGAGGCACAGGTTGTAAGCAAACAGCAAATTCTATGGCAGTTGGATCCCAGGTTTTTACAGCTATTGAGAGGAAGGATGGAATCTGTTAGCTCACAACAAAGGAACAAAAATGCTAAGGTTGATTTGCTAAAGGCAATTAGACTGTGCACTTTTGAAAGTGCAGTTACACTCTGCAAGTGCAATTGCTCCATAGCTTGGTAAATTAGGTAAAGCTTCACTTTACAAAGAACAACCAATCACATGCAAGGAAAAAAAAAACAGCATTTTTGCTGCACATGATTGGATGATGGAAGCCAGCAGAGCTCTCCCTCATTTACTAAGCTCTGGAGCAACTGCACTTGCAAATGCACACAGTCTATTTGCCTTTAGTAAATCAACCCCTAAGTGTGAATTACTTTAAAGTGCACTTATCCTTAGGGGCATTACGGCTAAGGAAAAACCCTTTGGTTCCAAATTGGTGCTCTAAGCATGTGCTTATTTTCCTTACTGGTTAATCCAGGCCTGACTGTACAGAGTAATGTGGTGTTTCCTTTTTAAACAACAGTTTATTTGCAAAGGTCATGGTCTCTCATCTTTTTACTTTCCAATTTAAATCTTGTAAAAGATCTGCATTTAGCAGTTTCAGCTTATGTATTAACACTTGAAGACATATAGATACTAATAGCTGTATCTAGGGGGATAAACTTGTAACCTTTTCAAAGGGAACTGCTTTTTCTCTTGAAACCAGTGTAGGAAATTCTGCCATTAATTAAATTCCACAGAGTCTACAAACTCACATTTTTATTCCTGATTTAACGTGAAGGATTCCAGAACAAACAATATTGAAATGCATTGATTTTCTTTTTTAATCATTGTTTTTTTATTTTGAATTGGAAAAAGTAGCATAGAACTACATGGATGAGACACAACTTATCCACAAAGAAATCTTATTTTTTATAAAGTACACAATTTCTCCTCCGGAATTGCACATTTTCTGTCTGCTGGTAGCATGTGCCTTTATTCGTGCAAGAGTTTCCAATTTTCTCCAATCAAATGCTCCCTACAGTCTAATTCCCCAATATTCATAATGAAATAATCCAAAACAATTGGAGATGTAGATATGAAGGAAGATGGTTATCCAACATAACATATCTGACAAGAAGCTGAGGCCCCACCTAGGAACACTGTGAAAGCCCTAAATGATCTGACAGAAAAGAACCATAAGGAAATTACATAAAATTCAGATTTTGGTAAATTTTTGGCAAACAACTAAGTATACATCTCCCATGTTTTTTTGTTGATATGACCAAGCTAGAAAAATGGAAAATGAAGAGAGGGGAAATTTACTCAAAGGAAACAAAGAAAGTGCTTAAAACCTGACAGTATTGCTTTCCCTTCCCCAACAAAACTAAAAGAAAAAAAGGTGTTGTCTAGATATGGGAAGAAATAGGGTCAATATATGGGGAAATATGGTCAATAGGGGACAACGCCAAATTCATGAAGGCATTTTGAAGGTTTCACTACTTGTAAGCATGTTCACAGTGTTAAACTGTCAGAATCGTGAAAATCAGTACAGTAGATCCTTGACTGGTTAGGGTTAAAAAAGACCACTGTAAAGACATTTTTAGGTACTTATACTAGCTGTATTAATTTTAATTTAATTATTCTATAGTGAATACAAAACTGAACTAAAATGTGTTTTCATATAACTGCCTGGAGTTCAGCTTTAACATTTGAAATAATTGATAGTGTACAACAACAAACTGTTTGTGTATTTAACAAGTTGAGAAAAAACAATACAGAGCAATACTGATCATATTATTATTTCTTGAAATGTCTGACATGTTGGCAAAACAATATGAGCTATGTTAACAAATTAAATGTGAGAGGTTTTTTTCTGTACGTATAACAAACATTGGTAAATCCCATTATGACTTACCAAATCATGCCATCTATACAGTATTATTTTCCTGAGCAAAATGAAATGTTACATTTTCTAATATTCTTACTATTGATCCGTCTAGGAAAACGGAAAGTAAATGTATTTAGTAAGCTGTTGTGTTTTTAATGACGTTATGGTGTTTTCCAATATAGACATGATGTAACAGAAGTACTCAACAAGAAGTACTCAACAATGGCAACCTAGAGAAATGTATTTAAAATGTATTTCCCTACTTATTATCTTTAAAAAAAATCACCACATTTATTTTTTTCTTTTAATTATGTAATATGAAATACAGATATTATACTTCATATTTACCTCATTCAGTCTTGGGTTTTATGCAAATGTACTTTTAATGATGTTATGCTGCATTCCAATATAGACATGATATAACAAAAGTACTCAACATTGGCAACCTAGAGAATTGAATTTAAAATGTATTTCCTTGTTCATTATCTTTAAAAAAAAAAATCAGCAATTTTTTTATTTTAATTGGGTGATATAAAATATAGATTTTATGTTTCATATTTACCCCATTCAGCCTTGGGTTCTATGCAAGTTCTGTGGTCTTTAAAGTCTCCTCTTCACAGCCACGGTGGTAAAATTTGATTTTAATAGGTCAGAGGAGAGGCACACCCTGCTCCTTCTCTGCTAGCAAACAGCAAAATCTGAAGCTAGTGTTGGGCTTTCTTTTTGGTATGCCTAGCATGCTTTTCCAATAGAATGCTGTGGATGTTTATGTGTACAATAAACATTCAACACATTTTTTTAAGATAAGGTTATCAGTTTATAATCGTGTCAACTTAGAAAATAAAATATGATTGCACAAAAAGCATTATTGTTTCTCCTTAATGAATATGTTTTATTATATGCACAGAGGGGGCCGCATATTTGCATTAATTGCCCCCAATACACCTGTGCCGAGAGCAAGCATGCTGCGTGCTCCTGGAACAGTTACCATTACTTTACTGAAAGGTTCTTCGGGCCACGTGACCACAGTGACAGCCAATCACAGCAGTCACGTGATATTAAGCCGCGCCCCCACCTCCCGAAGTCATAATCCTCTTAAAGGACTGAGAGGCACTGGCGCCAAGGGGTTAGTAATAATACTAATCCTGAATATTAACCTATCCATCGCTTTATCTATTTTTTTACTGATGTCATCTTGCATGTGTAGGGCATATCCACAGACAGTAATAAATATCTCCATTCCAAGTTAATGATTCTCCATGATTCTCTACAGTGGAGTAAGGCACATTCTTGGCATGTAAGATTTATAGTTGATATCAACAGCTTTTGTAAACTCAACCACCAAAATCTCATAAGGTTTAACAAGTAATGCAAATTCCAAACTCATTTTTAACATTTTTATGTTGTAAATCTGCAGCTTTCATTAAAATAATGCCTGGTGATCCTTCTATGAAGTTTAGGCACTTCTGTTGTAGGATGACAATGATCAATAACTGTCCTTCAATTGTACTCCTGCATTGTCATCCTGTTACACAGTCTTCTGGTAGAGGATAGACATGGTCATTTCATCACATGCATGTAGACATAGTCTAACATTGTCGCAATCAGAAAACCCATCCTAAGAAATGCCATGCAGTCAATCCTGGAGGGTAGATGGGACATGGCTGTAAAGAGGCTGCAAGAGAAATCAACAGCACTGAGATACAACAAAGGATGGAAAAGATTGAAAATAGGTGATTTATTTAAAAAACAAAAACAAAAAAGAAACAAGTGTGCATGATACACAGTGCATCAGCAAAGTAAATATCAATCATTTAGAATAATTTCACATTTAAAGGGGTTGTAAACCCTTATTTAAAAAAAAAAAAAAAAAAAAAACAAACATCTTATACTCACCTCCACTGTGCAGTTAGTTTTGCACAGAGTGGCCCTGATCCTCTTCTTCTGGGGTCCCTCAGTTGCGCTGGTGGCTCCTCCCCGCATTGAGTGTCCACGTTGGAGAAGCGATCTCCTTGGTGGACACCCATGTGGCATGCTCCAGAGTCTTGCATCTTTGTCCATTTACACAGAGTGCAGGACTCAGCCCCACCCCGGCATTAGATTTGATTGACAGCAGCAGGAGCCAATGGTTGCTCTGCTTTCAATCTATCCAATCAGGTCATGAGACACCAGCTAGAGCTGGTGTGCTTGTTCCCGGCCAGAGAAATATTGGCGTCAGATAAGTAAAGCGGGGGCTCGGGGGGGCTGCAGCACCACAGAAGGTTTTTCACCTTAATACATAGAATGCATTACGGTGAAAAACCATGAGGGTTTACAACCCCTTTAAGTCTACATTAAGCTCAGACATCTCTTTGTGAAATGTACCTGCTAAATGTACTTTTCTCTATTGGGAAGGTGAAGAAACCAGGATAATGTGCACTAATACCTTACAATTACCATTGCCTAGCTATCCAATAATCAATCTCCCTAACAGATTTCCAACTTTAAAAACTTTCTCAGATGTGAAGCATGCATTATCCGCTTATGTGGCGAGCATTAAATTAAATGTAACTTTACATTAAACTGCGCATTCGTTAGTGCTCGTTTTCTTTGAGAATGTCTTTCCTATCTCCTTCGTGCTTCATTTGTCTCTAATGTAGTCATCTACGATCCCAGCTTCCAGAAGAGAAGGATGACAGGACTAGCACAGCACCTTGGTCATTTCACTGTCTAAAATCAAGACCTTTTTGTTCTCTGGCTTGGGTTTTACTACTATTTACTTCTCTTAGCATTCCGCCCATGTATTTAGTAATAAACACATTTATGTTCAAAGGGAAATGATCAAATTATAGAAAATACACATGTAGTTTAACACTAACAATACTGTCAGTATGTGTTAACATTTTATAAACCTTATTTATCAGTATCATATTCAAAGCAGAACTTTTTTTAGATGTAGATATAGGAGAACTGTTAGGTTTGCTTTCTGTGTCACTGTCACACACACACACACATATATATATATATATATATATATATATATATATATATATATATATATATATATATTGTTCAAATTTTTTTTGTCCTTTTATAATATAATCATTATAGCTGGAAATACACATACAAACATATACACAATCATTTATAAAAATATATATTTATTTTTACATTTTTGTCCATTTATAATATATTAGCCGTCTGCAATTTCAATTGGATTTCAGTTCCCACTTAAGATTTTTCAAGGTGCCATAACACGTTTACTATAACAAAGATCTGTTTCAGCAGCTATCAATATATTCAGTGTAACACTGACATTCATAATATATTTCATGTTGTTGGTTATTTTATGATTTATTTTATGTAAAAGATTACTTGCCGGGAGGACATGACTCCACCACCGTTTGACATGAATGCTTAATTAGAATATACAGGATTATCAAATCATTCCTAAACGCCATCCTGTAATGATTTAGCTCTGATTAGTATGTAACACAGGTATCATTTTATCTGTCCTCATTATGTTGTCTGTACATCCTCTCTAGAGGTTCCGACTTTATATTAAATGCCTAGCTAGCTATCATTTTTATTTTGCACACAAACCCTTCAGCTATCAAGTGCCTGGAATGTCTGAATAGCCGTCAACTTTACGTGCCTCAAGTTACTTTAATTACAAGCGTAACATGTTCGCTCAACTAATAATGAAGATGGTTAGCAATTTTAAATTTTAATAATCAATTACTGAAAGTAATTCTCCATTAAACCACAAGAGAGCTATTACATTTCAAACAATGGAACATGTCGGCTTTAGCAATAGGGAAAAATGTGCTATTTTTAATATAATTAGGAATGTTTTTTCATTTCTTGAGTTTTGGAAACATTTTATATTATCGGTCAATAGTAATAATAATAATAATAATTAAATATATATATATATATATATATATATATATATATACATATAGAAGCTTGCCATAAGATTGTAAAAATAATAACAATCATTTAGATGCAATAGGTGAGAGAATATATGGAATATAAGCATAGAAAGCAGAAAGGCGCAAACTTAGCATTAGCAACAGCAATCACATTTGCCTATATAACTTACAGTGCTCGGAATGCACACCCAGAATTACAGGAAGTTGGGAGGTGTGAGGCATTGTATCACTGGTTAATATACAGATACATTTGAGTCTGGTATGGCTTTCAAATTGTGAGTGTGCAATTTATGGAGTGATTTTACTGTTTTGAATAAACATTACTGCACAATGGAATCTTTCCTCTTGTTATTTTTTTCTCATGATGGTGGGGTTGGAGTTGGAAGTGTAATGCCGCGTACACAGGGTCGGAATTTCAGCCAGCAAAAGACCGATGAGAGCTTTTTGTTGGAAAATGCGACCGTGTGTATGCTCCATCGGAATTTTGCTGACCGAATTTCAGCCAGGAAAAGATTGAGAGCGGGTTCTCAGTTTTTCTGACGGAAAAATTCAGATTGTGTGTATGCAATTCCGACGCGCAAAAACTCACACATGCTCAGATTCAATTACGAGACAGAAGCTATTGGCTACTGGCTATTGAACTTCTTTTTTCTAGTTCCGTCATACGCGTTGTACGTCACCGCGCTCTTGACGGTCGGAAATTGGTGTGACCGTGTGTATGCAAGACAGCTTGAGTGAAATCCCATTGGAATTCCATCGGGAAAACCATCAGAGCCTTTTCTGACCAAAATTCCGATCATGTGTGTACAGGGCATAAGACTATTTTTCTGGGCTAAAGCAGAGAGAGTAGAGCGGCGAGCTGATATACATTGGAAAAGCTGTGTTTCACCCACTTACTAATTTAAGGGGTCACATAAACCCAGTGAGAGCATCACATGGTGGAAATGGAGGAGGTGTATTGTAGTTCAGTTTTTGGGAGGGGGACAACGGCCTTATTCCCACAACCCTGGCCTGTGGTGTTCTGAGGGTAAGGTGCTTATTGGAATATGGAAGCCCCCTTCAAAAATAAGGGGGCCCCAGATACTGCCCCTCATGTGAAAAAAGGGGTACATAGTACACAAAAAATGTAGTCTAGAAATAAAGAAACTCAAATGTTTTTATAAGCATTTTATTAAAATATAAAAGACCCAAAAACCACCCCCTCATTGTAAATCCATCATCAGTCATGATGCCCACTGCCTATTTATTCACTGAAAAAACCTCAACGGACCTGACACCCATGACCAACTTCGAGCACTCAAAACCAAATGACAGCTTCCCAAGCTGTCAAAAGAACTATAAGGAAAGGAGCTGGGGATAGTAGTGACATAATTTACCGAATATAGCCATGGCTATATATTACCAATGATCATAAATAGGCAGTGATGTGAACAAACAGACAAAATCGAAATTCTCCTGTGCTAGTGCGGAGGATCAAAAATGAAGTTGGTGGTATTTTCGTAGTGGTGTATATATATATATATATATATATATATATATATATATATACGGTATATATATAGTTGTTAATGCATGCCCCACTGCCTTAGCTGACTGGGATAAGTCCACATATGATATAGAAGGCAGTGATGTTCCTGCTGTCAGGCCAGGAGAAATGCAATGCAGAGAGAGCAGAGATCAGGGGTAAGTAACAGAGAACAAGCAGAGGTCAGGTCAGGAATGAAGCCAGCCATACATGGATCAAAATTTGGCCAGTTTATTTGGGACCAGCCAAATTTTGATCCATGTATGGGCATACAGGATGTACAGAAGTCGACCTACCAATCAACTCCTGCACAACCAGCCTGTTGAATAAATGCCCCTTGATCAGTGCTGCAGGTTATAGCTAGCATCACTGATCAGTGTGTTCTGACAGCGAGGAAGCCTCTTTGCTTGCAGTACACAATAGCTCAGTGGAAGTGATTTCACTGGTTGAACAAAAAAACTGCCCCATCTGTGGCCAGCTTTAGTAACATGTATCCAATAAAAAATTTTTAAAATCTAATTTCTTCATTTAGACCAATATATATTCTGCAACATATTTTTGGTAAAAAAAATCCAAATAAGTGTATATTGATTGTTTTTCGCAAAATATATAGCATCTACAAACCTATGGGATATATTTATGGAAATGTTATTTATTTTTACATGTGATGGCAGCGATCAGCGACTTATAGCGGGACAGCGATATTGCATCGGACTAATCAGACACTGAGACGTTTGACACTTTTTGGGGACCAGTGACACTAATACAGTGATTAGTGCTAAAAATATGCACTATCACTAAACTAATGACATTGGCTGGGAAGGGGTTAACATCAGGGGCGAACAAAGGGTTAACTGTGTGCCTAGCCAGTGTTTGTGCACTGTGCGGGGGGTGTTTTTACTAAGGGAAGGCATGGATCCATGTCCCTGCTTTGACAGAACACAGGGGCCATGCCTTCTGTACTGACAGAAAGGCAATCTGCCTTGTTTACAAAAGCAAACTGCCATCTAGCCTGTGTAATGAATGATCGGTGGGTGCTGGCAGACATCGAGTCCGCAGTACCCATTGACCTGCTCCTGCTGTGCACAATCACAGTGGGACCAAGCCACTGGTGGCACACATTCGCGCCTGCTACCCAGAAGTGAGGCATCATGCATATATACGTGATCCTGCGCACAGCTGCTGCCCTGTAGCAGTAAAACTGCTATAAGGCGGTTGGCAAGTGGTTAATCATATACACAGTGGATTCATTATTTTATTTCTTCTTTAAAGATGCCCAAATAACAGCATTAATAAAAATACACTTATCCACAGAAACTTTTTCCCCCTTTGCACAAACAGTAATAAGTCCACAGAGACACAACAGCAGTGTGGTGACACAACCAGGAATGTTTTTGCCGAGAAAGTGTCAGTACTGACACAGCCAAGAACATCTCAGAACATGACAAAATTGTCTTTTTACATTTTTAGATGTAATAATGTGTCTGTGGACAAACTATCTACAGTAATGACACAACTAGGAACATGTTGGCAGAGGCACAATCCACACCGTAGAGATATAACTAGGAATATGCCTGCAGTACCATGGATGAGCCCAGGGGTACTCAACCTTTTGAAGAACAGGGGGCCACCTTAGTGATTGGGTATTCAGTCATGGCCATAATGTAAACAAACCCTTACTGTCCTGAGCCCCCTATAAGGCCCCTTTCACACAGGTGGAATTTGCTTGCTCATTGGGATCTATTCATTGATCCCCTGCGAGCAGAGTGGAGTGGGCAGATGACAGGTCTGTCATATACAGAGCGGACATGGACATAGCTGGCTGTGCTCTATGGGCCTCCTGGTCTGATCTTCCCAGACAGAGGGCAACAGTTACCCTTCTGTTTTGTTTAGCAGATCCATAAAGAAGAATGGAGGGTCAGTTCAGCTTGAAAATCGGACAGACGGGCCCGATCAATCTGATGCACTGCAGTTTACCCACACTGCCGGGTTAGCTGCGCTTTGCCATAGGCTTCTATTATATCTTGCAGGTGTGGTGCACTTTCTGAAAGCGCATCAAAACTCCTGAATGCAAGATATAATAGAAGTCTATGGCTCAGTGCAGATAACTTACAGGCGCAATGTGCTGCGGATCAGTATGTAAAGCAGCCCAATAACCATTGCAAATCTCTGAAATTATTCCCATTGCTAAACTGTGAGTTCATAAACTGACCTTTTTAATCCTTAAATCCACTTTCTGCATCTGCATACATCACCTCTTTCTGCAGGCAGCCGGCTGTAGAAAATATTGCTGTCCCAGGCGGAGTGCATTTATTATCACTTCGCCTGAAACAGGAGTTGGTGCTACAGAGGAAACATTGGATTTTGTGGCTCTGCTCCCTCCACAGCCGCTTGCTTCCTCTACCGCGGGGTTCATTTACAACACTGATGCTCTGGGATGGCGTGTCGGCAACCCGGGAACTGGGCTTACTGACCCGCCATCCCAGAGCAGGAGGTTACGGGCCACATCAGAGGGCTTTGCGGGTCACATCAGAGGGCTTCGTGAGTCACAGGTGGTTCATGAGCCACCAGTTGGGCACCCCTGGACTAGATGGACTTGTGTCTTTTTTCATCCAGTTAAACTATATAACCATAGTGACCGAACCAGGAACATGTTTTGGTTCCCATTTTAAGCTTAGCTTTTTTTACATATGAATTAATATGCAGGAGAAAAAGGAAGGTGGGGTTGAGGGTTGCTTAACAAGCTTTGTAATCGTATAGTTAGCAGTAGCAAGGATAATTTAAAGTGGCCTGGGTGGCCATGTACTGCCCCTGGCGGCATTGGCATCCTAGGCAACAGCTAGTGTGGTCTAATTAGAAATCTGGACACATCAAGAAGTAAAATTTCTAGTGGGGACACAGACAATAATTAAAGTGGATGGGAAACCAGAGCTGGACTTTGGCGTGTTGCCCTTAAGGTGGCTGATCGGTGCAACTATACATTTCCATACATTTTAAATAACATAAGTAAGTATAATGTAGTATTCATTTCTTAACACATTATGTGGGTGTTTGGGCTCTTAACAGCTGCAGAGTCCCTACCCATCCAATTAACTTGTATAGCAATTGATAACTTAACTTATATAGTATTTGATAGAGCTTACAATATTGTGTGACATTTATGCTTTGAATAGCTTCTAATGAGCTTTTTTCTTAAATTATTTTTGTATAATTTTTTAAGCCTCTAATGTGGATTACGTAAACAATTATAATGAATGATATTTATGTACATGTCTATTTATTTTCCCATGTAATAATTAATTGTAGCCTTCTAAAGAACATGTTCTTAATCCCATCACCTTGTCTTTTTTCTCTAGAAGTTATGGATCTCTCTGTAATATGTGCATCTAGCTAGAACAAATGCAGCAATATCTTCATACTTGACAAGACACTTTTTAACTTCTTTCTGTGGAGAAAAAAGCTTAATGAGGAAACCTCTATGGATCGTACGCAGTCTAAAAATATTAATGCCAGATCATGTAAATGAAGGTGAAAATTGCTGACATTTTGGAGCATGTTATGCTTGACTGC
The DNA here is from genome assembly GCF_037356315.1 of Lithobates pipiens. Classification (NCBI taxonomy): domain Eukaryota; kingdom Metazoa; phylum Chordata; class Amphibia; order Anura; family Ranidae; genus Lithobates; species Lithobates pipiens. Next base: position 48,954,416 of record NW_027507784.1, read on the forward strand.
TCTGTTATTTTGATATCATTGTAATGACTAGTTGCTTCAACATACTATATATCTATTGCAAGATTTGTATTAAGTATCACACAGTGGCTTTTTACATTGGCATTAATAATGTTGAAATGTGACAAGAAGAACAAATGGAGGTGGTATTACTGGGAGAGATGGGCAAGAGTTAGAATAGAACTATAGGCCAATGTTTTGTTTTGTTTTTCATTTTGGATGGCGTAAAGGAGGATTATAAACCCTGTCAGTTATTTTTTTGCCATCTGTGTCCCATTGGGGAGATTTACCTTTACTTCCTGTCCTTAAGCCCAAATATAATGTTAGAGGAAATCCCTGCAAATTATAAGTGAACCCTCACCTTGTAAATCAACCTATTCAGTTTGAAATAGAAACAAAAGGCAAACATGTGTGTATACATATAAAAAAATTATAAATACCTTTCCCCATTTTTTTTGTATTCGCACATACCCTCGGTTCTCAACTGAAAAAAGAGCTTAGAGAGCTGGGGCAGGGGAAACAGCAGTTCACTGGTTTTCCCATGGCTGTGCATGTGGGGTATGTCAGCACCAGTTTGATCAATTGAAAAAAGCAGGTTGAGTTCCCAGCACAGCTAGAGAACTGACCATGCTGTGCTCTCATGATGCTTGGGGTCTATTTTAATAGGAGGGTAGAGGGCTTGGCGGGAGCACCAGGGATTTTACACAAAGAAAGCAATGGAAAAAATAACAGAATACTTTTTATTATAAGTACATGGTACAGCAGACACATATCAGGAATATGAAATGTTGGGTTAACATATTCCATTCAACACACAGACTGAACATCTGGCACTTGCTCCTTAATTCCCAGAACCTCCTGTATTGTTGTGCACCATGTAGACAAAAATGGAGCAGGTATGTTTTTTCTGTTTTAAGGTGAAGTGATTCAGAGTAAATGGACTTAATTTGTGTATCCATTCTCAACAAATGAACATGATTAATACATGCACGTTAATGCGCACAAGGGCATTGGCCAAACAAGCAGAACCCTTTTTTCTTCTAGCTGTAGCGCTACCTCCACAGGGGCCATTGTAGATTTACTAGTTCTTTCCCAAAACAATGCAGAGGCAGCCAGGCACACAGCAACAGCTCACTGAACAGTCTAGGGGTCTGCCTTTTTTGCATTTTATTGTGGAAACTTGAAAGGGGGATTGGGTTGATGTGGGATATTCAAAATGCTTGAGCACAATTCAGTTGAGGACAACTCTCTCTCTCTTTCTAAACAGAAGCAGCACAGTCTTTCCTTCACAGCTGGGAACTATGAGATAGTTTGCAGAACAGGTATAGCTAGAATGAGGCAATCCATAGCCTAGGTTCATGGCTGGTGGGATCATGATGTAGCTTTTGCATAAGTACAGACTGACTGGAACAGTCTATATGTTCACGGCTAGGGTTGCTACTGTTTCTTCAAGCCAAATCTGAACACTTTAGCGACGCACAGCTTTTTTGTTTGTGGTATACATTAAAGCATTTTATAAGATCTAGGACAACTTTGAGTGCCCCAAAGAGAGAAGGAATGCTGCAAACAGGTGGCAACCATGAATTCAAGGCTGGCGACCATGAAGTAGGCTTAGCACAGGTACAGCTAGACTGGAACAGTCTATAGGTTCATGAAGGGGGCCATGAAGTAGCTTTATGGTGCAGCACAGAAAGAGGCTCTATTCACAGAATCCTGGAACAAAATCCATCTATAAGTGCAGCCTCTTCTAAAGTAACTCAGCATCTAGTCCAAAGGGTGCCACACCCCACTCAGTTCACAGATCCATTCCCTCAGGAGGGAAAAAAGACAAACTCCACAGGCCTCCAGACTATTTAACAACATCCCAGCCACCTACTGGGCACACCCCCAGGGATTCGCTAGGCCCTGCTCAATATCCATGTCGGTCATTTGAATTCTCCCTCCCTAAGTTATAGAAACTTCTTTTAGAAGCAGGAGAAGGAATCCATCTCCCAGCCTGTGAAGCCCTGAACAGATCGGACCAAGCAATTATTGCTCCACTGGAGCCAAAAACTAAATTTACCTAGCAGCCTAACTAGGAGGATGCAACATAGCTTTGAGTAGTAGAGCAAAATTTAGAACCTCTGTCAGGTTTTTGTCATTGTCTGCACCCCCCTTGGGGAGACCCACCATTTGAGACCCACCACTTGCTAAAGGTAGGACACAAAGTTTTTGGAAGTTGAAAATTTAACAGTGGATCTCTTTTAAAGAAGACTCCTATTCTAGAATAACAACTACAATTTAACAATCTAACAACTCTTAAAAGAGAAGTATTTTTTTTGTTTTCTTCTGAATCATACTTACCTAGGTAGATGCAGTATCGGTCCAATGCACCTGTCCTCCCCCCGGCTCTGACACTGAGAGCCTAGCAATCAAACACCACTGATCGCTCCGTTTTCAGGGCTCCCTGCGCAGAGATCTGACTGTCAGTCACCAGCTCTTTTCTCTACCTGAGAGGCTGAGCCGGGTGTCGGTCCTAGCATGTGGGGGGATCCCGTCTAGATTGTAGAGAGATCTTGCTTGAACCTGGACTTGCTCTTTGACATCAGCTGACAGTAGGCTTCAGGTCACACACTGTGTGCTGAAAATGGGTCACAGGAGTGCAGAATGAACTGCACTCTTATGAGCCACAAGAGAAGTATTGCCACACAAGCTTTGGCTGTACTTCTCCTTTAAATGTGGAATGCCATTTTAAATTGGAGAGATTTACAATATTGTGCATCCACGTTCAGTGCCATCTGTTGGACAACATGCTGTCTGATGGACACCCAGGGTCACCATTGTGATATTAGGACACAAACTGCAGTGCCCATGATCAACAGATCTAACGGTACCAAAGATCTGAAAAAAAGGTTTGCCCCATCTGTTATACACATTGGCTATGTTTTATGTCATACCTTAATAAAGTGATCTTTGTTCTTCAATCAACTGGCATTTTCAAGACTTTCTATTATTTCGTCACACACACCTCACTCACCTCCACAATCTACACAATATAACTCTAATGCCGCGTACACACGACTGGACTTTTTGACAGCAAAGGTCTGACAGAACGAGTCCGTCGGACAATTCGATCGCGTGTGGGCTCCATCGGACCTTTGCTTGCCAAAAATGCGGTGGACTTTAGAAATAGAACATGTTTTACATTTTTCCTCCAGACTGAGAAATCTGTTCATGTGTATGCTAGTCCGACAGACAAAAACCGACGCTAGGGCAGCTATTGGCTACTGGCTATGAACTTCCTTATTCTTGTCCAGTCATATGTCATCACGTTTGAATCCGTCGGACTTTGGTGTGATTGTGTGTGGCCAACTCCGTTCATTCGGAACTCCGCCAAAAGTCCGTCGGAATACCGTCGGACCTAGTCCCTCAAAGTCCGGTTGTGTGTACGTGGCATAATAGAGGTTTCTGCAATCTATTCTCAACAAAAAAAAAATAAGTTTTGTCTGGAGTTGTACTTTAAGATGTACTTCAAGTATTTTTCACCTAGGGGCTTTCCCTGTCCTCAGAGAATACTAGAATTTGTGGGTCAGATACGAACTCTATTTCTCTGCACCTTAATGTGAACAAGGCCTTGATGTCTGCTATTTTTTCTGTGAGAAATATAAATTTTGATTATAAGCTGAAGAACATTTTTCTCCAATTTTCTCTTCTTAAAGAGTGAGCTTGTCTGACAATGAGCTGTTTTGTGCCGAACAGCAGAATTTTAATCAAATTCATTTTTACCACTCAGCAGCGGATGTGTGATCTTTGATCACACCTCGGGTAATCTGAGACATGGTGGGCTCGGGAGGTAATTGATATGTGATTCACAATCAGTCTCCTTTCTTTACGTCGCAAAAGGCATTCAATTATTTCATATTGAATTATATTTGATATCATTAAAAGTCTATATTAACGCAACTATATTTGGATGAGGAAAATAACATTAAAGGCCAACAACCTTGTGTTTTAAACAGTGTAGAAGGCAGGAGGGATTAACGAAAGCAATATGTGGTTCTTACAGCAAATGTAAGACTATGGAGCACAAAAATGCTTTCACTGGGCTTCCAGCTGTGCCATGTTAACTGGGAGAAGGTGTGACATATAGTAATCTAAATAGAATGACATTCTTCCTGCGCAACAAAGGAATGGAAGAATAAAACACAAAATGCTTTTTTATCTTAAAATAAAACATAAACAGGTGCAACCTCTAGTCATACCCGCCAAGCTGGGATTTTTTAGTAAGACTAGGAATAAAAACACTCATTAAAGCATTATGTGTTAAAAATGAATATTATGCATTTAATGCGAACTTGCACTTTGCCAAAACAGGGCAGAGCAACAGTTTCACTTTAAAGCTGAACTCACCAACATCTGACATATACCGTGTCATTGCTCCCCTGTCCCTCTGTCCACCACCGAGTAAAGCCCTGTGTAAGGTCCAGTCGAATCCCATGTGACACTTACACAGGCCTGATGATCTCCTCCTTGTCTCCAGTTTGGGCCAATGACTTGTGCTATCAGACTGAAAAATGAGAGTGAGTCATGTGACCCGCATACCTGAAATTTGTCTTCACTCTGCTAGTAAAGGGAGCAATACAAAGAACATAATAGCATATGCATTAGGGTGGCCATCCATTAAAGTAAATCTGTTGCTTTATCCAGCATGATCAAAGCACATTTCAATGAGGTCAACTAACTACGAAGGTTCTTCAAAAACTTCCCACACTTTTTTTTATAAGTTTTGCAGCCATCCTCACCACAGTGTGACAAATCTTATACTAAACTGCAAGGTCAGCCGACTTGCCAATCAGACTAGTCACATGACATTTTCAGATACAACCAATTACTACTCCTCCCACCCTCAGAATTTCCAACAAAAATACTCTTTGAACACCCCTCATAAATTGGACCACTGTAAAGCAGCTCTTAGGGATCTGAAGTGCGCTAAGACTAGGGACAAGCATTAACGAGTTGAAAGCACAAGATATCTGGGTGGCATATGGGCAACTATGGAGATTTAGTGCAGTTATGGAGATAAGTCACCTTATAGCATTATGACCTTAAAATTCAAAGATTACAGCTATTTGCCTCCACAAACTCTAAATACCAGATCCTTTAATTCTCTTTAATCCACTTCAATAGTGGGCACTTTCACACCCTTCCTGCCCAGGCCAATTTTCAACTTTTAGTTCTGTTGCAATTTTAATGACAGTTGCACCGTCATGCAACACTGTACCCAAATTAAATTCTCATCACTTTTTTTGAGACAGATAAGAGCTTTCTTTTGGTGGTATTTAATCCCCACTGAGTTTATATTTTTTGCTAAACAAAAAAAGGTGGACAATTTTGAAAAAAAATAACTTGTGTGGTCTCTTTGTGGAAGCAGTGGTCATCATACGTGCTCATCTGGACCTATACTTTTACAGTCAGGAAAGCTCATGCTCACTGCTGATTGGAGAGCTCAAGCCCTGGCAGAATATATGCCTTTCTATTCAGGCTGTGTGAATTTACATAAGTAAACAAACTGTAGCACATTTCTATTTGATGTACCTGGAAAGTGTTTAGTTGATTTAAACTGAAGGTTAAATTGGGCTTTAAGCTTATTGCACAACTTTGACTGTTCGGGACACATGCATGTGCTGCTTTCTGGATAGTGCATGCACTTTGGAAAGAGCCTGTTCCAACCCCAGGCTCACTTTAATCCCCTAACCCTTGACTCAGTGGTGGCTGGTGCTAAAAAATTTTTTTGGGGGGGGCGCAAACAAACAGAAAAATACTGAAACCCCCACCAGCAATTGCAGCCTCACTGTGCCCATCAAATGCAGCCATTGTACCCATCAAATGCAGCCATTGTGCCCATCATATGCAGCCCCGTGTTTGTGCCCATCATATACAGCCACTTGGGCCCATCATATGCAGCCACTTGTGCCCTTCATATGCAGCCACTTGTGCCCATCATGTGCAGCCACTGTGCCCATCAAATGCAGCCACTTGTGCTCATCATATGCAGCTACTTGTGCCCATCAAATGCAGCCACTTGTGCCCATCAAATGCAGCCACTTGTGCCCATCATATACAGCCACTTGTGCCCATTATATGCAGCCACTGTGCCCCTCAAACTCCGCCACTGTGCCCATCATATGCAGCCATTGTGCTCATCAAATGCAGCCACTTGTTCCCGTCATATGCAGCCACTTGTGCCCATCAAATGCAGCCACTTATGCCCATCATATGCAGCCACTTGTGCCCATCAAACGCAGCCACTGTGCCCATAAAATGCAGCCACTGTGCCCATCATATGCAGCCACGTGTGTGCCCATCATATGCAGCCACTTGTGCCCATCATATGCAGCCACTTGTGCCCATTATGTGCAGCCACTGTTCCCATCAAATGCAGCCACTTGTGCTCATCGTATGCAGCTACTTGTGCCCATCAAATGCAGCCACTTGTGCCCATCAAATGCAGCCACTTGTGCCCATCATATACAGCCACTTGTGCCCATCATATGCAGCCACTGTGCCCCTCAAACTCTGCCACTGTGCCCATCAAATGCAGCCACTTGTTCCTGTCATATGCAGCCACTTGTGCCCATCATATGCAGCCATTTATGCCTGTCATATGCAGCCACTTATGCCCATCAAATTCAGCCACTTGTGCCCAGTATATGCAGCCACTTGTGCACATCATATGCAGCCACTGTGCCACCGCCCCCCCCTCGTGGATCTTGCTGCACCCCCGACCCCCTTCACACAGCTCTGACAGACCCCCTGGCACTTACCACCAGGCAGCAGGTCCTGGAAGCCCAGGTGGCTGCGGTGCCCTGGGAGATGGTGGTGGTCTGCTGTGGAGCGTTGAACTCAACTAAGTCCCTGCAGTCGATGACCCCGCTCTGAGACACGTGGATCTCAGTGCACCACTCCTCTTCCTAAGCACCAGGCATCCAATAGGGTGGCCTGGCGCTTTGGCCAATCAGGAAACAGGTCTGACACCCTGCCTCCTGATTGGCGGGGAGGAAGGTTAGTGTGAAAATAGTGAAAATTAATTCACTATCATCACACAATTGGGGGGGGGGATCAGGGCACACTCTCTGCGCCCCGAGCCCACCCTATTTTGAAGCCTATTAGAGCCTCTGGCTCTAATAAGGTGCTTCAAAATGTACCACCCCCTCCCACCCCACCATAGGAATCCATGCATCCAGTGTCCTGAAAGGGGCCGGGCACATGGATGGAGGGGCAGCACCCGTAGGCCCACAGTGCATGGGCCGCCACTGCCTTGACTCCAACTTTAACAGAACCCCTACCCTTACTCATAACCCTTATCAGATGACAGAAGTATTGGCACTGTAAGAAAATAGTCTTGTGGTAAGCTCTGTGTGCTAAAAGCTACTGATCTGTGCTGTAGGTAGTCAAAGTTAATTTGAAGATAAAGTAATTAGCTGTTGTTACAGCAAAAGATCTTACAATGAATAGAGGATAATATAAATTGAAAAATATGGTACATGTCAAGTAATTGCAAACTCTGTAGCTAATTTGTAGATAATACTCTGCTATGTTGTTGATATGCAGGACTGAATGTCGCTAAAGCAATTGCATTATGTCAATTTCTGTTTTCCATGGAATGTTAAAGGGCTTTGAAAATCTATTGGTGAAAACAAGTTTTAGAAATTCCTTTTATGTTATATTAGTAGATCAGATATCCAATTGCTCATTAAGGGATTCATTTAAGCATACAATCAATGAATCACCAACAGCAATTTGTTGAGGATTCAATAATTAGGAATGTGTGCATTGCACCAGGTTAGTTAGAGTTGACCTTACGCAATATCCATGGTCAAAATGCTTCAGTTGCTAGAAGGTAACCTGAAAGTGATTTCAGAATTCAATATTTGCAGTGACCTCATATTGAGCTCATGATGTGCCCTCAACTGTGAGCTGTAAAGTGTCCAGTCAAGCTATAGCAGATATTTGGAATGAAGCATTACTTAATTGCATTTGAAAATGCATGTCTTTTATTTCTGATAGTTTATAAGTATAGAGGCTGTATTTCAGATTTATTTTTACAACATATTCCAGCGCAACTTGCCTCTCTAATTGTCACAGAGTACTAATTGAAACCCTTCTGCAAAGTATTATAAGGGGGTCCTCTCTATCACATTTTTAGTTCTAACATAAACATTTTTGGAAAAGCTTGGTGAAAGAACCAGTAGGACATTGCTGATAAAGGTGAAGTGGGATTGAACATTTCTAGAAACAGAGTGGACAGGAACATGTCCAGTACCTAATAGCAATGATAAGGGTCAAAATCAAAATACTAAGCAGAGATGAAGCAGATACACTTTGACACAAGTGAACTGGGGGGCAGACAAGGCACCTAGTTACACAGCTGAAAGGCCCATGCTATAGTTCAGCTATACTTCCTACAAATGTCTTCTTTCATTAAAACATTTTTAGCAACTGTTTGAGGGTACTCAATTGTTGCCAGATCTTAAAGCTCAGAAACTCTTTTCTGAGTCCATGGGGGAAAAGGATACTAAGGTCTGGGACATACATAAAAGGCACACACACGTGTTGAAAGAAAGTGGATAAAAACAGAGTATATGTGAACTGAAGGCAAGATTACACTAGGGCTAAAGATAAATTAGTGGAACAATGCTACAAATTATTGCTTGGATAATTATCTTTGATTCCCAAATTATTTTTCTTTTTTTTAATGCACTACTGATCCAAGGTTAGAGCAAGTGCAAAGACATTTTCATTTTAGTAACACTTCTACATCAGTGGCCCAGGGAGCACCCAAGCAATGTCAGCTTTAAGCTGTGTTTGGTGAACCTAAAGTACCATGCGTTAACTTTGTGTTAACTTTGCCTATAGGCTTACAGAAAGCATATCTCTATGTACATATTGCATGCATGTAACAGTATTAGAAAAAGTAAAGAATATTTTGCTGCACTCTGACCTCTGTCTTTTTTCCTTTTTTCTGGCAGCGATGGTGACATCACTGTGTCTCAGTGCTTCTTCTGGGGAAATCTTTACCCAAAATCCCACAATAATGCACTAAAACAGCATGCTGGAGTGCACAATCACTAGGTTTGGAGTACTCAGCTTCGCCAGATGGCTGAGGCCCAGTGTCTAATGCTCCATACACATGAGCGGATTTTCCATTGGAAAAAACTTAGATGGTTGTTCCACTGGAATTCCGCTCAAGCTTGGCTTGCATACACTCGGTCACACAAAAGTTCTCTGAACTTTCGACCGTCAAGAACGCGGTGGCGTACAACACTATGACGAGCCAAGGAAATTAAGTTCAATGCTTCCGAGCATGCGACGAATTGTTTCCGAGCTTGCGTAGGGATTTTGCACATCGGAATTTGTACAGGCGATCGCAATTTCCGATTGGAACTTTTTCCAACCAAAAAATAGAGATCCTGCTATCAATATTTTCTGGCTGGAATTCTGCCAGCAAAAGCCCAATGGAGCATACACACGGTCAGAATTTCTGACCGAAAGCTCACATCCGACTTTCGTTGGCAGAATTTCTGATCCTGTGTATGGGGCTTAAAGGACAAAGTCGGGGTCTAGTGTAAGTTTTATATGATTCTTCTTCTGATGCTGCTTACACACGACCAGACTTTCTGGCAGACTAGGTCTGACGATCTTCCCGATGGACTTTTGACGCTCGCTCGTCCCCACCCCCTTTCCTGACTGGCTGGGCTGCGTGCTCAGATATGGGCCTGGCATGGATTCTGGGGGGACCCCACGCCGTTTTTACGACGTTCCCCTTAAAATCCATAACAGGCCTAAGGAACATTGTCGCTTCTCTCTCGCGCTCGCTGCAATAGGAAAATGTGTTTAGGAATAGGAAAATAGGTGCTGTAGCTGCCCTTGCGTCGTATTTGGTCCGTTAGACCAGCAAACAATGAACAGATTTCCCAATAGGAACTGGGTCCGGTGGAGTTCCGACGGGAAGATTTAAAACATGTTCTATTTCTAGGTCCGTCAGATTTTTAATTTTTTCAAGTCAGATGAAGCCCGCACATGATCGGAATGTCCAACGGGATCGTTCCATCGGACCTATTCCCCGGAAAGTCCGGTCGTGTGTACGCGGCATGATACTTTTTGTGTTTTTAGCTTTTAGTCAGTGTTTTGTAATGAGCTGCCCATACTGAAAATGCTAGTATGTATGTTTTGTGGATTCAAACATTGCTCAGAAGATTTTGTCTTTCAAATAGCTTTCCGTAATCACCTGCATAGCAAGACATGTTGCTTGGAATGCCGGGGCAGTGCTTTGAGCAAGTGATAATTTGCTGCACAATGCTGACAGTCACTGATAGAGGAGAGCAGAGTCAGCAGGCTGGGTTTGGTTTGGTCTGTGCTTCTTCATGTTAAAAAGCAAGGTCACTCACCTGGCTATGTAGGCAATTGGAAGCTAAAACATTTAACAAATATGACTAAGGAATTTCCTCTTTAGATGTTTGCTTGGAGTTCCACTTTATCTCTGGATTTTGTTAGACTTGTAAAAACTGATTGGTTTCCATAGATCAGTCCATAGTTTATGTATTCTAATAACTTGGGCCCAGATCATATAACGTGATCAGCATTGTTCAATGCAGCCATTTTACATGCCTAATGAAAATGCGTATTACAATCCAGAGCTTTCTCTTAACTAACACCGCACTTGTTAATCATATCCCAATTGAGATGCAGATAGAACAGTTTAAAATCAATTAAATATCTGCTGAAGCAGCATGTCCATGCTCTGGATGATTTACCTACCTCAGAAGCTCTTGTTACCTGTCAGATTTGCATCATTATGTATTGCTGTGTATATTTTCCCATAATTACTCACACAGAAAATCCCACACTGATCAATACCTCCAGCCATTTACATTGTTAACACATTTAATCATGCAAATACAAATTAATCACATAGATGTTTTGTGGATTCAGACATTCACCAGAGGTGCTGACTCATTGCTCTGATAGACACATTCTATGGTCAATATACTTAAAGGGAAAGTGGCTTGTGTTAATTTATTTTATTTTATACTGATTTATAAACATATTTATATTTACTATTATTTCTAACTCTTCTTACAAATAAATATTTAACCACTACAGCCCCGAAAGGATTTACCCCCTTCCTGACCAGGCCATTTTTTTTTCGATACAGCACTGCATCACTTTAACAGACATTTGCGTGGTCTTGTACCCAAACAAAATTGATGTCCTTTATTTCCCCACAAATAGAGCTTTCTTTTGGTGGTATTTGATCACCTCTGCGTTTTTATTTTCTGCTCTATAAACAAAAAAAAAGCGACAATTTTGAAAAAAAACAACAATATTTTTTACTTTCTGCTATAATACATATCCAAAAAAACAAAAACAAATGTATTCATCAGTTTAGGCCAATATGAATTCTGCTACATATTTTTGGTTAAAGAAATCGCAATAAGTGTATATTGATTGGTTTGTGCAAAAGTTATAGCGTGAACAACCTATGGGAAAGATTTAGGCTCCATGCACACTGGAGCTCATAAACTGCAGTTTATTGGAGTTTGGGCGTTTTTTTAAAAGCCCATAAACTCCACTCTATGCTAGTCTATGTGTCCATGCACACATGGACGTTTTTCAGCTTTAATGAGCAGTGGAGTTTATTGGCTTTTTTCTGAACGCCAGAAATTCGCGTTCAAAGTGCCGTTTTTCACCTCCAAAAAACGACAAACGCTGATAAACGCTGATAAACGCTTATAAACGCTCATAAACGCACGTTAATTAGTGTTCGGCATTCTATTTTTTCAATGCATTGTGGGAGTTTGGAATGTACTGTGGGATTTTTGGAGTGTCCTCTGTGTATTTTTATTGAAAACGCCCATAAACGCTAACGCTAATAAACGCTCATAAACGCTAGTACAAAACACTGTTAAAAGCAAGTCTTTCAACCAGCGTTTTCTGCCAGCAATCTGGCGTCCAGAAAAAGCTTTTTTGAGCTTCAGTGTGCATGGAGCCTAAGGGACTTTTTCTTTTTTTAGTTATTTTTACTGGTAATGGTGGGGATCTGCAATTTTTAGTGGGACTGCGACATTGCAGCGGACAAATCTGTCCCTAAGTGACACTTTTTGGGGACTAGTGACACCAATACAGTGATCAGTGCTATAAAAATGCACTGATCACTGTATAAATGGCACTGGCAGGGAAGGGGTTAATACTAGGGGGCGATCAAAGGACTAACTGTGTTCCCTGGAAGGTGTTTATAACTCTATGGGGGATAATCTGCTTGGGAGAAGAGAGAGATTGCTGTTCCTGATCACTAGGAACAGCAGATCTCTCTCTCCTCCCCTGTCAGAACAGGGATCTGTTTGTTTACATTGACAGATTCCTGTTCTGGCTCTCTTTCCCGCAATCGCAGGTGGTTGGCAGACATCAAGTCCGCCAGACCCTTGGGCGGGTCATGAACTGACGTACCAGTTGTACCAGTATGTCGATTCATGCAGCCAAGCCAACTTGCCGCAGTATAAAAACTGATTAAAGTGTCAGTGCATCCATATGCGATATTTTAGATTTCTTACCAGAACAAGAGGTGAGGGCAGATTTTCCAATGGTGAGATTTCTCTCACTTCCTGTAGTGTATCCAGGACAAGAAGTGAATGTAGATTTTTCCAATGTGACACAAAAAACAAAAAAACTTACAGGAATTTCTATCCAAAACAAAAGACAAAAAAGTTTTGGCTATATATACATTTTAATCCACCTGATAGTTTTTGGAATCAATTGGTGTCCTTGAATTTCTGGGTTTGCACACCTACCGAGGTCATTACTCAGTGAGTTCATCTCTACTTGTTGGTCTAGTTTTTTATCTAATTTAATTTCTAAAGCATGCAACTGGAGGGTCTGGAACAAGCAAAGCTAAAGGAGAAGTACAGCCAAAGCTTGTTTGGCTGTACTTCTCCTGTGGATCACAGGAGTACAGTTCGTTCTGCACTCCTGTAACCTGTTTTCAGCAGACAGCGGGCTGAAGCTTGTTCTTGGTTGATGACATAGAGCCGGTCCAGGCTTGGGCAAGATCACGGCAATGAAGTCGGGGTCCACCCACATGCCTGAGCACCTGGCTCAGCCTTTCAGTGAGCCACTGAGGGCCTGAGCCAGCCGCTCTCACCCCCTCCACAACCCAGCCCATTAGTGAGCGTGGGGGGGGTGGCAGAGCAGAGAGCCAGTGGCTGACAGTCACCAGCTCTCTGTTCAAAGAGCTGTGAGAACAACTGAAGAGATCAGCAGTGTTTGAATGCTTGGTTCTAAGTGTTAGCCCTTGTACACACGGTCGGACATTACGTTTTAGAGCTGGGCTATAAAATTTTCCGACAATATGGTCCGATCAGACTTTGTCCGATCGTTAGTAGAGAATTCTAATCGGACAATCGGACAAAGTTCCACATATGCTCAGATCAAATTACAAGACCAAAGCTATTGGCTACTAGCCTGAACGTAGTCCCGTCGTAAGGAAATAACGTCATCACGTTCTGAACAATCGGATTTTCCAACAACTTTGTCTGACCGTGTGTATGCAACACCAGTTTCGGACAAAATCCGTCGGACAAAATTTTTGTTGTCGGAATGTCCGACCGTGTGTAAAAGGGCTAAGAGCTGGCGGTGGACAGATACAGCATCAGCAAGTATGATTGAAAAAAAAAAAGTTTTAAGTGGCAAAAATCTCAAGTGGAAAGCTGGGAATTATGGCCAGAAATATTCTGCTACTGGAATATTGAGATGTAAGAAGGCAGGGCTGACCCAGCCCACCAGACTCCATTTATATCGTATCTAAAAGTATTTTGGGTGGACTGACCTTTTAATGCTGGGTATTTTCATAACACTTTCTAAAGCCCAGTGTTATGTCTGTATTTGTTAACTGCTTCTGTTTTCATTGAAAATCAATACGGCTCCTATGGGAAGACAATGGAGGACTTATTGAGCTGCCCCCTGTGTTCTAAATAGAGCTGAACAGCTGGAGATCAAATTACACCAGCATGTAAAGGATTTTCCCAGCAAAAAAAAAAAAAACACTGCAGAAAACCTCATAGTAGAGTTTACCCAAACCAGGCCGCATTCTGCCATGTTTCACCTATAAAGGGTTTAATCACAGAAATTAACTGGTGGTGTAAAAAGATAGCTATACACATGTCATTAAGAAAGTGAGAGTTTGGAAATGTTCTGTAAGTTGTAAGTGTCCCTTGTATGTATGAAGGTAACCTTAAATTATACAAAACCAATTTGAGAAAATAAGGAGTGTGTCCAAACCTATGGTGCCCTGATTTTGAACTGATTCAAGTGGGGTGATGAGGGGAGAGATGGGCTTGGAATTGGGGGGGGGGGGGTTTAGAGGGAAAGATGGGATAGTTGATAAAGGGGGAAGGGCATGGGAGTATGAAATAAGGACTAGGGAAGTTTTCATGGGAATGGGGCTATGAGCCACTTCCAGGGGTGGAGGGTTTTGGAAAAGCAGGGGGTTTAGAGATGTGGGTGGGCTTGAGAAGAATATAGGTAGAGTAGGGGTCTTTAATCCAATGAATAATCAAAATTAATATGACCAATTTAGAAATGCATGCCTGCTCACCAAATTGAAAAAGCAGCCTATGATGTGGCGCAGATAGGGCAAGGCGCAGACACCATGGCTCTTTCCTGAGTGGCTCTGTCAAGAGTGATGCACAGTTTCACCACCGCAGTTTACCGAAAACAGGATAACTAAAGTTGGATGCAGATACAACAAGAACTCTGTTCTACTCAACAAGCAAACCAGCATTTGACATTTGTTTTATATGAAGTCTGATTTCCACTCTCTATCCACTAACATACTCCTTTGTCTCTTCCTTCTCACATCCGTGTCTTCTATCCTCAAATTATCCTTACTCTACCCCTCCTCTCTACCCTGCAGCATGCTCATATCACCCTCACTCCTACCCTCTCCCTACTCCTGCATTTTCTGCACCCACATGCTGACATAAAAACCATGGCCACTAGACACGTGCGCTTATGTACATCCCACTCCCATCTTGCCTTCCTCACCCTCCTCCTTCTCCTAGTCTCAGATGACATTTCTCCTAATTCTGGTCCGCCATTTTCCAACTACAAGCCACATATCCAATACCCCTCCTCCTCTGGCAACCACCTCAATCTGCTCAGTTTAATACCCCCCTTCTTTCTCAATGCAGCCCACTAATCTCATGCATAGTGATGGACGAACTTCCGACGGGACGTTTCGCGAACGCGAAACGCGAACGGGCACAAACGTTCGCGAAAACGACCGTTCGCCGCGGGCTCCATTGACTTCAATGGGAGGCGAATTTCGCAAACCTTTAGGTCGAATTTGCGGCCACGGGGTAATTATTAGGGGGTAGCACGTAGTCCCACCACCTGGACAATAGCATAATACATGTATGAGGTGAATTTGGGATCGATAACTACAAGCATTTTTTTTTTATTTGGGAAATTGTTCTGACAATTCAGGACTATGGAGCTAATGAAGGCAATGGAGGAGAGGGAAGGTCAGGGACCAGGGTAGGCAAACAAGAGGGTGCAGGAGATACAGAGCACTGACAGCAGCACCGTAATACAGAGCACTGACATCAGCACCGTGACATACAGCGCTGACAGCAGCTCCGTGACATACAGCGCTGACAGCAGCTCCGTGACATACAGCGCTGACAGCAGCTCCGTGACATACAGCGCTGACAGCAGCTCCGTGACATACAGCGCTGACAGCAGCTCCGTGACATACAGCGCTGACAGCAGCACCGTGACATACAGCGCTGACAGCAGCTCCGTGACATACAGCGCTGACAGCAGCTCCGTGACATACAGCGCTGACAGCAGCTCCGTGACATACAGCGCTGACAGCAGCTCCGTGACATACAGCGCTGACAGCAGCTCCGTGACATACAGCGCTGACAGCAGCACCGTGACATACAGCGCTGACAGCAGCTCCGTGACATACAGCGCTGACAGCAGCTCCGTGACATACAGCGCTGACAGCAGCTCCGTGACATACAGCGCTGACAGCAGCTCCGTGACATACAGCGCTGACAGCAGCTCCGTGACATACAGCGCTGACAGCAGCTCCGTGACATACAGCGCTGACAGCAGCTCCGTGACATACAGCGCTGACAGCACCTCCGTGACATACAGCGCTGACAGCAGCTCCGTGACATACAGCGCTGACAGCAGCTCCGTGACATACAGCGCTGACAGCAGCACCGTAAGCAGCCCCAGGAGGAAGTCAGCACAGCACAGGGATGGTGTGATCCCCTCATAATAAGAACCCCCAGGAGGAAGTCAGCACAGCACAGGGATGGTGGGAGCCCCTCATAATAAGAACACCCAGGAGGAAGTCAGCACAGCACAGGGATGGTGGGAACCCCTCATAATAAGCAGCCCCAGTAGAAATATGACACCGCTCAACCTCTTCAAAGAGGAGGGTAGGGGCATATAGTACGGTGTGCTTTTTTGGGTCAGGGAAGTGAGCCAAATGAATTAAGAAGGTCTGTGTGCTTGATTCCAAAAATTGTTTATAGACATATACATGGTCTACTGATCACATGTGTTGAATTCCTCCGAGATCCATGCCTCATTCATTTTTAGAAATGTGAGGTAGTTAACACTGTGGTGAGCTAGGCGAGTACGCTTATCGGTCACAATCCCCCCTGCTGCGCTGAACGTCCTTTCGGACAGGACACTGGATGAGGGGCAAGCCAACAGTTCGATTGCAAATTGGGCAAGCTCTGGCCAGAGGTCAAGCCTGCCCACCCAGTAGTCTAGGGGTTCATCACTCCTCAGAGCGTCCACATCGGCCGTTAACCCAATGTAGTCGGACACCTGACGGTCTAGGCGTTCCCTGATGCTGGATCCGGATGACACCTGTCGATGGGTCGGCTGAAAGAATGACCTCATATCCGAAGTCACCAACACATCTTCAAACCGGCCTCTTCTTGCAGGCGCTGTTGGATTGGTACCCGCAAATCCTTCTCTGGGAGTGGGAATTGCTCCTCTGCCAGCGCACGCAAAAGCAGAATGCAGCATTTCTCGAAGCAAGGCCTGGAAGTGCTGCATTCTGACAGCCCTCTGCGACGGCGGTAACATTTCCGCCATTTTGTGTTTGTACCGGGGGTCTAAGTACGTTGCCACCCAGTACTGGTCCTTGACCCTCATGCTTTTTATACGGGGGTCCCTATTAAAACACTGGAGCATGAAGGCCCCCATTTGCACTAAAGTGGAAGCGGTGTGGTGGCCTGGCTCCTGCTCATCATCCAGGATAATGTCGTCCTCTTCATTCTCCTCTCCCCATCCTCGCACAACAGGGATCCCAGAAAGGTTTAAAGCATGCTCTTCTTGCTCCTGCTCATCCGCCCCGGCACCATCCTCCTCTGACTCCTCATCAGACTCCTGTTGTTGACTTGTCTCAGATAGAGTAGCCCCCCCTGGGAATTCATCCAGCATTGCGACTTCCTCATCTTCCCGCTCCTGCTCCTCCACAGCCTGATCAATGACACGACGCAATGCACGCTCCAGAAAGAAGGCATAAGGTACCATGTCACTGATGGCGCCATGGCTGCGACTGACCAGTTTGGTGATCTCCTCAAATGGCCGCAGAAGTCTGCATGTGTCGCGCATGAGCAGCCACTGGCGCGGTGAAAAAAAACCCAGCTCCCCAGAACCGTTTCTTTCGCAGAGTTCATACAGGTAGACGTTAACTGCACGTTTCTGCTGGAGCAGCCTATCAAGCATATAGAAGGTTGAGTTCCATCGCGTCGGGCAATCGCAAATAAGACGTCTGACCGGCAGATGGTGTCGCCGCTGAATGTCAGCAAGGCGAGCCATGGCCGTGTAAGATCTTCTGAAATGGGCCGAGATTTTCCTTGCCTGCCGCAAGATGTCCTGGACCCCAGGGTATTTGACAAGGAATCGCTGCACGACCAAGTTTAAGACGTGTGCCATGCACGGCACGTGCGTGATTTTGCCCTGTTTCAATGCGCTAAGCAGATTGGCACCGTTGTCACACACCACTTTACCAACTGTCAAATTGAGCGGTGTTAGCCACTCATCTGCCTGTGAACGCAAAGCTGAAAGGAGTGCCGGGCCAGTGTGGCTCTTTGCTTCCAGGCACAACAGACGCAGCACGGCATGGCAACGTCTCACCTGGCATGTGGAATAGGTTCTGGGGAGCTTGGGCGGTGCAGTGGAAGAGACGCTAGCAGCGGAAAAGGAGGAGGCAGCTGAGGAGGAGAGGGAGGAGGATGGAGTAGGAGGAGGAGAAGAAGAGTCAGGCCTGCATGCAATCCGTGGCGGTAAAACCAAATCTACACGGGTGCCACGGGTTACATGCTTGACGGCCGTCAGAAGGTTCACCCAGTGGGCAGTAAAACTGATATACCTTCCCTGCCCGTGTTTGCTAGACCACGTGTCTGTGGTCAGATGTATCTTGGCACCGACACTGTGTGCCAGAGATACATTCACTTGCCGCTGAACATGGCCATATAGCTCTGGGATGCCCTTCTCTGAGAAATACTTCCTTCCTGGGACCTTCCATTGTGGTGTTCCAATGGCCACAAATTTGCGAAAGGCCTCCGAGTCCACCAGTTTATATGGCAGTAGTTGGCGGGCTATGAGTTCTGACAAGCCAGCCGCCAACCGTTGGGCAAGAGGGTTATCCGGCGTCATCATTTTTTTACGCTCAAACATTAGGCCCACGGAAGCCTGCCTTTTTGCAGAAAAATGTGAGCTTGGCGTGATGGAAGGTGGAGTGGAGGACAATTGTGAGGAGAGAGGAGAAGGAGAAGTAGAAGACGAGGCTGGACGGTGAGAGCCTGCAGTGTGGCTTTGTGTGTTCCGTTGCTCCCACTGGGCTCGGTGATGGCTGCTCATGTGCCTTCTTAAGGCGGTCGTCCCTAGGTGAGTATTGGGCTTACCGCGACTAACGCGTTGACTGCAAAGATTGCAGATGGCAACGCTATTGTCAGCAGCGGACACGTTAAAAAAAGCCCACACTGCGGAGCCATGTGCCGGTGTCCTGGGAGCGCCAGATGTGACCGTACATGGTCGATGACTCGCTCCTGATACATTTGCAGTCTGCTTTGTCCCTGCTGTGCAATGTAAGTCATTGCTGCTTCTCCTCCCTATCTGCTGGTCCATATCTCCCTCTGAACTCCCCTCCTCTTCCTCTCTTGTGGGCACCCACGTGACATCACTAGACACGTCATCATCAACGTCACCTTCCCCACCGCTATAAGTAGAGTAGGCAGCAACACCGGGGACCAACCTCCTCCTTGGGCTGATCTGGGTACTGGCGTCAGACTGCTGAGTAGCGCTTGTTGCTACCTCCTCTTCCTGATCCAATACCAAGAGTGGCTGCGCATCAGAAATGTCCTCTTGATATGGATCGGAAAATAATTCCAGTGACTCAAGCGGAAGGTATGTGGTGGTGGTGGTGGTGGTCGTGTTGTTGGTGGTAGTGTCTTTGGGGGTGCACATAGCAGAGAGTGAAGAAGAGGGTGCAGATCGAGAGGATGAGGAGGGTGCAGAAGAGTAAGGCTGAGCGAGCCACTCAACCAAGTCTGGTGCATCCTTTAAAGTAATTGAACGCACCTTCTGCAACTTCCCACTTTGGCTCAAGCCTGTTGCTCCTGCCCTACCCCTACCACCCCTGCGGAAGGGCCTGCCTCTTCCTCTGCATGTCATTTTTTAAATGACCCTGTGACAAAACTCTTAGTCCCTATACCGCTGAAGGACTGCTGCAGTATAGGTGAGCGGTCAGCAGTGGTGCACGTCAACCCTATCTATTGTGGACCTATAGCGGTCCTTACAGAACAGCAGACTGTACCGCACTCAAGCCTATGTACCGTAGCACCCTATACCAAGTTACCAGTCCTTATAAGAACTTTTGTGGACCAAGCAGGTTGTGTATTAGTGTTTAGCAGACTGTACGTCAGTCCCTATACCGCTGAAGGACTGCTGCAGTATAGGGCAGCGGTCAGCAGTGGTGCACGTCAACCCTATCTATTGTGGACCTATAGCGGTCCTTACAGAACAGCAGACTGTACCGCACTCAAGCCTATGTACCGTAGCACCCTATACCAAGTTACCAGTCCTTATAAGAACTTTTGTGGACCAAGCAGGTTGTGTATTAGTGTTTAGCAGACTGTACGTCAGTCCCTATACCGCTGAAGGACTGCTGCAGTATAGGGCAGCGGTCAGCAGTGGTGCACGTCAACCCTATCTATTGTGGACCGATAGCGGTCCTTACAGAACAGCAGACTGTACCGCACTCAAGCCTATGTACCGTAGCACCCTATACCAAGTTACCAGTCCTTATAAGAACTTTTGTGGAACAAGCAGGTTGTGTGTTAGTGATTAGCAGACTGTACGTCAGTCCCTATACCAATGAAGGACTGCTGCAGTATAGGGCAGCGGTCAGCAGTAGTGCACGGCAACCCTATGTATTGTGGACCGATAGCGGTCCTTACAGAACAGCAGACTGTAACGCACTCAGGCCTATGTACCGTAGCACCCTATACCAAGTTACCAGTCCTTATAAGAACTTTTGTGGAACAAGCAGGTTGTGTGTTAGTGATTAGCAGACTGTACGTCAGTCCCTATACCAATGAAGGACTGCTGCAGTATAGGGCAGCGGTCAGCAGTAGTGCACGGCAACCCTATGTATTGTGGACCGATAGCGGTCCTTACAGAACAGCAGACTGTAACGCACTCAGGCCTATGTACCGTAGCACCCTATACCAAGTTACCAGTCCTTATAAGAACTTTTGTGGACCAAGCAGGTTGTGTGTTAGTGATTAGCAGACTGTACGTCAGTCCCTATACCAATGAAGGACTGCTGCAGTATAGGGCAGCGGTCAGCAGTAGTGCACGGCAACCCTATGTATTGTGGACCGATAGCGGTCCTTACAGAACAGCAGACTGTAACGCACTCAGGCCTATGTACCGTAGCACCCTATACCAAGTTACCAGTCCTTATAAGAACTTTTGTGGACCAAGCAGGTTGTGTGTTAGTGATTAGCAGACTGTACGTCAGTCCCTATACCAATGAAGGACTGCTGCAGTATAGGGCAGCGGTCAGCAGTAGTGCACGGCAACCCTATGTATTGTGGACCGATAGCGGTCCTTACAGAACAGCAGACTGTACTGCACTCAGGCCTATGTACCGTAGCACCCTATACCAAGTTACCAGTCCTTATAAAAACTTTTGTGGACCAAGCAGGTTGTGTGTTAGTGTTTAGCAGACTGTGCGTCAGTCCCTATACCGCTGAAGGACTGCTGCAGTATAGGGCAGCGGTCAGCAGTAGTGCACGGCAACCCTATGTATTGTGGACCGATAGCGGTCCTTACAGAACAGCAGACTGTAACGCACTCAGGCCTATGTACCGTAGCACCCTATACCAAGTTACCAGTCCTTATAAGAACTTTTGTGGACCAAGCAGGTTGTGTGTTAGTGATTAGCAGACTGTACGTCAGTCCCTATACCAATGAAGGACTGCTGCAGTATAGGGCAGCGGTCAGCAGTAGTGCACGGCAACCCTATGTATTGTGGACCGATAGCGGTCCTTACAGAACAGCAGACTGTAACGCACTCAGGCCTATGTACCGTAGCACCCTATACCAAGTTACCAGTCCTTATAAGAACTTTTGTGGACCAAGCAGGTTGTGTGTTAGTGATTAGCAGACTGTACGTCAGTCCCTATACCAATGAAGGACTGCTGCAGTATAGGGCAGCGGTCAGCAGTAGTGCACGGCAACCCTATGTATTGTGGACCGATAGCGGTCCTTACAGAACAGCAGACTGTAACGCACTCAGGCCTATGTACCGTAGCACCCTATACCAAGTTACCAGTCCTTATAAGAACTTTTGTGGACCAAGCAGGTTGTGTGTTAGTGATTAGCAGACTGTACGTCAGTCCCTATACCAATGAAGGACTGCTGCAGTATAGGGCAGCGGTCAGCAGTAGTGCACGGCAACCCTATGTATTGTGGACCGATAGCGGTCCTTACAGAACAGCAGACTGTAACGCACTCAGGCCTATGTACCGTAGCACCCTATACCAAGTTACCAGTCCTTATAAGAACTTTTGTGGACCAAGCAGGTTGTGTGTTAGTGATTAGCAGACTGTACGTCAGTCCCTATACCAATGAAGGACTGCTGCAGTATAGGGCAGCGGTCAGCAGTAGTGCACGGCAACCCTATGTATTGTGGACCGATAGCGGTCCTTACAGAACAGCAGACTGTAACGCACTCAGGCCTATGTACCGTAGCACCCTATACCAAGTTACCAGTCCTTATAAGAACTTTTGTGGACCAAGCAGGTTGTGTGTTAGTGATTAGCAGACTGTACGTCAGTCCCTATACCAATGAAGGACTGCTGCAGTATAGGGCAGCGGTCAGCAGTAGTGCACGGCAACCCTATGTATTGTGGACCGATAGCGGTCCTTACAGAACAGCAGACTGTACTGCACTCAGGCCTATGTACCGTAGCACCCTATACCAAGTTACCAGTCCTTATAAAAACTTTTGTGGACCAAGCAGGTTGTGTGTTAGTGTTTAGCAGACTGTGCGTCAGTCCCTATACCGCTGAAGGACTGCTGCAGTATAGGGCAGCGGTCAGCAGTAGTGCACGGCAACCCTATGTATTGTGGACCGATAGCGGTCCTTACAGAACAGCAGACTGTAACGCACTCAGGCCTATGTACCGTAGCACCCTATACCAAGTTACCAGTCCTTATAAGAACTTTTGTGGACCAAGCAGGTTGTGTGTTAGTGATTAGCAGACTGTACGTCAGTCCCTATACCAATGAAGGACTGCTGCAGTATAGGGCAGCGGTCAGCAGTAGTGCACGGCAACCCTATGTATTGTGGACCGATAGCGGTCCTTACAGAACAGCAGACTGTAACGCACTCAGGCCTATGTACCGTAGCACCCTATACCAAGTTACCAGTCCTTATAAGAACTTTTGTGGACCAAGCAGGTTGTGTGTTAGTGATTAGCAGACTGTACGTCAGTCCCTATACCAATGAAGGACTGCTGCAGTATAGGGCAGCGGTCAGCAGTAGTGCACGGCAACCCTATGTATTGTGGACCGATAGCGGTCCTTACAGAACAGCAGACTGTAACGCACTCAGGCCTATGTACCGTAGCACCCTATACCAAGTTACCAGTCCTTATAAGAACTTTTGTGGACCAAGCAGGTTGTGTGTTAGTGATTAGCAGACTGTACGTCAGTCCCTATACCAATGAAGGACTGCTGCAGTATAGGGCAGCGGTCAGCAGTAGTGCACGGCAACCCTATGTATTGTGGACCGATAGCGGTCCTTACAGAACAGCAGACTGTACTGCACTCAGGCCTATGTACCGTAGCACCCTATACCAAGTTACCAGTCCTTATAAGAACTTTTGTGGAACAAGCAGGTTGTGTGTTAGTGATTAGCAGACTGTACGTCAGTCCCTATACCAATGAAGGACTGCTGCAGTATAGGGCAGCGGTCAGCAGTAGTGCACGGCAACCCTATGTATTGTGGACCGATAGCGGTCCTTACAGAACAGCAGACTGTAACGCACTCAGGCCTATGTACCGTAGCACCCTATACCAAGTTACCAGTCCTTATAAGAACTTTTGTGGACCAAGCAGGTTGTGTGTTAGTGATTAGCAGACTGTACGTCAGTCCCTATACCAATGAAGGACTGCTGCAGTATAGGGCAGCGGTCAGCAGTAGTGCACGGCAACCCTATGTATTGTGGACCGATAGCGGTCCTTACAGAACAGCAGACTGTAACGCACTCAGGCCTATGTACCGTAGCACCCTATACCAAGTTACCAGTCCTTATAAGAACTTTTGTGGACCAAGCAGGTTGTGTGTTAGTGATTAGCAGACTGTACGTCAGTCCCTATACCAATGAAGGACTGCTGCAGTATAGGGCAGCGGTCAGCAGTAGTGCACGGCAACCCTATGTATTGTGGACCGATAGCGGTCCTTACAGAACAGCAGACTGTACTGCACTCAGGCCTATGTACCGTAGCACCCTATACCAAGTTACCAGTCCTTATAAAAACTTTTGTGGACCAAGCAGGTTGTGTGTTAGTGTTTAGCAGACTGTGCGTCAGTCCCTATACCGCTGAAGGACTGCTGCAGTATAGGGCAGCGGTCAGCAGTAGTGCACGGCAACCCTATGTATTGTGGACCGATAGCGGTCCTTACAGAACAGCAGACTGTAACGCACTCAGGCCTATGTACCGTAGCACCCTATACCAAGTTACCAGTCCTTATAAGAACTTTTGTGGACCAAGCAGGTTGTGTGTTAGTGATTAGCAGACTGTACGTCAGTCCCTATACCAATGAAGGACTGCTGCAGTATAGGGCAGCGGTCAGCAGTAGTGCACGGCAACCCTATGTATTGTGGACCGATAGCGGTCCTTACAGAACAGCAGACTGTAACGCACTCAGGCCTATGTACCGTAGCACCCTATACCAAGTTACCAGTCCTTATAAGAACTTTTGTGGACCAAGCAGGTTGTGTGTTAGTGATTAGCAGACTGTACGTCAGTCCCTATACCAATGAAGGACTGCTGCAGTATAGGGCAGCGGTCAGCAGTAGTGCACGGCAACCCTATGTATTGTGGACCGATAGCGGTCCTTACAGAACAGCAGACTGTACCGCACCCAAGCCTATGTACCGTAGCACCCTAGACAGACCAAGTTACCAGTCCTGATAAAGAGCTTTGTGGAACAAGTGAGTTGTGAATGATTAGCAGACTGCAGCAGAAGGGCAGCAGTCAAGTATAATATTCTTTCTATATTTGGAAGAAAGAATATTATACGTGTACAAGCCTATTACCGTACCACTGATACCAGTCCTGAAAAGAACCTTTGTGGAACTAATAGTAACAGCAAGTCTTTAAAATTATCCTCACTGCCTGACACACTGCTTCCTGCCTGTCCCTATACAAATTGGCAAAAAAGAGTAGGCTGGAACGATTAGCTGGAACAGCTCTTTTGTGGACCTGATAGTAACAGCTAATGATGATGATGATGATGATGATGAAGAAAGACTAATCTGGCTGAGCTGTCCCTAAAATAGCAGCATACAGCGCTCTGTCCCTTTATCTAAACTGACAAAAGAAACTCAGGCTGCTGACCTAACACCTATACCAGTCCTGAAAAGAACTTTTGTGTACCAAATAGCTAGCGTTTTCTCTGTCCCTACTCCACACAGGATCCTTTCCCTACAGTGACAGAAGAAAGAATGTAAAATGGCCACCGGATCGGGTGTATTTATAGGTTAGGGGGAATGTCCAAGTGTCCATGAGCTGTCATGTCTCAATTGGTTGTCCTGTAACACATGATAAACGTGTCACGAAAGGTTAAAGTTCTTGTATACATTAAACACGTAAGTCCGCCGGGGCGAACGACGGAAAAAGGCGTTCGAACCCGCGGACGGCGAAAGTCGGAAATTCGCCGCGAAACGACCGCCGGGCGAACCGTTCGGCCATCACTACTCATGCACCCTTTGGAATGCCCACTCTGTCTGTAATAAGCTAACATCTGTGCATGATCTTGTCATCTCTCATAGCTTAAACATACTCACCAAAACCGACAAAATTTCCTGCTGCCCTCTCCCATGGTGGCCTCTATTGAACTCACTCCCCCAGACCCAACAGACAGAAAGAAGGTGGAGTTGGGTTCCTTTTAGCCCCACAAAGCACCAAGTCCTTCCTGTACCTCCCTCTCTATCCCTCGCTTCTTTCAAATGCACTATATTCGTCTGTTTTCTCCTATTTCTCTGAGGATTTCAGAAATTTATCGGCCTCCTGGACTGGTATCGCACTTTCTTGGTGACTTTGCTGCCTGTCTACCCTACTTTCTCTCTTCTGAAATACCCACTAACATTCTTGGTGACTTCAACATTCCTGTCAATGTTAACAGCCTAGTCACAGCTCAACTTCTCAACTTAACCACATCTTTTGACCTAACCCAATGGACACATACTTCCACTCACTTTAATGGTAATACACTTGACCTTGTATTCTCCCATCTCTGCAATCCTGGCAACCTCACCAATGTCCCCTTTCCTCTCTCTGATCATAGCTTCATCAGTTTCACTGTATCCTTGCCTCCAACCACTAATCCCACCAAGCAGCAAACAATTACTTGTAGGAACCTTCACCACTTTAACCCTTCTCTTCTCTATTCTGCTACTGACAACCAATATTACATAATCTCCCCTGTCTTGTCCTGGCCACCTCTGTCAACAACAGTTCACTCTTATCATCACTAGATGCACTTGCTCCTCTAAGCACACGCAGAATCAGGCCCGACCGTTACAACCCTGGCAAACTGACAACACTAGAAATCTCAAGAGACATTTCTGTGATCTTAAACGACTGTGGCATAAAACCAAATGCCTGCAGAACTTCACCCAATATAAATCTGCCCTTCTAAAATACAATTTGTGCCTCCATGCTGCCAAACAAGCCTACTTTGTCTCTCTTATTAATACCTTGTCATCCAGTCCCTGTCAGCTCTTAACCTCTAACTTTCTGCTTCGTCCCCCATTCCCTCTACCCGCTAACTCACTCACTGCCTGAGAGATTGCCAATCACTTCAAAGACAAGATTGATGCAATTCTTGAGGACACTTCCACTGTGCGTACATCTTTCCCACTCAACATACCTTGCCTAACAGCACATTCAACACGCTCCTCTTTTTACATGGCTACTACTGAAGAAGTTACAAAACTTTTCTCAGATGCCCAACTAACCAATTGTCCCTTTGATACTGTTCCCTCACAACTACTACGGTCACCCTCTTCTTCTATCCTATGCTCCCTCACTCACATCTTCAATCTCTCCCTCTTTAGTGGCACCTTCCCCTCCCCTCTAAAACATGCACAGATCACTCCCATACTTAAAAATTACTCACTGGACCAAACCACCCTGAACAACCTAAGACCCATCTCATTGCTCCCATTCACCTCTAAACTTCTAGAAGGCTTAGTCTACAACAGTCTTAGCTCCTACCTCAGTGAAAATAACCTTCTTGACCCCTTAAGGTCTTGCTTTCGCTCGCAGCACGCCACGGAAACTGCCTTACTAAAACTCACTAATGATTTACTAACTGCTAAAACCAACAGCCAGTACTCCATACTCCTACACCTTGACTTCTCTGCAGCCTTTGATACTGTTGACCACCCATCTCTTCTCAATAAACTCCATTCCCTTGGCCTCCAAGATTCTGCTCTATCCTGGTTCTCTGCCCTCCTTCAGTGTTACCTACAACTCTGTCTCCCCCTCTTCATTGCCCCTTTCTGTGGGGGACCCCCAAGGCTCTGTTAATGGACCCCTTCTCTTCTCTATCTACACCTCCTCCCTTGGTCACTTGACAACCACCCACGGCTTCCAATACCAGCTATATGCTGATGACACCCACATTTATCTGTCTACTCCTCACCTAACTCCTTCAGTCTCCTCTCGGATTATTAACTTACTAACTGACATATCAGCATGGATGTCGCACTACTTCCTTAAATTAAATCTCTCTAAAACTGAGCTAGTAATATTCCCCCCTGCCCCCCTCCATGACTTTTCCGTCAAAATCAACAATGCAACCATCAGTCTGCCCCTTTTTGACAATTGAAACCACCAAGCTCCTCATTCACTCCCTTGTTATCTCTCGCCTTGACTATTGCAACTCCCTTCTCATTGGCCTGCCTCTCCATAGGCTATCCCGTCTTCAGTCTATCATGACTGCTGCTGCCAGACTTATCCACCTTACCAATCACTCAATGTCTGCCAACCCTCTCCTCCAATACTTACACTGGATTCCAATCACCCAGGGAATTCAATTCAAAATACTAACCAAAACATACAAAGCCATTCACAACTCTGCCCCGAGCTACATCACCAATTTTGTCTCCAAATATCATCCAAACCGTCCTCTCCGGTGATGAGGAATATCTAACTTCCACCGAGTAGTGCCAGCCTTATATAAATTATCTTTGTGCTTTGTGGTAGTGGAGGTTGGAGGTGAGATCCTCCATGCACATTGTGTTATTTAAATCTGGAGAAGAATTATTCTGTGGAGAAGAAATACACCGCTTCAGGTAACAAAATATCTCTACTCCATTACCTTTGCATATGCAAAGGAAGCTGGTCGTCCATGGAAGTATGCATAAAGTGAAAAGTCTGGATGGTGGACTCCTATAAAATCACCTTTATTGATCCATGATAGAAAACCGACAATCCATACAGCAATGGGGGTACAAATACAGCACAGCTAACGTGTTTCACTCCTTCCCTGCTGCTTAGTGATAGCTCATTATTCTGTGGAGGGTGGTGCAGTTTGTTTCCACAGGGCCAAAATACATGTCCTCACAGTGCTTAAGAGGTGAATAAGTAACAAACTTTAATACTTTTTTTTAAAGAAAGAAAATAAATGTGGAGAATATATGTCAAGATATGTCATAGGGTCAAATACTAAGTCCACATCCATTAATTTATGGCAAAATAGTTTCACTGACTTCCAGAAGTCATGTATGAGAGGATGTTTCCAGAAGATATGAAGCATGTGCCCTTGGGGGATTTGCATCTCCAACAGAGTAGGGCTTTATGATGTAGGGGATTTGTACCACCTGGAGAATACCATATCTTGAAAATTGAACACTGTTAGATATTAAGGATTAATAAGCAAACAAGAGTTTGTGGTTAATTTGGTTTTGGGAAAAGAACATTTAAGATCCTTCTTCCATTTCTTAATAAAAGAGTTTGGTGTGTCCACCCCACATCTTTTAGAGCTGTACGAAGGATGGATAGGGAGTGTCTGATTGGCATATGTTGATGCACACTTTTTCCTGAAGAAGTTTATTTTACTGACAGAATGGCTTAAAAATGTGTACAGAAGCATGACAAATGTCCTTTGATACACTTCATTAAAGATTAGTTGGCCTAGATCCACATATTACAGTTTCACATGATACCATCTCACCTCATACAGCAACTGAATGAGATGAGACCGTCTATTATCCAAAATTCATTTCCCGGTCTATCTTTTCATACTTAATTTAAAGTCTCCAATAAGTGCAACTCAGAATAAATACTTGATTACTATTGCCATCATTAAAGACCCCAACGTGAGCAAGTAAAAGTTGTGCTGATGACATACAAATTTAGTTTTCTTTATTGGTTACTCCTCGCAAGAGTCCTAATCTTGGTATAAGGTGAAATCTGGTGGGCCCCTACCCTGTGCTGGAAAATTAGAGCCTGTAGATACATACTTATTGTACTCCAAAGCAAATGAAGAAAGCTTTTAAAAATCTTGAAAAGCCTCACCTTTAGCTTTCCTTTTTTAACAATTGAAAATCAGTTTTTACACTGAACTCAAGGCAAAACATATTTTTAATTTGGATTGAGTAGGGAATGATTAAACCAACAGTTATTTAAAGTAGAACTATAGGCAAAACATTTTTTTTTACATTTTGGATTGAATAAGGGAGGGTTCTAATCCCTGTCAGTTTATTTTTTGCTATCTGTGTCCAATTGGGGAGATTTCCCTTCACTTCGTGTCTCATAGCCAAAACAGGAAGTGAGAGGAAATCCCTGCAAATTCAAGGAATCCCTTGGGGACCCCGAGGTCACCAAAACTAGGGGCCTTATTGGAAAATTTCTCTTCTATTACTTTTCTGGGGACAACCCAAAATTCGGGTTTTCTTTTACTTTAATTTTCAGTGATAATGGTAAACAGGACAAACAGAGAGGATGAATCACTGTAACGGGGGCACAGACAGCAATGAAAACTGACGGGGATCTAATCCCTCTCCATTCCTTCTAAAACCAAAAATTAAAAAAATTGTCTTTAGTTATATTTTAATTATTTGCTATTTGTGGCCCTGTTGGAGAGATTGCATCCAACTTTCTGTCAGATAAGAGCTCCATGCACAAGCCACACTTTCATTATGATAATTTACCTGGAAGTCGAATTTCACACAGGGAACCTTATATACTGAGGCCCATGGGGACACACTGTGTCTCACATTTCTGGTTTTGCAAGCAAGTGTCCGACCAAAACAATTTTAATCTTGACATACACTATATTACCAAAAGTATTGGGACACCTGCCTTTACACGCACATGAACTTTAATGGGATCCCAATCTTAGTCCGTAGGGTTCAATATTGAGTTGGCCCAAACTTTGCAGCTATAAAAACTTAAACTTTTTTGGGAAGGCTGTCCACAAATTGTCATCATGAATCATAAAGACTATAGGCTCAAAATAACTTATCCCCTGAAATTCCAAAATAGACACCAGGGGCTCATACATCACATATCCATATAAAGGGTAACAATTAAGGTAAACAGGCAAATTTGGATATTTTCTACCCCTGCTCCTTTCCTTCTGAAAGATCCAGTAAACATCACCTGACATTAAGCAATCACAACATTTTTTCTATCTCCAGATTTTAAAGCACAATAAAGAAGTTAGTGTCACAACAGATTGTATCACGGGAAGCAGCATCAATTCTGATTTTCGTACAGATTGAAGGAATGCTACCTTATACAGTCTTAACCTTTCTCTCTTTCATTTGTCATTGCTTTATGGATGGTAATCCTTGTCTAATGCTGCCTGTCATGAAACCTATGTATCATATTTTATTAGATTTGTATTGCAAAGTGATTTATAAAATTACCAATGAGAACATTACATATGTAATAGATGGGAGATGAATGCCTGTACAAATGCTCTGTTCATTTGTCACCCATCAAATGAAAGCAGATCATTTCGGCATCATTTGGGTATATTTCATGCAGCTTATTTTAGGCTTTATACCACATAGTAGAGAGATCTTTATAGCTGCCATTATAAATGTGAATATAAATTCACAAATTCCCCACAGAAGAAATCCTTTATTCCTAAATTTGTTTTGTAAAAAAGTAAATAATTTTGTGGACAAACCAAAAACAAAATCTAAAAATTAAAAAAATTATTTTACTAAAAAAGCAAATATTTCAGCTTTTCCCATGACAGGCACAGTCTCAAAATAAATGATTCCAATTGTTTTGTGGAGAATAAGATCAAGTTTACATCTATGTTAGTTTGAGTGTTGGTCCAAAGGACTCCTAGTTAGTACTGAGGAAGTGGGTCATAAAATGACTTCTTTTGTCGCGTACACACGATCAAAATTTTGGTCGGAAATATCTCTGATGGTTTTCCCAACGGAATTCCGACAGGATTCCGCTCAGGTTGTCTTGCATACACGCGGTCACACCGAATTCTGACCGTCAAGAACGCGGTGACATACAACACGTACGACGGGACTAGAAAAAGGAAGTTCAATAGCCAGTAGCCAATAGCTTCCATCTCATAGTTGAATCTAAGCATGCGTGAGTTTTTTTGCATACACACAAACGCATTTTCGGATAAGAACTTTTTCCAACAGAAAAATCGAGAACATGCTCTCAATCTTTTGCTGGCCGAAATTCGGCCAGCAAAAGTCAGACGGAACATACACACTATCGTATTTTCCAAACAAAAGCTCTTATTGGTCTTTTGCTGGACGAATTTCTGATCGTGTGTACACGGCATTAGTGCTTAGTTTCAGACACATTCAAATGTTATATGCACAGTAATACACATTACACATGTTACGTGCACCATACCATTCTAGTCACTACTAGTAGTCAGTACTTTGCTATTTGAGAGGTTATAGATGGATATTTTGTATACAAATATTTTTCATTATATTGCATTGCCTTGAAAAAGTATTCATACCCCTTGAATATTTCCACATTTTGTCATGTTACAACCAAAAACATAAATGTATTTTATTGGGATTTTATGTGATAGATCAACACAAAGTGGCACATAATTG
Source organism: Lithobates pipiens (assembly GCF_037356315.1). Taxonomy (NCBI): domain Eukaryota; kingdom Metazoa; phylum Chordata; class Amphibia; order Anura; family Ranidae; genus Lithobates; species Lithobates pipiens. Next base: position 48,986,344 of record NW_027507784.1, read on the forward strand.
TGACGTGGAAGGGAAATGATAAATGGTTTTTCATTTTTTTTACAAATGAATATGTGAAAAGTGTGGCGTACATTTGTATTCAGCCCCCCTGAATCAATACCACCAATGCCCAAAGACCAATTTTCCTGCATCTGTTTGACAGGTGCATATCATTGTAATTTTTCACAGCAAGGCCAATTCTTGCTTTCATCAAGATTACCTCTATCAGGTTACTGTGGGAAGGCATCACTGACACCCAAAGCCTAATTTTTACTTTTATACAAAGTCAAAGTGACACCAGAATGTATCCAAAAAATGTCTACTTTTGTTCCAAGTGCACTACATTGTGGCTTCATCATACACCCTGGCTCTCAAGTTGTTGCTGAGCAAAATAAAGGCAGCTTGCAGGAAAAATGACATTTGTTTGGCTTTATAAATGCAATTATTGCTGCAGCAGATTCTAGACATGGTACAGATCTGCCACTTTACAGGTAGACTAAGGGGACCCCCAGGCTTTCACTTTAAAAATAAAAAAAATCACTACTCATTTAAAAATGATGTTTTCACAAACTTTTTTTTTATTGATACATGTCCCCCAGGGCAGGACCCGGACCACTATAACCATTGTATGCCCAAGTACTTGTAAATAAGCCTTCAAAATGGGCACTTTTGATTTTTGACGTACGGGTCCCATTGACTTTAATGAGGTTCGTCATTCAGGTCCAAACTTTTGCGGTGTTCTGAAGTTCTGGTGCGAACCAAAGAGGGGTCTGTTTGGCCCATCCCTATTAGAATGGCCCAAAGTGCAAAGATGGTAGAGACATGCCTAAAAAGACTTGCAGTTGTAATTGCAGCAAAAGGTGGTTCTACAAAGTATTGATTCAGGGGGGCTGAATACAAATGTACGCCACACTTTTCACATATTCATTTGTAAAAAAAATGAAAAAACATTTATCATTTCCCTATGATCTATGATCGGTAACAAAACCTCCTGCAGCACTGAATGCCCATTCTGAAAGCATGCTGGATGCAAGGCAGCCCAACATCTCAATAGCATACTGGGCAAGTTCTGGCCAGTGGTCTATTTTCATGACCCAGTAAGTCAGTGGATCGGCAGCTGGAAAGCTCTCCATCTCTTTTGGCCCAGAGGTAATCGTTCACCATGTGATGCAGACGCTGATGACGGGATGTGGAAGCTGACAGCCCTGGGTGGCTAGGACTAAAAAAAATCAGAAATGCCTCACTTAGGCGGACGCCTTCTCCAACCTTCCTCTCTTGACCAACAGAACACCCAAAAAGGCATTTTCTATGACACTGTAATCTACTGGAGTCAGGAAAAATGCTCAATAAAATCCTCTTTAACGTGTCCTCAAGAGATTTTATCTTCTGCACTCTCTGTGAGGATGAGATGAGTTCTGAGATCTTTCCTTTATAAAGGTGGTCAAGGAGAGTTGCCAACCAGTAATCATCCTTCTCCTTTATGCCACGCATTCCTAGGTCCTTTCGCAGACTTTGAAGCATGAGGCTGCCCATGCGCCTCAAATTTGCAGAGGCTTGAGAAGCAGACTCCTCAGGGTCACTCAGGGTGACAGCATCTGGAACTTCATGCTCCCAGCTGCGTAATACTCCCAAAGGTCCTGGGGTTGGAAACCCATCGCTTACAGATTTACGTATGTCTTCCCCTTCTTCAAAGCCTATGAAAGTGCCAGAATCCTTCTGCTCATCCTCCTCCCCTCTCTCCTCCTGTGTGTTCTGTGACATAGGAATTATGGTGTCTGGATGAAGTGGGCCTTGAGAGGAAAGGAAGTCCTCCTCTTCCCCCTGCTGCTCTGCCTCCAGTGCCCTGTCCATAATGCCATGCAGAGTCTGCTCCAGCAGGAACACAACAGGGATTGGGTCACTAATGCATTCACCATCTTTGGGGCCTCCTCAAATGGTGACAATACAGTGCATGCATCCTTAATGATCAGCCATTGGCGTGGGGAAAAAAATCTGAGGCAGCCTGAGCCTGTTCTTGTGCCGTATTCGCACAGGTACTAGTTGGCGGCCCTCTACTGCATATATAACTGCTGCAGCACTGAGAAAGTCGAATTCCAGTTCGTGTTGGTGGGCATGTCACAAATCAGGCGGTTTATGGGCAGGTGGATTTCCCACTGAACTTCAGCCAACCACTGGCTGTGTATGACCACCTGAAATGGCTACAGACTCTTCTGGCAAGCTTTAGCAACCCTGGGTACGTATTTAGGAAACGCTACACCACCAATTTGAGAACGTGTGCCAGGCATGACACATGCGTCAACTTTCCCTGTCTAAGGGCGGACAGGAGGTTTGAGCCATTGTCGCACACCACCATTCCTGGCTCCATCTGGCAGGGTGTGAACCACCTCTAGGAATGTCCCTGCAGAGCTGTAAGAATCTCTGCTCTGGTATGGTTCCTGTTCCCTAAACACACTAGCTGAAGCACTGCATGGCACCTTTTAGTCTGACTCTGGGAATAGCCCTTTGAACACGTAGAGGGTACCTGATGTTCATAGGACAATTCTGCAGAGGAGGGCATGGATGTGGTGGAGGAGGAGGAGGGGGTAGAGCTCACAGGTCTGGCATCATCACCACCAGCTTTATGGAGACAAGGAGGCACAACAAGCTGCAGCACCAAGCCCTGTCCTGCATACTTTTGAGTTGCAAACAGCGTTATCCAGTGTGCTGTGAACAAAATATATCATCCCTGTCCATGCTTGCTGGACCACATGTCAGCAGTAAGGTGGATTTTATGGCTGACTGCCTTTCCCAACGATGCCAGAATATTCCCTTCCATGTGATGGCAGAGAGTCTTACGTGAAAAGTACTGGGAACCTGCCATTGTGGTACAGCACATTGTGTGAATTGACGGAAGGGGGCAGAATCCACCAGGCTGAAAGGCAGAAGTTGGAGAGCCAACAGATTTGACAAGCTTGCATTTAGTCGCTGGGCATGTGGGTGGCAGGGACTGTATTTCTTTTCTGTTGCAGCAGATGGGGCAGAGAAATTTGCCAGTTACAGACTACAGCTGGTGGTGTGCTGCTGACAGGTGTGTTGTTAGGACCTGGGACACCCTGTGCTATACCATCATCCCTGTCATTGGAGGCTGCTGAGAGCTAACGATTCAGTATAGCAGGGGCAGACTGAAGTGGGTAAGGAGGAGGAGGAGGGTGCCCCTTTTGTGTGGCTTTTAGGTGCTCTTGCCAACAGGTTGGCCCTTAAATGCCTTATTAGGCATGTGGTACCCAAATGGTTGGTGTTTTAGCCACGTTTGATGTGCCTGAGACACAGTTTGCAGATAGCAAAAGTGCATTCTGCTGCAGCTGTGCTGAAAAAGACCCAGACAGCTGAGCTTTGGGGAGTGGGCCAGGATAGCAGCTGCAGAATGAGATGGAATAGAGTGGCTGCTCTCTACTCTTTCTTGATGGCCTCCTTGAAGTTGTGCTGCTTCACTTTCAGTTTCCTCCTCTGCTCTATCTGGCACCCAAGTCGCTTCAGTGATCTCATCATCATCATCATCATCTCCATCTCCTCCATCTTCATCATTACCACTGGAGACAACTTGACAATACACTGCAGCTTGGGAAACACAAATGACAATTTGTCTACCAGTGTTCCTCCCTCTGTCTAGGCTCATGTCCCTGTCATCCTCAATCTCAGAACCAACATCTGACTCCAGTAATGGCTGGGCATCATCAAGGCGCAAGTGGCTGATGCTGTGGTCAAATAACTCAGCTGACTCCTCAATTGCTGATGTTGAGGCTATGGCAGGAATAGACGTGGACAAGTAGGCAGGTTTATCTACTCTGGCAACTGCAGGGGACTGCACACTTGTCTCTGTTTGCGTGACAGAGGATGAGGAGGATGAAGAAGGTTTAGTAAGCCAGTCCACCACCTCATCTGCATGCTGTGGCTGTATAGCACGGGCAAACTCACTAAACAGAGGAAATGATGCCCTGCCTGAGGGTCAATGTCCTGCTGGAAGGTGAACTTCCACCTCAGTCTCAAGTCTTTTGCAGACTCTAACAGGTTTTCTTCTAAGATTGCCCCAAATTTGGCTCCATCCATCTTCCCATCAACTCTGACCAGCTTCCTGACGAAGAAAAGCATCTCCACAACAAAATGCTGCCACCTCCATGTTTCACTGTGGGGATGGTGTGTTCAGGGTGATGTTGGTTTTCTGCCACACATAGCCTTTTGCTTTTAGGCCCAAAAGTAAAATTTTGACCTTATCTGACCAGAGCACCTCCTTCTACCTTTGCTGTAACCCCACATGGCTTCTCACAAACTGAACATTGGGACTTCTTATGGCTTTCTTTCAACAATGGCTTTTTTCTTGCCACTCTTCCATAAAGGCCAGATTTGTACAGTGCACGACTAATAGTTGTCCTGTGGACAGATTCTCCCACCTGAGCTGTTGATCTCTGCATCTCCTCCAGAGTTACCATGGACCTCTTGGCTGCTTCTCTGATTAATGGTCTCATTGGCCAGCCTGTCAGTTTAAGTAGACAGCCATGCCTTGGTAGGTTTGCAGTTGTACCATACTCCATTTTCAGATGATGCATTGAACGGTGCTCTGTGAGATGTTCAAAGCTTAGGATATTTTTTTATAACATTACCCTGGTTTAAACATAGCTTTATCTCTGACCTGTCTGGTGTGTTCCTTGGCCTTCATGATGCTGTTTGTTCCCTAAGGTTCTCTAACAAACCACTGAGGGCTTCACAGAACAGCTGTATTTATACTGAGATTAAATTACACACAGGTGGACCTATTTACTAATTGGGTGATTTCAGGAGACAATTGATTTCACTAGATTTTAATTAAGAGTATCAGAGTAAAGGGGGCTGAATACAAATGTACGCCACGCTTCCCAGATATTTATATGTAAAAAATTTTGAAAAAAATTTATAATTTTCCTTCCACTTCACAATTATGTGCCACTATCAGAGTCTTGAATCCCAACCATGACACTACCTGTATTTGTATTTTCTCCCTGTGGCTGTGTGGCTTTCTTCCAGGTACTCCAGTTTCCTCCCAGACTCCAAAGACTCTAGGTAATTAGTTCTCCAGTATAAAATGGCCTTAGTATGTATGAATGTAAGTTAGGGACCTTAGATTGTAAGCTCCTCGAGGACAGGGACAGATGTAAATGTATAATTTATATGTAAAGCATTTGACGGGAGTATATAAAACCCTGGAATAAACAAATAAATATACTTCTAAGAAAAAAGTGTATTCTAGTTCCTTAGCCTTGACTCAAACTCGGAATGTATATTAGCAGTTATAGTAAGACTGAGAAATGCTCTGGAGCTTCCCAACCATGTAACCTGCAGATAACATTTCTTTATCTGTTGCTGTCCATCTCATTCAGTAGTTACCACCTTTTAAAGCCTTTACAGAGGGTTTGTAATGTAAGTCAATCAGCTATTGTGGTTTGCTGTCGGCCAAAAGTCACATGTAACATTTTCATCAGCACAAAGTAAAGCTAAACCCAGGAAACGTGAAAGTTTCAGTAGGCAATTCTGTTCTGTACACCTTGATGAACTTAATATGAAGGTCAGGAGGCATTTGGCAGGAGGTAGAAATGCACATTAAGCGTCCTTTTTCATGGCATGATGAGCAGGATGAAAAGCTCTGCAATCAAGAATTTCCGTTATATGTTGTTGAATGCTAAAAGTTTACTTTATAATACAGTATATGTGTTCTCCACCCCATTTTTCTTCTCTATAATATAAACCAGTCAGAGCCTTGGGCTGAATGTTCTAGTGATGAAAGTCTAAAAGGCATGAGATGTCTTGTGTGCTCAGTGCCTGTGTCTCGTGGAGATCATCCTTTCTAGTTTTCCTTAAGAATTGATTGTGCCAAAATGATTGACAAAATTGATGTTTCATATTGATCTTTATTCTTCACAGTCCCATGGCCTTGATGAATAGTCAAAGGTAAAAAAAGGGCTTGTGAATAAATGAGATATCTTGATCTGATGTGTGTGTATTTTTAGATCATTCAGTAAACTATACTGGCATTTGGCTGAGAGTATATGTGTGGCGGGTGAACATGTATTGCGTATGTAGTGTGTGCAATTGCGATATTGTTGTAGGTCCGCATAGATTCCTCTGTTTATTCTGTTGCTCGATATTGAATTTACTGGCATTATCTTTAGTAAATAAAACTAATATGTAATTACAGTATATCATGTGGCTCCAAAAAATCATTAACAGTATTCTGGCTCTCTGGCTTCCATTCTAATGGCGGTCTGCTACTGAGACATACTAGACACTGCCAGGGCAAAAGGTTCCTTATCTATGTACACATTCATTTTAGTCTAAAGCTATGTGCTATTAATGCCATGATACAGCAATATGCTGCCATTCTAATTTTACTAGTTGTCTGCCTTTAAATGCAACCTTTGAATGGGAAAAAAATGATCATTCTCCAACCTGCATTTCTAGGAAACACCAGTGAAAGTCACACCTAACTTTCCCTTTACCTAACCTCCAAGCACTTTTATTTTAAAGTAACCTGCATTCCAAAAGAGGATACTAGTAAAACAGGAGTGTTCTTTAGCAATAATGTACTGTATGTAATACAATACGTGCTTATAAGTAAATGAAGTGTAACAATAATACTGAATAAACATAAACAATTGCTACACAAATATTAGTTATATTAGTATTATTAGAAACTAACATTTGTAGCTAAAATGTAGCCAATTATGATTTTCTAAAGCTGGGGAAAAAATTTAAATAGTTTCCTAGTAAGTGGGTTGTCCTAGACCAGTGATGGAGAACCTTGGCACCCCAGATGCTTTAGAACTACATTTCCCATGATGTTCATACACTCTGCAGTGTAGTTGAGCATCACAAGAGATGTAGTTCCAAAACATCTGGGGTGCCAAGGTTCGCAATCACTGTCCTAGACTATTCGGATACAGAAACCCCCAGAAATTTTTGCTCTTGTGGTTGGATTTCAGTAGTTTTTCTCTTACTTACTGGGATTGATCAGAAGTATGTAGTCCCTCTGACTCAGAACTCAGGAAGCAGGAATCCATCCATGTGTGACTATCAATGCATATGGTGGCAGGTAGGATTCTGAAAGTCCTTCCAGTGTATGTAATTGGCTTTTTTTTTTATTAATTTTTTTAGCAAAAGTGAGTTACACTTCAACACTCTTTAGTGTTTTATGGTTTCTTTGTGAGGAAGTTATAAGGTTTTAAATATGAGCGCAGTTTAATAGCGCTAGTTGGGTGCTGGTTTTCAGCATGCCTGTTTTACAGATACCAGTCATAAGACCTGCTTCTGCACACGGGCCAAAAGTCAGATGGTTCCTACCCAGCTTAACTGATTTCTCCTACCTTCCTACCTCTGCCCTTGCTTGCCCCAGACATTTCATAATCCTGGATGAATCCAATTACTAAGTCTGGCTGCGATCACATGGGATAAGGGCAAATGTATTTAAAGAATATCTAAAGCAATTTTTTTTTTAATTCAATAGAGAAAAGAAGGGTTAAAACTTGCATTTGTTTCTTATTTGCCACCTGTGTCCCTTCACTTTTAGTCCTAAAGACACAGCAGGAAGTGAGAGGATATTCTCTCCAAAATGAGGATTTTTTTTAATTTAACCAGAAGGCTGAACAAACAACTAACATATTCCTTGATACATACAACTGGGGTAGATGGAGAAATCCCCCCGCCAGGATTCTGACAGCAGCTCCTTTTGCTATCAGAATACATAAATCAGTTCCTGCAGCTGAATCACTTACCGTTGATTGACAAAAGTTTGCCAGCATGTCCGTTTGACAGTATTTGGGCTAACAATCAACTCCTGTTGAAGAGGGGGGCCACAGACAGGTCAAAATTCACTCTGAACCTGTCAAATTTCGGTCCGTCTTATGAATGCCCCTATTATAAATACCCTCCCCTCTCCTATTGCTGGTCTGGCGATACTTCAAATTTTGAAATTTCCCTCACTTTAATTTTAAAAGAAAACATTTTCCCCACTAGTCATTTTTGGGGAAATTATGTCTACAGCAAATAGCAGGCCATCTACAGTGAACCTTATAAGATTAAACAAAGAAAAGAAATAAAAGCAGGCTTATGACTTATACAAAATAATATATTATTCTCTTTTTTGATAATCTGAACCCAGCCAGAGAGGAGTTAATATGGTTGGGGGGTTCTAAACACTTATTAAAAGGTTTAGCAAATTGTTGACTTTTTCCTTAGATTTCACCTCTTTGAATAATGGCCTTTTCTTCACCTTTGATGAAGATGAATGAAACTTTTGCCTGAAGTACAAAAGCAGGGAATTGCATTGTATTGTAATGATTAAAATTGAATGGGAAGAGTATTATAAACCTGTAGAACCTTGAGTATGCTATGTGCTCTGCACACCGACACAATCTGCTGTTCGCTATGGTGCTCAAAGAAAGATCCACTATAAAGTAGTTTGTGCATCAACCACTTAAAATAGCCAGTGTACTTCATTATATGCTAGCTTGATGGCTTTTCTGGAACTGTAAGGACCATCAGACTGTTACCCTTTGTGCCTTTTTTTTTTTTTTTTTTAGTTTTACATAAAATTAAAAAGTAACTCCAGAGTATTATATGCTGATTTCACACAGTATATATTATATCGAAAGATTTAGGTTGCCAAATAAATATGGTATTTAGCCTGAAGCATGATCAGCTGCTTACCAGGGGCTCATTTTTTTATTTTTATTATTAAAATGTATTTAAAGCCATTTTTTTGTTTTTAATAAAGTAGGGAAGCATTTGAATACCTGTCAGGTTGTATGGCTGTCTGCATTCCCGCTGGGGAGGTTCAATCTTTCATTTGTTTGTTTTTTGTTTTTCTATAATTGTGTATTTATTGGGTTTTTCAAAAGTAGTACAAGAGAAGAGCAATTAACAGAACATAACAGTATGACATGAGCATAGAGCATCAGATAATACTAGAATACAAAGCAGTAATGAAACATAAGGAAAAAATATAAGCAACATAAGTACAACATATAAGCCTTAGATATTACGAGGGTGGCAACCAATAGAGCGGGCATTGTAAACATGGATAAAGTATCGCATAAACCTAATACAGCACATAGGTTGGGCCACATAGAGGCTTCTCAATATTATAACATAAAAAGAGTATATTGAAAGAAAACCATGGCATATAAAAATAGAGGCAAAGGTAAGGGTAACTAAATAATAAAGAAATAAGGGTAGCTATTCAGGGGCTTGAGACCCTGATTGCAGGTTAAGCTCAGAATTATCCCATAGATCTCAAATCTTTGAGAGCTGGGTTAACCACTTTCAGACCGGACCATATTGCTGGCTTAATACCAGACCACTTTTTGCGATTCGGCACTGCGTCACTTTAACTGACAATTGCGCGGCCGTGCGACGTGGCCCCCAAACAAAATTGACATCCTATTTTTCCCACAAATAGAGTTTTCTTTTGGTGGTATTTGATCACCCCTGCGGTTTTTATTTTTTTGCGCTATAAACAAAAATAGAGCGACAATTTTGAAAAAAACACATTATTTTTTACTTTTTGTTATAATAAATATCTCCCAAAAATATATAATAAAACTTTTTTTCACTCAGTTTAGGCCGATATGTATTCTTCTACATATTTTTGGTAAAAAAAAATCACAATAAGCTATTATTGATTGGTTTGCACAAAAGTTATAGCGTTTACAAAATTGGGGATAGTTTTATGGCATTTTTATTAATAATTTTTTTTTTACTAGTAATGGCGGCAATCAGCGATTTTTATTGTGACTGCGACATTATGTCGGACACATCAGACATTTTTGACACATTTTTGGGACCATTGTCATTTATACAGCAATCAATGCTATACAAATGCATTGAATCCTGTGTAAATGACACTGGCAGTGAAAGGGGATAACCAGGGGGTGGCAGTTTTAGGGGTTAAGTGTTCCTAGGGGCGTGTTATTAACTGTGGGGGGCTGGGCTTTGTGTTAGTGAACACTGATCTCTGCTCCAATCACATGGCAGGGCGGCATATAAAAATGGACGTACCTGTACGCCAATATGCCTGCCCATGCCATTCTGCCGACGTACATCGGCATGCGCCGGTCGCGAAGTGGTTAAAGAGTCATGTACTTCCGCCATTCCATTCCATTCTTTTCTACGTATATAAGAGAAAATTGGTGTAGCGCTAGTGAATCGATTAGTGAAAAACTCTAAAGCTGTATATTAAAGGGGTGATAATGAAACCAATACTAAAAAACACACATGTGACAAAATATGCAAAAATAAAAAATATAAAACAAAAATAAATGCAATTAATAATTCGCTAAATATGTGGATACAATATATAAATGCGCACAGATCTTGATGGGTATCAGCAGCTGAAATATAAATCCCAGCAAACAGTCCACGTATGTTAGGTAGTGAAAAGTGTCAATGTTGGTCTTCCCAGCAATGGAATCAAGCGACCACACAATTCAATTCAACCTGGAACAACGACTTGTCTGGAGTGAATTAACGAGAATTAAATACTCTTACCGGAGGAATTGGACACATCTGTCATATGACAGTGGGTCAAATGCGCTTGAAATCCTAGGTGGTATCAATCAGGTGTTATGCGTTGTTGGCAGGTCCCCGTTAGTCACCGCACTGTCTCCGGATTTCACGGTTCACTGGGACTCCTGATATGAGTGGCTGGATCATACGTCTCCAGGATCAACAAGGTCCAACTATTCACATTGGGGTGCCATCCAAAATATGGTAGATCATATAAAAAAGGGGGTTCAAAAAGAAGAAGGGCTCCAAATGGTGCAGGTCAGACGGTAACCAATAGGTTTATTAAAAAAGTCATAAAAACCATGACATAAAAGCAATAAGTGAACACAAATTAAAATCGAACATAAGAAAAGCAATATGGGGTACAAAATGCGAGCCCGACGCGTTTCAACAGCAAAAGGTCTTCAACAGGGGCATAGTACGTATATAAGCTATAGTATGCAATAATTGGGAGTATATAGGAGGAGTAGGGGATAACCAGCCCAAGGGTATAACCAGTTTAGCAGCTAGTAAAATAAATGCAACCAATTTCTTGGTGTGTTTGGAGATACTTGTGACAGACATTCCTAATAAATAGTGAACTGGGTCTAGGGGGAGATTTTCTCCAACGAAAACTTTGGAGGAGAGGCTGGACTGGTGACCAAAAAGGTCAGGTAATAGGGCAGACCAAAAAAATATGATAATGTCCCGTTGGCATTTCCAGCACAGCCGAGAGACCAAAGGGCAGTGCCGGGACAAGGTCACCCAGTGCCCAGGTCGAACATACCAAATTGGGCCCCCCTCCCCCAGGTTGGCCAATCATCTTCTGTCTGGTCTGATAACAACACCTAATCATTATACCTACCTATAGAATGCAAAGTCAGGATTGGATAAATTACAAAGTGCAAGGGTCAAGAGCAGACATAATGTACAGAGTATTGGAATCAGCAACAGGGGTATTTTATAAAAGCAGTGGGCTTATGTGCAGGATCATAAGTTGGGCCCAGCTTCTAGCTTCCAGCCGTGAGCAAAAATTGGGTGTGGCTTTCACTTTGCTGACTATTGAGTATGGCTTAAAAAGATTTACAGTGCAAGGGTTCAGTAGCAAGTAATGTGGAGCTCAGGAATGGAAAAAAATACTTATTTAGGATTGTGGAAATGAGGTTCAGAAGAGCTAAAGTTTTTTTTTTTAGGGTAGGGAGGGTCCACTTCTTTTAGTGCTTGTTCAGAATATCTACAATATTTTAGTGTGCTTATTAACTGAGGACTGGTATAAAACTCAAGATGTTATATATTGCAGCTTAACTATCATTAGATGTGGTGGCTGCATTAGTTTTATTTTAGGCTTTTCCGCTCTTTTTTCACCTGGTGATCTGGCCAGTGGCACAGGTTCTGTATTAGAGTGCCCCCAATCTGGATAAAGGAGCACAGAAGGCACAGCCGATAGCAGCATGGCCAGTCTGGGAAGGAGAGTAGTGTTAGATGTACTAGCAGATTTAGCAACACTAAAAAGTTGAAGCCAAATCCACTAGCCTATGGAAAACAGGATCACACATTCTCTACACTTCAGCACACTGGACTCCTCTACTTTCTACTCTGCTGTCTAAAGTCAACATGGGAAAGAGAATGAGGAGGACACGCTCTGACACACAGGGGGCTCTGACACGCATTGGGACTCTAACACACAGGAGGGTCTGATTCCCAACAACATCTATGGCATTTGCAGCTTGCTAAAATAATGTTTCCCCAGCAATACTGTTTATCCCCAGTCTGCACATGTACAGAGCTCTATGCTAACACCTCAGCTCTTTGCTGGGAATGTGGGGCTGACAGAGCAGGGGAGGGCTCAATAGACTGACAGGAGGCGGGGTATTGACAGGTATTTTTTTTTATTGCACCCAGCTTATTTCAGGCAAATAATATAGAAAGTACATTGCTGTTAGTAAGACATATCCTGTGTTCAGGAAGGGAGACAGCTGGGGGGGAGTTAGCTAACCACATGCCGACCAGGCCATAGCCGAAAGATGGTTACAGCGCTGTTGGCTTATTCTGGGAGGGCGTCCATGGACATCCTCCTAGAATCTTGCTCCCGCGTGCCCCCTGGGGCGCGCCCCCGGGAACATCCATGACCGCCGAGTCCTGTGCATCACAGATCATGGTAATCGGCCGCTGATAGCCAAATGATGGAGCGATCACTTGTAAACAAACTGGCATCATGTCATGACGCCGGTTCCTCCCTCCCCTCTCTGTACCGATCAGTACAGTGAAAGGGGAGAGTGGGAGAGGGGGGAGATGGCAGCCACGCTGTGGGCTAGATGTGAAGTGACCACAGCGCTGCTCTGTGCCAATAATCTGCAATACTCTGCCGATACTGTGCAATAATCTGCCAATACTCTGCAACATCGTGCAATACTCTGCCAATACTCTGCAACATTGTGCAATACTCTGCCAGTACTCTGCAACACTCTGCCAATACTCTGCCAATACTCTGCAACACTGCAATAATCTGCCAATACTCTGCAAATACTCAGCCAATACGCGCCAATACGCTGCCAATACTCACCAATACTCTGCAAATACTCTGCAATAAATTTTAAAAGAAACGAAGAATTATTATTTTTTTTTTACCAACTTTTCAGTCATTTTTGATTAATAGCGCAAAAAATAAAAAACCCAGCGGTGATTAAATACCACCAAAAGAAAGTTCTATTTGTGTGAAAAAAAGGACAAAAAATTAATTTGGGTACAGTGTTGCATGACTGAGTAATTGTCATTCAAAGTGTGAGAGCACCGAAAGCTGAAAATTGGTCTGGTTAGGAAGGGCGTTTAAGTGCCCAGTGGTCAAGGGGTTAAGCACTGGATCCCCTCCCCATACACAAGTACTAGATGGATGAGCAGAGAAAATTAACAACTGAAAAGTCCCAGTATATTCCCAACATATATAAGAATTGTTCTTCTGTTTTAGTAAACCTGCTTTATAAAGTATAGGGCGGGTTTACAACACAGGTACAGTTTTGAAGGCAGAGCAGTGGAAGAAAACAGACATCCATCCAGTGAGATCTCCATGTTGGTAGAGTTGTGTGATGTATGCAGCGGGCGCAAAGCAATGATCGGGACTGCACTGTTGTGTTATCATCATGCTCTGCCCACCTGTAGAGGAGCTCTCAGTGTCACAGCCTGATCCAGCCTGCCAGACTGATGAGAAATTAAGCCCGGGAGAGTGAATTCTTCTCCCTCTGTGTTAGCATGTGGTTGCCGCTATAGAGAGAAGGCAAGCAATATGTATGGGCGCTTCCTCACCCCACTTTTTGGGCAGGCTGTAGCATTGAGTGAAGCCATAACCTAAATATTCTCTGCCAAAATTCCTCTGCATGCTGGTGCCGGCAACCCATCTCCCGCTCCCACACTCCTCGCACACCCCGCCCAGGGCAGCCACCCCCTTTCGCCCACCCCTTGTACTGGCCCTGCCAAAGGGTTGTACCTATGAAGAACCTCTTGAGTTCTATTCCAAAAGAATAAAACTTTTAGCTGTCTCTCTCTGCTCCACGCATTTTCTTTTTTTTTATGTCTAATGTGAACTGAAGATCAGGAATATCAACTGTATTACATTTCATTATTATAGTATTTTAGCTTTAAGACTCTGGGAAGTTGAAGGGGCACAATTAAATGCAGCTGAACATACCGTATATACTCGAGTATAGGCCGACCCGAATATAAGCCGAGGCCCCCAATTTACCCCCCAAAAAACTGGCAAACTTATTGACTCGTGTATAAGCCGAGGGTGAGACATGCCTGTCCATCCCTGTGTGTGTGTCCGTCCATCCCTGTGTGTCCGTCCATCCCTGTGTGTCCGTCCATCCCTGTGTGTCCGTCCATCCATCCCTGTGTGTGTGTGTGTCCATCCATCCCTGTGTGTGTGTGTCTCCATCCATCCATCCATCCATCCCTGTGTGTGTGTGTCTCCATCCATCCATCCATCCATCCCTGTGTGTGTGTGTCTCCATCCATCCATCCATCCATCCATCCATCCATCCCTGTGTGTGTGTGTATCCATCCATCCCTGTGTGTGTGTGTGTGTGTGTGTGTCTCCATCCATCCATCCATCCGTGTGTGTGTGTCTCCATCCGTGTGTGTGTGTGTGTGTGTGTGTGTGTGTGTGTGTGTGTGTGTCCAGCCTACCTGTGTCCCGAGCCTTTGTCCCGAGCCTCCGTCCCGTGTCGTGCCTTGCCTTCGTCCCGTCCCGTCCCGTCCCGTCCTGTCCCGTGCCGTGCCTTGCCTTGCCTCCGTCCCGTGCCCTCTTCGTCGGCGGCCATTGTAAAATTCAAAAGCCGCGCCTCCTCCTTCGCCTGTGATAGGCGGAACACTGAATTTCCCAGCAGGCTGTGTTCCGCCTATCACGGACGTCGTATCATCCTCGTCCGTAGTACGAGGATGAGACGACGCCCGTGATAGGCGGAACACAGGCTGCTGGGAAATTCAGTGTTCCGCCTATCACAGGCGAAGGCGGAGCCGGAGGCGCGGCTTTTGAATCATAGAATGGCCGCTGTCTGTCTGCTCGACACGCTGATCGAGCGGGCAGACAGCGATGACTCGAGTATAAGCCGAGGGGGGCACTTTCAGCCTCAAAAAAGAGGCTGAAAATCTCGGCTTATACTCGAGTATATACGGTACCTTGAAAAAAATGAAATAAATATCCTTACATAAAATAAAATGAGTGCCTGAATCATTTTGATATCAGCCTCTGATTTCATGTACTGCAGCACTCAAACTGGGAGGGTGGGGGGGGGGGCTTTAGGAGCCAATAAGGCTTTGCTACCTGCACATGTGCTGTCGGGGAACATTCTGACACGAGAAGAAAACAGTGTGAGTTGAATTGGTGATTATTCAGTTTGTTGTTAAATAATTACATAGTTAATCAGGCTGAAAAAAGACATCTAGTTCAACCATAAAAATAAATAAATAAATAATAATATCATACAATCCCATATACACAATCCTATACCCACAGTTGATCCAAAGGAAGGCGAAAACCCCCAGCAAAGCATGATCCAATTTGCTACAGCTGGAGAAAAAATTATTTCCTGATCCCAGAGAGGCCATCAGATTTTCCCTGGATCAACTTTACTTATAAATGTTAGTACCCAGTTATATTATGTACGTTTAGGAAAAAATCTAGGCCTTTCTTAACCACTTGCCTACTGGGCACTTAAACACCCCTCCTGCCCAGACCAATTTTCAGCTTTCGGCGCTCTCACACTTTGAAAGACAATGCAACACTGTACCCAAATGAATTTTTTGCCCTTTTTTTCCCACAAATAGAGCTTTCTTTTGGTGGTATTTGATCACCTCTGTGGTTTTTATTTTTTGCGCTATAAATGGAAAAATAATGAAAATCTTGAAAAAAAAACGCATTTTTCTTTGTTTCTGTGATAAAATTTTGCAAATTATAAATTTTTCTTCATAAATTTTGGCCACAATTTATACTGCTACATATCTTTGGTAAAAATAACCCAAATTAGTGGATATTATTTGGTCTTTGTGAAAGTTAGAGAGTCTACAAGCTGTGGTGCGAATCACACAAAATTGATCACATCTGATGTACTGACGGCCTATCTCAATTCTTATGACCCGAACAAGCCAGGAAAGTACAAATACCCCCCAAATGACCCCTTTTTGAAAGTAGACATTCCAAGGTATTTAGTAAGAGGAATGGTGAGCTTTTTGATGTTGTCATTTTTTCCTACAATTCTTTGCAAAATGAAGATTTTTTATTTTATTTACATTTTTTCCACAAAATTGTCATTGTAATTTATTTCTCTCACGTGGCATGTGTATACCACAAATAATGCCCCAAAATAAATTCTGCTACTCCTCCTGAGTATTACAATACCACATGTGTGGGACTTTTCCACAGCCTGGCCACATAGAGAGGCCCAACATGCAGGGAGCGCCATCACGTGTTCTAGGAGCATAAATTACACATCTAACTTGTTGACTACCTATTACACTTTTGAAGGCCCTGGAGCACCAGGACAATGACACGTGACACCGACATGGCACTGATGACAGATGGCACTGATACGTGCCACTGATACGTGCCACTGATACGTGGCACTGATGACAGATGCCACTAATACGTGGCACAGATGAAACACTTGACATGAATGATGTCATAAGCAAACCTGCCCCTTTGTGTATATGCAGCGGGAAATGGCTTGGCCACAGTTGATTGGGTGACAGTGGGCAGGAATTACCAAATACATGCTCATCAATAGTGTCAGACATGGGCAGAATTGCAAATCCTTTGGCAGATAAGACAATTAACATACAGTATGTATACCTGAGCTGTGTATTTAGCTGTTTGCCTGGAGACCAGCTTTAACCCTTTCGCTGCCAGGTCCGTACATCTTATGGACCTGACAGTGGGGATTTCACACACAATCTGGTAGCTTCAGCCCAATTCCTCACACACACAACCAGTACAAGTGCCCCCCCTGCACACACATGCCCCGTATTCTGTATTCCGTGCTCCCCCTGCCCATCTGTGGGTCCGGGACCGGGAAGGTGGGTGCCGGCAGGGAAGGGTCCCCTTCTTTCTATGACCTGGAAAGAGATGTCTATGACATCACTTTTGGGTCAGCCTATCAGTGTCCCCAAGTAGCATAGCCAGGAAGGGTCCTGCATGTCTCATTAATGAGAACCTATCACCTAAAAATCATCACATGGGGACCCTTTGTCCTGTATGAGGTAAAAACAGGGTAACAGACCTGGAATGAGCACCTTAAAGAACAAGTCACTAAAAGCATGTTCCATATTTCTATAATGACATGCTTCATTTAAGATACCACCAACAAAGTGAGATAGGGCTAAAATTTACACACATCCCAACTTTCTGTCAATTAACCCCACTGAGGGACAACTGCTCCCCAGTTCCCAGTCTCCTGTGTGCATGCAATTTAGTCTTAAAGGACAACTGTACCTTTCTTGGAAGTTGTCCTTTAATGAATGCAGCCTCCCCTTCCCACCCACTACAGCTCACCTGGTCTTATACTTATATTTGTTGTCGATCTAGCACTCTTCACTGTGCTGCCTTGCCATGCCTAGTCCTGCCGAGTCCTCTTTGGTCTGTGCATGCAGTGTGCATACCCAAACAGAGGACTTGGCAGGGCCATTTATGGAAGTAATGTGCATGGGTCTACATAGAGAAGATTGCTGTATCGGGAATAAAGGTGTCTCTATGACCAGGTGGGCAGCACTCATCATGTGGGTGGGTGTTAAGGGGAGAGGTCGGTATGAAGAGGCTGAAGTCATTAAAGAACAAGTTGTACCAAAGGTACAGTTGTCTCTTAAAAACAGAGCCTTTGACATTTAGGAAAATGAATTTATAATTCATTCATTCTTTGTTTTTCTATTCTTGACATATATATGTACAATATATATATATATATATATATATATATATATATATATATATATATATATATATATATATATATATATATATTATTTTTTATTTTTTCTGTTAACAATGTTTAACTCTAATGGTTTCTCTTTAAAGAAGAAACAAATACTGCATTGAAGATCTTTGGATCTCAACAGCTACTGAAATTCACATACAAATATTTTTTGCATTGACCACTAGAGGGTGATGTTGCTACTAAAACGAGCAATAGAGAATATTCCCGCTACTAAAAGTCTATTGAAATGTATTCAACAAAAGACATTAATAATTACTGGCTGTCAACTTTCAGTAGCATTGATATAGATATATTGCATCTTTAGCAAGACGTACACAGTAATAATTTGAGACAATACAAATGTTAAGTGATTGCAATCATACCTATATTGAGCCTACTAGAATATAATACTAGAAACATGTTCACAACAATGTGCCTTTTGTGTATTTTACAATATAAACAGATTAAAAACAATTCAAGGGTTTACATATTTTCAATTGATTAAAAGCATCACATCTTGCTTTTGTAATTTCTTTACTTTTATGTACCATGTATACAGATAATTACTACTACTGCCACATAAATGCAGTAACAATACAATAAATGATATATGTTTCATAGATATATATATATATATATATATATATATATATATATATATATATATATATATATATTATTTATTAATTTTTTAATGGTAGCGGATAGTGAGTTTTTAATTGGATACAGTAATAGATATAATAAACAATAAAGTAAAAGATATACTCCTAGGTAAATACGAAGAACACCATTCAATGCTGTTGTGTATTCATTGAAAATGATTGAATGTATTTTTAAAAACAGTTAGTATAAGTGCCCACTTTTCATACAAGAAATCCACACTTTGACACCATAGTGCTCAGGGGTACTTGAAAAGCCAGAGAGGTAACATGAGATGATAACCATCAGATCGCTGCTAAAACTGAAATGTTTGGCCAATGCTGCCCTCATGAGATTGGGGAATCTTGAAAAAACATAGACATACAAAACAAAAGAGTGCAAAGGCCTAGTAATAATAAAAACAAAAACAAATGAGTGCATACTAAAAAAAAACAAGCAAAATATAAAAAGCGCAGGAAACAGAAAGGTGATCCAGATGATGTGACACTCAGGGCCCTCACATGTATCAAAGGACGGCTGATGAGATTCCTCTTCAAAGCAAAACAATTTTCTTTTGTAAGACAATATAACTGCCTTCTCTGTACAGAGTACCTACCTATTCTGCGCAGCAGCAAATATACTGAGAGGGGGGCGGCCATACACGGGATGCAGCCAGGCTCTGTTGTACTGCACACCAAACATGAGAGTCCAAATAGTTTATTAGGATTTTCGACAAAGCATACTTAGCACAAACATAAACCAATGAGTTTTCGGGGGCTCCAGGCATTCCTCTTCATTAGAACGCTATACACTTGAAAATATTGATATCAAGGAGAATGGACTTAAAATGATAACAATATCAATGGCATTTAATGGAAGAGTTAAAAAAAGCATCAACAGCTTGGTTTGGTGAGAAAGTACTTATGTTTATAGAGTATGAAAGACAAAAAATAAATTACTTTACATACTGTATATAAAACAATCCACCATCATTAAAATGTCTTATGCTTTTATTTATATTAATCTAAAAAATGATCATTAGATCCATAAAGTGCATAACATTCTGGCCACCAATGGCCCACACATTATCACAACACGATACATTTTACAATAAATAAAAGGATTATTTCACAGTTTGAGAAACTACAACAGTAACCCATATGAGTAAAAGAAAAGGGGTGTCAATTCTACCGTTCTGTCAGACAAAACCAGGTAAGAATCCCAGATAGAATGAACAGATCTTCAAAAAGAGGAAACGCCTAAGATTTACTAGAGGGGCCATAAGGGGTCAAATAATGATAACATCATATCCCTCCAGCCAACTGAGCAGTGTGTCAAGTTATTATTTTTGTATCTTTTCTTTTTCATATTAATTCTCTGCAGTGTACAGAGCCCTGAGGTAGAGGAACCCTTGGGGCCCCAAAATACAATGTGTGCTGAGTACACTTCGTTAAAAACTCATGTATGATGTGGCGCTCCTTACGCTACAACCACTTGTACTCTTGTTAAGGTACCCTTGGAAGTGCCTTCATGCTTGGGACTGACCTATACGGAGTCATTGAACTCATACATTTCATAGAGCAAAGTGAGAACTAATCTACTTTGGATCCAGTCTTAAAGCAGAGCTCTACACAAAAGGGGAAGCTCCGCTTGCCTGCCTCCTCCACCCCTCCACTGCCACATTTGGCACCTTTAAGAGGAGGGGAAGTGAGGGTACTTGGTTTTGACAGGTACCCACTCCCACATCTGGCTCAGTTTGCTGCAGTGAACTGAGCCAGAAGTTCACCCCCTTCTTCCCCCGCAGCCTTCTGGGACACTTCACAGGTCCCAGAAGACTGCAGGCCATTCACAAAGTGCAGCGCGCTTCGCATATATGCAGTAGGAAACCGACTGTGAAGCTTCACTACTGGTTTCCCTTAGTTAGGATGGCAGCGCCAGCACCCAATAGCCAATTGAAGAGTCGGCATGGGTAAGGTCTGGACAGGTAAGTGCCCTAATATTTAAAGTCAGCAGCTACAGAATTTTTTTTTGGGGGGGTGTATAAGAAGGAAGAATACAGAAACAACCTCTTATGTCTGTTTCTGCTCATTCCCTGTCTAATCAGCAGTCTGAAAGCAAGCAGTTGACACTATTGTCTTCTTTTACTGAAATATAGAAAGTCAACTCCTAGCCATGCAGTGTGTAAGAGGTCACATATTTCCCAAGAGTTCCTGCTCTCTAGATTCCAGCGCACTATTCCCAATGCAAACATTGCTGTAGAAATGGCCGTGTATGTAAATAGGTGCTGCAGTGACCACCGGTTGGAACCGTATATATTTATTCAGAGTGAGAAATTGTCACCAGCACACCATGGATCTCCAGTATGTGTACAAAACCGTATTCAGCG
Organism: Lithobates pipiens; assembly: GCF_037356315.1. Classification (NCBI taxonomy): domain Eukaryota; kingdom Metazoa; phylum Chordata; class Amphibia; order Anura; family Ranidae; genus Lithobates; species Lithobates pipiens. The sequence continues at coordinate 49,007,353 of NW_027507784.1, forward strand.
ATCACATTGTTACAGAAAAAGCAACGTTTTGGAGCCTCGCAGGACCCCTTCAAAAGGCATATGACAATGCGATTTTTGAAAAACAGTTTTGGACACATTCCATGGTGTGCTGGTGACATTCTCTTGCTCCTCCTGCTCTCTAGCTCGCTCATCATTTTCTCTAATTCTCCTACTCTGTCCACCCTTAATTGATCCCTGAAAAGGCATATCTTGATTCTGCCTAAAAACTCATCTTTACTTTCTCTATTAACTCATCCTCACACAGTTATCTCTTTTTATCACTTACTCCTCTCTTTTAGATTGTAAGTTCTCATGAGCAGGGCCCTCCAAATCCTCCTCTATTGAATTGTATTGTAACTGTACTCTATGCCTTATTATTGTAAAGTGCTGTGCAAACAGTTGAACTTGACACTATATACTGTAAGGCCGCGTACACACGGGCGGATTGTCTGCCCAACTAAGTTCGTCAGACAATCCGACAGACAGTCCGTCCAAATTTTGAATGAACGGACTTGACCACACACGATGAACAAACAGTCCGCTGAAAACTTGCGCGATGACGTGTACAGCGCGTACGACGGGACTAGAAAAACGATGTCCAATACACTGCAATGCAACCTTCGGCCGTGTAAATCCTTTCTGAGCATGCGCCATACTTAGTCCGTCCAACTTGCCTACACACGAGCGGACTGTCCGCTGAAACCAAGTTTGGACGGACAAAACCAAGTTTGGACGGACAAAATTACGGAAATTCCGAAAGACAAAGTCCGTCAGACTGTCCGCTGAAAAAGTCCGCTGAAGCCCACACACGAGCGGATTGTCCGCTGAAACACGGTTCAGCGGACTAAGTTGGGCAGACAATCCGCCCGTGTGTACGCGGCCTAAGTCATAAATAACAATAATAATAATATTACAATAATCTTGACAAATAAAACAGTTCACACACGCATTTCATCTCTGTATTTACTTGTTTAATTGGAGTTTGATTTGAACAAAAAGGAAAGCAATTCACTTGTGTTTTCTTTTTATTCTGGGATGCGGATGCAATGTTTAAAAGAAAAAATGCACTTACAAGCCTTTACATCTCAGAAAACACTGCTTCTGTGGTTTTTGGGCAACATTGCAGGTATTAATCACATTGCACTTTGATTCACCAATTGTTCCTTCACCACTCACGTCCTTTGAGTTGCTGCTGAGAAAGCATTAGCTAAATGTACTAAGGTGAAAATGCTGCAGCTCACATGCACGAGTCTCAATTCACAAAGCTAACACACCAGCATAAAATTACTTACTAAATTACAAAAAAAAAGTGAGAGTTATTTTCAATTGTGTCAAATGAAATTTTAAAATTGCAGTCACATGACTTATAAAAATAGAAAATTACAAGCATCTATTATGTCAATTTATATGTACAATGGAGGTCCCTTTAACCTCCCAGGATAATAGGGCTCCTGCCCGGCTATCATGTTGCAAAAGCCTGGATGGGACAACTATTATCCTGGGAGGACGTCATATGATGTCCTCCCAGGATCACGCCTATGCGCGCCCCATGGGCAGCGATGTGGCATGATCTGACACCCACTGTGTCCAATGGACACAGTCAATGACAGATCCCTGTACCGGCCTGCTGCTCTCAGATCCATGTTATCGCTGTGGCCAATCACAGCAGATCATATGACAATCGCACACAATGAAATACTTTGATTCATGCTTATCATTGTGAACTATTGTGATGATCTCTGTGATTAGTCAACGTGATCACATGGCACAGACTGGGCCAATCACAGCCCATCTGTAGCATGTGATTAGCTGTGGCCAATCACAGAAAATCACAATAGTTTTCATTCAGAAAAAATGGTTGCTTATAACTGTAAAATTCACAGTTATAAGAAATCATAGTGTGTAAACAAAAACAAAAAAAATCCTGATCACCTCCCCAGAGTAGTACAGTGTTAAAAATAAAATGGTAAAAAAGGAAAAAAGTAATAAAAAAGAAAAATATATAAAAAAAATTAAATTTTTTTTTTAAAACATTTTTTTTTTTCTATATACTGTCACCGGTCAGCATTCCTGATCACTGCCACACCAGTTGGTATGTAAAAAAAATGTTAAAAGTTTGAGAAAATCTTTTTTTTCTTACATTTTTTTAAAATATATATCTCATGCCAATTAAATAAAAAGGTAAGGCTATTATTTAAACTATAATTATGAATTTGTAGGCAAAATATAGGGGTGGTTGTAAAATGTTGTAATGTTAGAAATTCATACAAAAAAGTTTTTAATTTTGTAAATATTAAAAAAAAATACATAAAGTATCATTAAAATTTTCAGTTTACCTGTCCATTAGCAGCAATATTCAGTATCGGGAAAAATAAACATTAGATGATTTCAATAATAGATTCCACGGGTTCTTACCGAATTTCAGTAGCTCAGCTACATCTGTAGTTATGAATGCAATGCCATGTTAAATAAACTTACACTGATACAGCAATATTAATAACCAGCCTATGTAATTTGAAAAGCCTGTATTGATTTCACGCTATGCTCAAATGGATTTGTTTTAAAATAATGGGCATCCGTGAATGCTGATCATATACATTTTCTCTCATGCAGTTTACCGGTTCATTGGCTCCTTTATACGTGAGGAATTATTTTGACGGAAAGAAGATTGGCACATTAATAGTGTTTCTTTTTACTGATCTGCAAGTCTTTAGTCATTTGCAGTGCAATAGGTTAGTAATTCACTAAAGAAACAAATATGAGCACACACAGATACACCCGCCAACTACAGTGATCTAAACAGAAATGTCAAGGTAGTCTAAATGTAGAATTTTCATGTGAATGGTAATATTTAAATATTTACCGTTGTTTATATATCTTTCATGAGTGTATTGTTGTCATCCAGCAAGGACACCTACACCTGTTAAGTGATTATACCAGTACAAGCCTTGTAGTGTATAATGACCTAATAATGAGCATGCATGAATATTGCAAGTCCTAAATATCATGGAGTCCTTCCATAACAGTAGAAAATTGATACAAGTGATTACTAAATGATTTTTAGAGAAAAGGGCTAAGCCTTTTGTTTTGCATGTCTCAGTGATTCACTTTGCCACAAGTCCAGTGGGCTGCAGTAAAAAAGATACCAGTAAGACCTCCCATCTTGTGCTCTTTTTAAAGGGATGTACACAAGTATGTGTAGCCAAGTCCAGGGGCCCCTGAGGTCTAATGGTGACCTCCAAGGTTAGGGACAGCTGACATCCTTCTGTTTAGAGTGACTTACAAGGTATGGTGGGTGTAATGCAAAGTAGATTAATGGGCGCCAGACACTTTTTGAATACCAAGAGATTTATTGTCTCTTAAACAGAACTGTGGGAGAGAGGGATGGGGCCAGGACACCCTTAAATAGGGTGTTAATTGGCAGACTCTGAGACTTCTATAGGTAGACAGCCATGCAGGGAAAGGTAACTAGCCAGACACCACATCTGTATGCGTAGGAAGGCTGTCTCCTATGGGAACAGTCATGTAACAGTTTCTAACAAACGTTGCAATGAACTCTTTCACATCTTCTGCAATCTCCTATTGTAGAACTTAACTTCCACTGAGCCATCAGTCTTTCACTAGACTCACTGATCCACTGCCACTAGATCCCCCGAGCTCTTCCAATTTAGCACTCCATATATTACTCAAGCTTCACCCTTGCTGACACAATAGGTCCCTTGCTTGACACACCACAAGTGTCACCTCTGCTGTCCCACTGGGTCCCTGACTTGGCACTTGGTGAAGTTTTCCCACTTCTTCACCGTCCCTGGCTGGTGAGAAATCTTCTCTGATACTGACCTCAGCTTACTCACAGTGGTCTCCAGTGGCAAGGGGGGTGGTCCCTTAGTGGCAACAGCTTCCCCTCTGCGTCCGATCACGACTGGTTTCCCAGCTGGCGGAACCATTACTTCTGGTTGGACTGCAAGCTGCAGTCCCAACCCTATGCTAATATCTTGCTTTTAAATAAGCCCTCAGACAACCTAGCAGCCAGATGTCCCTGGGATAGGCCCAAGGCTTATGGCCTAGCAGTCCGGGGAATTACAACACTTGTCCACTCAGACAGATGTCCAGGTGGAACAGAACACCGATCACCTGAGTCCATCCAAATAAATAGGCTCTCCCAGCAGGCAAAGGGACCCAAGAAAATCCCTGCCCATTGGCTGAGACACCCCATTCATTTCCATTCTGTCCTTGAAATGCCCTTGTCTTATCTAATGCCACCAGATACCCAGCCATCTAGTGACAGAAGAGAAAAGTGCAGCAATTCCAGAATTAGGGTAAAATCAATTTACCTCCTATCAATTGGCCAATTGATAGGAGGTAACTTGATTTTACCCTAATTCTGGAATTGCTGCACTTTTCTCTTCTGTCACTAGATGGCTGGGTATCTGGTGGCATTAGATAAGACAAGGGCATTTCAAGGACAGAATGGAAATGAATGGGGTGTCTCAGCCAATGGGCAGGGATTTTCTTGGGTCCCTTTGCCTGCTGGGAGAGCCTATTTATTTGGATGGACTCAGGTGATCGGTGTTCTGTTCCACCTGGACATCTGTCTGATGTTATTAATACACAGGCATCAGGGGTGTAACTAAATTCTAAGAGCATTCCCCTCCATCTAGTACAGCAATTACAATTATTGCCTGTATAGGTTCTAGAAAACTGTACTGTAGCTTTCCTACTGTGTCCTTTGACAAACACAAGTGTATTGAAATCAGGGTTGCTCAGACTTGGTATGGGCCTCAGGGTAAGAAACCCACTATGGTTCCATAGACTTAAAGTGGTTGTAAAGTCAGAAGTTTTTTTTTACCTCAGTGCATTCTATGCATTGAGATAAAAAGTAGTTAGCCACATTCACCTAACCGGTTCCTGACCGGCGCACGCCGATGTACGTCGGCAGAATGACATGGCTGGGCAAATGGGTGTACCTGTAAGTCCCTTTAAATTAGCGGCTATGCAATAGCGTGGGCGGCACTGGAGGCACATGCGCGCCAGCCGGGACCTCCATGAGTCGGTTCGCTTATGTAAACAAGCATCTCCCCATTCTTCCTAGTGACAGTGTCGCTGATCTCTGCTCCCTGTGACCGGGAGCAGAGATCAGTGACATGTCAAACATAGCCACGCCCCCCCACAGTTAGAATCACTCCCCAGGACATACTTGACCCCTACACTACCACCTAGTGGTTAACCTCTTCACTGCCAGTATTATTTACACAGGAATCAGTGCATTTGTATAGCACCGATTGCTGTATAATTGACAATGGTCCCAAAAATGTGTCAAAAATGTCTGATGTGTCCGCCATAATGTCGCAGTCATGATAAAAATTGCTGATCGCCCCCATTACTAATAAACAAAAATTATTAATAAAAATGCCATAAAACTATCCCTTATTTTGTAAACACTATAACTTTTGCGCAAACCAATCAATAAATGCTTATTTTGATTTAAAACCGAAAATATGTAGAAGAATACGTATCGGCCTAAACTGAGGAAAAAAAATGTTTTTTTTTATATATTTTTGGGGGATATTTATTACAGCAAAATGTAAAAAATAATGCGTTTTTTTTTTTTCAAATTGTCGCTCTTTTTTGTTTATAGTGCAACAAATAAAAACTGCAGGGGCGATCAAATTCCACCAAAAGAAAGCTCTATTTGTGAGAAAAAATGTTTGTATGAGAGCCACGTTGCACGACTGCACAATTGTCAGTAGCGACGGAGTGCCGAAACGCAAAAAGTGCTCTGGTCTTTGGCCAGCAAAATGGTCTTGGGCTTAAGTGGCTAAACTTGATCTGTAATGTTGAAGGCTTTTCCCCACTCATCCAAGTGGCTTTCTTAGTTCACAATTGCTCAATCCAGCATTAGTTGTTACTAAAATAATTGTATGACAGATCCCTAAAAAAGGGAATCAAGGGCAATGTGATGTCTAAATATTTCAAAAGGTTTATAACGGAGTAAACAAAGCTAGCCTTATCATTAGAATAATAAATTAGAACACTAGCTAGAGCTAACAAACAGAAATGTAACTAAAATTGCACACTAAAAGTAGTGATGGACCCCTAAACTGATGGGACTATTTTTTCCCAATGGTGTATGCTACAGAAGTATCATGTAGTAGCTAGCATTCCACTGTGTCTAATGGCATAATGTTCTAGAAGTGCTGTGATTGGCAGCTATTTCATTCTTCTTGTGTTGCGTACAGCATTGGAAGTCAAAAATTATTCTATCTCTTTAATGATTAATTGCTACTTTTAGGGGTTTTTTTCATAAAGGAAAATTAATATTGCTATCTGCTTGACACCGCAGTGCTTACTCCCCACTGCCTGCTGAACTGAGGTTGGCCCAAACTGTCACATGATAGCACACAGCCGTCTAAATCAGCTGTGGTTGCGGAATTGTCTGCCCCACAGCCACATGTTATAAAAGGGTGGGAATGCTGGTGACATGATTGACCTAATATGGCCCTATAGCCATACTGGGGAAGATTTATTAAACTGGAGAGTGCAAAATCTGATTCGGCTGTGCATTGTAGCCAATCAGCTTCTAACTTAAGCTTGTTCAATTGAGCTTTGGCAATAAAACCTCGACGCTGATTGGTTTCTTTGCAGAGCTGCACCAGATTTTGCACTCTCCAGTTTTATTAAATCATCCCCATTGGGCCAATGATGTCATCAACATCCTGTCCCTTCGATACATGTGGCTGTGTGTCCGAAAATTCTTGGCCGCAACTAATTGGGCCAGTGGCCAGGTATAATGTGAAAATTTCCCATGGTTTTTGGCCCAAACCTTAGCTCAGCCTTAGATAAGACTGCTGTGCGCATCCTTCCTAACAGAAGAAAGAGGTATTCTCTTGTCTGCAAAAGTGAACTGGAAAGGGCTGATACACAAGGGTTAAAATCCTGTCCTGCCTCCACCTAATAACTGTACTTTCATTTTCTTCATCATCTCACCCCCCACAGTTATTATCTCTTGTATCACTTGACCCTCCCTCTTAGATTGTGAGCTCTAATGAGTAGGGCCATCTGATTCCTTCTGTATTGAATTGTATTGTAACTGTACTGTCTGCCATAACGTTGTAGAGCACTGTGCAAACTGTTGGCACTAAATACTGTATAATACTAATAAAATAAAGGTAAAAAGCCTAAAGAAAGAAAACATATGCAGCAACCACATCTAAGGATTGGTAAATTGGTAAGCTGCAATATATATAAAACAAAAGATTGGGTTTAGATCACTTTCTTTGTTTCAAAAACAAAACAAGAGAGAGACCAGAATAGAAAAACTTCATCCAATACACTCACATGAAGTGGAGTAAAGCAGGCACATCAAACAGTATCAGGGATTTCCTCCACGATCCTTAAGGGTCCTTCCACACGGGGTGGATCGGTGATGATCCGCCCTGTGGATATCCGCTTGCTCAGCGGGGATCGCTCCATCGATCCCCGCTGAGCAGGCAGAAGACAGATCCGTCTCTGCACACTGCGCAGGGACAGACCTCTCACAGCGCCGTTCTCCCCTATGGGAGATCGGGGGATGACAGACCGTAGAGTCCGTCGTCACCCAATCTGATCCGCAGACAGATGTAAAAATAGTTTTTTCCTCCGCCACACTTTTTTGGATCGGAGCGGGTCGGATGTCAGTGGACATATCACCGCTGACATCCGACGCTCCATAGAACTCTATGGAGCATCCGTTCAGGTCCGCCTGAAAAACTGATAGGCGGACCTGAACGGATTGGCCGCGTAAAAGAGGCCTAAAGCAGAGGTTCACGCGCTTTTTGGAACCCTCCCCCCCTCCAGTGTCACTTTTGGCACCTTTCAGGGGGAAGGAGGGTGCAGATACCTGCCTAAGACATGTATTTGCACCAAATTCTGGGCATAGACTCCCGTGGGAGTCTATGCCTCTTTCTGCCCCAGAGCACTGTCTGCTGGGACAAACACGGGCATGTGCAGCAAGGAACCGGGAAGTGAAGCGGCAACGCTTCACTTCCTGATTCCCTCACCGAGAATGGTGCCGGCAGCAGCCGAGAGCCGAGTGATTGCTCGGCCTCAGCTGCCAACTTTGCTGGACTCCAGGAAAGGTAAGTGCCCATTTATTAAAAGTCAGCAGCTGCAGTATTTGTAGCTGCTGACTTTAAAAAGAAAAAAATTCCCCGGACTCCCTCTTTAAGTACTACTATCCAGTTGAGGCAGCCAGGAATGTGTGAGCCTGTTTTATTCCACTTCATGTGATTGTGTTGGATGAAGTTTTTACTATTCATGTAATAAATGTTTTTTTACACTAGGGCAATTGTGTGCTCTATCTCTCTCTTGTTTTGTTTTTGGTTTAGAAATGTCCCTGCCACCCACTGGAATTATTAGGCACTGCAACGGCCCACTGTTCCTTGAATTTTTAGGCACTTATGGACTGATTTTACCAGTTATGATGGGACATGAAGACCAGTACACATACTAGTGTTTTCTTTGCGTATACTTTTTTGTTTCACAGGTTTGGGATTTTTTTTTTCACTGAAATGACTTATTTTACCTTAACTGTTTTGTTTTGTGAGCAGTTAGGATGCAAATAGTTTTTGGTGCAGCATTTTAAGTATCATTGCATTGCAGCGACTAAGGACACTCAGAGCTGTTTGGATGCCGTCTCTGTAAAGGCTAAATATAGTGCTGTCATAAACGGCGCTGAACTATCCAACAATGATATCTTATTTCTCAGGATTGTCACTGAAATCCACATATTCCACACTCCGAGTATATACATTATAGATTTTTTTTAAGCACACATTACTTGTTTCACTGACATGATAGATTAAATCATTTTAGAGGCAGTAAACTGGCAAGAATAGAGGATTTTTTACAAGCGGTTTTATAACCTCCAGCTCATCACTTCATCTTTGAAACTATAGCTATATTCTTGCCATATTAAAGTATGAAATCAGAGTGTTTTATGTATTAAATGTTTTTTCTTCTATTCTGTATAGTGCTTTTTTGGGGAGGTTAACGGGTTAAATATTAAACCTTCTACAACAAAACAAGCTGTCAGGAAGTTAAAAGCGCAGCAAAATTTTATATGGACAGAGACTTATTCTATTTCGTTTCTGATGTGGTAAGTAATTTGGTCAGTGTTTTCCTGATAACTTCTGGTAAGAAAAAAAAATATATATATTTGACAAAGTCCTCTCGTAATTCCAAGGGCAGGTTCATAAACGAGCATTGTGTCTATAAAAATAAAGAGATCTCTGGTCAGGACAAAAAAAAAGGACCATAGATCAATAAAAAGCAGTATTTAATCCTTCTGTGTAAAAACTAAAAATCATTACATATAATTTAAATGCTGCTAGGCTAAATACCTGACTCTATCTTTATATTAGCTTTGCCATATTTCTGTACACACCAAATTTGAGAGGCTGATTTATAAAGCAGTGGGGTGGCCTTCCTGCTCTCAAATGTGCACACTGCTTTGCTTTCTTTAGGGCTCCGAAGAAAACAGTACCATTAATTTTAGGGAATGGGAGAAAAAAAACGTCAGGAAGAGGTGTGCCTGGTTACTTGACTTGTCCTAATGCTGCATAAAGCTACAGAAAAGGATACCACAGACTTCACATAAAGCTTTTATGGCTAACATATAACATAAAATAACATAAAATGTAGGCACACTAAAGCCGCGTACACACGGGCGGACTGTATGGCCTACTTAGTCCGTCATACAATCCGACGGACAGTCCGTCATACTTTCGAATGAACGGACTTGACCACACACGGATGCACAAACAGTCCGTCGAAAGCTTGCGCCATGACGTGTACAGCACGTACGACGGGACTAGAAATAGGAAGTCCAATACACAGCAATGCACCCTTCCGCCGTGTAAATCCTTTCTGAGCATGCGCCATTCTTAGTCCGTCAAACTAGCCTACTCACGAGCGGATTGTCCGCTGAAACCAAAGTATGACGGACAGAATTACGGAAATTCCGAAATACTTAGTACGCCAGACTGCACGCTGAAAAAGTCCGCTGAAGCCCACACACGAGCGGACTGTCCGCTGAAATGTGTTTAGACGGACTAAGTAGGCCATACAGTCCGCCCGTGTGTACGCGGCCTAAGAAGTATCTGCTCTCCATTATAAATTGGCCCTAGAAAAATGGAGGGGCAGGAGTATGAGTTGATTGAGGCTTTACTGTAATTCTCAGTACTACCAATGTAACACTTGGAGCCTGCTTGCAAGGAAGAGGTCGCCTCATCAGTGTTATGAATCAAAAAGGTGTTAAAGTACATCTAAACTCTTCTAGTAAGAAAAAATATATATATATATTTTTAACAAAGTCCTTTCGTAATTCCAAGGGCAGGTTCATAAATGAGCATTGTGTCTATAAAAATAAAGAGATCTCTGGTCAGGACAAAAAAAAAAGGACTATAGATCAATAAAAAGCAGTATTTAATCCTTCTGTGTAAAAACTAAAAATCATTACATATAATTGAAATGCTGCTAGGCTAAATACCTGACTCTATCTTTATATTAGCTTTGCCATATTCCTGTTCACACCAAATTTAAGAATGAGAGGCTGATCATTGTATCTTGGTCATGCAGTCCAGCATCAGCGGCATGTCATTGATCAGGATGGGCTTCCTAATGGTGACAATGTTGGCACATGTCTGTGAAAATAGTATTGGCACAGCTGCTTGTAGATTCTCTTGAAAGTGCATGTGACATTGCCACCTTATAAGATAATGAGTGCATGAAAAAATATCTTTATGGCAGGATTTAAAAGATATAATTATAATGAAAGCTGTAGATTAAAAAAGTTTGAATATGACTTTTGAAATATGAGTAGCACTAGCCAGTGGGCCTCTTTAAGCCTCCCAGCAGAACGTTCCTGCCCATTTCTCCCTCCCTGATGATGAAGAGTGCAGAGAGAGAGAAGAGCTGAAGAAGATGCTTCCGCCACAGCCTATGTCTTATAGTTTTCCTTCTCTGATCCAGTTGCAGTGTGGGTCAACACTGGGCAAAGCAGTAGGACCCAACCCATCCAGTGGCTCCCACAGGGTAATGATACCCAGGTTAAAGGTTATCTTAAATTAAAGCGAGTGGGTTTACAGCTACATTAAACAAAGCAACTAAAAAGAATAGGGCACACACCAATGATGTCCAGGAATGCCAGTCAAATTTATTGAGAAGGCAAGAGCAACATGCAGAAAATACTGAAAACCTTCCACTTCAAGCATGCCAATGCATTTTATAGGGAGGGGGGTGGGGCTGGGAAACAGTTTAAACTGGTTCTAAAGACTCAAGGCTTTTTACCTTCATGTATTATATGCATGAAGATAAATAACCTCCTGTGTGTAGCAGCCCCCCCTAATACCTGAAACCCATCGTGATCCAGTGATTGTGTATGAGAGCCTCAGGTCTTCAAAGACCCCCCCCCCCCCCTCATTGGCTGAGAAAGCAGTGGGAACCATTGGCTCCCACTGCTGTCAATCACAACCAGTGAGCCAGAGAGGTGGTGGGGCTGGGCCGTGAATGGATACTCAGAGCAGTGGCTTATGAGCAAGCCTGCTTGGGTGCTCAAGCCCCATATGTACCTGCTTGATCTGGGGGCACTTGGCAAGAGGGAGAGGCCAGGAGCCCCAGTGGGGGACCCCTAGAAGAGGAGTGTTATGGGAGTCACTTTGGGCGGGGGGGGGGGGGGCATGGAACCCAGAATCCCTTGGAGAGGTTGGGAAATCCTTGTTTAAGCTCCCCATTCACCTCCTATGTCTAAGTCACTCTGTGTCTATTAGGGGCACAGGGTGACTGAGAAAATGATGGACGGCTATTTAATGGACACTGAGAATGTGGTTTGGATTACTTAAAATGGAACAGTAATATTTATCAACAATATCCCTCAAGAAATCTATGATACATTAATTCCACTGTATCAGAGTGATGGAAAATTGTAAGAGTTTTGTACACTGTTTCCATGCCATCTGCAATCCCTGATTTATCAAAGCATTGCTTAGATATGGATTTCATGGCCTTTTCAATGTAGGAGCCGGTCCATCTGCTACTGGGGGCTCCTGCTTTTGTGTGAAGGTGTTCTGTGTTAATACTTATGATAGCCCTGTGCTGATCACATGCACTCTCCCAAGAAAAAAAAACCTCTATAGCAATACACACCAAACTGAGCATGTGCAGCTTGCCGCCAATGTTCTGTTCTATCAGGGGATGGTTTGGGGACTGGAAGAAGAGGAGGATCCGACAAGACAGGATCAAACAGCCTTTTTACACAATGCAGAAGATTAACCCCTTAGATTCCACAGTGAGGCCGCGTACACACGGGCGGATTGTCTGGCCAACTAAGTTCGTCAGACAATCCGACAGACAGTCCGTCCAACTTTCGAATGAACGGACTTGACCACACACGATGAGCAGACAGTCCGCCGAAAGCTTGTGCGATGACGTGTACGGCACGTACGACGGGACTAGAAATTCGACGTCCAATACACTGCAATGCAACCTTCGGCGTGTAAATCCTTTCTGAGCATGCGCCATACTTAGTCCGTCCAACTTGCCTACACACGAGTGGACTGTCCGCTGAAACCAAGTTTGGACGGACAAAATTCCGGAAATTCCGAAAGACTTAGTCCGCCAGACTGTCCGCTGAAAAAGTCCGCTGAAGCCCACACACGAGCGGATTGTCCGCTGAAACACGTTTCAGCGGACTAAGTTGGGCAGACAGTCCGCCCGTGTGTACGCGGCCTGAGAATAACAAGCATGCTTTACTGCATATACAGACTGATTTTAATTTTTTTTTCGGGTGGGGGGATTGGGGGCGGGTATCCTGTGGTCCTAACCTTCTCTCCTCAAGCTATTGAGCAAATAAACATTTAAAACCTAGAAGGTTTGAAGTAGGGTTGCCACCTCATCCCTTTAGAACAGAACAAATTAATTACACAGGTTTTGCAGATAATTGAATGCAGATAAGGCACTATGTGAATTTAATTACCACCTTATTCAACCACAGAACTTGTGTAATTAATGTATTCAGTTTTAAGGGGATGAGGGGACAACCCTAGTTTGAAGCCTGGCTTTTACTACTGGTGGATTGGTGTGTTGTGGGTGCAGCTCCATGGCAGACCACCAATAGGAAGCCAGGAGAGAGCATTAAAACTGCAGCAACTCCATGGGGGGGGTAGTGCTACAGCCTATGTTTGTCATGATCACAACCGATAAATAAAAGAGGCAGAGCAAGAGTGATTGACGGAAACCACATCCACTATCACACCTATCTGCTTTGAGATGCAACTCAATGAGTGTCGAGTGGGGCAGATGTTCAAATAGTACTCAAAAAGGTCAAACAGAGTGCAGACATGTGTCAGGAGGCAGTTGAGGTTCCCTTGAGATGTCAATGTAATCTCTCAGAATGAGGGGTCTCAGCACAGCAAGGTTCAGCTTGCAAATGTTTTTCACAATATACTCTTATGTAAAGAAAGACCACTTCAGGATGATTCATGCTCTCTAAGGCTAGAATTTCAGCCTTCCTCCCCAGCCATGTCAAGAGCTTCTTTTTTGCATGATTGCTCTAGCTGTGCAGCACACGCTGTAAAAAATACCCTGGAGGTTTCATTTTACCAGAGCAGGCTGGAGTTTTAGCACTGTACTACAGTATCTGAAATATTGCCAATTGGCTAGTTGGTTTGTCAAGCCACAGTAAGTAGAATTAAATAGGATGATAAGACTTAACAGAAAGCAGAGCTGACAGCTCTCTACACAGGCTGAATGATCACTTTCAATTGTAATCGATTTTGTGAGTACTGAACACGAACCTCCAGGCAATTGAAGAAAATGGGATGATGAAGGACTACAAACTAATATGTTACACATCTCTATTGATTAGCCATTGATTAGCCATTATTTTCTGAACGACAAACAGGTAGCGGTGAAGTAAGTGAAGCCACTGATTTATTTACAAGTTACATGGCAAAGCATCTTCTTTATTTAGCTCAGCGTAATCTAATGCTTAAACAAAAGGCAAAGAGAAATGTGATGATAGTTTTTTCACTTAAGTAGAATTCATTTACATCTGAGCTGAGTGAAGAGAACCCATGGTCAACGACCGAGTGGGTTTAAAGTAAAGGTTTCCCAAAAGAATCATGTGGGTTGCAAATGCTGATTTTCTTGTGAAAATGCGAGTTGCCTGGCTGTAATGCAGACCCACTGGCTTAATTTTTTTTATATATATTCTCTTTTTATTGTTATCAATTTCTTTAAAAAAATATTATACACTTGTAGTGATGTAGTTGCCACTAGTAACAAACATCCACCAATTCACCCCGCTGCCAGACTCCCATATATCACTTGCAGAGACAATGAACAGTCTTTTGTACAACTTGGTTTCCTCCCCCATTACCATGTAAGGATGAGGACATCACTCTTGACCATAGGGTGATGTTCCCAGAACTCCTCTCCTCCTGCACAAAATGTATCCTGAAATAAAGTAATGTCACATCTTCTTCTGTAAGCAAGAAGGACCCACTCTGAATAGTTCCCTTTTGCCGGCTCTGGTTGTTCACTGCTACTAGGTCAGAGGCCTGTAGCACCTCTCCCTGGAAGTAGGTTAAAAGCACATGTTGGACGGTGGACTACTGAAAATGTTGTGCCTGATTTGACACCTATCCCCACAGTCTCTCCTCTGCTTCAGGACTTCTCATCATTTACCGTGTAACGATAAGGACTTCGCTAATGATCGTGTATTAGTGAATCTTCCTCACAGACTTCCTGGCACATCCAGCCCTCCACTGTGGTACACTCACCGACCTTTCTCTGCCCTGAGTCCTTGATGCAGAAGTTGTCCGGACCAAGCGTTGCGACAGCTTCACCTGCCCCTCTGCTCCAGGAGTTCCTTATCAAGACCGTGTGATGATAAAAACATTGCCAATGACCGGGTAAAGGCGAAGTTCCCTCACAGTTCTCCCTGGGCCTTCTCCTGTGATCGGCGTGCACCCCCCAGATGGGGGTGTCCTCCTGCTGCTTTCTAGTATTCCATCCTACACTTCACTCAGCCGACCACTCTCCCCAGTGGCATGTTACCTCAGCTTATATAGGAGGCCCACCCCCTGCCAATACCAGTTGGAGATTGGTCAGGGCTCCCATATGAGCTGCCTGCCTCTCCAGTTCCAGGCCCTGCCCCTCTTCCAGAACATTCTCCCTGGAAGCAGGGGAGGCGCCTCAGAACTAGAGCACAGGTGGACACCCACTGCTACTGACCACTCCCAGCCCCCAGATCAAAACAGACAGGCCTAGCTTGCGGCATAGGCCTGCCTAAATTTACCTGTGCTGACAGTCTATCTAGTAACAAATCCTATTACTAGCACCTACCTATTGGTAGAGGGTGCTACACACTATTTTATTGTTGGATTTCAACACAATTTCAACACAATTCACATGAAACTTCTAATAACCCTTACCCTCTCTCCCGCCCCCCCAAAAACAATAAAAAAAAAAAAAAAAAAAACTCAACAAATCATATCAAATCATATCCCTCTCCCTAAACCTCTATGCCCAGGGTGGTCGAGTATCGTAGTCCACAGTTTCAGGTACCCAACATATCTACATGCCCCCTAATCTCCTAGATTTTTTAAACTATTTCCCCCAGATGTTATATTATTTCCCTAAGGAATCCTCTACTACACGGGTGTCCAAACTTTTTTCAAAGATGGCCAGATTTGATGAAGTGAACATTAGTGAGGGCCGACCATTTTGCCTGACATTCTTTGAACCATTAAAATTTGGTCTAAGTGTGTTCGTTGGAGCACTAATACACTGCCCAACAATAATTCTCTTACCTTTGTGGCTGTGTGTGGTGAAGAGATGAACTCAGGTGTATTATTTGGATATACCGTATTTATTGGCGTATAGCACGCACCTAACTTTAAGATGCCCACCTGCAGACCCACAATTGCCAGGAATGCAGTGCCTACCATTGCCAGCAATGCAGCGCCCAACATTGCTAGGAATACAGTGCCCATGATTGCCAGGAATGCAGCGCCCACCATTGCCAGGAATGCACTCACCATTACCAGGAATACACCCACCATTGCCAGGAATTCACCCACCATTCATAGGAATTCACTCACCATTGCCAGGAATGCAGCCACCATTGCTAGGAATTAGCTCACACATTGCCAGGAATGCAGCACTGACCATTGCCAGGAATGCACTCACCATTACCATCAGTGCAGCCTTGGAGGGGACATGGAGGGGGCAGGACGAGCACCAAAGACATCCTACAGGAGAATCTCCTGTTTACACAGCGGCCTCTTTAAGAGAAAGTCCTGCCTCCTTTGATGGACAGAACAGTCGTCCAATGGCAGCGCCGGAGAAGGGACTTCCTATTACAGAGGCTGCCATGTAAACAGGAAATACTCCTCCTGTGTGCATGGCACTCGTTCTGTCTCCTCCCTCCGAAGCAGTCAACCTATATATCTTTTGTGGCCCCGGCGCTGGGAGATCGATGGGGCCACAAAAGATATACATGTTTTAATAACCAGGCGGGCTGTTCAAAACCAGGCCGCGGGTCGCGATTGATTCACGGGCAGACTTTGGACATGCCTGCTCTACTATATACAGTGCCCTGAAAAAGCATTCATACCCCTTGAAATTTTCCATATTTTGTCAACCAAAAAACTTAAATGTATTTTATTGGGATTTTATGTGATAGACCAACACAAAGTGGCACATAATTGTGAACTGGAAGGAAAATTATGGTCTTTGGGTTTTTTAAAACCCTGCTGGGCCACTCTTTTTGAAGGCCAACTTTCACAGTATGCTCTATATGTTTCGTGAACCATCACTTCCTCAGGAGCAGGCGCAATCCATCTATCTATAAAGAACATATAGGTACTATATCTAAATAGTAATGAAATAGAAAATGTAGCCCAAATAAGGGCAAGGGTCAAGGGGATGTCAACCCAGGAGGGGGATAATGAGTGAGTGTATCTAATGAAATGAAGTTCCAATATAAAGGGTGTTGAGGTGACCCTGGTAAATGTAATAAAGTTCCAACGTCCCAGGTGTTAGGGTGTCCATATTAAATAAAATGAAATACAGAGCCAAAGTTCAAGGCGTTGAAGTAGCCCTGGTTGAATGACACCATGCAAACCTAAACCACTGTGTGTATGCTGGCATGGTGAACGATAAAGGAAAAAGATAAATTATAAATTTTAATAAAATAATTTTATTGAGATTCTGCACATGGAGATTCATTTCTATTGCATATGAGCTTACTACAGAGGAGCGTGGAGGTGATGATATATTAAGTATCCATTTGAATCCCCTCTATATACTGAGAAGCTGATGGTTGCTGAGTGTTTCAAGGAGAAGGAGCCGGCAGCTGCTGACACCTAAAGAGTGACACTAGAAGTGCGTCTAGACCTGTAGGGGTCTTTCCCTGAAGTGAGAGGCTGGAGCACATTATGATCACGGATGGCGGAAGTTCCTCACTTTGAAAGAATTTTTGAACATTACTTATGTGTGCACTTTGGATGGTGACATCACTATAGGAACATTTATTTTTGCATTGAAGTTCTTTGCATGGAGCACTTTAACCACTTAAGCCCCAGATGATTTGGTTGGCAAAAGACCAGAGCTTATTTTGCGATTCAGCACTGCGTAATTTTAACTGACAATTGCACAGTCGTGCGACGTTGCTCCCAAACAAAATTGACATCGTTTTTCCCCACAAATAGAGCTTTCTTTTGGTGGTATTTGATCAGCTCTGCGGTTTTTATTTTTTGCACTATAAACAAAGAAATGGTGACAATTTTGAAATAAAAACACATTATTTTTTACTTTTTGCTATAATAAATATCCCCCAAAAAATATAAAAAAAAAACATTTTTTTCCCTCAGTTTAGGCCGATATGTATTCTTCTATATATTTTTGGTTAAAAAAATCGTAATAAGCGTTTATTGATTGGTTTGCACAAAAGTTATAGCGTTTACAAAATAGGGGATAGTTTTATGGCATTTTTTTTTTAGTGATTTTTTTTTACTAGTAATGGCAGCGATCAACGATTTCTATTGTGACATTATGGCGGACAGATTGGACACCTTTGGCGCTATTTTGGGACCATTCACATTTATACAGCGATCAGTGCGATTAAAAATGCATTGATTACTGCGTAAATGTGACTGGCAGGGAAGGGGTTAACCACCAGGTGGCGCTGTAGGGGTTAAGTGTGTCCTAGGGAGTGATTCAAACTGTGTGGGGAGGGGCTGTGTGTGACACAACACTGATCACCGCTCCCGATTACAGGGAGCAGTGATCAGTGTCCTTTCACTAAGCAGAAGGGAAATGCTTGTTTATATCAGCATTTCCCCGTTCTTTCTTTCCATAAGACAATCGCGGGTATCTCCGCAGACATCGAGTATGCGGGACCCACGATTACACTCACAGAGGTTGCGGCGGGTGTACGCATTGCCCGCAAACCGCTTCTTAAAGGGCAACATATAGGTGTGTTAATCTGCCTGTACGTGCCCTTCTGCCAAGGTATATCGGTGTGAGCCGGTCAGCAAGCGGTTAATATTGTTCCTGAATTGTTTATGCAGACTTTTTTTTGCACTTTTTGTATGTCATTGGAGTTGTGTATATACAGGCACTTCATTTGATAATTTGCAATATATTGTTTATGCATATATTTATTTCTCTATTTTAGTTTATGCACTTGAATGTATTTATTGTATTGAGAAAGTGCCACATTATTTGCTTTATATATTGTTACTGTGTGGGGACACCTATTTAATGTTGGCAGCTACTCATTGAATATACACTACACTGGTTGGGTGCCTGATGTTGGGTACCTGATACTGTAGGTAGCCGTGGAGATGTTATGATACCAGAATTGATACAAAAGAGAAGGTGGTGGGATTCTTGGGGAAGGAGGTTTAGGAAGATTTGATTTGATATCATTTGTTGAGTTTTTGTTTTGTTTTTTTATTGGGTGGGTGGGAGAGAGGGTAAGGTTATTAGAAGTTCCGTGTGAATTGTGTTGAAATTCGACTATAACATGGTGTGTAATAATTTTTAAAGACATTTATAACAATGCATTTTTTTTAAAAAGGGTTGGATTTAATTCTAAACACTTTATTAATCATATGAATGTGTTGACTTCCATCTGACTATCTTTCATAAATTTCAAGATTGATCAGTCTGCTGTTGACATTATTGGGGTGTTGTTTATCGGGGGTTTATATGTCAAAGTAAGCTAGGTCTTCAAAACTAAACTGGTTGGTTATGTAACTGTTTATGAACTGGTTAATGGATGTTTAATAAAGTTAAGGGCAGGCCCGGACTGGGACAGAAAATAGGCCCGGGCATTTTGCATTAAGCAGCCCATGACATGTAAACTGTCCCCTTCCCCATGGCGGATGGCGGAGAGCATGGGGGGATGGCGGAGAGTATGGGGGGATGGCGGAGAGCATGGGGGGAGTTAGAGAGTATGGGGGGATGGCAGAGAGCATGGGGGAGGTGGAGAGTATGGGAGGATGGCAGAGAGCATGGGGGGAGGTGGAGACTATGGGGGATGGCAGAGAGCATGGGGGGAGGTGGAGAGTATGGGGGGGTGGCAGAGAGCATGGGGGGGTGGAAGAGAGTATAGGGGTGGCAGAGAGCATGGGGGGTGGCAGAGAGTATGGGGGGAGGCAGAGAGTATGGGGGAATGGCAGAGAGCATAGGGGGGAGGTGGAGACTATGGGGGATGGCAGAGAGCATGGGGGGGGTGGAGAGCATGGGAGGATGGCAGAGAGCATGGGGGGAGGTGGAGACTATGGGGGGATGGCAGAGTGCATGGGGGGAGGTGGAGACTATGGGGGATGGCAGAGAGCATGGGGGGGGATGTGGAGAGCATGGGGGATGGCAGAGAACATGGGGGGAGGTGGAGAGCATGGGGGGAGGTGGAGAGCATAGGGGGAGGGGGAGGTGGAGAGCATGGGGGGATGGCAGAGAGCATGGGGGGATGGTAGAGAGCATGGGGGGAGGTGGAGAGTATGGCAGAGAGCATGGGGGGAGGTGGAGACTATGGGGGGAGGTGGAGAGCATGGGGGATGGCGGAGAGCATGGGGGATGGCGGAGAGCATGGGGGGAGGTGGAGAGTATGGGGGGTGGCAGAGAGCATGGGGGGATGGCAGAGAGCATGGGGGGAGGTGGAGAGTATGGGGGAGGCGGAGAGCATGGGGGGGTGGCAGAGAGCATGGGGGGATGGCAGAGAGCATGGGGGGATGGCAGAGAGCATGGGGGGGGTGGCAGAGCGCACGGGGGGTGGCAGAGAGCATGGGGGGTAGCAGAGAGTATGGGGGGGTGGCAGAGAGTATGGGGGGGTGGCAGAGAGCATGGGGGGAGGTGGAGAGTATGGGGGGATGTCAGAGAGCATGGGAGATGGCAGCGAGCATGACAGGATGGCAGAGAGTATGGGTGTGGTGGAGAGCCCAGGGGGAGCAGCAGAAAGAAGCAGGATAAGAGGAGGGGTGGGGGCGGCTGCATATAGAAGAATAATTCTCTCCATCCTCCTCCTGCAGTCTCTGAATGCTTCTCCTCTCCCTCTCGCAGGCATTCCGCTATTGCAGGAGGAAGATGGAGAGAATTATTCTTCTATATGCAGCCGCCCCCACCGCTCCTCCTATGCAGTTTACAGGGGGGCTGAACTCACGGTTTCTTTTCAGGCACTTCCAAAGGTGTCTGCTCTGGCTCCTCCTCCCGGCACTGACGGCTGACCTATACGGGCGGCTGTGCAGCCGCGCAGAGGCCGCCGAAGGTGTCTCATCTAGCTCCTCCCCCCCCGGCGCCGATAGCTGAGTTCAACTGGCAGCCAGGCGGCCGAGGAGAGGCTGGATGAGCCCCGCAAGGACTTGTAGCCTGGCGGCCCCGGCGGCCATGGCACACCGGGCAAGTGCCCGGTTTGTCCTATGGTCGATCCGGGCCTGGTTAAGGGTAAAGGTAAATGGATTTAAACGCCAATAAAGGGCCACAGATATTATTTATCACATTAGTGTCCAGTATGTGCTTTAATAATATGTTTTTGCTATTTATTTTGTGTATGTGTATGAGAGTTTGTGGTGAGTGTGTACAATCCTAAGAGCAGATCTAGAAAATTCTAAATTCAGTAAAAAAAAACAACTTATATATGTATACAGTACTTGTTCCAGGTCCATGATTTCAAGCAATGAAGATGGAGATGATTGGTAGAGTTGGGCGAACAGTTCGAGCTGAGCAAAAGTTAGCCTGAACATCGCCTCTTTACCCATTTGGCGAACACCTGAATTTGCGGGGATTCATGGTGGGATTTTTGCCCGCCGAGCGCACCACAATGCACTGCGCGCTGCACAGTGCATTCTAAGCCCTGACTGGGCAAGGCTTTGCCCAATCAGGGCATAGTGAATAGCTGGTTGTTACCCCTTTAACGTTCTGCTCCACCGTTTGGTATAGCACATTTTGAGTCACGCTAACTCATTGAAAAATGTGGACTTCAAAGGATTAAGGAGTGGGCCGAGAAGTCGGCCGCTGCATCCTGAACAATGGATGAGTCATCAGCTGTCAATGGGCTTCCCCGCTGAATGAAAAAAAAAAACAGTGCCTGCAATAAAAAAATGTCCCTCCAATCCATACCAGGCCCTTTATGTCCAGTATGAATTCTAAGGGGAAACCCACGCCAAAATAAGGGAAACCCCACGCCAAAAAAAAATAATAAAAAAATTGGCAATTTCTTTATTAAAAATAAAAAAAAATGTCCCTCGATGTAAATCAATCATCACTCACAACGCTGCTGTCACCACAAGAGAAAGAAAAAAAATGCTCCGCCCGCAACGTAGGCCATCTGTCATCTGCCTGCTCTGCCATCTGACAGTTCTTAAATAGGTAAGGGATGGGGCCACCCACCAATGTCACTTGCTGACACCGCCCCATGTAACATCAGTGACCCAGCATGCAATAGTTGGTAAACTCACACAAGGGAGATGCCACCAGGTAACGTTGTCAGGTAGCTCTGCCCCTTACCTATTTAAGAAATGTCAGACAGCAGAGCAGGCAGATGGCGGTTAGTCTTCGTCAATGGCGGGGATTTTTTTTTTTTCCGAGTTCGGCAGTGGCGTCCTCGTCATGATTGATGATGGATCTGCATTGGGGGACATTGTTTTTGTTGTTTTAAAAAAAGGAACTGTCAAAAATTGAATTTGTTTTTATTTCTTTTTGACACATTTTTGGTGAATGGCTAGGCTGTGCAGCCCATACTCATTCACATGGAGGGTGAAATCTGGAGGCCCCCTTGTTAAAGGGGCCTTCCAGATTCTGATAAGCCCCTTGCCTGCACACCCTCAAAACCAGGGTTGTCGGGGAGAGGCCCTTGTCCCCATCAACATGGGGGACATGACCTTTGCAATTGTCAGTTAGATCACTTTCACACTGAGGCGCTTTTACGCTAAAAACAGTGCCTAAAAAGCTCACGGAAACGTATTTCCATTAAAATCAATGAATGCTTTCACACTGGGGCAGTGTGCTGGCAGGGCTGTGAAAAACTCCCCTTTCCATTGAAATTAATGGAAAGCTCTTCAAAAGCACCTGAAAACCTCTTCAAAAGTGCTCAGTGTTTTTACTGGGAGTTTAGAAGCGCCTCAGTGTGAAAGTGGCCTTAAAGTGACGCAGTGCCAAATCACAAAAAGTGCTCTGGTCAGGAAGGGGTAAATTCTTCCGGGGCTGAAGTGGTTAAAGTAAAGCTCACTCTTTGTATGTCATCCAATGAGATGTTCACTTGGTCTGCTCTTTACAAAGATACAGTCACCCTTTGAATTCTAATAAATCCATGTGGGCACAAATGAACATAAACTGAAATAAGGGTCTCCTGCTATGATGACTACATGCTGCCCCATTTATCTGTACCCGTGTCCCTTTTTCTCTGGTTCTCTGAACTGGTTGGCTGAAGACCCTTCCCCTGGCTATTAGTATGATGTGCTAAACACACTGGAAAATATATATTTGAATGCTTTTACATCAACTTGTTGTGCTATTTAATCTGTACACACTGGAAGCATTCCAGAGCTCTAACTAATAATGTGTGTAATCCGAAAGAGGGACACCATGTTAAAGTAATATAAATGCATTTCGTTCCTATCCATGTCAGCAGTATAATGTGCATCTTTATAGGGATTCCATTTTAATTAACATTACTTAATTTCCATTTAGTATAAAGTGTCACTGAACAGCAATGTTCTCTGTGTATTGAGTAAATTAGAAAGTAGCTGAAAAATCTAGGCTATCAAAGTATGTGAATTGAAAATTATAACTTTTTTGTAGGGTCATTAAATAATGAATTGAGATTTATCTTCCTTGCTTCTCAACAAGTTAATCATGGCTACACATAAATTATAAAAATGAGAAATAGCAGGGAGCTATACTACTAAACGCTCGTCTTAATGTACAGATGCACCAAGTTCTACATTTAATAGTTGGTGAATTATTACATATAGGCATGTACAGTTTAATTATCTTTTGCCTCTAATTGATTTTGAGTAGTCTTAGTTTATAAATCATGTACAGCTGCTTAGTTTTCTTGCAAGATAAATGTACTAATACACTGTAGTTGTAAGATACCGTAGTACTTTGCCTTTCTTTCTTGCCTGTTCCAGATGCAGTTGCTGGTACTAATCTCATCTACTGGTATATTTGCTCACAATGGTCATTGTAATGTTTGTATGTTGCTGGGCTCCCCAACCTTGCACCGCTCAGATAAGAAGTGTTGCTCCCAGTAGGTTTTTCAACAACTGTCTTTACCAAGGTATCAGCACCTGCTACATCAAAAGCAACATATACTGGCTTTGACCAATTTTATCTTATTTTATTTTATTAAATGCATGTTTGGTTATAATAATACAATCATTTTGCATTTAATACAATGTGTATCCAGGATGAATTGAAATAAATAAAGCCCACTTCTTGCCTGTATGCCTGTTGGCTGCTTTTACTCATTAAAGTCATCTCAAACCTTCTATGAATGCAGGTGGAGCTTGTGTCCCTCCTCAGAATCATTCAGCTGTGTGTCTAAACTAATCTTTAATTGCCTTTCACAGATAAACTATTTAAAGCTTGAGCTGTTGTTAGGAGCTCATTAGCATTCTCTTTTAGAGTGGTTCTAAAGAGAAAATGCTTTTTACCTGACTCCTCCACCGTTCCAGTGCTTTCTAATCTGCAGCACCACTCTCATCTCTTCCTGGTCTCACAGGAGACACTGAGAGCAGTGAGTGTCATGGGCTCCTGGTGCTGTCAGTCAAATCAAGTGTAGAGGGAGTTGGGGCAAATCTTACTGTCGCTGTGTGTGTCTATGGATGCACACAACTTGGCTCAGAAGCGCTCGCATGAGTGCCCTCTCAGAACACGGCTTGCTGATGGGGCACCAGGAAGAACGCGGAGCACACAACACTTGTAGGGGACGCCAGAAGAGCAGGTAAAGGACTGATATGTGTAATATCCTTACACAGATCAGATAAGTATAACATCTTTTTTTATTTTAAGAAAACAGTATCCTTTAATATGACTTTAAGGGCCAGCTTTACTTAAAATAGATGTTCCAATTTTAGTGAAGTATGACAATGCTTTGATCCTCTGCTGTATCTTTACTGCTGTATTGGACTCCAGCAGAGAGATCTCTCTGCAATCTATGTGACAGTCCAAGTTCAATTGTTATCCAAAATATTGATTGTAAATGGTATGAATTCTCCATATTTTACTATTAGGAAACTAGCAGAAGGTAAATGAGTTTGTATGTCATTTCTTCCACTGACTTGCAGAGACTGAAAAAAAAAATCAGTATTTGATTTGATGTGCTGTAATAATAATAATAATAATAATAATAATAATAATTTCATCTGATTTTTTTTGCTGGGGGTTTCTGGACCTTCGCTGAGAGATCTCATTGTGACTGGTCTGGTCCGTATGGGAGCGGCTTCTTTACTTTCATTTTGTTTTCCTTGATTCCTTGATTTTTCCTTGATTCACCTTCTCAGTTCCCTTGATATAAGGGTAACATTTATTCTTTGGTATGTGACCTGTGTTTTTCATTTTTGTGGTTTTATGTAATTTTACTTCACTTTATTTTTGAGATATATAATATTGTGTATACTAATGCACACTTAATGATATATATTCCTTTTCTACTAGACACTTAGTTCTGTATGGTTAAAAAAACACTGAAGAAGGGCATCAAGCTGGAAACTTTGGGTTAATATAACTTTGGGAGAATATAAGTATTGTTTGGTCATTCTAAAAGTCCCATTTACCCAAGGGGGGGTTTGTGTTTTTTCTGCAATTTTGGGATGTGGTGACCTTAAACATCCGACTCTGCAGATCTTGGAATCCTTTTCCTTTTTTTTAATAATAATGTAAACCTTTCTATTTCCCAAAGATGTAAAACTAGGGCTCATTTATAAAGAGTAAATATTGCTATTCTTTCTCTGTACTCCACAGGGATACTCTATACAACAGCCTGCATTTTGTAGCTCATTCATAAAACGCAAGCTGTAGCTAGTGATGGACGAACTTCCGACGGGACGTTTCGCGAACGCGAAATGCGAACGGACCCAAACGTTCGCGAAACAGAACGTTCGCCGCGGGCCCCATTGACTTCAATGGGAGGCGAACTTTGCAAACCTTCATGTCGAATTTGCGGCCACGTGGTAATTATTAGGGGGTAAAACGTAGTCCCACCATCTGGACAATGACATAATACATGTATGAGGTGAATTTGGGATCGATAACTACAAGCATTTTTATTTTATTTGGGAAATTGTTCTAACAATGCAGGACTATGGAGCTAATGAAGGCAATGGAGGAGAGGGAAGGTCAGGGACCAGGGTAGGCAAAGAAGAGGGTGCAGGAGATGATCACCAGCAGCGTGACATACCGGAATGACACATGCACCGTGATAGAGGCATCTGACAGCAGCACCGTAATACAGAGCACTGACAGCAGCACCGTGACATACAGCGCTGACAGCAGCACCGTGACATACAGCGCTGACAGCAGCACCGTGACATACAGCGCTGACAGCAGCACCGTGACATACAGCGCTGACAGCAGCACCGTGACATACAGCGCTGACAGCAGCACCGTGACATACAGCGCTGACAGCAGCACCGTGACATACAGCGCTGACAGCAGCACCGTGACATACAGCGCTGACAGCAGCACCGTGACATACAGCGCTGACAGCAGCACCGTGACATACAGCGCTGACAGCAGCACCGTGACATACAGCGCTGACAGCAGCACCGTGACATACAGCACTGACAGCAGCACCGTAAGCAGCCCCAGGAGGAAGTCAGCACAGCACAGGGATGGTGTGATCCCCTCATAATAAGAACCCCCAGGAGGAAGTCAGCACAGCACAGGGATAGTGTGATCCCTTCATAATAAGAACCCCCAGGAGGAAGTCAGCACAGCACAGGGATATCATAAGCAGCCCCAGTAGAAATATGACACCGCTCAACCTCTTCAAAGAGGAGGGTAGGGGCATATAGTACGGTGTGCTTTTTTGGGTCAAGGAAGTGAGCCAAATGAATTAAGAAGGTCTGTGTGCTTGATTAAAAAAATAGTTTATAGACATATACATGGTCTACTGGTCACATGTGTTGAATTCCTCCGAGATCCATGCCTCATTCATTTTTAGAAATGTGAGGTAGTTAACACTGTGGTGAGCTAGGCGAGTACGCTTATCGGTCACAATCCCCCCTGCTGCGCTGAACGTCCTTTCGGACAGGACACTGGATGAGGGGCAAGCCAACAGTTCGATTGCAAATTGGGCAAGCTCTGGCCAGAGGTCAAGCCTGCCCACCCAGTAGTCTAGGGGTTCATCACTCCTCAGAGCGTCCACATCGGCCGTTAACCCAATGTAGTCGGACACCTGACGGTCTAGGCGTTCCCTGATGCTGGATCCGGATGACACCTGTCGATGGGTCGGCTGAAAGAATGACCTCATATCCGAAGTCACCAACACATCTTCAAACCGGCCTCTTCTTGCAGGCGCTGTTGGATTGGTACCCGCAAATCCTTCTCTGGGAGTGGGAATTGCTCCTCTGCCAGCGCACGCAAAAGCAGAATGCAGCATTTCTCGAAGCAAGGCCTGGAAGTGCTGCATTCTGACAGCCCTCTGCGACGGCGGTAACATTTCCGCCATTTTGTGTTTGTACCGGGGGTCTAAGTACGTTGCCACCCAGTACTGGTCCTTGACCCTCATGCTTTTTATACGGGGGTCCCTATTAAAACACTGGAGCATGAAGGCCCCCATTTGCACTAAAGTGGAAGCGGTGTGGTGGCCTGGCTCCTGCTCATCATCCAGGATAATGTCGTCCTCTTCATTCTCCTCTCCCCATCCACGCACAACAGGGATCCCAGAAAGGTTTAAAGCATGCTCTTCTTGCTCCTGCTCATCCGCCCCGGCACCATCCTCCTCTGACTCCTCATCAGACTCCTGTTGTTGACTTGTCTCAGATAGAGTAGCCCCCCCTGGGAATTCATCCAGCATTGCGACTTCCTCATCTTCCCGCTCCTGCTCCTCCACAGCCTGATCAATGACACGACGCAATGCACGCTCCAGAAAGAAGGCATAAGGTACCATGTCACTGATGGCGCCATGGCTGCGACTGACCAGTTTGGTGATCTCCTCAAATGGCCGCAGAAGTCTGCATGTGTCGCGCATGAGCAGCCACTGGCGCGGTGAAAAAAAACCCAGCTCCCCAGAACCGTTTCTTTCGCAGAGTTCATACAGGTAGACGTTAACTGCACGTTTCTGCTGGAGCAGCCTATCAAGCATATAGAAGGTTGAGTTCCATCGCGTCGGGCAATCGCAAATAAGACGTCTGACCGGCAGATGGTGTCGCCGCTGAATGTCAGCAAGGCGAGCCATGGCCGTGTAAGATCTTCTGAAATGGGCCGAGATTTTCCTTGCCTGCCGCAAGATGTCCTGGACCCCAGGGTATTTGACAAGGAATCGCTGCACGACCAAGTTTAAGACGTGTGCCATGCACGGCACGTGCGTGATTTTGCCCTGTTTCAATGCGCTAAGCAGATTGGCACCGTTGTCACACACCACTTTACCAACTGTCAAATTGAGCGGTGTTAGCCACTCATCTGCCTGTGAACGCAAAGCTGAAAGGAGTGCCGGGCCAGTGTGGCTCTTTGCTTCCAGGCACAACAGACGCAGCACGGCATGGCAACGTCTCACCTGGCATGTGGAATAGGTTCTGGGGAGCTTGGGCGGTGCAGTGGAAGAGACGCTAGCAGCGGAAAAGGAGGAGGCAGCTGAGGAGGAGAGGGAGGAGGATGGAGTAGGAGGAGGAGAAGAAGAGTCAGGCCTGCATGCAATCCGTGGCGGTAAAACCAAATCTACACGGGTGCCACGGGTTACATGCTTGACGGCCGTCAGAAGGTTCACCCAGTGGGCAGTAAAACTGATATACCTTCCCTGCCCGTGTTTGCTAGACCACGTGTCTGTGGTCAGATGTATCTTGGCACCGACACTGTGTGCCAGAGATACATTCACTTGCCGCTGAACATGGCCATATAGCTCTGGGATGCCCTTCTCTGAGAAATACTTCCTTCCTGGGACCTTCCATTGTGGTGTTCCAATGGCCACAAATTTGCGAAAGGCCTCCGAGTCCACCAGTTTATATGGCAGTAGTTGGCGGGCTATGAGTTCTGACAAGCCAGCCGCCAACCGTTGGGCAAGAGGGTTATCCGGCATCATCATTTTTTTACGCTCAAACATTAGGCCCACGGAAGCCTGCCTTTTTGCAGAAAAATGTGAGCTTGGCGTGATGGAAGGTGGAGTGGAGGACAATTGTGAGGAGAGAGGAGAAGGAGAAGTAGAAGACGAGGCTGGACGGTGAGAGCCTGCAGTGTGGCTTTGTGTGTTCCGTTGCTCCCACTGGGCTCGGTGATGGCTGCTCATGTGCCTTCTTAAGGCGGTCGTCCCTAGGTGAGTATTGGGCTTACCGCGACTAACGCGTTGACTGCAAAGATTGCAGATGGCAACGCTATTGTCAGCAGCGGACACGTTAAAAAAAGCCCACACTGCGGAGCCATGTGCCGGTGTCCTGGGAGCGCCAGATGTGACCGTACATGGTCGATGACTCGCTCCTGATACATTTGCAGTCTGCTTTGTCCCTGCTGTGCAATGTAAGTCATTGCTGCTTCTCCTCCCTATCTGCTGGTCCATATCTCCCTCTGAACTCCCCTCCTCTTCCTCTCTTGTGGGCACCCACGTGACATCACTAGACACGTCATCATCAACGTCACCTTCCCCACCGCTATAAGTAGAGATCTCGGAGTAGGCAGCAACACCGGGGACCAACCTCCTCCTTGGGCTGATCTGGGTACTGTCGTCAGACTGCTGAGTAGCGCTTGTTGCTACCTCCTCTTCCTGATCCAATACCAAGAGTGGCTGCGCATCAGAAATGTCCTCTTGATATGGATCGGAAAATAATTCCAGTGACTCAAGCGGAAGGTATGTGGTGGTGGTGGTGGTGGTCGTGTTGTTGGTGGTAGTGTCTTTGGGGGTGCACATAGCAGAGAGTGAAGAAGAGGGTGCAGATCGAGAGGATGAGGAGGGTGCAGAAGAGTAAGGCTGAGCGAGCCACTCAACCAAGTCTGGTGCATCCTTTAAAGTAATTGAACGCACCTTCTGCAACTTCCCACTTTGGCTCAAGCCTGTTGCTCCTGCCCTACCCCTACCACCCCTGCGGAAGGGCCTGCCTCTTCCTCTGCATGTCATTTTTTAAATGACCCTGTGACAAAACTCTTAGTCCCTATACCGCTGAAGGACTGCTGCAGTATAGGTGAGCGGTCAGCAGTGGTGCACGTCAACCCTATCTATTGTGGACCTATAGCGGTCCTTACAGAACAGCAGACTGTACCGCACTCAAGCCTATGTACCGTAGCACCCTATACCAAGTTACCAGTCCTTATAAGAACTTTTGTGGAACAAGCAGGTTGTGTGTTAGTGATTAGCAGACTGTACGTCAGTCCCTATACCGCTGAAGGACTGCTGCAGTATAGGGCAGCGGTCAGCAGTGGTGCACGTCAACCCTATCTATTGTGGACCGATAGCGGTCCTTACAGAACAGCAGACTGTACCGCACTCAAGCCTATGTACCGTAGCACCCTATACCAAGTTACCAGTCCTTATAAGAACTTTTGTGGAACAAGCAGGTTGTGTGTTAGTGATTAGCAGACTGTACGTCAGTCCCTATACCGCTGAAGGACTGCTGCAGTATAGGTGAGCGGTCAGCAGTGGTGCACGTCAACCCTATCTATTGTGGACCTATAGCGGTCCTTACAGAACAGCAGACTGTACCGCACTCAAGCCTATGTACCGTAGCACCCTATACCAAGTTACCAGTCCTTATAAGAACTTTTGTGGACCAAGCAGGTTGTGTATTAGTGTTTAGCAGACTGTACGTCAGTCCCTATACCGCTGAAGGACTGCTGCAGTATAGGGCAGCGGTCAGCAGTGGTGCACGTCAACCCTATCTATTGTGGACCGATAGCGGTCCTTACAGAACAGCAGACTGTACCGCACTCAAGCCTATGTACCGTAGCACCCTATACCAAGTTACCAGTCCTTATAAGAACTTTTGTGGACCAAGCAGGTTGTGTATTAGTGTTTAGCAGACTGTACGTCAGTCCCTATACCGCTGAAGGACTGCTGCAGTATAGGGCAGCGGTCAGCAGTGGTGCACGTCAACCCTATCTATTGTGGACCGATAGCG
This sequence comes from Lithobates pipiens, assembly GCF_037356315.1. Lineage (NCBI taxonomy): Eukaryota > Metazoa > Chordata > Amphibia > Anura > Ranidae > Lithobates > Lithobates pipiens. The sequence continues at coordinate 49,038,165 of NW_027507784.1, forward strand.
GTCCTTACAGAACAGCAGACTGTACCGCACTCAAGCCTATGTACCGTAGCACCCTATACCAAGTTACCAGTCCTTATAAGAACTTTTGTGGAACAAGCAGGTTGTGTGTTAGTGATTAGCAGACTGTACGTCAGTCCCTATACCGCTGAAGGACTGCTGCAGTATAGGTGAGCGGTCAGCAGTGGTGCACGTCAACCCTATCTATTGTGGACCTATAGCGGTCCTTACAGAACAGCAGACTGTACCGCACTCAAGCCTATGTACCGTAGCACCCTATACCAAGTTACCAGTCCTTATAAGAACTTTTGTGGACCAAGCAGGTTGTGTATTAGTGTTTAGCAGACTGTACGTCAGTCCCTATACCGCTGAAGGACTGCTGCAGTATAGGGCAGCGGTCAGCAGTGGTGCACGTCAACCCTATCTATTGTGGACCGATAGCGGTCCTTACAGAACAGCAGACTGTACCGCACTCAAGCCTATGTACCGTAGCACCCTATACCAAGTTACCAGTCCTTATAAGAACTTTTGTGGACCAAGCAGGTTGTGTATTAGTGTTTAGCAGACTGTACGTCAGTCCCTATACCGCTGAAGGACTGCTGCAGTATAGGGCAGCGGTCAGCAGTGGTGCACGTCAACCCTATCTATTGTGGACCGATAGCGGTCCTTACAGAACAGCAGACTGTACCGCACTCAAGCCTATGTACCGTAGCACCCTATACCAAGTTACCAGTCCTTATAAGAACTTTTGTGGACCAAGCAGGTTGTGTATTAGTGTTTAGCAGACTGTACGTCAGTCCCTATACCGCTGAAGGACTGCTGCAGTATAGGGCAGCGGTCAGCAGTGGTGCACGTCAACCCTATCTATTGTGGACCGATAGCGGTCCTTACAGAACAGCAGACTGTACCGCACTCAAGCCTATGTACCGTAGCACCCTATACCAAGTTACCAGTCCTTATAAGAACTTTTGTGGAACAAGCAGGTTGTGTGTTAGTGATTAGCAGACTGTACGTCAGTCCCTATACCGCTGAAGGACTGCTGCAGTATAGGGCAGCGGTCAGCAGTGGTGCACGTCAACCCTATCTATTGTGGACCGATAGCGGTCCTTACAGAACAGCAGACTGTACCGCACTCAAGCCTATGTACCGTAGCACCCTATACCAAGTTACCAGTCCTTATAAGAACTTTTGTGGAACAAGTGAGTTGTGAATGTTTAGCAGACTGCAGCAGAAGGGCAGCAGTCAAGTATAATATCCTTTCTATATTTGGAAGAAAGAATATTATACATGTACAAGCCTATTACTGTACCACTGATACCAGTCCTGAAAAGAACCTTTGTGGAACTAATAATAACAGCAAGTCTTTAAAATTACCCTCACTGCCTGACAACACTGCTTCCTTCCTGTCCCTATACAAATTGGCAAAAAAAGAGAACGATTAGTGGTTACTGGAACAGCTCTTTTGTGGACCTTGATAGTAACAGCTAATGATGATGATGATGATGATGATGATGAAAGACTAATCTGGCTGTCCCTGTAGCATACACCGTCCTTTCCCTTTCTCTAAACTAACAAAAGACACTCAGGCTGCTGCAAGAATCAGCAGCACAGCAAACCTATCAACACCTAACACCTATACCAGTCCTGAAAAGAACTTTTGTGTACCAAATAGCTAGTGGTTTATCTCTCCCTACTCCACACAGGAACCTGTCCCTATCGTAACAGAAGAAAGAATGTAAAATGGCCACCGGATCGGGTGTATTTATAGGTTAGGGGGAATGTACAAGTGTCCATGTGCTGTCATGTCTCAATTGGCTGTCCTGTATCACATGATAAACGTGTCACCAAAGGTTAAAGTTCTTGTATACATTAAACACGTAAGTCCGCCGCGGCGAACGACGGAAAAAGGCGTTCGAACGTGCGGACCGCGAATGTCGGAAATTCGCCGCGAAACGACCGCCGGGCGAACCGTTCGGCCATCACTAGCTGTAGCATGGTGCCTATGATGTTCTTTGACTATTAGAAACTTTGGAGACTTACTAAAACTTGGGAATGCAAAAACTGGTGCAGCTGTGCATGGTTGCCAATCGGCTTCTAACTCCAGCTTGTTCTATTAAGCTTTGGCAATCAGCCTAGGTTCACATGCATGAGATTCCCAAAAGTTTTTTCTGTACTACTTTTGATGAATTCGGGTGCAGGAACACGCACATATGTCTCTGAAATTGCCCCCTGAAGTCAGACTGACATGCGTGTATGAAATCGTGCAAGTTCAGCTGCAGTTTGAACCTGGGCTAAAATCTGGAAGCTGATTGGTTTCTATGCAGTGCTACACCAGATTTTGCACTCTCCACTTTGTTGCCACTACAGCCTTGATGAAGGGGTTCTTAGTGGAGCCTTGAGTGTTCTTGTTTTTGTTACATCACATGTACTGGCGATGTTCTGCCAAGCACTTCCTAGCTATTCCTAATGGCCAAACACTTTAGTTAGTGCCCTACAGTAATACAGAGGTATCCAGGGCCAAATTGTGTAAATTTAAATGTATTTATGTAAACTGTAACCATCCAAGCCCTTGCAGACTCACTTGTCTGCACGAGTGGTGATTTTAGACCCTTACACTGCATCCCCCTGATCCAAGTCAATAACAATCCCAACAACCCCACAAGACAATCATGATCAAGATTAGGGTTTCAAAAGTCTAGCAGAACATCTGAGGACTATAAGACACAGAGGCCTGTGTCAACTGGTGCATGTTCTGTTGAGAGAGTTAATCTCTCACCCACAGGAGGGTAAACCCTTTTCTCTAACCTATACCGAGGCTGATCAGGTTTACACTAATCACTCAAAGGTACCCTTTTCCCCAGGTATTGGCGGTTCATTCTGATATATACCTTAAGGCTGGGTTCACACTATTGCAAATTGGATGTGGATTTCCCCACATCCAATTTGCTTATCAGGAGATTGTGATCGGCTCTCTATGGAGCCAGTTCACACATCTCCGGAGTGGCTCCGGTGCGAATTGCACAAGAGTCCTGTGCGTCTTCTGGTCCATTTCAGGTTCTAATGCAGCCAAAAATTCAGACTGAAAACGGACCTGAACCGGTGAACAGGGAAGCCCCCCAGACCCTTGCTGTAAGCCACTCCATGCGGCAGTGTGAACCAGCCTAAGACCCTATACACACTATTACATTTTCTGCAGATTTTTGCCTTCAGATTTACTGAAACAAAGTAGTGCAAGGGCCTGCCTGATTGCATTCAAATAAAAACTTTTAAGGTTTGACTTCATATTATATGGTTTTGGTAAATCAGAAGACAAAAATCTGCAGACAATATAATAGTGTGTATGGGGCTTTAGTCTCTCGCATCATATCACATGACAGGGAGGCTTGTTACAATTATCTTCTTTACGTAAAGTGGATGTAAATCCTTACATATACCCAGTGAAGTGACTATCCTTGGGTGGTACACAGTAATAAAACAAATCCTCCTACATAGGTTGTACCTGTTTATCTGCTTTATTCTCTTCTGTACATCCATTCAAAGTCCAGAATTATTAAAAAGAGGGCAGAGGGCTAAATTTACACTCTGTAGAGCTTGGTGAGGAGAGCTCTGACTGCTAATTGGAGGCAAGGGGCACCCTCCATCCCATTCACACAGCACACAGAAACAGAGCTGAGGCTGTCAATCAGCTGGAGGTCTCTCCCCATCAACTTTTTTTTCTTGGTGGCAGGAAAACTTATCAGAAGTGATACATGCTCATAGCAGAGGAATGAAGCAGCAGACAGTAATGACACTTTGTGCTCTTAATTTAAATAAGTACACACTATAGAGGGATATGTTTTGTTCATAATTCATTGCTGATGTTTACAACCAGTTTAAAGCAGGTGAAAATAGTCTACAACATAAATATGATAAATGCTAATATAATAGTCCATGAGGATGATAAACAGTCCCATAATAAGGTAAGCTCTTTAATAATGTCCAGCAAGGTGGAAGAGAGAATTGCGTTACTAACGACTATTGTCTCATGCCCTCTACTTATTTTCTGATTCCCATTTAAGGTTTACAGCTCTCAGCTTCTGACTAGGCCATTCACCAAAGGAGAGACAACACACAGCTCTTCTGTTAAATTTTTCGTTATTTTCAGGGCCACCGACCTCTCACTAAGCCCGTCCCATCCCTTTATTGTGGATAAAATCCTCACTCTATGCCTACAAGGTGGGTTGTACAGTTAAAGGGAGAACCTTCCTACATGTTCCCTACAAGCTAAAAAGAACTTGCTGGAGGGGAGCCTTTCACGTGACTTTGATTGCATGGTTAGACTTTCCTTCCTTATTTAATTTTATTGTGCTCTGCTTACAGTCCAGAGGCCTGCAAAACAAAATGCACATTTGTAAAGTACGCCACTGTGTTTTTAAATAAATGTGCATAAAGCTGGCCATACACCTATAGATTATCTGCAGATTTTCTATTGATTTTCAACTCAAACATCGGGCCCATATCTAATGCAGACACATGACTGCCATAGGAAGCGCAAGAGTGCCTTTGACATGAGGGCTTTGAATGACAGTCTGAAAAATCTGAATTTAAATTGTGCTATACACTCTTACATATTTCTAGCAAACATTAGCATTTTTGGTACACATATATTGCAATCAGGGCTGTTGTTAAAAATCACGGGGCCCCGAACAGCCTACCTGACACTCCTCCCCTTCCTCCCAAAAAAATATCAAATTAAATTGTCACCAAAAATAGACTAAAATCATTATTAGTGCAAATAAACACAAAATTCCTGCTAAATCTAAAAGATAAAACTGTATTGAGTTAATAAATAAAGTTCTGTGTGTAATTGAGGTCTCCATCCTGAAATGACCCCCATGTGTGCCCTCAGCAGCTGCCAGTGGGAGGGAGAGAAGAGGAGGGAAGCCAACAGTGCTGCATGAGAAAGGGAACACAGGGGGGCCTATATAATTTGGAAGAAGAAGAAGAAGCCAACGCTAGTAAAAGAGCTGTAAGAAGATAGCGGAGGCTCGGCAGAAGAAGCAAAGAGTGGGACAAGACCCCTGAAGTCGGAAGACGACCCCCAATGTTGGAAGAAGACCCCCGGACGGCAGCGGCGGCGAAGGAGAAAGCTGGGCTCCTCTGCCAGTAAAAGAGCAGAAGATAGCGGAGGAGCCAGGCGCGAAGACCCCCAAAGTCGGAAGAAGACCCCCGGAGCTGTCTAATAAAGTACTTTAAAAACCTGTGTTGTGTTTTTTTATTAACACTTTTTTCCCCAGGTGAATGGGTAGGGGTACATCATACCCCATACTCATTCACATAGGGTAGGGGGCTGGAATCTGGGGACCCCCTTATCATTATTATTATTATTCTGATAAGCCCCCCGCCCGCAGACCCGGACAACCAGGCCAGGGTTGTTGGGAAGAGGCCTTTGTCCTCATCAACATGGGGACAAGGTGCAGAGCCCCCCTTCCCCAAAGCACCCCCCCATGTTGGGGGCACGTGGCCTGGTACGGTTCAGGAGGGGGGGCGCTCGCTCATCCCCACCCCCTTTCTTGACTGGCCAGGCTGCATACTTGGATAAAGGTCTGCTATGGACTTTTGGGGGACCGCCACACTTTTTTTCAGCGTAGGGGTTCCCCTTTAAATCCATACCAGGTGACGCGGCTCGCGAGGTGTCAATTTCGCCAATAGAAGGGGCGACATTCACTTCCTTTGCTAGTCCTGTCTATAGAATATTTTTAAAAAAAGTCACAGTTACTTTGCTGAGTAACTAATTACTTTTTCAATCTAGTAACCAAGTTACTAACACAATTACTTTTTGGGAGAAGTAATTTGTAACTTAACTAATTACTTTTTTAAAATAAGATAACCAACACTGGGCATATCTGTTATTACCTGTATAACCAATAAAAAGTTTTGACAAGAAAAAAAAAAATCAATCTTGAAAAAAGAAAATAAATGCAGCCCCCACAGCTAAAGACTGGTAAGCCTCAATTTATTAAATTTTTGTTTTCTGGTTTTGAAATGCTTTATTCTGGTCCCATTTACATGTATCTCTAAGAAATACTCCACAGATTCACTGTGAATTGGATGTGATTAATTGCAAAGTTTACATTACTACAAAACAATACAGTGAGTGCTGCTTTCAGATTCACCAGCTCTATTTTACAACCTTCAAATAAAAATATAACTGTCAATTTTAAGTTAATGTGGATGGACAGCAATAAAATGCAAACCTCACTTCAAATTAGTATTTTCACTGAGGATTTCTAATGGAAAGTAATTGCTGACAATAGGAAATGACAAATTACTAATTACTTAGTTCAATTAGACTTTTGTGCCTTTGGTCCTTAGCGGCAGGAATACAGCAAATCTTGCACTTTCATAACAATTAATGACACTAAAACTATTTAAACTGCCAACAGATGTAAGTAAGGAGACATGTATTGAAACTTACTTAATTTACATACTATATCAACTTTATATCAAACTAAATGGTGTTTAATTTTATGCTGCCATTAAAAATGTCTGGTCTGCTGCCATTTCTGCAGAACTTTGTAGGACGAAATATCATTGCTATAAAATTATTACTATGGATATTTTTCCCCTGATAATCTGGGAGCCATAAATACATGTAATAGGCATTAATTTACATATATTTTGGTCATTCTTTCTCTAATGAAACATTTATGCTTTTGGTGAAACCTTAAAAGATAATTCATTCCTTTCAGACATGCTAAGTGGCTTTTAGATGAATAGATAGATGAATCAGAAGATTTTAAGTGGATTGATATAATATAGATAGATAGATAAACAGATAAACTGTTCTGTCTCCCCAGTCTAAGCATTGAAAGTGTGAACGTATTAAGTCGTGTCCAAGATAGCAACAATCTCAGCAGAAGTAGCAGATAGTGACATGATCCAAATGACACCTTGGGGATCATAGAAAGCTTTGATCTAAACTTGTGCAGATCTTCACACATAGGAAAAATATGCACATAGGTCAAAAGATCAAAATATGACCAGTTCCAGCAGTTCCAGAGGAGAGTGTAACTAACTATACAGAGAACTCCCTAAATTACCGAGTGTAATAGGAACACAGTTAACAAAAAAATGCAAGTGTAACATTATATAGATGGATAGCTGTAATATAGCTAGCTAGGTATATTGATAGATAGATACTGTACATTAATTAACAAATCATTATAAAACAAAACCAAGATCAAAATAATAGAGACCTACTAAGTAATTTCTGAAGTGCTTAATTTTAGACTTGGTGTCTCTAGCCTTGCTTCTTCAAACAATAAATAACCAGCTTTAGCTGTTTATTTGCAAGATGCATTCTGCCTGTTACTAGTTTCCGATCAAGCATGCAGGCAGCAATGTAAAATAACCCAAACTAAATTTTATATTTTAACAGAGACTGACACTCACCCGCATCACCACTTACACTAGCCATAGGTTGATTGAAATTTGACTGGTTCAGCAAGACCCAACCAAATTTTGATCCATCTATTGCCATTCTTGTTCATGAGAAGTCAATCCAAAAATCAACTTCCCACAAATGGGCTTGTTGGAAAAATTGTGCTTTATCAGCTCTGCAACCAATAAGTTGCAGTGCTGACCAGTGTATTCTGACAGCAGAGGAGTACCGCAGTCAAAATACAATAAAACGGTGGGTAGGATTCCTCCATCCACCTGGCTGATGGAAAAAGGGATCCATGTGTAGCACCCTCTACTTGAAGGTAGGTGCTAGAATAGGATTTTTCTGGTTTAAGATATCAGTGTAGGCAAATTTGCTATGAGCCGCAAATTTCCTGTGCTGTAAGTTAGGTCTGTTTGTTTTGATTTGAGATTGGTAGTGTTTATTGTAGTGGTGGGTGTGGCTGCCTGTGCTCAGAAGCACCCCCCTGCTTTCAGTAAGATTGTTCTGGAACAGAGGTTGGACCTGAGGTATGAGTGGCAGGCAGCTCATGTGAGGAGCTCTGACCAATTACCATTCGGTATTAGCAGGGGGCAGGCCTCCCATATAAGCTGGGGTCACATGCTGCCTGGGGGTTCTGACAGTGCTGGAGAAAAGGAGAATGGAGACTTGGGTAGCTGCCACAGGGTGTCCCCACGTGGGGGGCACACCGAGTGCAGAGGAGGGATGGAGGAGCCACTAGGATGTTTTTCTGGATAAAGATCTTCACCATGGAGTTGGTGTCAAGCTGCTGTGACCGGGGGACACAGGGCTTTCACACAGGAGAAGATTGGTGAAGGAGAAGAGACAGTAGAACTGAGGAGAGTAGAACAAGGTTCTGTGACCGGGGAACACAGAACTTGCACACAGGAGCAGGTCAGTGTGAAAGAAGTAAAAGGAGAATTGTTAAGAGTAGTGCAGAATGCTTTGGCCAGGGAATGCAGCGTTTGCAGTTATGGACTGGCTGGGAACAGTAGTCCGCCCATTAACGTGTGCTAGGCCGTCGGGGAGAGGTACCGAGTATCTCTGGCCCGGTAAAGCACTCTGGTAATAACTTCCAAGAGACTCTGTGGTTACCAATTCACTGAGCCATCGGGGAGAGGTATTGCATGCCTCTGGCTTATTGATTTGATGAAGCAACACCATTCAATTACAGCCAGCAAACTGGGGTTATTCAGAGTGATCCTTTTTGTATTACTGGAAGTGAAGCAACAGGAAACAGTTTTGCAGTAGAGGATTTGTGATCAGAGTGGAGAGAGTAGAGTGATAATCTGCAAGAGTGAGTGCCGAGGAAGAGGAGCAATGAGGAGAGGAGCAATGAGGAGACTGCGAATGTTAGAAGTGCATCATTTTCAAGGCTGAAGCTGAAACAAATGTGATGACAATTCAATAAGTGCTATGGGCATCCCATATCTTCCTTTACCCCAGCCAAGTTGTATCTCAAAATAAACACAAAAAAACTATGCAAATGACTGCTCAGCTCATTGTCTCAGAGGTGATAGATGGGGGTCTGGCAGCAGGGTGATTTGGTGGATGTTAGTAACTAGTGGTAACCAACCGCTACATATGTGTAGCACTACCCCAGGGGCATCCAGATACAAGAAGTCAGTCCCTTGGCTTTGCTATTATGTTTTATTAGGGGTAACAACTTGGATGGGTGAAGGGATTTATAGGATGCCCTGAGCCAGCCTGGAGGTGGGGTCTCCCCTAGGCCTAGGAGACCCCGCCTAGGCCCCAGACACTCACCTTAGCACTCCATCTTCTATCCGACTCCCCTGCTGGCATGACTCATCTATATTTAAGGGCTGGTGCAGCAACCCTGCCAGGCCAGTACACCTGGGGACTGGCTAGGTTCTCCTAAGTGTGCAGATTAACCCTCGTGGCCTGCGCCCACTAACTTCTAGAAGTTTCTCCAAACTTCCAGAATCAATGGGAGACACCAGAGACCTGCCTGTATGAGTCATCCAGCCTAACCTGCAATAAACCCTGACCCAGATTCCAGACTCAAACTTGAGTGAAATAAATGCGCCGGTAAACTAGCAAACTAGAAGATGCTACACATGTATGACCAGCCTTAGAACCCTTTTATACATGCTCTATATTATCTGATCAGAAGGAAATCCATGAGTCGATTCAGCACTGAATTAGGGCAAAAGGGTACATATCTCACTTTAGTGTATGTTCAGTTTTTTTTTTATGCATTTCCAAACCTGTTTCGGATCTATGGGTGTCAGGAGGAAAAGAGGTGGTCTATTTACATCAGACCACCTCTGATACATCACGTTTAGGTCTTGAAAAACAGAAAAGGACAGAGTAGCAGGATGTAAACATACATGCCCGTTTATATCCACCTGCTAATATGCTCACATGCAGCTTCCAATCAGGTCTAATCAGGTTTGCCTCAAAAATTGAAAGATGTACCCGATTGGACTGCCCCTGTGAAAGAAGCCTTAAAGCCAAATTGATCTTTTAGTTTAAGTCAGCTAAATATTTTGTAGATGCATCAAAACAAAATTATTACAGTTTGTTTAGAAAGCAGCCATAGTCTGACCCAACATGCTATCGAGAGTCCCTGATCTCTGTGTGTAACCAGTGGTCTTTCTGCAGAGGTCCAATACACCAAACTGACTGTTCACATATACAGAGAGCAAGGTTGTTTCTAAGCATCATGGTGACAGGGGAAGTATTTTCTACTCAGGCTATGGCTTTGTTGTAAATTTAACCACTAGCGGACCACCCCATGCACACATTGTACATTTACGTGATCCAGCATTTCTGGGTAGAGGGCGCACACATGTCCGCCACCTCATCTTTGATGTGATTTACTACAGCACAAGTTCATTAGCAAGTCCTGGCCAATGATTTTTGCCCAGGACCTGCTGATCAGCTTAGAAAATCACAGTACAGAGCCCAGTGTTTACAAACAAAGAAAGATGTGGCTGTTTTTTTTTTCTCCCTGAAAAACAGGGACTAAAATCAGCCATATCTACTAGTAAATGCAATACATATTGCACACATTACATTGCTAGGCACACAGTTAACCCTTTCATTGCCACTAGATGTTAACCCCTTCCCAGCCAGTGTCTTAAGTACAGTGACAGTGTATATTATTAGCACTTATCACTGTATTAGTGTCACTGGTGATGTCAGCGGCAGTTAGTCAGTTCCCACCCAGTTTCAGAGCAATAACGCACAACTGCTGCAAGCGGCTTGCTATGAGGGCACTTGGCGGGGGAGAAACCAGAAGCACCAGTAGGTGACCCAAGAAGAGGATGATTTGGGCTGCTCTGTGACAAAACATTGCACAGAGCAGGTAAGTATGACATGTTTGTTATAAAAAAAACTATTGAGCCTTTAGAATCCCTTTAAGCTGTGGCTTTGAAAGACTTGGTGGACATTTATCATTAGTAACACAGATGGTCACAAATCAGGTTGTGTCTCCTTCAGCAAAGTCCCTGCAACAGGTTTACAGGCCTATGTGTCTGCATTTCTGGCCAGCCAAGTGTGACAGTTTGCAACGTTCTAAGACAGGTTTATTACTGAATATGAGCCAAATTATCACTCTACACAGATGCAGAATTAAGAAGTGATCAGGATCAGGTTCCATCAAGTCAAAGCTGGTTTACATGTAAATCTCACAAAGCAAATCAAGGACACAAAAACTCAAAATGAACGATTGCAAAATATAGTAGGACAAACCCCCAAAAATTCTTCAAATATATTAACAGTAAAAAGGTCAGGTCTGAGCATGTAGGCCCTTTACAAAATAATCTAGAGTGGTTGACTGGGGACAAAGAGAAGGCAAATTTATTAAACACTTTTTTCAGCTCTGTGTATTCATGGAGGATGGGGGAACGTAGTAGTGACACAGTCTCAAATGTTCCACAATGGCTCAAAAGGGATATGGTCCAGAAATATTTAGACAGAATAAAAGTGGATAAAGCACCTGGACCAAATGGCATCCACCCATGGAACATACGCTACTTACAATGGTTTCATGTGATCTGTTCCATGCTTGATGCTTGTTAATCCCTTCGTAGTACCCATCTTTTACACATCTTTTGTTCAAATAAATCGGTTTTTGGTACTATTATTTCCCCCTTTTTTTACTTCTGGGTACATGTCTATTTGGCTTAAACTCTTCATTGAGGAACCTTGGATCTGCTGACCTGGCTTTCCGCATACCATCATAAAGACACCTATACCAAGCCTGAATTGACCCTCCAGACTGAAAAGCTGGGGGTCATGTGGATCTGGTGAGTGGGGACTGTCAAGGGGGTGTTGTGCACCTGAAGTTTTTATTCACTTTGGATTGGAGCACTTTCAGTGTTTTGGACTTTATGTTGGTTCACCTTATATATAATTTTTTTTTCACATATATTTATGTTTGCGAGCACCGTATTTATACATTTTATATCTTTAAAAAGGGAACAAATTCTTTACCAAGTAACTATAGACCTGTTAGTTTAACTTCTATAGTTGGGAAGATACTGGAGAGTTTAATAAAAGACCACATAGATGAGTTCTTGCTGGAAATTTTTTTTTTATCAACAGACAGCATGGATTCATGAAAGACAGAAGTTGTCAAACAAACCTGATTTCCCTGCAGATGACACTTAGCTATGCAGTGGAATAACCTCCTTACAGGATGTCTCCAATTTACAAGCCAACCTCAATGCTCTGTCTAATTGGGCGACTATGTGGCAGATGGGGTTTAATGTTGATAAATGTAAAGTTATGCACTTGGGGGCTAATAATATGCATGTATCATACATACTAGGGGGAGTACAACTGGGGGAATCCATAGTGGAGAAGGATCTGGGGGTTTTGGTAGATCATAGGCTCTATAATAGCATGCAATGACAAGCTGCGGTTTCCAAAGGCGAGCAAAGTCCTTTCTTGTATTAAGAGAGGTATGGACTCCAGAGAGAGATATCATTTTTCCCCTGTACAAATAATTAGTAAGACCTCATCTGGAAAATGCAGTTCAGTTTTGAGCGCCAGTTCTCAAAAAGGATATTGGGGAACTGGAGAAAGTGCAGAGAAGGGCAACCAAACTGATAAGAGGCATGGAGCAACTCAGCTATAAGGAAAGATTAGAGGAACTGAATTCATTCACTCTTGAGAAGAGGAGATTAAAGGGGGATATGATCACTATGTATAAATATATAAGGGGTCCATATAGTGAACTTGGTGTTGAGTTATTCCCTTTACTGTCAACACTGAGGACAAGGGGACACTCTTTACGTCTAGAGGAAAAGAGATTTCATCTCCAAATATGGAAAGGTTTCTTCACAGTAAGAGCTGTGAAAAAGTGGAATAGATTCCCTCTAGAAGTGGTTCTGGCCAACTCAGTAGATTGCTTTAACCACCTTCAGACCGGACCATTTTGCTGGTAAATGACCAGAGGTCTTTTTACAATTTGGCACTGCGCTGCTTTAACTGGTAATTGCGCGGTCATGCAATGTTGTACCCAAACAAAATTTGCGTCCTTTTCTTCCCACAAATAGAGCTTTCTTTTGATGGTATTTGATTGCCTCTGCGATTTTTATTTTTTGTAATATAAACGTAAAAAGACCGCAAATTTTGAAAAAAAATGATATTTTCTACTTTTTGTTATTAGAAAAATCCAATAAACTCAATTTTAGTCATACATTTAGGCCAAAATGTATTCAGCCACATGTCTTTGGTAAAAAAAAAGTCAATAATTGTATATTTATTGGTTTGCGCAAAAGTTGTCACATCTACAAACTAAGGTACGTTTTCTGGAATTTACGCAGCTTTTAGTTTACGACTGCCTATCTCATTTCTTGAGGTGCTAAAATGGCAGGGCAGTACAAAACCCCCCCAAATGACCCCATTTTGGAAAGTAGACACCCTAAGGAAATTGATAAGTGGCATGTTGAGCCCATTGAATATTTTATTTTTTTGCCTCAAGCGATTGAATAATGACAAAAAAAATTTTTTTTTTTTTTTTTTACACAAAGTTGTCACTAAATGATATATTGCTCACACATGCTATGGGCATATGTGAAATGACACCCCAAAATAAATTCTGCTGCTTCTCCTGAGTACGGGGATACCACATATGTGGGACTTTTTGGGAGCCTAGCCGCGTACGGGGCCCCGAAAGCCAAGAACCGCCTTCAGGTTTTCTAAGGGCGTAAATATTTGACTTCACTCCTCACTACCTATTACAGTTTTGAAGGCCATAAAATGCCAAGATGGCACAAAACCCCCACAAATGACCCCATTTTAGAAAGTAGACACCCCAAGCTATTTGCTGAGAGGCATGTTGAGTCCATGGAATATTTTATATTTTGCCACAAGTTGCGGGAAAATTACAAACTTTTTTTTTTTTTTTTTTTTCACAAAGTTGTCACTAAATGATATATTGCTCACACATGCCATGGACATATGTGAAATGACACCCCAAAATAAATTCTGCTGCTTCTCCTGAGTACGGGGATACCACATATGTGGGACTTTTTGGGAGCCTAGCCGCGTACGGGGCCCCGAAAACCAAGCACCGCCTTCAGGCTTTCTAAGGGCGTTACAGTTTTGAAGGCCATAAAATGCCAAGATGGCACAAACCCCCCCCAAATGACCCCATTTTGGAAAGTAGACACCCCTAAATTTAGGGGTACACTAGTGAGACTAGGTAATAAATGGCGGGTGCCCTGAAACTATAAAAAAAATAACTAACCAACCAGTGTCACCTGTAACAGTTATATGGTGATCACTGGTGAAAGGGTTAACTAGGGGGCAATCAGGGGGCTTTATGCGGTAGTATATGGGGGTCCCTGGCGCTATAAAAAGCTGCGGCGAACCTAAATACCTACCTGCCTAACTAGCGTCACCTGTGACACTAATACAGCGATCAGAAAAACTATTGCTTATTAGGCTGGGTTCACACTGGAGCGATGCGGGAACGCCACGAATCCGCGGCGGGTTCCCGCATCGCATGCCTCCCGGCGGCAGTTCACACTGCCCTATGCGAACTGCTGGGAGTGTCAGTGAAATGTTAATGACACCCCCAGATCAGTTCGCATATCGCAGTGCGATCTGCAAACTCGGATCGCATGGTGTGAACACCCATGCGATCCGATTCTGCTGCGGACCAAAAAAAGGGTCCCGTGCGAGTTTGCGGCGGGTGCGGCGGGTTGCGACATGAATTCAGCCATACTATCTGTATGGCTGAACTCGAATTGCACAGAGATCGGATGTGATTTGCACTGCAGTGCGGTGCGAATCACATCCGTTCTCATAAACCGCTGCAATGTGAACCCAGCCTTAGTGACACTGGCGACGGGGGGTGATCACGGGGTTAAACCTTTATTGGGGGGGTTAGGGGGGTACCTTAGAACTAAAGGGGGCTAACCCTAACTGCCCTAACAGTTATTACAGTCACAAATGACACCCGCCGGGTGATCAGGGGGTTAAATCTTTATTAGGTAATAAATGGCGGGTGCCCTGAAACTATAAAAAAATAACTAACCAACCAGCGTCACCTGTAACAGTTATATGGTGATCACTGGTGAAAGGGTTAACTAGGGGGCAATCAGGGGGCTTTATGCGGTAGTATATAGGGGTCCCTGGCGCTATAAAAAGCTGCGGCGAACCTAAATACCTACCTGCCTAACTAGCGTCACCTGTGACACTAATACAGCGATCAGAAAAACGATCGCTTATTAGGCTGGGTTCACACTGGAGCGATGCGGGAACGCCATGAATCCGCGGCGGGTTCCCGCATCGCATGCCTCCCGGCGGCAGTTCACACTGCCCTATGCGAACTGCTGGGAGTGTCAGTGAAATGTTAATGACACCCCCAGATCAGTTCGCATATCGCAGTGCGATCTGCAAACTCGGATCGCATGGTGTGAACACCCATGCGATCCGATTCTGCTGCGGGCCAAAAAAAGGGTCCCGTGCGAATTTGCGGCGGGTGCGGCGGGTGCGGCGGGTGCGACACGAATTCAGCCATACTATCTGTATGGCTGAACTCGAATCGCACAGAGATCGGATGTGATTTGCACTGCAGTGCGGTGCGAATCACATTCGTTCTCATAAACCGCTGCAATGTGAACCCAGCCTTAGTGACACTGGCGACGGGGGGTGATCACGGGGTTAAACCTTTATTGGGGGGGTTAGGGGGGCACATTAGAACTAAAGGGGGCTAACCCTAACTGCCCTAACAGTTATTACAGTCACAAATGACACCAATGCAAAAAAAAAAAAAAGCAATTGGTGTCACTGTGACTGGGGGGGCAGGGGTAATTGGGGGGTGATCGGGGGGTAAAGGGGGGGTGTGAGTGTGCCTGGCATGTTCTACTGTATGTGGGGTGTGTTGGTGCAACTCACCGAACCTCTCTCCTCGGTGCCGGAACGAAAACTACCGACACGGAGGAGAGAATACATCACTTCCTCTCCTGTGTTTACATTACAGGAGAGGAAGTGATGTCACCGGACATTTTCATTCGCCGGGAGCGATCGCGAGGGGGTGGCCATGAATGAATGGCCGTCCCCTCGTCCGGGATCGCTCCCGAACGAATACCGACCGCCGCAGGCACCGGGCGGGGGCCCGATCGGGCCCCCGACCGGCGGGCAGGCAAGGACGTACATGTAAGCCCTTATGCCTGCCCGTGCCATTCTGCCGACGTACATCGGCGTGCGGCGGTCGGCAAGTGGTTAAGAGAGGCCTGGATTCTTTCCTAAATGTACATAATATAAATAGATACTAACATTTATAGATAAAGTTGATCCAGGTAAAATCCGATTGCCTCTCTGGAATCTGGAAGGATTTATTCCCCCTGCTGTAGCAAATTGGATGCTGCTTTTCTGGGGGTTTTTTCCACCTTGCTCTAGATCAACTGTGGGTATAGGATTGGGTATATGGGATTGTATGATATTTTTAATTTTATTTATTTATTTTTTATTTTTTACGGTTGGACTAAATCAGTGATGGTGAACCTTGGCACCCCAGATGTTTTGGAAGTACATTTCACATGATGCTCATGCAGTGTAGTTGAGCATCATGGGAAATATAGTTGCAAAACATCTGGGGTGCCAAGGTTCGCCATCACTGAACTAGATGGACTTGTGTTTTTTTTTCAACCTGACTAACTATGTAACTATGTGCCTTAATACTCCTGTTTAGCATTGCTTTGCCGTGTTACAGAATTGATGCATCTGGAATAAATTTAGCTGATTTAAAGTATAAGTTTATGAAATAAAGAACAAAGAGTGACCCCAGGCATCCTACTCCTGATGAGTGGCTGTTACCGCCAAGAAACACGTTGAGTTTTGATTCAAGGATGCCAAGCCAAGCTTGTCTTAAAATCATGAATTCTGTTAATTTTATTGTATGTTTATATCTATCATGACGATTATAATCATTGGACCTTATTTGTATAAATCTATTGCTTTTGTCTGTACCAATCATGTTTATTAATTATCAACATTAAATATGTCAATATGATTATGATCATTATTATTTATTATGCCCTTCTTTGTGTGTATTGCATTTATTATTAATTGCATTTAATTGATTTAATCATTAAAAATTATTGATTTAAATCAATAATCAAAATCATTAAATGATTGATTTAAATCAATAATTCAACGGGTACATGCTGTTCCCAGTCGGAATCACAACATGTAACCTGTTTAGAATTGGATATCTTTCATTTTATTATGTACATGCACATGCCTCAATTAAGGTCCCAAAACCCTTTTTCTCTTTCTACATATGTAGATATGGGGATGGAGACATGTGTATGACATAAACTGATTGGGTCCAATGGGGTCACTCTTTGACCAATCTGTAAAAAATTAAGCAGGGGTTAACAGTCTTGGATTGACAAAAAATGAATAAAAAAATAAAAAAATAAAATAAATATATATATATATATATATATATATATATATATATATATATATATATATATATATATAAATGATATAAAATTAAAAAACAAATAATAATAAAAGTATATATAAACTATTATATAAAAATAAAATAAAATAAAAAAAGGAAAATGTAAAAAAAAAAAAAAAAAGATACACATGGACATATTTGAACCAGTTTTCCTCTATATGTATAGAAGCCTATTGAAGAGGTTGATGATGTATGAAGGGCCAAGCAAGTAAACTAGAAAAAAAAAGGGGGGGGGGTAGTATGCATGTAAACATGAAGAGGTGATGGAGGGGGAACAGGCTGTAGTGTAAATAATAATAATAATAATAATAATAATAATGAACAGTAACGTTAAAGTTGGTGCTGTTCCCCCTAGTTGGTATACAAATGACGTATTTGTGTGTGTGTCCCTTCATGGTGTGGATACCAAGTGGGGTGCACCTAATGAGGGATCATGCAACATGCATATATGCAGGGCCGGTGCTACCACTAGGCAGCCACCTAGGGTGCCCTGCTGCCTAGGGCGCCCAGCCACTTGTGTTCCTACTCTCTTCACTCTGCAGCAAGCAACTAATTCTCAGCATCAGCAGGCAGCCGCCACTCTGTTCACACATACTGTCAGAGGCGCAGGACTGTGCCTGTATCTTATCTCCTGAATGGAAGCAAGCAAACATTCATTGATGGGCGCTGGTAGGCTGCATTTGATGGGCGCTGGTGAGGCTGCATTGATGGGTGCTGATGAGGCTGCATTTATGGGCGCTGGTGAGGCTGTATTTGATGGGCGCTGGTGAGGCTGCATTGATGGGCGTTGGTAAGGTTGCATTTGATGTACGCTGGTGAGGATGCATTTGATGGGTGCTTCATTAAATAGCTGGGGTTTACATGGGCAGGGGAAATGGGGTGGAGTCAGGGGTGGGGCCTAGGGTGTCAAATATCCTTGCACCAGCCCTGCATATATGTCTGCACATACACATATATACATACACACACACACACACACACACACACACACACACACACACACACACACACACACACACACACACACACACACACACACACATGCATGCATATATACATATAAATGAAATACTAATATAATATATTTACTATACCACTCCTGACCAGTAGAGCAGAGACAAACCTGTTTGTGAGGGGGGGTGGGAGCAGGGGTAAGAGAAAGGGGGGAAGGAGGGGTGGAAACAAACCAGAAATGGGCGTGTGATCTGTTATAACAAGGTGTAGGTGTCTAACTCCTCATTGAGTCCCCCTGGCGAGAGGGAATTTAGGGGATATATATCCAGAAAGTCTCCCGCTGGCAGAGTCATTTGAAATGCTCCGCAGCAGGCAAACCTCCGGTGATGGCCTCTATGACCCACACATTCAGGCCTTCAGTAGACTTTTGATGTTCAGTCAAAAAATGTCTTGGCACGCTATGCGCATCACATCCCTGTTTGATGAACCGCCTGTGCTTGCCTAACCGTTGGCGGAGGAGACGGATGGGTTCTGCCAACATATAGGAGGCCACAAGGACAGGTCAGACAGTATACTACATGATCACGAAAGCAATTCTGAAACTCTTTTATAGGGTAAGTTTTTGCTTTTGTAGAGAAGCTTTTTTGTCCATGCTGGCCAAATTTACACATGATGCATGAATTTTTCTTGCATTGAAACATGTCCACTAGTGAGATCCGGGGGGTGTAGGTGGTGGGACCTGGCTTGGGTTTGCGGATCTTACCCTAACATCCAAACCCAAAGTTTCCGACTGCAAGGCCAAAAAGCTCAAGAGCTGAATTGCACCAAGTAAGATCCGCAAACCCAAGCCAGGTCCCACCACCTACATGGGACAGACAGATATTCTTTGCGAAGCCTCAGCACAGGCAAAGAAACTGAAAGAAGATGTCTGCTGTTTCTGTGTTAGATGTAACAGTGGCATTGACTGTTGTCTTCCATTCCGGTGACAGAAAATTGCCACAACAAAGCATGTTTGCTAACTTTGCACTTTTGACATCTATAATACCCTTTCATATTGTGCTGAAATCTTGTTAATCAATATCTTTCAAATTCCAATTTCTAAGAAGTTGTTGCAGTCAGAGAAACTACAGTATATCCTTTAGATTCAGTGCCCTTCTCAAGACATGTCTTGTTCTTGAGTAAATAATATTCTGCAACTAAGAAACAAAGAAACAGGAGATTATATTGTTTGCTTTAAAATTACTTTTTTTTTTCTTTTTTCTTTTCTTCTTCTTCTTTTTTTTTTTTTTTTTACTAAATGATGGCACGATGTTCTTAAAGGGACACTGCCACATTTCCCTATTTATTTGTTATTTATAAACGGGGAATCCATAGCTTATTTAGAAAAATAACATATAAGTGGCATTGTGGGGTTGATTTACTAAAGGCAAATAGACTGTGCACTTTGCAAACAGCAGCTGTTCCAGAGCTTAGCAAATGAGCAGAAGCTCTGCTGACTTTCATCATCCAATCATGTGCAAGCAAAATGCATTTTTTTGTTTTGTTTTTTCCTTGCTCATGATTGGGTATTCTTTGCTCTGGAACAAGTGCAATTTGCAAAGTGCACAGTCATTTTGCCTTTAGTAGATCAACCCATGTTACTCATACTAAAGCCTAACTCCAAATATTACAATTTTTGAATTCCCCAATTTAAACTAAAAAGTTCCAAAATTTCCAAAGTAGTACCTGTTAAAACTCAAGCATTGCACTCCTCGTCCTCCTCTGTTTCTAGCTGCCATTCCTTTTCTAGGTTGTATGAGTCTCATGATTCTCAGCTTCATTTAACCCACTTCCTGTAAACTGACGATGTCAAGGACATGTCACGACAAGCTAAGTTCATCTTTAATTTAAAAATAAATAAGTGCAGGTAAAAAAAAGTGCATTTATTATTTAGTAAAACAGGAGCCTGCAATGTATTGCACCAGCAATGTGCAATGTCAGGCTCCTGCACACACTGCTTACAGCTCTGGACCTTTACCTTTGAATGGGCTGTCATTTTAAGAGCTGTAGGCAGTATGAATAAACTATGAGCATGCTCATCTGTGCCCCTGCATTTATTCAAAGTACAAGTCAGTCTGCCGTGGTGGGAGATGGGATTTGTAGTTTTTTTTTATTCACGTATTCATGTGAATGAGTGAAGCAACTCTATAGGTGGAGCCCCATGATAGCCAGGCCATTTTCAAAATCTGACACCTGATCAAGGGAGAAAAAACTCCCACCCGCTATCACACTGAAGGAGTAGTGAAAGGGTGAGAGATGGAATAAGAACATGTTACATGTTACAACCTAAATATGGGTACAACATGTTCCAAAAGGTGAACTTACCCTTCAAACAATAGACATGCATGTGCACAATTTCACAGCTTACACTTGCTGTAAATATTGATATGCTGGGAAGCCTTAAACCCAGTGCATTAGCGATACACATATTTTGGTTTAAAAAAAAAATTGACATTGAGGCGCATCTCTATTAAACTCCAGAATACAATGAGTAATACTGAAAGGTGTATCATCCCTTCTGGAGTAGTCAGAGATGTCTCTCAAAATTTCACTGATTTTACCATTATGAAAAACCCAGCCTTCCTCCTACTGTACCATTCCATTATCCACTCTAAAACTTGCAAGAACTCCATCCTTTACCACCACCTGAATGCTACTGTATCCTGCATCCATTTGAAATGAAGAGATCCCTCTCCCTCCTCGATATCCCTGTGGATGCATAAAGTAGAAGATATGAGACAAATGGAAGACATTATTATCTCTTCCCATAACAGACACAAGACATGTCAAACTATGTGGTTTTATTGAATTTGTTTGTTCTCAGAGGCAGACAAATCCTTGATCCACTGCTCCTAACCCAGTGCCAACCTGACTCCTCCCTATCACCTCCCCACCTGGTTTTCCTCTCTTTACTATACCCTTCATTCTGCTCTCAACCTCACATTATCTCTCATTTCTATACTTTCCTCCATTTATTACCCTTTCCCCCTAACATCTACCCCCAACACCTTCCCTTCTCCCTCCTATCCTACCTGTCTCACCTCCACACATACCCCCAATTAACAAATGATAAAAATTGGCCTAGAATTCAGTTGTTCTTTATCGTACATAATGGGACACAGAGCACCATAGTAATTACTATGTGGGTATATAGGCAACTTCAGGTGATGGACACTGGTATACCCAATACAGGAAGTTCACTCCCTATATAACACCCTCCTCCTACCAGGAGTACCTCAGTTTTTTTTCCAGTGTCTAAGGTGTTGATCACGAGTGAATATGTGCTCTGAGGAGCTCTAGGAGGGATCCATGCTGGATTTAAACAGCCTCCACAGACCGGATCCATCCAAAGTGCCACCGAGACCAAGGTGGATGGTACCTGGGCCTCATATACGAAGCAGAAGGTTTTGCCTGTAACATCTGCAGGGCTGGACCCCAGGACCCAGGACTTTGGCTATGCTACATTTCCTGGTGCTAATAGAGGTCCAAGGGAGTATAACCCCTATAAAAGGGACCAGGTCCTTGAAGGTGTGCTAAACACAGCCCACCATGATGGGTGAAGTTTGGATCTGTCTGTTACAGCAGTATCCTGCAGCGAGGATAAGGTAAGGGAAGAAGCCTAGGAACTGTAAAAAGTTCACCTATGGTTGTTTCTTCCATAAGTAAAATGTTGTTATGCCTTAAAATCTCCACTAGGGGGAGTGAATGCACATACTGTACCTCAATATGTCGCTTCTCAGCAGCTCAGTGTCCAGCTAAAACAGCATGTGTGTGGTCTTAGCAACAGGGCAGATTTTTTTTTAATCAGGAACAAAGTTTGCAGCACCTTTTTTTTCAGGTCAAAGCACATGTTCTTCTCCCCTCAGAGGGAACTAATGGGGTACAAACAGTGGTTGGGCGGCATGTGGTGGCAGGTTCCCTGTGTCTTTTTTTTATATATATTCCCCACATGGCCATACAATTTATCGCCAGCCCTGTCCATATGACGACAAGCAGCCTCTTCTATGGGTCTGCACAGACCCGAATGCCATCTGCACGCACAGACCGCTGTCAATTTAAAACAAGGAGAGGGGCGGGTTAGTGGGGTGTGTGGCTTAGACATGGCGCCGTGTGTGGATTGTAGCGTCCACCTGGAGTACACGGCCCAGGCGCCAGGGACGCAGCACATCTGAGGCTTTTAAAAAGACGCTGTTCATTGACAGAACATCTCTATCAGATAAACAACTGAAGAGATAGAAATCTGACACAGGAGCACTGGGGCACGTAAAGGATATATACAGGCATTTCCAGTACAGCAAACACATTGTTACTCAGCACCAAGCTGAACTTTATATAGCGGCATTATATTGCTAGACTACTGCTCAGCAAATAGTGCATTTACTTAGTGCTTTTGTGCTTAGCGCTATGACTTCCAAAAGTGACACCACACAAAAGGTACCAAAAATTCCACCCCCAGGCACTGGCAACTCCAGTAGTGCCTCCACACTGTCATCCTCTCCTGATTTACCAATTGTGGCAAGCCAGGGTGAGTCATTAGAACCAATTGGTGGTGCATCTGCTTCTCACATCTCAACCCCTGTATTCGTGACTAAAGATGCATTTTCCTCCACCCCTTAGGGCCTAGAAGGAAGATTAGTGGCTTTAATCACATCCTCCATCCAAAGGGATAGGAAGTGTGTTAGATCCCCCTCCCCCACCTGAGACCCCCTACCAAGGGGACAGTGGGTACAGGATGAGGTGTGACCCTCAGGCGATCAGGAAGAAAGGCAAACTGATGACTTCTCTTCAAAGGAGAAAACAGTGGATGAACCTTTTTCAGCCTCACAATCTGAGAAATTGCTGGTACAAACTCTTAGCCCTTGTACACACGGTCGGAGAATCCATCGGAATGTGTCCTATCGGACCGCGTCGTCGGATAATCTGACTGTGTGTGGTATGCATCGGACTGATTCCGTCCGAATATCCGTCTGACCCAATTTTCCAATATGTTGGAAATATTTCCTGACCAACTGGTTTGATCGGACATACTCCGATCATGTGTAGCGAATTTTGATCGGACCAAGTGCCACGCATGCTCAGATCAAATTCCTACATCAAAGCTATTGGCTACTAGCCTGAATGTAGTCCCAAAATTACGTCATCACGTTCTGAAAGATCGGATTTTTCGACAACTTAGTCTGACCGTGTGTATGCAACAGTTTTGGACACAATCCGTCGGACTAAATCCGACGGACAAAATCAGACGGATTTGGTTGGCAGAATCTCCCACCGTGTGTACAGGGGCTTAGGCTCCATGCACACTGAAGCTCAAAAAAGCTTTTTCTGCACACCAAATTGCTGGCAGAAAACGCTGGTTGAAAAACATGCTTTTAACAGCGTTTCGTACTAGCATTCATGAGCGTTTTTTAGCATTAGCGTTTATGGACGTTTTCAATAAAAATACACAGAGGGCACTCCAAAAATCCCACAGTGCATTGAAAAAATAGAATGCTGAACACTAATTAACGCGTGTTTATGAGCGTTTATAAGCGTTTATGAGCGTTTATCGGCGTTTGTTGTTTTTTGGCGGTGAAAAACTGCCCTTGAACGCGAATTTCTGGCGTTCAGAAAAAAGCCCATAAACTCCACTGCTCATTAAAGCTAAAAAACTTACATGTGTGCATGGACACATAGGCTAACATAGAGTGGAGTTTATGGGCTATTAAAAAAAACGCCCAAACTCCAATAAACTGCAGTTTATGAGCTCCAGTGTGCATGGAGCCTAACGGAGACAGTTCGTTCCTCTTTCAAGTACCCCTAACAGAGTTAGCTGAAAGTTCTGTCTCTTCTTTAGGTTCCTTAAAACCTTTACTGCCATTTCATGTTTCCTGTACATGCATTACTAGAAAAACATATTTATGCTGAATGGAATCACCCAGATAAGCACTTTCTCCCTCCAAAGAGATTCTCAGCTCTCTATCCTATGGAGAAAAATTCACCAAAAAATTGAATGTACTAGCAGTTGATGCTGTGATTTCCAGTGTGAATAAAAGTCCAACTTGCCCGGTAGACAATGCACAAATGCTTAAAGATCCAACAGGTAAAAGGTTGGAATTTCTGTTAAAATCCTCTTTTTCCTTGGCAGAGGCCATTATAGAGGCCTGCAGTCGCTGCAATAGGCATCTCCAGTCCCTAAAGGACCAGTTTAGACAGGCCTTTAAGGAGGTCCCCGCACAACCAAAGGCATTATGTTTTGCCATAGACACTGTCAGGAAAGGTTCCCTCCGCTGGTAATATCGGTCATTTGGCGTGCAGTACTGAGATCCATCAGCAGGTGTCTCCTGGCAGTTTGGAGTTGTCAGAAGAGCTTTTCCCTACTGGAATTATGTCATCATTGGGCCGCAGTACTGCCGTCCACCAGCGGAGGAGTCCTGGCACTGTGGAGCAGGTATTACCTTAAATCAGGCGTCACATGACTTTGTTAGCAGCTATAGTATAACTACCAGGCAAGTGCACACACGCCTTGCCCTGGTATTGTCCTTGTGCCCTGATATGTAGCCTCTTTATATGTTAGCCTGATTTTGATCCTGAACCTGAACCCTGATTCCTGATTCTTGTATCCTGGACCTGTTTGTATCTGCTCCTGTATCCCTGAATCCTTGCCCTGCAGTCTAATCCCTCCATCTTGTTCCCTGTCTGTTTACTCCTGACCCCCATCTACTGATCTCCTGTTTATGACCCTGGCCTTGCCTGGCTTGACTACGATTCTGGTACTCCCTTTTGCTACATATGCTGGTTAGTTTATTATCACTGTTTGGTTGTTTGGTTTGTTCACTCAGTTTGTATTGGTGGTGTGTTCACATTTATATGCATTTATTTTAATAAATTTACTTTCACCTATTTATGTCTGGTTCACTCTGTCGCAGTCACACAGTTCTGTTCACATCTAGTTTATGACAGATGCCATGAAAGACTCTATTCAACAGGCGTCCCACCTTGCGCTTGTGCTAATACACATTCGTAGGATCCTATGGTTAAAAAATTGGTCAGCCGAAGCACCTTGCAAACAGCTTCTGACTAGTTTCCCTTTTCATTGGGATCAACTATTTGGGGATGATTTGGACAAATACATCCAAATTATTTCTAGTGGGAAGAGTACTCTTTTTCCAGTCAAAAGAACATATAAACGTCCTTCATTTAAGCGGAATATTTCCCCTGCACCAGGGGCACCTGGTGCAGTGGCGATGGCCTCAGACTCTAGAGGAAAGCCTCAGGGTCAAGCCCAGGCACAGAAAAAGACCTGGGGCCGGAAATCTTCAAAGCAGAATTCTAAAGCCTCATTATGAAGAGGTGCCCCCTTGCCAGAGTGGGGAGAAGACTTCTGCAATACTCAGAAGTCTAGCAAGAGGAAATTCAGGACAGATGGGTCATCTCCACGGTGCCTCTAGGATACAGACTAGAATTTTGTGAGTTTCCTCCGTCTTGTTTTCTGAGATCAAACGTTCCCAAAGATCCAGGGAAAAGGCAATCTCTGTTTCGTGCATTAGACCGATTACTGGCTCAGGGGGTGATCATGCAGATCCCCGCAGAAGAGCAAGGTTTGGAGATATCAGACCCATTCTAGATCTTAAAAATCGAAATCAGTTCCTGAAAATCCACTCCTTTTGCATGGAGTCAATCAGGTCAGTAGTTTCTATCCTCCAAGGAGGAGAACTTATGGCGTCTATCGACATCAAGGATGCATATCTGCATGTACCTATATTTCCTGCTCACCAAAGGTTTCTGCAGTTCGAAGTAGAACACCAGCACTTTCAGTTTGCAGCCTTGCCCTTCCTTAAAACCACTAAAAAGGATGGAGTACTTGGGTCTGATCATAGACACAGCCCAGAAAAAGGTGTTCTTGCCTCAGGTAAAAATCAACTCCATAAGAGAGCTAGTATGGATGGTCAGGTCGAAAGAAGATCCTTCCATTCGCCTTTGCATGAGGTTGTTAGGAAAAATGGTGGCTTCAATTGAAGGGGTTCCCTATGCCCAGTTCCAATTGAGACTGTTGCAAAACAGTATCCTGTCTGCTTGGAACAAAATGATTCAAGCTTTAGACTTGCAAATGCTGCTGTCCCCAAGGGTGTTCCAAAGCCTCAGTTGGTGGTTACTAACCCAGAATCTGCTGAAAGGAAAATGCTTCAGACCAGTTATCTGAAAAGTGGTAATGAAAGATGCCAGCCTTTCAGGCTGGGAAGAAGTACTATAGAAGACAACTGTCCAGGGACAGTGGTCAAGAACCGAATGAGCCTTGCCCAGCAATATCCTAGAGATTTGGGCAGTGCGTCTGGCTATGAAGGCCTGGATTTTCAGGTTACTGAATTGTCCTGCCAGAATCCAATCTGACAATGCCACAGTTGTGGCCTATATCAATCACCAAGGGGGCACTTGGGCAGAAAGGAATGTCAGCAGACTTCGTTCCTGGAGTAGAGAATTGGCAGGCAGACTACTTTGCGTCACCAGCAGTTATTCCCGAGGGAATGGTCACTTCACCCCGACATTTTTTGGGCTCTTTGCCAAAGATGGGGGACTCCGGATGTAGATCTTCTGGCGTCCAGATTCAACATGAAGTTGGTCAACTTTGTACCCAGGACAAGGGATCCACTCGCTTGCGGAACAGATGCCTTGGTGACACAGTGGGATCAGTTCTCACTGATTTATGCATTCCTACCCTATTCAGTTGCTGCCACGACTTCTTTGCAGGATCAAGCTGGAAAGAAAGCCGGTAATTCTGGTAGCCCCAGCATGGCCCAGAAGGTCATGGTATGCAGGAATCGTAAAGATGGCGGTGGAGGATCCATTGTACCTTCCACTACGGCCAGACATGCTCTCACAGGGGCCGATATTCCATCCTACCTTACGAATGCTAAATTTAACGGCTTGGCTATTGAGACCCACATTCTGAAGAAACGTGGGCTTTCCGGGTCAGTTATCTCTACTTTGATTAATGCAAAGAAGCCAGCTTCCAGAACTTTATATTATAGAGTCTGGAGGGCTTATGTTTCCTGGTGTGAATCCAAGGGTTGGCACCCTCGGAGAAATATCATAGGCAGAATTCTTGCCTTTCTACAATTAGGGGTAGAGATGAAGTTGGCCTTGAGTACTATTACAGGCCAAGTCTCAGCTTTATCAGTCTTATTTCAAAGGCCGCTTGCTACACATTCTTTAGTCTGAGGTTTTATGCAAGAGGTGATGTGGATTAATCCGTCAGTTAAATCAACCTTGAGCCCTTGGGACTTGAACTTAGTTTTGTCAGTGTTACAAAAACAGTCATTTGAACCAATACAGCATATTCTCTTAGTCCTTTTGACAAGGAAGCTGGTGTTCTTGGTTGCTATATCCTCAGCAAGGAGGGTTTCGGAATTGGCTGCTCTTTCTTATAAAGAGCCATACTTGATTATTCCTGCATAGGTGTGAACCAGGCCTTACTGATGCATTCATGAATTATTGAGAACTGCATTATTTAGTGTTTTTAAATCTAACTGGAGTTCAGATGTGGCTATGGAACTGTGGCATTCTCCTATAACAATTATCAGTAAATAACTTAAGTGCAATAAGCATCAAGAGCAATATTTCCATAGCAAGGACACATTTCCCCTAGTGTGGTGTTGCTATTTCATATAAAGCATCATCTTGTGAGTTGTATGGAAATTTGCCTTGGAGCAATATTGACTGAAGTCATCCATGAGAAGATTAATAGCTTATTGATTGTGTAATGTCATTAATTGACATTGATGTAACAAGGCACAGTCTAAGCAAATTTAATGCAAAATCTTAGGACAGCATATTATCGAAAGGTGTTTAATTCCCAAATTAATAAAGTAATTAGTCTGTGATTATCAATTAGCTTTATTTGAAAATACAAGCAGAAACAATAGGCTGGGACATATTCTTCTCCTTGATTATATTCTATTTTGTCATCACCCAGTAAAAAGTATTTTTTGCTTCCAGTGCTTGAGTTTGCATTTTAAAGAGATCCTACGAACGCCTATGGAGGGTAAAATAACAGGGGCACTGTAATGGTGCCTCTACTGTAGCTTTTACTTCATTTGGAGATTAATTAGGGCTGAGGATGTCCATCCTGATCTATGTCTGGTTGGGACAGTGCTGGGTGTGTGGGCAACTAAGTACCAGTGCTCTTGCAAAGGAGCAAGGGGTCTGAGTCACATGATCCTGTTTACCTAGAAATACTGGGTATGTCACATGTCACTTTGCTTCCTCCCCTAAGCTTAGAGTACAGACTAGTGGCGGGGGAGGGGGGGGGGGGTTTAAGGGAACGGTAAGCTTGAGCCACTGTGGGGGCTGACATTAAACTGAACCTGTTAATTTACCCTGCATAGGCTTTAACCACTTGAGCTCTGAATGGTTTTACTTCCTTCATGATCAGGGCATTTTTTGCCATTCAGCACTGCGATATTTTAACTGGCAGTTGCGTGGACATGCAACACTGTACACAAATCAAATTCATATAATTTTTTTCACACAAATAGAGCTTTTTTTTGGTGGTATTTGATCACCACAAAGTTTTTTATTTTTTGCAATATAAAAACAAAAATATATTCTAGGCCTGTAATTCTTAGAAATAATTCACTTAAATCCGTCCAAAGAAGAGTCTAATAGACATCCCGGGTATGATAAAATTCGAAATATGAAATCATAAATTATAATATAATATATATATATATATATATATATATATATATATATATATATATATATATATAAACTATAAATAATTATAACAAATAATAATATAATAATAATAAAAAATATTCAATAATGTAATCAAATCGAAAACACTGAAATATGTGAGTTGCAGAATTGTCGCTGTCATTACTTTTAGTGTTTGATGACGAATTTCCCCACAAATTACTATCGCTCAATTCTAGTGATTCTAATTTATTATTGCTGTTTTCTAACTGGTCTATAACCACTTTTGATGTAAACTGATATTTTTTGGTTGCTATAAAACAAACCACTAGGGACAAAGGGGATGTGTAATTATTTGATACAGTATACTGTAATCTGTAAGATTACAGTATACTGTATCTATACTGTGTTTTTTACTTTTTGAATTTGGGCACCGAACTCCGTCCTCGTGCATCGCAACGCTCGTAGGGAACGGAGCTCGGCACAGTGACAGATCAGGCAAGACGGCGGCTCGCTGACCACAGCGGGGAGACATCACTGGATCCAGAGGACAAGGTAAGTAACCCCTACATGGATCCTGCGATGGTATCCCGAGTCTGGCTCGGGTGAGATATCATTACCATAGGCGACATTCCCGAGCCAGACTCGGGATACCATCGCAGGATCCATGTAGGGGTTACTTACCTTGTCCTCTGGATCCAGTGATGTCTCCCCGCTGTGGTCAGCGAGCCGCCGTGTCTTGCCTGATCTGTCACTGTGCCGAGCTCCGTTCCCTACGAGCGTTGCGATGCACGAGGACGGAGTTCGGTGCCCAAATTCAAAAAGTAAAAAACACAGTATAGATACAGTATACTGTAATCTTACAGATTACAGTATACTGTATCAAATAATTACACATCCCCTTTGTCCCTAGTGGTTTGTTTTATAGCAACCAAAAAATATCAGACTCGGGAATACCGCCAGGGAGATTAAGTATCCAATGAGGTTTATTTACTAAAGCTGGAAAGTGCAAAATCAGGCTTACTTCTGCATAGAAACTAATGAGCTTCCAGGTTTTATTACCAAAGTTTAATTGAACAAGCTGGGGTTAGAAGCTCATTTGTTTCTATGCAGAATTTAGCCTGATTTTGCACTTTCTAGCTTTAGTAAATAAACCCCATTGTGTACTTAAAAGTGGGGTATGCCTGTAATGCAAACTTACATTTTTTGTAACAAATAAACATTTCACACAGGGTCCAATCATAACACTGGTGTCTTAATGCATTAATGAAGGAGATAGCAAAAGCTGTTTTCTTATTTATAGAACTCAACCTATCCAAAACTGAGCTCATGATATTTCCTCCCTCATGTGCCTCTTTCCCTGATTTCTCAATGGCTCAACTATTAACTCGTCCCCCCATGCCAAGGTCCTAGGTGTAATCCTGGACTCTGACCTATCCTTTCGGCCCCACATCCATCAGCTGTCTAGAGCTTGCTGCCTCAACCTTTGCAACATCTCAAAGATATGCCCCTTCCTAATCAACACCGCAAAGCTTCTAATCCACTCCCTGGTCATCTCTCCTCTCGACTACTGCAACAACCTCCTCATTGGCTTACCTTTAAATAGGCTATCCCCCCTTCAGTCCATCGTGAATGCTGCTGCCAGGCTCATCCACCTCACAAACCACTCGATGTCTGCTACCCCTCTTTGCCAATCCCTGCATTGGCTGCCACTCAACCAACAAATTCAATTCAAGATACTAACCATAACTTAAAAAGCCATCCACAACTTCCCCTCAGCTACATCACTAAGCTGGTCTCAAAATACTAAACCAAATTCTTCTCTTCATTCCTCCCAGGACCTCCTGCTCTCCAGCTCTATTAAATAGAAAAAGCAGTGCAGCGCTGGATAAGAACTCTAATAACCACTTTGTGCCCTGTGGACGTCCTGGGACGGCCTCGACTTTCCGGGGTTAAATCTGAATGATGCCTGAGGCTACAGACATCATTCAGATATCGGCATTTTCAGCAGGCGATTCCCTGCACCATAAGAATGATCATAGTGGCTGTTCCACCGCTTGATCGTTCTTACGGGCGGCGGGAGGGGACGTCCCCCCTCCCGCCGACCTCCGGAGTTTCCATCGGTGAGTCGGACACAGGATCCGCCGTCTCCGCATAATGATAATAGAGATTTCCGGTGGACCAGATGGTCACCGGAGTCTCTATGATCGTTCGGAGGCCGGGCACGATGTTATGACGTCACCCCCGGCATCTGCATTCAAATAACGGCGCCGCTTCAGCTGGGAAGCCATGATCCTTTTTTTATTTTTTTATTTTAGGCTTCCCAGCCTAGAGGTGAGATGTGGGGTCTTATTGACCTCATATCTCACTGTAAATAGGTCCGATCATGCCATATTCCTATTACAAGGGATGTTTACATTCCTTGTACTAGGAATAAAAGTAATCAATTTATTTATATTTTTTAAAGTGTCAAACTAAAAAAAAATAAAAGTAAAATTATCAATAAAAAAAAAAAAATTGAAAGCGCCCCTGCCCCCGTGAACTTATACGCAGAAGCGAACGCATACATAAGTCCTGCCCACATATGAAAACGGTGTGCAAACCACACATGTGAGGTATCGCCGCGAACATTAGAGTGAGAGCAATAATTCTAGCCCTAGACCTCCTCTGTAACACAAAACATGTAACCAGTGAAAAATTTTAAAATGTTGCCTATGGGGATTTTTAAATACCAAAGTTTGGCGCCATTCCACAAGCACGTGCAGTTTTGAAGCATGACATGTTGGGTATCTATTTACTCGGCATATCTTCATCTTTCACATTATGCAAAAAAATTGGGCTAACTTTACTGTTTGTTTGTTTTTTAAAGCATGAAATTGTTTTTTTTTTCTGAAAAAAAGTGTTCGAAAAATTGCTGCACAAATACCGTGCGAGATAAAAAGTTGCAACAACTGCCATTGTATTCTGTAGGGTTTTTTCTAAAAAAACATATATAATGTTTGGGGGTTCTATGTAATTTTCTAGCAAAAAAATATTAATTTTACATGTAGGAGAGAAATGTCAGAATTGGCCTGGGCGCGAAGTGGATAAACAATATATATATCAAATATAATACCATAAGCAATACATTTACAATAAAACATTAATGTACAAAATCAAATGTGAAAGAACCCTGAATTGAAAATAGTCCATGTGTGTTGAAGTGAAAAACAACCATCAAAACAATGTCCAAAATAAACAATATATTTCCAAAATACGTGCATGTACACACAAAATTGTGATCATAAAGTGTTCATAAGTAAAAGTGTCCAAATAAAGAATATTAGGAGTATTTTGCTGGTAGATCTATATTTTCCATCACTAGTGTTGCCCGTCACCTTACAATAAGCAATGGAGACTTACCGGAAAGCCTGTGACCACCCTTGTTCAGGGGGGTCAAAACAGGCTTAGAAGAGGGAAACCAGGAACGCTGTATGGAATTGCAGGGTTATCACTTCCAGATGGCCCGTAGACAGCACTGAGTGACGCCTTCCAGAACGCACTTGCATGTAAGCAACCCTGTGTAAAAACAAAGTAGGTGCCTCCATAACGCTCAATAAGTTCACCATAAAGGATATGGAAAGGGAAGGAAATCCAATAGTGCAGAGATTCCTTTAAAAGTTTATTAAAGTGCCCAACAAATTCCAATTGTATAAAATAACTCCTTGCAAGGATAAGATAAAAAGCTCCGCTTGTATCGATGAAATGTGCCGACCCTACGACCATTTTGTCACAACTGACATCATCAGGGGTACCCCTGATGATGTCAGTTGTAACGAAACGGTTATCCCTGTATATAAATTACAGCGTGAAGTCTTTTGTGGTATTTGTAGATGAGGCTCTTTATCTTCTCCGATGGTAAAGCTGCCCCTTCCTCTAGGCAAAAAGCCTCCAGTTCCTGTAAATTCTTGGGCTGTCTTGCATGAACTGCACATTTGAAATCTCCCCAGAGTGGCTCAATGATATTGAGGTCAGGAGACTGAGATGGCCACTCAAGAACCTTCACTTAATTCTTCTGTAGCCAATGAAGGGTCGATTTGGCATTGTGTTTTGGATCATTGTCATGTTGGAATGTTCAAGAACGTCCCATGTGCAGCTTCCTGGCTTATGAATGCAAATTTTCCTCCAGTATTTTTTGATAAATACTGCATTCATCTTGCCCTCAGTTTTGACCAAATTTCCTGTGCCCTTGTAGCTCACACATACTCAAAACATCAGCGATCCCCCTCCGTGTTTCACAGTAGAAATGGTGTACCTTTCATCATAGGCCTTGTTGACTCCTCTCCAAATGTAGCGTTTATGGTTGTGGCCATAAATCTCAATTTTGGTCTCATCACTCCAAATGACTTTGTGCCAGAAGGTTTGAGGCTTGTCTCTGTGCTGTTTGGCCTATTGTAAGTGGGAGACATTTGCATAATGATGGCTTTCTTCTGGCGACTCGACCATACAGCCCATCTTTCTTCAAGTGCCTCTTTATTGTGCATCTTGAAACAGCCACACCACATGTTTTCAGGGTCCTGTATTTCACCTGAAGTTATTTGTGGATTTTTCTTTGCATCCCGAACAATTTTCCTAGCAGTTGTGGCTGAAATATTAGTTGGTCTACCTGACCGTGGTTTGGTTTCAACAGAACTCCTCATTTTCCACTTCTTGATTAGAGTTTGAACACTGCTGATTGGCATTCTCAATTCCTTGGATATCTTGTTATATCCCTTTCATGTTTTATACAGTTCAACTAGCTTTTCCTGCATGTCCTTTGAAAATTCTTTTGCTTTCCCCATGACTCAGAATCCAGAAACGTCAGTGCAGCACTGGATGAAAGATGCAAGGTTCTGTCAGGAGTCCAGAAACTTGTTGACCTTTTATACACACACACTAATTACAAGCAAACAGATCACAGGTGAGGATTGTTACCTTTAAAGAGGAAGTAAACCCTGATGAGTTTACTTCCTCTTTCATTCCCTGCAAAGGCAAAGCATAATGGACTACTATGCATCGCATAGTAGTCCATTATGTGTCACTTACCTGACACAGGAGCCAGCAAAGTCGCCGCAGTCCCCTGTATTCCGCCGCATCCATCTTGTTGGTGGTGTCTCGCAGCTCCGCTGCTGTCATTCGGCGAAGCCGTCACTCCCGCGCATGCGCACGGGAGTCGACACGCGCGGCAGCTCCATTCTTGGAAATGCCGCGCTCAGTGCGCCTGCGCGCCGCTGTCTACGGCGCATGCGCCGTAGACAGCGGTGCCCGTTTTCGGGAAAATATCTCCTAAACCATATAGGTTTAGGAGATATTTCTTGGACCTACAGGTAAGCCTTAATATAGGCTTACCTGTAGGTCAAAGTGGTTTGTAAGGGTTTACAACCACTTTAATAGCCATTCAAACCCCTTTGTGTTAACTTGTGTGCAAGTTATCAGGCCAAAATCTCCAGGGTATGTAAACGTTTGATCAGGGTCATTTGGGTAGTTTCTCTTGTCATTATGATTTAAAAAGAGTAAACACAGTTGATTGATAATAAATGGCTTCAGCCAAACATGAACAATGAGTGAAAAAAACATTTCTGTGTTATTCATATTTTCTGAAAAATGGCCAAGAAATCATAAATTCTGCCAGGGTATGTAAACTTATGAGCACAAATGTGTGTATGTGTATGTATGTATGTGTATATATATATATATATATATATATATATATATATATATATATATATATATATATACAGTATACACAGACATAAATATTGTTTAGTTACATATTTATTTGAAATTCATGTCCATTAGCTTATTTAACATACAGCCATTATAAAATGGATTCAGACTTGAACTGCTTGTCCTTGATAAATAACCTTTTCAGCATATCTTTTTTCACAGATAAACATGATCTGTCACATGAAGTATTTACATCTATTGTACCCACAGCAGGCTTCTAATAATATAAAACATGGTAAAAAAAGATATGCTAAAATAAGTTAGATTTACAGCATCCTACAGTCATATGTATTCGTTTTGGCGCTTCTAGTTAAATTATATTTTGATAATTTACTAGTGAAAAGAGTTTCTGGCTTGTGAGAAATTGAAATTGTGTTCTCACACAGCAGTGGCTTATGGGTCAGTAAATGGAACCACAGGTTTTGCACTAGTTATTCAGAGACAATGGTAGTGGTTATGACCCTCTTTTCTTTCTAGTTTCCTACAACAATCTGAAGTAAGCAACAAACACAATCGAGCTGGTTTTAATTTAAGCCATGGGCACCTTTAAGCTGGGTTCACGCCACTGCGGGAACCAGCATCCAATTCATAATAGCAGGAGATTTTGACTGGCTCTCTATGGAGCCGGTCCACATATCTCCCCAGCAGGTCCGGTGCGTTTTGCACAAAAACGCTGTGCGTCTTTTGGTCCATTGGTCTGTTGGTCTGTTCCAGGTCCAAATTCATCCCAAAAATCGGGCTGAAATCGGACCTCAAACGGTGAACCAGGACACATCGAACCCCTGCTGTGCGATGGATCCGGCGATGGTGTGAACCCGGCCTAACACCTTATTTCTCTCTGATACCAATTCCATCTTAGAATTATTTTTTGGGTGGACCTAAACTTAAGAAGTGAAGAGTTGCGAATTTAGAGTGAACATCTAGAAATGCTGATTGTGCCTAATAATTACAAAAATATGCCATACGTTTAGAATTTCTAAAAAAACTGCCTGACATGACTATGACCTGGCCTTTCTTGTTCCCTCATAGTGGTGTAAAATCTAAGTTTTTATGTGGCTTTGTGACTTTAAGAGCTAATTCACTCTAACGCTCCAACAAAGTCACTTTGGGCAGCATTGCTGCCATGGTGCATCACACCATGTGCACTACACATGCTACATATCGCTGTGCATACCAGAGTGAGAGTAATAATTCTAGCATAGGATGTCCTCAGTAACACTATACCTATGGTGACCTATAGGGGCCTTTTAAAATGTCGCCTATAGAAAATATAGGGTACTGAAGTTTGTTGCCATTTCACAGACACTCACAAATTTAAGGTTTAATATGTTGGGTATCTATTTACTTGGCGCAACCACATCCTTTATCAAAAATCTGGGCAGTTTATTGCATTTGTTTGCCCTAAAATTCACTTTAGTGTGTTTTTTTACTGAAATTCTGAATTTCCTAGGCCTCTACGATAATATCAAGCGACATAAAAAATATGTACTAACAATATTTTATTCTCTAGTGTCTGCTTTCAAAAAATATATATTGTTTGGGGGTTTTATGTAATCTTCAGGCCTATAATGATTTTTTAAACATGTGTCCAAAAAAATTCAAAAATGGCTCTGGCAGTAAAAGGGTTAAAGGATAAGTTCACCTTTTAAGGAAAAATAATCAGTGCACATATTTTTTTCAGGACTAAAAATATGCATTTATTATTTTTTCCTGCAGGAGCTTGGAAAGCCTTGCCTGATCAGTGGATCAGGGGTGCAATGTCAGGCCTCTGCCGACTTCTGAAGTACCTTCATGCAGGCTGTCTGTTAAAAGCTTTAGGGCTTGTGAATGAACAATGATGAGAGCACTTCCGGGTTTTATTGTCAAAGCTTAATTGAACAATCCGAAGTTAGAAGCTGACTAGCTGCCATGCACAGCTGCACCAGATTCTGAGTGCTCCAGTTTTAGTAAATCTACCCCTATGTGTCAGCAAAAATCCCCCCCAAAAAAACTGAACACTAATCTGCATGATTACCAACTAAGCAAAAATTCCCCCTCCTCCCAGTACTAATCCGCCGCCCTGTTGAAAATCCTTTGCACCCTATCCACCAACCA
Organism: Lithobates pipiens; assembly: GCF_037356315.1. Lineage (NCBI taxonomy): Eukaryota > Metazoa > Chordata > Amphibia > Anura > Ranidae > Lithobates > Lithobates pipiens. The sequence continues at coordinate 49,075,064 of NW_027507784.1, forward strand.
AATCCCCCAAGCAAAATCCCGCTACTCCTAAAATTTCCCCTCCAAGTACACATGCCTCCCCCCCACATCCCTTCCCAGAACAAATTCCCCCCAATCACCCCTCCTAGCACAAATCCCCCCATAAATTCCCCTCCTAGCACAATCCCCACCTTCATACCACATCATCTCTTCTAGCACAAAACCCCCCAATTCCCCATCCTAGCACTAATCCTCTTCACCAATTCCCCCTCCCAACACACATCCCCCTAAAGCACCACTCCTAACATACACACCCCAAATTTCTCCTCCTAAAACCATTCTTACCCCCTGCAAACCCCCCCCCCCCCCCAAATTCCCCCTTCCAACACAATTTTTTTTTCCTTGGGAGAGTGCACGTGATCAGCACAGGGCCAATCAGCACTGTCCAAACAGAGGGTCAGGGGTCCTGCATCTTAATAAGACAGTCAGAGCAGATTGAAAACTCCTCCTACAAGCTTTAACCAGACCCTGGTAGAAGTCACAAGACTACTACAGTATATACTGCTGATGAGTAAAAGGTATTTATCAGTTTACATTTACAAAAATAATTGTATTTTCATATTCTGTGTTTTGTTGGAGACTAGGCATAATGAATGCAGGGTCCTGCGTTTAGTAACACTTTAAAGGGGAGCTATACTTCCACTCATTGGAACCCTCCCCCCCTCCGGCGCCACAATTTCAGGGGGGAGGGGGGTGCAGATACCTGTATAGTACAGGTATTTGCACCCACTTCCGGCATAGATATCCGCAGAATCTGCGGATATTTACACCACTTCCTGCGGGTCCCCCACTGTCTACTGGGAAACACACAGAACCCAGAGACAGCGGGGACCATCCTTATTGCGCAGCGCGACTCGCGCATGCGCAGTAGGGAACCGGGAAGTGAAGCCGCAAGGCTCCACTTCCTGATTCCCATACCCAAGATGGCGGCGGCAGCACCCGAGAGCCGACCAAGAGATCGGCTTCAGGTGTCGACATCGCGGGCGCCCTGGTCAGGTAAGTGTCCTTATTTTAAAAGTCAGCAGCTGTAGTATTCGTAGCTGCTGACTTAAAAAAAAAAAAAAAAACGGCGGAACTCCCACTTTAAAGCGTTGACATTGCAAACCTGCTGATTGCCCATACCTTAAATTCTGATGGGGAAGGGGAAAATTTGGCCCTGGAGATACACAGAGAAAATATTTTTTTATCTCAAAACAACATGTCCGTCTATGTTTGCCATCACATTTCTGCAGTTTAATAATAAATCCAAACTCTTGGTGGAGTTTTCAACTAACAGCCCCCTTAGTGACAGATTTAGTAACTTAAAACAACCATAAAACAAGAATTATATTACAGACTGTGTTCCAACATCGCATTATGAACAGATACCAGTAGCTTTTAAAATGATTTAAACTCCCCGAGCACTGTGGAGCTGATCTGTTTTTACGATTGCATATCTGGTAATTTTCTGAATTAAATTTTTTACCGTAAATAATAAATGTAGTGTTAATTGACTTCTATTATTTGTGTTTTAGATGATAAATATCCAGCATTAAAATAACAGTGGAAAATGATTCATGTGGAGTCAAAAACCTGTACGGCTATTTTGTGGTTCTGCTTAAATTTGTATGCATTTCCGTAAAGAAATTATACAATCTTGGCAGTACTCCCATTGGTTTTTCCGAGGAACACAAATATTTTATAAATTGGCCCCAATGTGTTTTATTGAGTGTGAACTTCTCCTGCCTGACTGACATTGCTTCAGACAGTTCTCCACAATTACAATCGCATCAGAACATCGAGTTGAATTATTGACATTGACATATGAGTCAACATGTACCATCACCAAGTATTATTGGCAAGTTTTTTATTTTTATTTTCTTGACAACCCTGGCCTATTCCATGAATACCCTAAACAAAAATCCTTGTTCAAAGACAATCTTCCCATGTCACAGTGCAGCTGGCCTCATAAGTATATGCATGTGGTGTGCATGTGATACCTTGACTGCAACAGATTAGTAAATAACTGATTATATTTTATTTGTTAGCTCAATTTCTCACTGCTGAGGAGTTTATTTATTCCATTGCATGCATCACTTGTCTGAGGTAAATTCTATTATGTGGTGCTGTCGTTATTCTATAGGAGGCAGAACTGGAAAATATACACAGACATAATTGTTAATGCTATGCCATACCTATCACTCAGTGGAGGAAAGGAAAATAAATAATGAGATCATAGCATAATTGCACTAAGCATAACAATATTAAACAATAATGAACTATATATAGGTTTGTCAACAATACATTAAGCAATCTATTTCATATCCAGTGTTTTTCCCATAAAAAAATATATGTTTTCGACTTTTTAAAAAAATCTTTTGTTGCACATCAGCAGCCTCTTTGCATCCCTTTTCTGTCAACATGCATGCATGCCAGCTCGGGGCGGAGCTCCTGGTGGTGACAACAGTGAATGCAAGGTGCATTGGCATAGCCGCTTGTAATCAGCTGTGGCTGGGTGACAGTGCAGGTAAACAATTGGGAGGGAGACAAAAAGCATTGTAAACCTGTATTAGGAAACTGCAGATTAAAAAAAATTGAAAATAGTTTTTCTATTTTTTTTTTTTAACATGTTAACCCATATTAAATTTTTGTGATTGGGTTTAGATCTACTTTCATGACAATGATGACTGATAAAAGTTCATGGCTCAAATCAGTATGCAAGTTCTGTGTCCTCCATCACTACTACCAATTCTGTAAAACCACAACAGCCAAAGTTACAGCTACTACTAAAACAAATAACTCTACTGTTCGTAAAACTATTCTTCTGCTACTACCATTACCACTATTGCTGGTAGTACTAATATCTACTGCTTCTAACTCATAAGTTACCACTCTTATTGCTACTACCTCTTAACTACTACCGCTACAACTACTCAACTCCTTTGTTTACTATCACTAGAACTTTGTTTCTATTTGGTAGCGCAATTATATATATATTGGTATCACTAGAACTATCTGTCAGGAGCATGTAGCATTTCTGGTCCTTGATAGCTGCTGGTCTCATTTCAGCATCTTGGTTTTGACTGTGACATTCTCCCTGCTTGTCCACCTGCAAGGTGATTGATGTGGCCAGTATATAGGATCAGTATATTATATATGATCAATATATATGATCAGTATATTGTATATGATCAGTATATATGGGCATTGTATTGTATATGATCGGTATATTGTATATGGTCAGTATACAGTGTATGGGCAGGTTGAGACTGGAAGAGGAGGACGTGGGATGGGGGAGATGACACTGGAAGAGGAGGATGTGGGATGGAGGAGATGAAACTGGAGGAGGAGGGCATGGGATGGAGGAGAGAGAGGACATGGTATTGAGGAGGAGGAGGACATGGAATGGAGGACATGGGATGGAGAAGGACATGGGATGGAGAAGGAGGACGAGGACATGGGATGGAGGAGATGGGACTGGAGGAAGAGAAGGGCATAGGATGGAGGAGATGGTACAGGAGGAGGAGAACATGGGATGAAGGAGATGGGACTATAGGAGGAGGACATTGGATGAAGGAGATGGGACTGCAGGAGGACATAAGATGAAGAAGATGGAACTTCAGGAGGGGACCTGAACGAGATGGGACTGGTGGAGGAGGAGGCCATGGGATGGGGTGATGTGACTGGAGAAGGAGGAAAAGGACATGGGATGGAGAAGGAGTTTATGGGATGAAAGAGATGGCACTGGAGGAAGAGGTGGATATGGGATGGAGGAGATGGAATTGGAGAAGAAGGAGATGGGACTGGAGGAGGAGGAGGACATGGGATGGAGGATATATTAAGTTGTAAGTGTGTTAAAATAAAAGTGGGTGCACTGAAAGAGTTGGTGGGGTGGACAGTGGGTGGATTCAGTGGGATGGTCAGTGGGTGGGTCCTGGGGAATGGTGATGGTCAGGCTCAGGGGGACAAGGCCTAAAGCTGTGTAAGGGGCCCCAAAATTTCTGATTGCTGCCCTGTTGACTTCTTTTTGAACTCTGCCTGCCTTTAGACTACAGATTTGACCCTGACTACTCTGAACCTTGCCTGCCTTGTACCTGCACTTTCATTGATCCACTCTGCCTGTCTGGCAACCGCAAGTACCTGTTTTCTTTGCTCAGTTTGCGCCTCCGTCAGTGTGGTGGCCAGGCACTATAGCACCGTCTATAAGTCCTAGGAGCAACTGAGTACCAGTTTGCCTTATGGGAAAGGAGGATGCTATAGGTGAAAAACACAGAAGCTTGCTAAAGTGTCTGCATTAGGAGTAAGTGTGACACTACCTCTATATAGACTATTACCTCTACTGATATTATTCCCTTACTACTGCAACAATTTATGTTGGGGGTGATGTTTCTGTTCTGTTGGGGATGAAACATCTGGGGAGTGCAGTTTCTCCAGAGATTAGGAAAAGAGGTAAAACTTCACTTTGCAAAGAATACCCAATCATCTGCAAGGAAAATAAAAAAACAGCATTCTTGCTTACACATGATTGGATGATAGACGTCAGCAGAGCTTTTTCTCATTTACTAAGCTCAGGAGCAATTGCTTTTGCAGAGTGCACCTGCATTTTGCAAAGTGAAAAGTGTATTTGTCTTTAGTAAATCAACCCCATTGTATTCTGACAGTGGAACTCCTCCGCTGTCAGAACACAATGATCAGCACCCAAAGCCGTTGATCGAGAAAAGTTTTCCAACATTCCCTTTGACAGAAGTCAATCTAACAATTGACTTCTGTTAAACGAGGATGGCCATACATGGATCAAAATTTGGGTGGTCCTTGTAAAACTAGCCAAATTGTAATCTATGGCCAGCTTTACCTATAATTAAGTATATCCCATGATGTGCAAGCTGTTTACATCTATAGACAGCTGCCCTGTCCTCTTCCTGCTGCTCAACTTCTGGCACTGTGGGAGTTAACAGCTTCAGGTTTCTTGGCTTTGTTGCACTAAAGATGATTCCATGTGGTTTCCACCCAGACAAAAATGCATGCACTGATTGCATTGCCTTGTAACAGGATCTATAAACGGGAAGAGAGTCCTGTGACTGATCAGACTCTCCCCATTCAGATACTGTGTTACAGGCAGTATAATAAGTGGAAAAAAACTTTTCTCAATGGAAAAGCATGTCCCCATCAGATCATCATTATTGTAGCTGAGGCTATTGACCACCATAGTGTCGGCAGTTCAGCAGCAGGAACAGGACACGGCATCACTGCAATGAAAATTTCTACTGCAGATCATGGGACATACTTCATTGCAGGTAATGTACCTAAGTTTTGGGAAAAAATGTCATTGATCAACTGATGGCTGCTGATCATTGAAAATGATTCCTAAATGTCCCTTCAAACTGAATTTGATTAAATAGTTAACTTCTGTCAAGTCTGTCACACATTGATTAAAATGTAAGGTGTTTAAGGCGTTTTAAGTGTAACCTTTAATGACTTTTACCATAAAGCGATAACATTTTTAAACTGTGAAGCCTTTTTCCCTTCTGGGATACCCCATGACATAGTTTCCAGGGCGATTGATGTGTGAGCCCTAGGAGGACCCTTATATGCTATAAAGGCCCTGGCTGGGTATTAAAGAGGAGTACCCCCCCCCACCAAAAAATTTAAAGTCAGCAGTTACAAATACTGTAGCTGCTGACTTTTAATATTCAGGCACTTACCTGCCCATTGATCCCGTGATGACGGTATCCCAGACGATTTTAAGATCGACTCTCCGGCACTGCTGCCACCATTCATGGTAAGGGAAACCTGCAGTGAAGCCTTTCATCTTCACAGCTGGTTCCGTACTGCACATGTGAGTAAGATTGCTGCGCTTTCTAACTGGCCTGATGGCAGAGGAAGAAAGAGGGAGCTGAGGTTGCTGTGGCACAGTCTCCCAAAAGTGGGTTACAGGCAGTGATGTAAGTAACGGAGTTAAAGTAAACAGCGTTACTTAACGCCGTTACTTTAGTGGGTAACGAGTAATCTAACTGATTACTCTTCCCCTCATGGTAACACCTTTCCCATTACTTGGGCGGTGTTACCACAATTACATCTACTGCCACAGGGGCCGGTAGATGTAATTGCCATAATGGCGCAATTACATCTACCACCACTAGGGGCGCAACGGATCTTCACGCGTTGCGATCCGGAGAGCTCCGCGGCCTCGGTCTTAGGAAAGGCCGAGGCTTCGGCCTAGTTCCGGAGCGGCGGCCATCTTGGTGCACCCGTCGGCCGTTTGCAATGGGATTGCTCCATCAAATGACGGAGCGATCACTTGTAAACAAACCGGCGTCATGATGGTGTCGGTTCCTCTCTCCCCTCTGTGTACAGATCTGTACAGTGGAGGGGAGAAATCGGATTTCAGCAGCGCTGTGGGCTGCATCTATAGTGCCCACAGCGCTGCTCTGTGACAATTGCAGTCACAGCCATCCCTCCATACCCTGCCAATACTCTGCAATTCCCTGCCAATACTCTGCAATTCCCTGCCACTACTCTGCAATACCCTGCCAATACTCTGCAATTCCCTGCCACTACTCTGCAATACCCTGCCAATACTCTGCAATTCCCTGCCAATATTCTGCAATTCCCTGCCAATACCCTGCCAATACCCTGCCAATACTCTGCAATACCCTGCCAATACTGTGCAATACCCTGCCAATACTCTGCAATACCATGCAATACTCTGCAGTACCCTGCCAATACCCTGCCAATGCTCTGCAATACCCTGCCAATACTCTGCAATAACCTGACAATACTCTGCCATACCCAGCCAATACTCTGCTATATTCTGCCATACTCTGCCATACTCTGCCATACTCGGTAATACCCAGCCATACTCTGCCATACTCAGTAATACCCAGCCATACTCTGTCATACTCGGTAACACCCAGCCATACTCTACCATACTTGGTAATACCCAGCCATACTCTGCCATACTCTACAATACTCGGTAATACCCAGCCATACTCTGCCATACTCTGCCATACTCTGCAATACTCAGTAATACCCAGCCATACTCAGCGATACCCAGCCGTACCCAGCCATGCTCAGCCGTACCCAGCCATTCTCAGTCAATATTACGGTGGGGGAGATGACGTAGATATTACAGAGGGGAGATTGTGGATATTACAGTGGGGACTATATGGTGGTGGAATTTTCACAGGTTTTTGCAAATTCAATTATTATCTGCTGATCCGAAAAATTATCCAATTCGTGACTCCTCGTGATTCGAGGAACGATCCGATCCGTGAGTTTGGGGGGATAGATGTACAGAGGGGAAACAGATATATGTTTGTGGGGTGGATGACAGACGTGTAGTGGGGTACAGAGGGGGAACAGATATATGTGTGGGGGGGGGGAACAGACGTGCAGGGGGGGGTACAGAGGGGAAATAGACGTGCAGGGGTGAACGCGCCCCTTGCTTACAGTAATACTAGACCCGCCCCTTAGAATATTTTAAAAAAAGTCAGTTACTTTGCTGAGTAACTAATTACTTTTCCAATGTAGTAACTGAGTTACGCAATTACTTTTTGGGAGAAGTAATTTGTAACTTAACTAATTACTTTTTTAAAGTAAGATGACCAACACTGGTTACAGGTACCTGCCAAAAACAGGTACTTGCTCCCCCCAAAGGGTGCCAAATGTGGCACCAGAGGGGGAGGGGGGGAGGCAGATAAGCAGAGCTTCTACTTTTCGGGCGGAACAATGCTTTAAGCCATAAGTGTGATTGACCTCCTGTAATGCAAGGTCAAAATGAGCTGCTAAGCAAGCATTTCTGCTTTTGGAGGTGGCGGCATTGCTGAGGATCATATTTTTACAGTGGTGGATGGTGATGACTTTTAATCAAGGACCTTATTATTCATTTATCACATGTGGACTTTTATTTTTGCTTTGTTTTATTTCATTTTTTGATATTTATTTGATTCATTATGGACACTTATCATTGTTAGTGCAACTCAGTAAAGATTATTGATTTCAATTTATCTGGCCAGCTTAATATTCACTTCTCATGTCACCTGCACCATTGAACTCTGTTGAAGTCAAAAACTGCCAGCTAAAGAATAGGCAACATTTAAGAATTCCAGGAGCATCATATTTCTGGTCCCCCCTGTGTGCTGTGGATTCTCCTGCTGGCCCCCCTACATCCCCACTGTGTCCTGCAGTGACCGAGTGTGCAGTGGGAGGAACCACAGCATGCAGGGGGGGGGGGGTGAGACATTCGACTCTTCAGGAAGTGACGGAATCTGAATCTTCTTAGATCAATAGTTTCTTCTGACTGAATTGAGGATTGCCAGGGAAGGCTGACAGGGAAGTGAGTGTTAAATCGATTTCTTTCTTTGCAGAGTGCATTTTTGTTTACACATTCATTTTAGAGATAGAGTTTCTGTAACACAAACCTCTTATTTTACAGATTGAGCCTGTTTGCCTATTATCAAATATGTATCTTGTACCAGCTCACGTTATACTGTTTCAGCCATAAGTCAGCGTGTGACACATTACTCTGTGCTTCTCATCAGCTTGATATTTCCTCCTCCCCTGAGACAAATCTTGTAATGTCTCTATTAGACTGTGTGACAGGTTCAGTTACTTTATCAGCTGTATTAGTTCCTTTTAAACAATTAATTATTTCTTAGCCGATTACGGTAAGACAAAAGCCAATTTACAGCTACATACAACTTAACACAAATATATCATCTAAATATTTCCCAGCTGCTAATATTTGTCTCACATATGCAAATATAAGAAACCAGTGTGCTAGACAAGAGGTGATGTCATTGCTAAGAAAAGACTCATGGACGGTGACTTTTAGTCTATATGCCATGGTACTCCCCCCCGGTGCATTTTAATAATTTGATATTTTAAATCTTAGAAATTAGTTCTGCTTATCTGTTAACTTTATTATCTAGCATAACTAGAATGCAGTTCTTGTAAGGACTGGATAGCTAATCAGTTTAAAATAGGATGGGTCAAAGGGTACTTAAAAAAATTACAGTGTACCTAATATATCTCAGCTTACCGATCCTTTTTTTAAAGGCTTTTTTATTTAACGTACTCCCGTAGGATCCACTACTTTGATAAGCCCTCTGAAACTGGATTCCTTCTCTTCTCAGCTGGTCTGCCACCTTTACCACTCTGACACACCCAAACTCAAATGAATGAACAACACCAGATTAGATTGACAGTGTGTATTATAAATAGATTGGTCAAATAGAGGAAAGTTAATACAAAACTGTAACAAAATGCTATAATGCCTGTTACTATACAGAGTATTACTATACTAAAGTTGTGTGCAGAGAACAATGCCAAATGCCGCGTACACACGATCAGACTATCCGGCGGACAAGAAGAAGAGAAGGCGGCGGCGGCGATAGAAGATCGCGCCACCGCTAGTAAAAGAGCTGGAAGAAGGCGCAGAGGCCTGGCAAGAAGAAGCGAAGAGGGGGACAAGACCCACGAAGTCGGAAGAAGAGGCGGCGGCGACAGAAGACCGGGCCACCGCTAGTAAAAGAGCTAAAGGAAGAAAGCGGAGGCCCGGGAAGAAGAACCAAGAGGGGGACAAGATCCCCGAAGTCGGAAGAAGACCCCTGGGGGCGGCAACGAAGAAGAAAGCCGGGCTTCTCCGCTAGTAAAAGAGCTAGCAGAAGATAGCGGGGGAGTCCGGCGAGAAGACACCCCAAGACGGAAGAAGACCCCGAAGCTGTGCAATAAATTATTTTAAACCCTTGTGTGGTGTTTTTTTTAATTTTATTTTCACCAGCTGAATGGGTAGTCATGAGTAGTAGAATGAGTGATACTCATTCACATAGGGTGAGAGGCTGGTATCTGGGGGCCCCCTTATTAAAGGAGGCTCCTGGATTACGATAAGACCCCTGCCCACAGACCCCGACAACCAACGGCCAGGGTTGTCGGGAAGAGGCCCTTGTCCTCATCAACATGGGGACAAGGTGCTTTGGGGTGGGGGGACCGCAGGCCCCCCTTCCCCAAGGCACCCCTCCACATGTTGAGGTCACGCGGCCTGGTACTGCTCAGGAAGGGGGGCGCTCACTCGTCCCCACCCCCTTTCCTGACCGGCCGGGCTGCATGCTCAGGTAAGGGTCTTATATGGACCTTGCCGTTTTTTCAGCGTAGGGCTTCCCCTTTAAGTCCATACCAGGTGACGGGGCCAGTGACGTGTCAATCTCGCTGCTGAAGGCTGCGACATTGACTTCCTTCGCTAGTCCCATCTACCTGGAGCCGCGCTCAAAATGATCGGACTTTTCTCCGTGTGTGGGCAAGTCCTTTCATTTCAAAAGTACGGCAGACCTAGTCCGCCGAAAAAAGTCCGGTTGTGTGTGGGCAGGTCCGCTCGTTCGGAAAGTCCGGCGGACCTCCGCTTCAAAGTTTGTCCGCTGGGCTAAGTCCGCCAGACAGTCTGATCGTGTGTACGTAGCAAAAGAGTAACTGTGCCCAGGTTTCATCACACACCCCATCTAGCTTAAACAGTAACAGAGGAACTAAGTGTGCTTGAGGAAGTTTAGTATAAACACCCAGAGGCTACACTGCCTTTGGACCCTGGAGGTCTAAGTCTGCCTACAGGACTTTACTATGTAAAAGATCAAGCAATACTAATGCCGCATATACGTGGTCGGACGACTTTCCGTCAGAAAAAGTCAGACGGAATCTTTTCATTGGATATTCCGATCATGTGGGGGGCCTCGTCAGACTTTTTTTTACAAAAATTGCTCTGAAGCAAGTATGAGACAGCAGCTATTGGCTACTGGCTATTGAACTTCCTTTTCTAGTCCCGTTGTATGTGTTATACGTCACCGCGTTCTAGACGGTTAGACTTTGGTGTGATCGTGTGTAGGCAAGATGGTTTCAGCGAAACTATGTCGGAAAAACCGTCAGAGTTTATTCCTTCGGAAAAACGTGTGTACACGGCATTAGGAGAAAGTGAGAAGTAGTGGATAATAAAATATATGTAAAGGGCTGTGAGACAGAATGGTGTAGTCTCAAAAAATGATAGTTATTTTTGCTGGCTTTCTTGGGGTTCTTGCTGCAGTGCACAATGCTTGGTGGCTTCCATCTGCTTTCAGTTCAAGAGGACAGAAGATTGAGGGGTGTTTTGTGAGATTATCTTGCAAAAGAACTTCAATAGCAAGAAAAATGTTCATGCAACAAGTTCAGGGAGCGGAAAGGTGGTTCTGAATTAATGGAGCAATCCTAGGTGGATAAGATAGCAATGTTCATTGGTAGATTAAGCAGGAAAGGCAATGTCTAGGGAGCAGGACGACAAGGCTCTTGTGGGATAAAGTCTCAATTCTTGCTATACAGCGTGTGTAATGTGTTGAAAACTCTCTCACCAATCCTGCACTTTAGCCATGCATGCCAGCGTAAAAGGGGCCCCTCATGGATCGATGTCTTGAGCTCCATCGAACCCGCTCTGTACTGCTGGAGATGCAGGAGTAGACCAGCGAACCCGCTCTGTACTGCTGAAGATACAGAAGAAGACTGGCAAACCTGTTTTGGAACACTGAGATGCTTTTGCTTAGGCCATTAAGGGCTCAGCACTGTAGCCTGGGTGTTGGCTTCCTTACCCAGTCTGACACCAGATGCCCTGAACCCCCCTAAGCAGTTTATCCAACCCCTCACCATTTTTCCAGTCTGATGTCGACCAATAAGTGGAGAAGACATAAAGAGTCAATAGGGACATATCAGGCGGGCATGCCAGGACCTTTTGTCCCACAATAAGAATTCTGTGAAGTTCATGTTTGCCCTATTTTCATTAAAGGGGGCCCTTGTACCAGTCCCTGGCTACATTTAACTTTATTTTCAACTGGTGATACTGACAGTAACAATTTCCAAGGGTGACAATGCACTGTACTGTATATTAGGAGAAACAGTGTCATCAACACATGACAGGACATGAGTTAGATCTACAAAACACTTCAAACTTGTAACTTGTGCAGAGATGATAATGGTGCTTGGGGATTCAGCGGAGCAGAGACAGAGACCACAGAAAGTAAAAGAAAGCTCATTGGATTTCTGGCAAGTTCAACATACATTGTTTGTTTGCACTTATTAGGAGAGAGCAAATAACAGAAGATGACTGTTGGGGTTCACTTATTCGTTAAATTAAGCAGTTCATCTGACATTTACCAACTTTTGCTGCTGGTGATTTCCTTGTGTCCAGTGGTGGCCCATCCATACAGCCCCCCAATCCATGTGCTCGGCCCCTAATCGACATGCAGGGTGTCGGGCGCATTGATTTCAAAGGGTTTTTTTAAGCACATGTTTAGAGCCTGAGGCTCTAATTGGCTTATTAAAAGGGTGGGCTTGGGGCACACTATGCCCACCCAGTTGTGTGACAATAGCGTATTGAGGGAGTCTCTGGACAATCAGGTCTCAGGACCCAGTTCCTGTTCAGCCAGGAGGAGAAGCAATGGCCCCAGAGCCAGGAGTAACTGGAGCGAGGTGCAGCAGCCCTACCCTGGATCTTCCTAATATGCCTCCTAAGGTAAGGAAAAAACTGTATTTTTGCTTGCACATGCACATGCTTGTACCTTTCACCTATATATAATAATTTTTTTATTTTTTTTATTCCAACACGCTTTTATTAGAAGATAATGTAGCTAACAAAGATGTCAAATGGGTGACAAAGGTATGAATGAATATAGATATTTCACACAAAGTGAGCCCAATGGTAATAATAAGACAACAAGAGGTTGTTTAGGGGTAATTGTACTGTCCTGGCATTTTTGGACCTTGAAACAATAGGTATTGAACATTTGGTAAACATATCACATTTCAAGTTATAACATAACTTTTGAGAAATTTTAAGGTGTCTTATTATTAAACATAAAGTGTATAAGTCTTACATGGGTAAGATATTAGCAGCCTGGAATATTCGTTTTGTAAATTAGGCCTATTTACTCTTTATACTTCAGCTTTGTGATCCTTGTTAGCATCTTATTTTCTTGCTCCACTATTGCATTTGCCCATAGTGTTTACCAGAAATTGGAAAAAAAATAGACAGCTCTATTAAAAAATCTGAAAGACATTAAAAACAAATATCTATTATTTATTATTTATCCATTTTACATTATCATTGAAAGTGAAGGTAAAAGAAAATTTTGGTTTGTCCCCAGAAAATGAATAGAGGGGAAATCTTCCCCTAATTTGCATCAATTTCCTCTCACTTCCTGTTTGGCTTTGGGACAGGAAGTGAAGGGAAATCTCTGCAATGGGACATGGGTGGCAAAAATAAATATGACAGGGGTTATAACCCTTAATTGCTCTCTCAAAAAAGAAAAAAAAAAAGTTTTGCCTATAGTTCTACTCTATTGCAAACAACATTTTATGATGATTCTGTCACTTAAAAAAAAGAGAGCTGATAGCAGGTAGCTTTGGCTTCCCCCCTCTCACCTTACAAAGATTCCTATTTGTTAAGGAGGCACAACATGATAGGGATGGGCCAATGGTAATATATGTGTGCTTAGTGAACATGAGTGTCAGTAATGACATATAGAGTTATTAGTGAATCATAGTACATTTGATTGAATTAAGGAGTGTAAATTTTCAGTTCTGCTTTTCTTACTTTGCTACACTAGGACTATGTCTGCCAGCTTTCATTGTAGATATGGCCCTGGTAACAGATTTTAGATTACAAATCCACACCGACACAGTAGCTGATCAAAAATTGCTATCAAGACTTCACTAGCTTCTTTGATTGTTCTTCTGCTTTGACCCTTGTTTGCTTTCAACACTTTTTGCCTCAACCCCATGCTTGTTCTCTAATTCTCAATTCTGTCTGCAGTTAAATCAAAGCTTGAAAACAAAGTGCCAGCTGACATAGGCATCTACTGTACATGGAAAAGGGTGAAGTGAGAAAAACTTTCAGAGAGATAAGAAGTCTGAAAACAGTTATGTTGAAAAGACTAAAATAAAAGAACAATTCCGGTATACAAGTAGAGCCAGTTGGCCTATTGCAATGATGTCTAGCAAGCCATCTTAGCATGAGTTATCTATAGTCCACAGCAGCCACAGCACGCAAAAGCTCAGAGTAGCTGAGAAATGCACCTTTCCTCCTGAAGCATGTGCTGTGTAAATTTCTCTCTCTGTGACATCAAGGAGACTATAAGAGGTGTGTCTGGGAATAGCAGGCAAAAGGGCTTCTCAGATCACCAGTTTACCAAATAACAGACTAGAGTTGGGGGGGGGGGAATTGGATCTATGTAGTATAGCAATGTTTGGCTGAAAAACTAAGCCCCAAGAAGGCAGGCTGTATTCATTATTAGACATGTGCACACTGAAATATTTTGTTTCAGAATTTCGTTTTCGTCAATTAGTCATTGAAGGCTTATGGTGTCTGTTCTAAGAAGATTCGACAGGGCAACTATCGTACATTTCCGAATGTTCCACCTACAAACTATAGTAGAATTCTAATGTTGTATGACACTAGTAATAATTATATTTATTAATTATTATTACTAGTCAACCAACATTAGAATTATTCTATATATAGCCTATGGGCGGAGCATTTGACCATAAATGTCCGCTCGCGGCGACTGCTTCATAGAATCTTCATGCTGAATCTTTTCTCTCTATGTCGAATAATCTTGGACTAAGAGTTAAGTTAGGCACATTCAACCTTTTTTGCTATTGTCTCTATAATGTTGAATCTTTTCTCTCTATGCGGAATCTTTTCTCTCTATGTAGAATAATCTTGCACTAATAGAACTAAGGTTAGGCACATTTGACCACAGGTTCGATGGACACAGATGGCTATTGTCAGCGTCATGTCGAATCCCCTACCTAACTGTTGTCGCAACGAAAACTAAAATAAAGCATTTGTTTATGTTGGATATTTTGGTTTTTGGATTCTGCACGTTCATTATTGTTTGTTAAAACGATAATGAAAATACCTGAAATTCGGACAAAAATGCATTCGGACGAAAACGAATGCACATGTCTATTCATTATATGAATCTCAATGTTCATTTCCAGTTTTAAATTGAACACAACTTTAAAGATAACTAAAGAGGAACATTTCAAACAAATAAGCTACCAAAAACACATTTGTCCCTTTTGTGTTGGAGAAGGGCATTTTTTTTCTCCACTTTTTTTTTTAAAGTAAAACTCCAATCAAAAACAATAAAAATATGAATAATCAAAAGATCAAATGAAAAAAAAATACCTTCAGTCCAGAGCGATCCCTACAGTACTTTTTTTCTGCCACTAAATGTCCTACCTTTTTGGTGCTGTGTGATGGTTGGCATCATTCAACCCACTTACCAGACAGTCAAGGACCATCCCCCAGCTTATAATTAGACAATAAAGGAGGAAAAGCACAGAAATTAGGTCTTCTCTGTGTCACTCGGCTTTCTCCTACTGTCGGCATGCTCCTTGTGAGCTCCTTGCACTGCTTCTTCCTCTGCTATTCTGAACTCTGCTGTATAGGAATGGCAAGAGGCACTGAGTGCAAGTCAAATTCAGGTACCTATGCCCCGTACACATAAGCAGAATTTCCGTCGGAAAAAGTGTGATCAGAGCTTTTATTTTTTTTTTTTTTTTAACCATAGATTTTTATTGAGTTTCATAGTACACAGTATAAAGTATGCAACAGGTAGTGCAACATGTCAGTTATACATAGTGAGAACAACAGCAGAACAGAAAGAAAGATGAAGGAAAGGGGAAAAAAAAAAAAAGAGAGGAGCTCAGGGTATACACAGTATCATACACATGCAGGCTTCATATGGCATAGTAGGAGACGTCTTCAGTGGGAGGTCGAACCCGTCACCCCATCTGGGAACTAACTGTGACGGGTTCTTGAGGGCGCCATAGGAAGGGGTCCAACTTTGGCCCCAGATGATGATGCCTAGTGCTCCATCTCGCAAATGTATATGTCCAATAGCGTAGGCTAGCGAATGAAGGCGGGAAGACCTTCTGTTACAGGTGTAGCACAAGACATATAGCTTAATTCAGAGTTGTAATAGATAACTTTAACAAGAAACAACGTGTTAATTGGGAGAGCAACACAGGTACACAGGGTAAGAGCTTCAGGTACTGACGGGGTAAGGAGGTCAGGTAAGTAATAGGTCTGTCATAGGAGGTTTGCATTTAGGGTGTTGAAGCCAAAGGTCCCAGTTGCTTCTGAATTCAGGAATAAGGAGGTGGCCTTTGGCATGCATGAGTTCCATCAGGCAGTGGTTGTTTAAAAGTGCGATTATTTCCACACCGGAAGGGGCTAGAGGGGATTTCCAGTTTTTGGCTATGGCTAGACGCGTGGCGATAAGAACATGGGCGAGAATGTGTCGAGTGGGTTGAGGCCAGTCTTCCAATTCGAGACCAAATAGTACTAGTTGCGGTGTCAGTGGTACAGGAATTTTTAAAATGGACAGAAGGAGTTTGGATAGCATGGACCATAGTGGGGTTAGGATTGGGCAGTCCCACCATATGTGGAGTGGAGTACCTAAGGATCCACAGTTTCTCCAGCACAGATTGCTCGCAGTTGGATATATATGGGCCAGTTTGATTGGTGTGAGGTACCAATTATGGTATATTTTTTGGACTGTTTCCCAATGCAGTAGGCATTTGGAGAATTTCATGGGTGCTCGAAGCGAGCGGAACCATTGCTGGGGGGTGTAGGTGCGATGTAGTAAGTGTTCCCATTTTAACATTGTGGGGGATTTGAGAGGTGGAGAGAATTCAGTGAGGAGTTTGTAGCAAATCGAGATCCCTCGTTGGTGGGGTGAGGTGAGATTGAAGAAGGTCAGTATGTGCCAAGTAGTTAGGTTGTTTGACCATTGTACTTTAGAGAGAATTGATCGTATTCTTAGGTATTTGAAGAAGTCCTTATGGCTTATGTGAAAGTTGGCGTGAAGAGTGTGGAACGGTTTGAGTTTGGAATTCTGGTACAGGTGTCCGAGATTGAGGACCCCTAAGGTTGTCCATGCGGAGAGATCGATATCAGGAGTGAGGACGTGTAGAGCTGACAGTGGTATATGTTGGAGTAGACGTAACGGGATACCCGCAGAAGTTTGTATGGTAGATTTCCACATTCGAATGGAGGCGTTAATTGTATCTAGGAAGGAATGGGGCTCGTGGTGTTGTAGTAAGAGGGCGCACAGGATCAATTTGGGCTGGGAGGCAAGTGCCGCTTGTTCTATTTGTACCCATGTGGTTTGCAGAGCAGTGTTCCACCAGGCCTTGGTTTGGGCTAGTATAATTGCCTTGTAGTAGGCTAATAGGTTAGGTGCTCCCATTCCTCCAGCGGCAACCGGAGTGCAGAGAGTGTTGTTTTTAAGTCGGGAACGTTTGCCATTCCATATAAATGTATTAAAGATGGTTTGGAGGTGGGTTATTTGCTGTTTGAGGAAGGGTATGGGGAGGGTTCGGAACAAATAGAGAACGTGGGGTAGCAAGAACATCTTAGCGAGAGCTATTCTGCCTGCCCAAGAGGCCGTGGTATGTTGAAGGTCTTGAATGGTTTTATGCAGTTTGGTTACGAGATTGTTAAGGTTAAGAGAACGTAAGTGTGATGAGGGCGTGGTGAGTTGGATGCCTAGGTAGGTAAGAGTGGAGTTAGATGTCCACGAGAAGGAGGTGCAGTGGGTAATATCATGTTTGACATGTTGGGTTAAGCCAATGCCCAGCATGCTGGATTTGGTAAAATTGATTTTATAGTGGGAGATTTTGCTAAATAGTGCGAGGGTGTCATGGAGTACGGGAAGGGAGGTGGTAGGGTCAGTTAGGGAGATGATAACATCATCTGCGTATAGTCCAATTTTGTGTGTGGTTCGATCTGTGATTATTCCGGAAATACGCGGGTTATCTCTAATCGACTGGGCTAGGGGTTCCATGACAAGGGCAAATATTAGGGGTGAGAGTGGACACCCCTGACGCGTCCCGTTGGAAATGCGGAAAGGGTCCGAAAGCAGCCCTGAAGTCAGTACTCTGGCACTGGGTGAGGAGTAGAGGGCGAGTATGGCTTGCAAGATGATTCCTTTAAAGCCAAATTTTCGGAGGACTGCAGTTAGGTAGGACCAATCCACCCTGTCAAACGCCTTCTCCGCATCAAGGGAGATGAGCAGAGAAGGCGTCCGACTGTGTTCCACCCATTGTATCAGATCAATGAACCTGCGAGTGCCGTCCGAGGCCTGCCTGCCAGCCACAAACCCCACCTGATCCATGTGAATTAGTTGTGGGATGATATCAGAAAGTCGCGTAGCCAGGAGTTTGGCAAATAGCTTAGTATCAGTGTTTAGTAGGGAGATGGGTCTGTAGCTGGCAGGCTGATCGGCCGGTTTACCTGGTTTTGGGATAGTGACAATTGTAGCTTGGAGGGATTCTGGTGGAATGGAGCCTGTAGTTGCAATAAAATTGAAGGAGTGGCATAGGTAGGGAGTAAGGAGTTCAGAGAACGTCTTGTAATATTCGTTATTAAATCCGTCAGGGCCCGGGGCTTTGTGTAGTGGTAGGGCGTTTATGGCTGCTGCAAGTTCCATTGGGGAGAACGGGGAGGAAAGTTGAAGAACTTGTTCCGGCGAAAGTGAGGGGAGGTGAATGCTGGCTAGGAAGTCATCAATTTCAGAGGGGGAGGGTGGCAAGGCCGAGCCAGTGTTGGTGAGATTGTATAATTTGGCATAGTAGGAGCTAAACTGATCTGCAATGTCTTTGGGGTTGGTATACTTAGTGCCCTGGTGGTCCGTAAGGAACGAGATTTTAGACTGAGTCGATTTGCGTTTAAGTTGTTTGGCTAGGTACACTCCAGGTTTGTTGTGATGTGAATAAGTTTGTAGGCGAAGACGCTTAAGATGGTAATCAAAGTTGGAGTGGAGGTGATCACTCAGGGCTTGCCTAGCTGTTTGTAGTTCAGAAGTGAGCCAAGGGGAGGGTTGGGATTTATTAGCTCGTTCGAGAGTGCGTATACGCTCTAGGAGGTTGTTTGTGGTTGAGGTATATTTCTTCTTCTCGTGGGCACCCATTTTAATGAGGAGGCCTCTGATGTAGGCTTTGTGGGCATTCCACAATATAGAGGGGTCAGCCACCGAACCCTCATTTGTGGTGAAATAGTTTTGCAGCTCGGATAGAATCTGGTTTTGGTAGGTCGGGCGCGTGATGATAGAGGTGTTGAGCCTCCAGATGGTGTTGGTTTTGTATGAGAGGGCTGGAAACAGTTTCATTGATATGGGCGCATGATCGGACCATGTAATGAGACCGATCTTAGTGTCTTGGACTAGTTGTAGGGTATGCTTGTCTGTTAAGAAGAGATCTATCCTTGAATAGGTTTGCTGTGTGTGGGAGAAAAACGTATAATCCCTTTCGGAGCCATGTTGGCACCTCCAGGGATCATAAAGGTCTTCTGAGTGGAGTAAGGAGGCAAGAGAGGTGGAATTTTTGCGGGCAGGGTTGGAGGTATCTAGTGAGGCATCAACAATTTGGTTAAAGTCGCCGCAGATGATTAGGGGTCCCTGTTTAAAAGGTGTCAGCTTCTTCAACAGTGATTTGTAAAAAGGGCGTTGATTTGTATTCGGTGTGTAAATGTTAGCAATGGTGATGTTCTGATTATTGATAATGGCATTCAATATTATGAATCTGCCCTCTGGGTCTATTTCTGTGTGGATTGGTTGGAACGAAACTGTGGATCGTATGGCAAGCATTACACCTGCTTTTTTCTTGGTGGCATTGGCAAAGTAGGAGTGAGGGTATTGTTTGTGGGAACATGAGGGAGGTTTGTTGGACACAAAATGTGTTTCCTGTACACATAATATGTCAGAGGAGTGTGTTAAGGCTTCCTTCCACAACAAACTCCTTTTGTAAGGAGAGTTTAGGCCTTTCGCGTTAATGGATGTAAAGGTGATGGACATGTTGGTAGGCGAATAGGTAGTGGGGGTAGGGGAAGCTTTGAGGTGTACCCCGGTAGCGAGTGTATCAGGGGGAGGGTATGAGGGGGTAAACCTGAAAAAGGTAAGTACAGTAGTAAACTCAACTAATACTTTATAGAAAACCAAATATACTTATACCACAGTATACATAACAAGTAAAACGCAATGGTAGGTTACGGAGTTAGCGTAGAACACAAACAAAAAAACAAAAAACAAACAAACAAAAAAAAACAAGGAAGCAGGTAGGTGTTCAAGTGCTTAGCACTTTTCTTTCTCTGGGGGGAAAAGAGAACGGAGTGTACAATCTGGTGCGCTCATCAAGGACATAGATGAGGTGAAGTGGTGCTGGATCAGTGGCTTCCAAGATTCCAAAGGGCACTCGTTGTGATTGGATAGGAAACGGTAGCTTTCATCTGTGGGTGGAAGCAGGAGCATGGCGCCTTGTACCTAAGGCGGATGATGATGGCGGAGGGTGTTGGTGTTGCCGTTCCGGTGGCGAGGCGGTGATTAAGCCCCAGTTGATCATGCGTTTGATACCATCTTTAGGGGTGAAAATGGTGGTACTCTGATTCTGGTGTGTGACTATCAGCTTGGTAGGGAAGCCCCACTTGTAAGGGATGTTGTTCTTTCTGAGGGTTGTTGTAGTCTGAGCAAACTCTCTTCTTTTCTGAGCAGTGGCAGCAGAGATATCAGGGTACAGGGACACCGAGGAGTAGGGATCAGGGAGTGGAGAAGTGGATCTGGCAGCCGCCATGATCTTTTCTTTTACTTGGAAGAAGTGGATACGTGCTAGTACATCTCTGGGTACGGATGCAGGGAGGTGGTTGGGTTTAACAAGTCGATGTGCTCGGTCTATGACCATGTCGGTTTGTCGCAATTGCGGTATAAGTGAGAGGAATAATTGTTGTATGTAGGGGGTCAACTCCGGGGGTTTAACCGACTCCGGTATTCCTCTAAATTTAATGTTATTCCTTCTCGAGCGATCTTCTAAATCTGCGACTTTAGCTTGCAGATAGTGAATTTCATCAGAGTGATGATCATGCGCGTCCGCCATTTCGTTGTAGGCCACAGTATGTTCAGTGAGTAATTTTTCAATATCCTCTGTGCGATCTTCAATTCGATCGATTCTAGAGTGTAGCGTGGAGATCGACGATCGTAGTTCATTACGGATGTCATTTTGTAGTGATAGCAGCATGAGCTTAAGTGTGTGCTCAGAGGCTGGCTGGTCAGAAGCAGGCAGTGCAGCTAAGGAGTCATGAGGTGGTGGTTCAGGGCCTGCAGGGGTTGAGGTGTCCCAGTGCTGCTTTTTGATTAAAGGAGCCTTGGTGGGTGAGAGGACTGGGGACTGTGCAGCCCTCTTACCTCTGTCAGCAGGCGAGGGTTGAGAGGTTTCATCTGCAGCGGTGGAGCTATCCATCTCGTCAGGGATGATCAGCAGAGAGCTCTCAGCTGCAGTCAGTGAGGTGTTTGGCAGCGCGCCGGCGCCATCTTGTGTCCTCAGCATGTCAGCTCTCTGGAAATAATGTGTGAGGCGGCGGGGTTGGAGGGGGCCGGTACGTCCGCTGCTGGACATACCGATCGGGTGCCCGATGGTTCCGCTCCTCTCTGGTGAAGGAGAGAGGGGGTAGGAGCTGTGATTGAACGCTGAGGGTTGCTGGTTGTCCTTAGGCTGAGCGGAGCTGAGGAATCAAGCGGCCATCTCAGTCCGCGGCTAGCCACGCCCCCCGTGATCGGAGCTTTTAGTCGGATATTCCGATCGTGTGTATGCGCCATCGGACTTTTGTTGGCGGAATTCCCACCAGCAAAAGATTGAGAGAAGGTTCTCTATTTTTTCAGACGGAAAAAGTTCCTTACCGGAAACTCTGATTGTCTGTATCAATTCTGACGCACAAAATTCCTACACATGCTCGGAAACAATTCCTACGCATGCTCAGAAACAATTCGACACATGCTCAGAAGCATTGAACTTAATTTTCTCGGCTCGTTGGAGTGTTGTACGTCACCGCGTTCTTGACGGTCGAAAGTTCACTTTTGTGTGACCGTGTGTATGCAAGCCAAGTTTGAGCGGAATTCCGTCAGAAAAAACATCCAATTTTTTTTCCAACTAAAATTCAGATTTTGTGTACAAGGCATTAGACTGCTTGTATTAAACTAACTGCACTTAACAATGCATTAAAAGAGATGTATTTTTTTTATTTTTTTATTAGAATTACTTATCTATGTAGAACTAAATAATACCTAACTTATCTGTCTCTTGGTGCCTCTAACACTGAGAACTGAATGATCGAATACCGCAGATCACTTGATTCTCACAGCTCTGTGAGCAGAGAGCTAGTGACTGTCAGTCAGCAGCTCTCTGCTCTGCCCCCCCATGCTCACTGGAGCTCTTGGCTGTGGAGGGGGCGGGAGCGGCCAGCTTAGACTCTCATCGGCTTGCTGAAAGCCTGAGCCAGGAGTCGGTCCAGGCATGTGGGCAGATCCTGACTCCATTGTCGTGATCTTTCCTGGGCCAGGACCGGCTCTCTGACATCAGCCGACAGCGGGCTTCAGCTCACTGTCTGCTGAAAACGGGTCACAGGAGAAGTACAGTCAAATGAGCTTTGGCTGTACTTCTCCTGTAATGTAGACAGAACTGCATTAATTTGTGTATTTTGTATCTTTCTAGAGTTTAGGTTTAATGCATCTTTAAGTAGTTTCTGTATGGGAATTAAAGTGATTGTCAACGCTAACAAATTTTCTGCTTAAAAAAAAGAGTTTTATACTTACCTGCTCTGTGCAAGGATATTGCACAAAGGGTCCTTTACCCCCTCTTCTGGGGACCCTTTCTGCCTCTTCTGCACATGCTACTATAGCAAGTCACTTGTGCAGGCTCTCTCCCAAGCTGGGCTGTGTGCATCCATACACACACACCCAACATGGCTCAGCCCTGTCCCCTTATCCCTCCTCACAGGATTTGATTAACAGCAGCAGCTTCTCTCAATCTGTTCTGCGAGGCCAGAAAGAGGTACCAGCACTGCTGCAGACAGGCACATCGCTGGATCAAGAGAGGACGCTGGGAAGTATTTGGAGAGGGGGTGAACTGCAAGAGGACTTTTTTTTTGTTTACCTTAATGCAAGTAATGGCTAAGAAGATGAGACCAGTGTATCACTGCCACGTTGGGAAATAGGGAAGGATTTCCCCCTGGGATCTTAAGCACCAATGAAGACCCAATGGGCATTCAACCTTACCCAATCTCACCCTTCTAAATTATGAACAACTTTTTTATTACCTAATATTGAAACATTATTTGAAAGCTACTTTTAACTAACATATATTAATGCAATAAACGGTATGTTATATTTAATAATTTCAACATATTTTTTTAAATTGACATAATGCAACATTTTGTATTGCCATCATATGTCTTATATTTAGAGTAGGTAATTAGAAAGAGATTAGGGCTACCAGTTTTGAAAAAAATCAGGCTGATGTCTAAATTAGCACAGATAATGTTAATCAAGGTTAAATGTATTAATATTAAAGTTTTCATAACTAATATTATAATGAACTTATGAAACTTTTTTTATTATCTGTTTTTTAATAGATGGCGCTCTTGAATATTTATGAAAATAAATTGATATTTGATTTGTCCAACCTGTCAAACATATTCTGTTTGCACAGCCTTCATCTTGCAAAGCTGGCTATACACAAAGATACATATTGTTACTTAGTGCAAATGATTTTAACCATTTGATTCGAAAATCTCACATTTCTGGCAAAAAAAACCCCTTAAGACCTTGGGCAAACAGCATTACTATATAGAAGCCACAAGGTGCATTGTGAGAAGCCATTTTGTTTCTTTCTCTTATTATTATACTGCAAGGTCATGGTTTGAATTTGTTCATCTGTATAGAACATTTAAGCAGCTATAAAAAAGACTTGTATCCTTAAACATGATTACATGCATTGTGACCGAATGTACACTCTTGTACTGTATTTAAAATATTGTGTTCTTTCTCTAAAGACACCAATGCCATCTTAGCTTCAATATACAATGGATGCACGCCACTACAGGTGATACTTTCAGAGAGCTGCTTAAGTCCTTCACAAGGTGCCAGCTTAACTTGCTCACCGTACTACAGGGCATAGCAATAAAATTTTAAAATAGCACTCTTTTTTGGACTTTATTGTATACTTACAGATAAGACCATCAGATAACAAGATAAACAAGCATACAAAAAATGTACCAGTCAATGAACATCATCCATAACTCCAGCCATCACAAATACATACACTGTATCACCAAAAGTATTGGGACACCTGCCTTTACACGCACATGAACCCCTTAGTCCGTAAGGGTTCAATATTGAGTTGGCCCACCCTTTGCAGCTATAACAGCTTCAGCGCTTCTGGGAAGGCTGTCCACAAGGTTTTCGGAATGTGTCTATATGAATGTTTGACCATTCTTACAGAAGCACATTTGTGAGGTCCGGCACTAATGTGGACAAGAAGGCCTGTTTAGAGTTACAGAGGAGGTCTAGTGCTAGAATTGTTGCACACGCTCTAACACACGCAGTGATACCTCACATGTGTGGTTTGAACAGTGTTTACATATGTGGGTGGGACTTGCTTGTGCGTTCGCTTCTGAGCACAAGCTACCGGGGACAAGAGCGTTTTTAAAAAAAAATTTACATTGGGAACTGCCGCTATGATCAATCTTATTGTGCACAAAATCGCTGTCTGGAAAGAATGATATCTGAATGATGCCTGTAGCTGCAGGCATCATTCAGATATCCCTGCACAAAGTCAAGGATGTCATATGACCATGTGTGGTATTATAAAGTTAATTTGTTTAGGTTCTCATTATATGTATTGTACACCTGTAGAGCGGAAATCGAGGTCCTTGGGAATTTGCTCATTAACATATTTAATTTGGTTTTATTTGTATTTTGTTTTGTTACAACCAAATAAAATATGTTAAATATGAACACATGCTACCGACAGCTTTCGGTCCCTCTCAGTTTTTAGGTTTTGCCATCTGGATGGAGCAGGTGATCTGACAGCTGATGGTTGACATGATGTTATTTTGTTGTTGAGGTCTATCTACAGGCATACAACATTTATAATTGCAGATAGCGTGGATTGCCAGCTTCTTCTTCCGGCTGTATGTCCATTTCCTGTGAGGTTCCTTTGGGTTTTTGACAGGTAGTATGTGGACTGGATAACAGAATGCCGGCTGTATGACACTCTTTTATTGTTACTGTCTTGTATATATATGCATTTGTGATGGCTGGAGTTAATAAACATTTGCATAGACTGGTACATTTTTGTATGCTTATTGTTTATCTTGTGTTGGCTTGTGCAATGCATGAGAAAGGAGCCTGACTGATTAATTACTCGCAGCTGCAGACAGCCGGGGTTCCTTTGGTTTTATAGCACAGCTTGCTAGTACAGTGGTTCTCAAGCTCAGTCCTAAAGTATCCCCAACAGGCCATGCTTGCAGGTTTTCCTTTATCTTGCACAGGTGCTTTAAATCGGAGTCCATGGCTTGGTATTTTGGACAGATATTTTATCTAAGAGAAATTCCCAAAACATGGCCTGTTGGGGGTACTTGAGGACTGAGGTTTAGAACCACTATGCTAGTACATCTCAATAGGTTATGAATATACACTGGTAAAGTGTGAAACGCGTCAATCTTACCTTGTCCTGCTGTATCCCACTATGTGATGGGCTTATCTGTGAGTATTCGAGGTGTGTCTATTAAATAACAAGCCTGATTAAATAACTCACTTTTATTTATATGTAGCAGAAATATTTATATACGGGGTCCGGCGCCACTGTTAATTGGCTACAATGGAGTGTGTACACAAAATGTGAGTACACGCACACCACTGGCCTCCACAAGAGCACAATAGTTACCAAGGTAGGTATCAAACCTATCCAAAAAAGTATATATATAAATTACAAAGGAGGAAAAAGGGGGAGTATGCAGAACAAACCCTTCGACTAACCTCTACTAATATAAAGGTACCATTACCATTGATAATGTACACCTGTACCTGTAGTCAACCACTAGGGTTCCACAGATGATAACTATGCGTACACAAATCTAGGCACATACATAGACGTCAGGGATTACTACTATAGTGCATAAAATACAATAATATACATAACGTGCAAAAGTGATAAACAAAATATAATCATTAACCACTAGGTTGGTAAGTATATTAGAAAGTGACCACGGTAGGATTAATTGGAACTAAAAATACAGTAAAAATACAGTAAAAACAGTGCACTGTGCCCTCAAACTAGGCTAATTAATAAATAAAAATGTAATAGTGAAAAATTTGAAAAAATTTGAAAAAATATGAATAAATAATACAATTTTTTTTTTTTTTTTTGGTAAACAATTTACAAAAAATTCATATAGACCCCAAAAATAGTTCATGTATAGCCAGAGTGGCAATCTCCTATGCAATGCAGTCCAAAAATAAAAATTATTAGTTGTCCACAGGTTCTTCAAATAGGTGCAGTAGGTGAAAGTGACTGGTGCTCGAAAACATAAAATTCAGGTGACTTCCGTGCTCACCCCCTTAGCTCCCCACTCACCGGAACTATGAGCCCACGAAGGGCAGTCAGGCCCGTAGAAGTCACACAGCAAGCGTCGGTGCGCTGATGAAGGGTTTTACGAAGGTTGTAATCCACTCTCTTCCTGATGTACAAAGAACGCTGGTGCTTATAATCAAGGTTTCCTCAGGGAGAAAAAAAGGGGGAGGGTTCCATAGTGTAGTAATTCCAGATCTCAAAAAATAAGTTTTTAAAACCGTAGACTTTATTCACACACCAATACCAATACAGGAGATGTGTTTTACAAAAAATAACATCAAATATATATAAAAAAAATTCACAAAAACCCCTAGGGGGTGTATTATATGAAACCCCAAAATGGCTCAGAGGCCAGACGATCAGTTCCACGAAACACAAGGAGATTAAAAAAACAGCCAGAAATAAAAATAAAAAAAATAAAAATAAAAAAAATAAAAATAAAAATAATTTTATAAACAGTAAGTATATGGTAGCTTTAATATGTGCACCTCTCCTATACCTGAAGCCCTAAATTTTTGGATAGGTTTGATACCTACCTTGGTAACTATTGTGCTCCTGTGGAGGCCAGTGGTGTGCGTGTACTCATTTTGTGTACACACTCCATTGTAGCCAATTAACAGTGGCGCCGGACCCCGTTTATAAATATTTCTATTACTGGTTGCATCCCCTTTGGGGCTGCGATTTTTAGGAGTGGCGACACTGTCTGTGTGCCCTTCCATTTACGTCCTAATCTCATCTTAGCCTCCGTAGCGCCGCCTGGGATCTGCAAGATCTGAGTATCTTTTCATTTTTTTATTTATATGTGTTACAAATTGAATGCTTGTCCCCTTCAATATTTGCACTAATACATTGCTGCAGTCTTGTTTTCCACTGGTCAAAGGCATGGAGAAAATCCATTTCTGTCAGCTGTTTCAACACATCCGCCATTTTCTTCTTTACAGAATCATCTGACTCAAAATATGTCCCTTTAAGCACTGATTTAACTTTTGGGAATTCATTCTCACATCCCTCACTGAATCTTTTGTGCCACGCAAACATACGTGCACAAGACAGGTTGTCATTCCCATAAGCTGTAGCATTTGAAAACATTCTGGTGTTTTGCGCAATTTTACAAAAACGTTCAAATTGACACGTTGTTCAACTTTTAAACTTAGCATTTTTTTGGCACACTACAGAAAACACAACCAAACTAAATGGCAACTCATGATCAACTGAATGTCATAAAGTGTTGCTGCTTGTCATGCCGGTTCAAACATGCTCAAGGTCACCACTCATGCAGTTATAACCGGTTATGATTGCTTTATTTACTAGGTTATATAATAAAAAGTACTAATGCGCACAACCTAAAAAAATCCTACCCACAAAATGTCACTATGAAAAAAAAAAAGATATATTTTTAGCAGGAAGCTGCCAACATAAAAAAGTGATCTCTGCATAATATATGGACATATATAATAAATAGTATGTGGCGCTACCTTCCTATCCAATATTAAATAAATAAATAATTTGAAATCAGTAAAGTGCAATCAATCAAAAATGTGCAAATCTAAGAACAAAACAATGGGCAAAATTTTAGCTAAAGTAAATCAATATCCACAGATAAAAGTGCAAAATCAATATATCACAGTCGTGTGCAAAACAGCAATTAAGTGCAAGTCTTTTTTTTTAAAGTGCATCCGTGCTGGTGTATAATAGAATGATGATGAATTATAGGTGATTAAAATAAGCTTCTGATGATATACTAAAGTGATCAAAATAAACTTCTCAATGAAGTCCCAGCAATGATGAATAATCTTCCGTTCAGATTCAAATTGGTCATGCAGCAAAATATGTGCAATTCACTTCAAACACTTTGACTTCAATCATGTGACTTTGAAAAAGTCACGTGAACAGTGACGCAACGCGTCAGTGAGGAGCCAGGTGTCATTGTCGTCACTTCCGGTCGTGGCCGAGATTATATTTTAGATTATATTTTCAGATTTTTACCTATGGACTAATAAACAGTTATTTTAAGCATATTGTTATTTTGCTTACTATTGTGACTGGCACGCAAAAAATCTCCCATATTCCCATGTCTCCCCTAGTGGGAAATTTAGGGATACCCTGTGTTGTCTAAATATAGATTTTTGGGGATTGTGCCAGCATTATTTACTTGTACACGCTCTCCCACTCAAGTTTTCTGTGAGTATACTAAAGTCCAAAAAGAGTGCAGCTATTCCACTTGATTGCTATGTACATCTTAGCTTTGGCTTCTCACAGCATCCTGGAAAAAATTATTTTCTTTTTACTCATATCCTACTGTATACCTTAGCACCCACCTTCCAATATAGGGTTGCATGTTATTAAAATTCTCCCATCTATGCTACATATTTATGCCACCAAATTTTTAATTGAAACTGGGCTCAAAGGGTGAAGAACTGCTATGTTATAGGGAAAAGCTTTTTTCAGGGCAATTGGTATTAATGTGTGTAGTACATATTAGTGACACCTTGGGATGTAGCACTTAGTGTCGGTTCACATTGAGGCAGCACGACTTGCAGCGCGACTGCCTCAGGTGACCTGGACACAACCGCTGCGGCGACTTGCAAAACAACTTCTCTATAGAAGTCAATGCAAGTCGCTTCAAGTCAGCCCCAAAGTCGTACTGGAACCTTTTTCTAAGTCGGAGTGACTTGTGTCACTCCGATTAGAACGGTTCCATTGTACAGAACGGGACGCGACTTGTCAGGCGGCTAAGTCGACTGACAAGTTGTCCCAGTGTGAACCAACCCTTAATGGTGGTTCCGGTGTCTCTCCTGTTTGTGTATATATAAAAATGTGACGCCTAGACACAGCTTCCTTTCCCAGTCGAAGCCTCCTATGGGGAAACGTGATGGGTGTAGCTACAGATCTTGACATTACCACGCACCAGCTGGCTGGCTTGAGCTGCGGCTGGTTTGAAAACACTGAATGCCGTTTTGTTTGGATATCAGTGCTTATGATGTTTTAATTTGAGTAATGCACCAGGAAGCCTCTTCTTTCCATTTAATAACACATCCCTTGGAGGGGTTTATCTTGCTAAAGGATATGTGAGGAGCGTTGCAGCGGAAAAAAGCCACTACAGGAGGAGGGATCCCGCTTTTGGACAAATCAGTGGACAGTGGCCAAGTGATCCTTCCTGTGTGTGCCTATTCAATCTTTGTAAATTAAGATCCCTCACATCTGGTAAGCGACGCTGTTTTATTTACTTTGATGAACAGAAAAATAATTTGTTCTCCTGAGAAGTTCCTCCTGGTTGTTCATATCGGGTCAAGCACTTTTTTGGATTACACATTTTCAATATTGTTTTTTATTAGCATATGTTAGCAGATCAACTAATCACAGCACATGTTGGAATTTATATATGCTCTTTTTTTGGTTGTACATTTTTATTTGTTGTACACATTTATATATATATATATATATATATATGTACTGATTTATTTGACCTTTGGGTTTAGCACAGATATTCTGCAATACACATAGGGAAAAGCTGCAGATTGTAAAGCAGTGTAAAAGCAGCATCCCGAAAAGAAACTCTTTGTCTTGAATTCTTCTTGAAATAAAACAGTGCACTTCCTGGTGTGTTAAAGGCTAAGTTCACCTTTTTTCCCCCTCTAAATTCCAGCTCCCCTATGTACCAATATAGCTCTTTAAACACACTGATAGATTACTTCTGCCTTAATTCCTGGTCAGACTTTAGATCATTTCTTCTCCTCAATGTTTCCCCTGCTAGGTCCGAGAATATCTGTATCTCCGCCTCCTGAAACAAAATTTTGTCCAACCTTCGGATATTCTTCAACACTAACGCTTTATCCTCGAAAAAATGGAATCTAAACAGCTTCTAGTCAATGATGATGACAAGATATGCAGCCGACCATCACCCCTCCTTTCATTCGCACAGATTGCTCAGCTATCATTGCTCCTCCACTCTGTCGCTGATTATCTCATTCATAACCTTGCCGGCCGCTTTCAAAGAGAGGTCTTTAGAATGATAACTTCTGATCACTGATGATGACCAAATCTCCAGCGGGCCATCTCCCCTCCACTCATCCATACGGTTGCTCACCTCTCACTGCTCCTCCACTCTGTCAATGACCCTCTAATTCTTTGCCTTACCGACCTATGGAGGGTAGAGAAGGTCCGTGCCGTCCAGCCTGCTCCGCTGAAAGGAGGGGGGGGCGTAAGGCTTCCTACAGAGCCACCTTCCCACCGCTGTGTCTCCGCTTCACAGGAAGCATTCTCCGCTCGCTCTCTCTCCTGGCTTGGTCCGGGGCGTCCGCTCGCCTCGTGGAAGCGAACAGCTGACGGCGGGTGGGCGGGGCGGGTGGGTCAGGAGGCATGGGCGGGGGCGGCGGGGGGAAAGGACGCGAGCCGACGGCCGCTACGTGTCCACGGCTCCTCCCATCCCCCAACCCACCAGACTTTAGATCATGACACAGGAAGGAGTTCACCAGCTGATCTCATTAGCACACACCCTGCATCATCTACCCTCAGCTGGTCAGCTCCTTCCTGTGTCATGACCTGAAGTCTGTCCAGGAAGTAAGGCAGAAGTAATCGAGCAGTGTATTTAATCAGTTATGAAGAGAATGAGATAAACCGGTGTAGAATTAATGGAAATCTATTTTATTTTGCAAAATAAGTACATTATTGCTATATTGGTACACAGGGAGCTGGAATAATAAAAAAAAAAAGGTTAACAAAGGTGAACTTAGCCTTCAAGTTGTCTAAGCACTCCTGTGCCTACAGCCTCATACCTGTATATCTGCAATGTGAGATCTAAGGCCTTAGACTGCTAGCAAAGGTCTGCCTCTACCAAGATAGCCACCTCCACACAGAGGGAGAAAAGGGCATTGTACGTCATTAATAGGGAAAAGATCAGCTGTAGGATACCACAGGCAATAATGGCGACAAGTTTATTCCCCTCTGCCTGCCTTTTTTTGGGCACAGCTTACAGAGATTAGTTTCTCTTTAAACCATTCATTGGGTGCTATGGAAAAATACAATTTAGGTGAACGGCTACATTATAGTATTATTGAACAACATATTGATTTTGAAGATTAAGTAAAGTAATGCCTTAACATTTCAAAGTGTAACAGTTTGGGGGTCAATAGGGTAAATGCTGCTCGAAATGAAAGGAAAGTGTTCCACTGGGAAATGTGGTCATTTCACTTTCACCTGTATAGATTTCCTTACCCTACTTCTTTTTAGGAATAAACAACCGCATCTTCCTTTTAGGCTACTACATGAATTAATACCTCAACTACAAGAGTGGGTCATTTATAGGTCACTACACCGCCAACATTATTTTTCTCAATGTCTTTTCCCCAAATAACCTGGCTGCCACATTCTCAACATGCTTGATTGAAAGGTTTCTAGGATACTTTTGGAATGAAATACACCGGCTTAGTGACTCAATATTTTAGAATGATTACGGTTTTGGATCTCAAACGGTGATAGAGGCTCAAGTTTCCAAGAACTACTGTCTTCTTTTTCTCATAAAGCTGGCACATATTGAATAAAACTGTTGGGAAGACAAGGGATAAATTAGCCATTAATGCTACTTAAGGCTTGCCTTTGGGTTTTCTTTCTTGACATGTTATCATCACTCATTTGTTCTAATGTAATAGCACTATTACAACAAAAAGGCATTTCTCATGGTAAGTAATTTCATAAAGTGTTTTTAAAGACTGGAATTTGTACTACACAAAAGGAAAAAAAAAAAAATTAATGTATGCATTTCTGAAGGAAATAAACTGAATTTTTCTGAGTTTTTTTTTTTTTTTTAAAAGAAATTATTTTCTATTTTAGTTTTATGGTTCTATTTGCAGATTAATTTATTATATGTACAGACATGTTATATGGTGTGTTTTCTTCTTATTTAGCTGTAAACTTCACATGGTATTTGTGTTAATTTGCAAAGAAAGAAAGTGGTTGAACTATTGCCATTTTTTAGGTAATAAGACATTGTCCCATTCTATAGATTGGATGAGGGGTTGGTGAGTAATTGTAATGAATAAACAGTAAGGAAAAAAAAAATATATCATTGTAAAAAGAAAAGTAAGAGTACAAAGAAAAAAAAAACCTTCTTTAAGGCAAATTAAAGAAACTCTGTTGCTGGAAAAAAAAACAAAAAAACAGTCTGCCAAAGAAGACCCTCTGGTTGGTTTTCAAAGAATGCCTACCTTCAGGAATATCTTTAGCACAAGACACTTCCAGGTACTCTATATTAGCAAAAGTATTGGGACACCTGCCTTTATATGCACATGAACTTTAATGGCATCTCAGTCTTAGTCTGTAGGGTTTAATATTGCGTTGGCCCACCCTTTGCAGCTATAACAGCTTCACCTCTTCTGGGAAGGCTATCCACAAGGTTTAAGAATGTGTCTATGGGTATGTTTGACCATTCCTCCAGAAGCGCATTTGTGAAGTCAGGTACTGATGTGGACGAGAATACTTGGCTGGCAGTCTCAGCTTTAATTCATTCCAAAGCTGTACTATCAGGTTGAGGTCAGGACTCTGTGACCTTGTTTGAGCACTGGTGCGCAGTGAATTTGGAATAGGAAGGGGTTATCCCCAAACTGTTCCCACAAAGTTGAGAGCAAGAAATTGTCCAAAATGTCTTGGTATGCTGACGCCTTAAGAGTTTCCTTCACTGGATCTAAGTAGCCAAGCCCAACCTCTGAAAAACAACCCCACACCATAATCCTCCCCAAATTATTTGGACAAGTGCACAAAGCAAGGTTAATAAAGACATGGATGAGCAAGTTTGGGGTGGAGGAACTTGAATGGCCTGCATAGAATCTTAACCTCAACATGATAG
Source organism: Lithobates pipiens (assembly GCF_037356315.1). NCBI lineage: Eukaryota > Metazoa > Chordata > Amphibia > Anura > Ranidae > Lithobates > Lithobates pipiens. Next base: position 49,108,377 of record NW_027507784.1, read on the forward strand.
AACACCTTTGGAATTAATTAGAGCAGAAACTGCAAGCCAGGCCTTCTCATACACATCAGTGCCTGACCTCACAGATGCGCTTCTGGAAGAATGGTCAAACATTCCCATAGACACACTCCTAAACTTTGTGGACAGCCTTCCCAGAAGAGTTGAAGCTGTTATAGCTGCAAAGTGTGGGTCAACTCACCATTGAACCCTATGGACTAAGACTGGGATGCCATTAAAGTTCATGTGCGTGTAAAGGCACGTGTCCCCATACTTTTGGTAATATAGTGTATGTTGGATACCTGCTAGACCCTATGTCACGATGGGTGTAGTGACGTAGGGGTTGGCAGGAGGAACCACAAAACATAGTAGGGCACCTGGCATCTGAAACTTTCTACATGGATGCAGCCTGCACTGTAAATAAGTTGCTAGATTTTACAACCATCAGCAAGATTTTCTAGCACTACTCTCTCTGCTAATGCTTCTGGATGTTATTTTACCAGCCATATTCTGATGGCTAATTTTATTTGCTGTTGGTGGTGCCCTTACCCTCTTCCCTAGTCATGGTTTATGCTCATCAGCCTAATGCCTTCCTTTTGCCAAAGCGAAAATCCTATTGGTAACTAGCTGGGAGCTGCCACTTCACAACATTTGTATTATCTTAACATATGAGAAAATCTTCATCACCTTAACTGAAAAAAATATAGCAAGCAGCATTGAAGTTACTCAGATTGCCCAATTATGTTAAGGCTCTTTGCAGACAGTGCATTATATTGAAAGTTCATGGCCTCTTTTGAATAACTGTCACTGTCACTTTAAACAGTTAGAGTATATAAAATTTAAGTACAATTTTATTGTAGGTTCAATTGAAACTTAAGCTATTTTAAACCTCTCTATCCCTTGTAATGCATATACTTATTAGTGTAATTATTGATCAGCTGTGCATAAAGTGACTATGTTTCGTGCCAGCTCATTTTCAATACACTGTTAATATCTTTTTTTTGTATGAAATATGTTCAAGTATGGGCTAAGGAAATGTGTACATTTGCTTTAAATGCATATATTTAAGCCAACAAGGTCTTGGTATTGATTATTATGCTGAAAAGATGCTGGGGCTGATTTCCTAAACAAATCAATGGGAGCAGGGATAAATATGCTTGGATTGCAGGTCTACATGTGCATGTGGATGTATGCATACATAGCCAAATCTATCTAGCCTATTGGATACTTACAGTATATTTAATGCATATGGTGTGGTCAGAGTTTTTGAACATATAAATATTGCTGCTTTGAGTAATTTTTTTCTTATAAGGTGTACTATAGAATACACATGTCAACATTTCAAAGGATTAGTGTGGAATGAACTGGATGAATCAGGCATGTAGCGCTAATGGAAACGTGGTGCATCTAGATAAGTCTGATGCATTTCGTGTATTGACTCCACTTCCTGACTCCACTTCCTGAGGGGCAAATGCATAATTTATCTTTAAGTAGACATGGATATACCAATATGGTCTAATAATGTACCCAAACATTGGGAAAAGGGGTGTAAGTAGGGGGAGGGGAGAAAACACTACCCTCCCTTCAAAATACTCACATATCTGCTAAATATAGAGCATGTGAAGCTGAAAAACAAGGGCTGCTTGAGATGTCTATCCCAGGAGCTGTGGTAACAGGGGCTTGTGAAGAAATGTATGACCCCCAAAAGAGAAAGTATCCAAGTGGTGGTGTATATGGACTTCATTTCTTTAAGATTAAAGGGGTTGTAAACCCTCAAGGTTTTTCACCTCAATGCATTCTATGCATTGAGGGGAAAAACCTCCTGTAATGCAGCAGCCCCTCAAGCCCCCCATTGTACGTACCTGTACCCCTGCTATCTCATGTGGGGGATGAGCACAGCAGCAAAAGCTGGTGTCTCGGATCAACAGCCGTTGGCTCCCGCTGCTGTCAATCAAATCCAATGATGCGAGCACCTGGGCCAGGGCCGAGTCCTGCTTTCTGTGTCAATGGGACATCCGTGTGTCACTTCCAGCACAAAGGGAGATACGCAGATCACACGGAAAGAAGACCACTGCAGTGGGGCTGCATATTTGCGTATGCTCAACATGAAGGGTTAAAGAAGAGTGGATTTCCTCCAAGCTCACCTGCCCTTGGTTTAGCCACTGCGATATGTGCTCCAACTTGAAGACTCTTAAAACTATAGAGTTAGAACCACAGTATACAAAGGAGCCTTGGTGAGACACTGTGGCTTTGACATATATTTTCAAATGTGTACAACTAACCCCACTATCTTTAACATGTAGACAGGGCTAATTTTTTTTTTGCAGGCTAGCTGGTAAGTGTGAGACATTTTTTGTTGTAAGTAATGTGCATATCCCCTTTCATGTGTACCTTACTGTAAAGTTTAGTTATAGATCGGGATGGTTGCCACTTTTGAGGGATGGCCAATGTGTCCCTAGGCCTTTAAAGATCTGGTATGGATTTGGTATGGCTTTTAAGAGAGAACTCCAACCAAACGAAAAAAATAGGGAGGGGCAGTGGACATGCACTACTACTTCCCCCAGAACCATTCCAGACCACTTGCCTTTAACATGTAGATGAGTCTCAGGCCGCGTACACACGGGCGGACTGTTCGCCCAACTTTGTCCGCTGAACAGTGTTTCAGCGGACAGTCCGCTCGTGTGTGGGCTTCAGCGGACAGTTTCAGCGGACAGTCTGACGAACAAAGTTTTTCGGAATTCCCGTTCGACTGTCCGCTGAAACTTGGTTTGAGCGGACAGTCCGCTCGTGTGTAGGCTTGTTCGTCAAACTAAGTCTCGCGCATGCTCAGAAAGAATTTACACGCCGAAGGTTGCATTGCAGTGTATAGGACGTCGTTTTTCTAGTCCCGTCGTACGTGCCGTTCACGACATCGCGCACGGTTTCAGCGGACTGTTCGTTCATCGTGTGTGGTCAAGTCCGCTCATGCTAATTTTGAGCGGACTGTTTGTCAAACTGTTTGACGAACAAAGTTGGGCGAACAGTCCGCCCGTGTGTACGCGGCCTCAGAGTCTGTAATCAGAACTATATACTGTCCCTGAGGGAGGAGGGGAGACAGATCTCCTATTAAAATTTGCATTAGCAGCAAGGAAGGGAAGTGTTATCATAATGGGGAATTTTAATTATCCAGACATAGACTGGGCGGAGAGAATCATGCATTTATCTAAGGCTTGCCAGTTCCTAAATGTCTGCAACAATACAGACCTAATCACGGATGTGGAAATATGGGAACTTTTAGGAAACAGCAATCACAGGTCAATTGGCTTCAGTATAAATCACACAAATAGGAAATATACGGGGAATACAGACACTGAATTTCAAAAGAGCCAACTTCCCTAAACTACGAACCTTGCTAGAAGGCATAAATTGGCATAAAATCTTAAGAACAAAGAACACGGAGGAGAGATGGCTTTGCTTTAAGAGCATATTAAATAAGGGCATTAGTCAACACATACCATTGTCAGGGCTGGCTTAGCCCTTCCTTCTCTGGGCTGGCTGCTCAGCTGTCGGCTAATTGCCAGCTCTCATCTCTCTCCACAGTTACCAGCTGTTCCTGACCTTCCTACTTAAAGCTGTCCAGCTCACTTCATCTCTGCCTTCGCCTTGGTCACATTACAAGAAACCATCCCCTACGGTTCTGTTTAAAGACTGGCTTGCTGACATCCCTTCTGGCTCCTTATCCTGCTTGCTGTTGCTCCACTTGGATCCCTTCTGGCCTGGCTGATTACCCGATCTGGTTATTGAATTCTGGCCTGGCTGGCTACTCGATCCGGTTGCTGAACTCTGGCTATGCTTTGACTATGCTTTCTCTATTTACCTTTTTATTTATTTTTATTTTTTTGAATCAGAAAAAAAGGTTTTATTTGTTTTGTATGTTCGTTGTACAGATACATAATATGCGGAGAATTACAGATTATTACAGCCAAAGAAAATGTGTACAGTATTTGTACAGTACAGATATTATATGGACAATCTTTATACTGGACCCGCTAGGTGTGCCAAAAGGCCTACATGCGGCACACAATGGTACAAATGAAGACTAACTGACAGAATCAAATACCTATAACCTCCAAAGAATAGAACTATTAACTATTAACTTTGTGCTTGTATACGATTTGTTCCCAGTTGACTGGGCAGAAATCGCTCTTCAAGAAGCTGTCACACCCACCAGGTTTAAAAGTGTTTACAAAACAAGTATGTATAGATGTATTGTTTTTCCCCCAACCAATTAAAGCATTTATTCACCTTTCATTCCACCTAAACCCACGTGGCTTTTTTATTTTTATTTAATAAACAAGTGTGATTTAATTTTACTTGTGTCTCGGTCTGATTCATGGTTTCTGACAGTAGGCGAAGGCCATGAATTCAGAAGATACAGTCAATCCACTTGTTGGTAATATTTTTTCCAGATTGGATGAGCAAGATCACTGCATGGATCAGTTTGCCATGGCATTACAAATGCTCCTGAATCGCACGGCTCACCTGGAATCCCCCACTGTGGCTGCTCCGGTACAATCTGAGTTGCAGGCTGTCCCTGCTGCTGTGCCAGTCTCTGTGCAGGCACCCGCCTCAAGTATTACCTCTATAAGAGGTATGTCTGGTTCTGCTCCGCTTCCCCAGCGATTTGGGGGCAATCCAGTTCAATGCAGAGGGTTTCTCAATCAGGTTGAGATGCACTTCAAGATGCTGCCCCAAGCATTTCCCACGGACAGAAGCAAAGTAGGTTTCATGATATCTTTGCTTTCTGAGAGAGCCTTAGCCTGGGCTAACCCTCTATGGGAGACACAAAAACCTGTTGTCTTGAGTTACCCTGAGTTTGTGGCCTCCTTTAAAAGGGTATTTGACGTTCCCGCATGCTCCGCTTCTGCTGTCAAGTGCCTCATGTCCATCAAACAGAGTACGAGAACTGTTGCTGATTATGCCATTGAATTCCGTACTCTGGCAGCAGAGGTTGCTTGGAGGCCCCCATGGTTGCTTTTTCTCATGGTCTCTCGGATTCCTTCAAGGAGGAGATAGCAGCCCGAGATATACCTACTGAGCTGGAGAGCTTGATCTTTTTTGCCATCATCATTGACTCCAGACTCAGAGAAAGACTTTCTTTTAAGGAGCGCTTGTGGAAGCCTCCTGTACGTTTACCTCTGAGCTTTTCAGTCCCACCCGTGCCTCCCTCACCTCCCATGCCTCCTGGTACCGAGTCAGTCAGTGAAGATGAACCCATGCACCTGGGCTTCATGCGTCTCTCTGCGGATGAGAGAGCCTTTAGGAGGAGGGAGAGATTGTGCCTTTATTGTGGCCAGGCAGGTAACTTTTTGAAGTCTTGTCCTACCCGTCCAGGGAGTGCTCGAAGCTTGAGGTCCTGTCATGGACATACCTTAGTTGGCATTGTTTCGTCCCCAGTTATCCAGAAGGATAAGCCCCTGGTTTCGGTCAACCTTTCTTGGGCTGTGTCGTCCATAGAAATACAGGCTCTAATCGACTCTGGGGCTGCAGGCCTGTTCATTGATTCTGAATTTGTTTCGCAGCACTCGATTCTGCTGCAGCTGCATGACACTCCACTTTCCATTGAGGCTCTTGATGGGAGACCTTTACAGCCTGCCCATGTGACTCATGAGACGGTTCCGTTGTCCATGGCCATAGGGGCTCTTCATCATGAGATAATCCAATTCCAAGTTATTTCCTCACCCAGGTTTCCGCTGGTTATTGGTTATCCTTGGTTACAGAGGCACAACCGCTCTTTTTATTGGCTCCATTCTGAAGTTCTCTCCTGGTCACCACAATGCAGTGAGACATGCTTCCTGAAAGTATCCAAGGTCCTGTGCACCTCTTTGCTCTCCTCCCTGCCGGAAGAGTACAGCGATTTTAGGAATGTCTTTGACAAAGGTCAAGTAGGGAGTTTGCCTCCACACCGGTCTTATGATTGCGCAATTGACCTTCAACCTGGTGCCATACCTCCCCATGGCCGGGTTTACCCTTTGTCGGTCTTGGAGGATAAGGCCATGGAGGAGTATTTTGCAGACACACTTTCTCGAGGTTTCATCCGCAAATCCTCGTCTCCTGCTGGTGCTGGTTTCTTCATGAAGAAGAGGAGCGGTGAACTGAGACCTTGTATAGATTATAGGGGTCTCAATTGTGTCACAATTAAGTTTGCCTACCCAATTCCATTGATTACAGAGTTATTTGACCATCTCAAGGGAGCAACGGTTTTCACAAAGCTTGACTTGAGAGGGGCATACACTCTTGTGCCCATTAAGGAGGGCGACGAGTGGAAAACTGCATTTAATACCAGAACAGGCCATTATGAGTACCTTTTGGCCTTTGTAACGCCCCGGCAATTTTCCAGGAATTTATTAACAATGTCCTCCGAGATTTATTGCAGTTATGTGGGTTGGTTTACCTTGATGACATCCTCATATTTTCCAAGTCCGTGGAGAGCCACCACACAGATGTCTGTCATGTGCTTCAGAAACGAAGAGATAACAATCTGGATTGTAAACTGGAGAAGTGAGAGTTCCATCGTGAACAGGTTACATTCCTGGGCTATGTTATTTCCACTGCTGGTTTTTCGATGGACCCAGAGGAACTTTTGGCAGTCCTACAGTGGCCTCGACCTGTGGATTTATGTCCTCTGCAGCATTTCCTGGGCTTTTCCAACTACTATCGGAAGTTTATTTGTAACTTCTCCTCTCTGGTCAAGCCTCTGACTGATATGACCAGAAAGGAAGGTAATCCACAGAGTTGGTCTCCGGAGTCCATTAAGGCTTTTGAGACTCTCAAGGCTGCCTTTGTTTCTGCTCCTGTGTTGGCAGATCCTGATCCTACGTTGCCTTTTATCCTAGAAGTTGATGCTTCTGAGACTGGAGTTGGTGACCTTCTGTCTCAACGTCCTAACTCTGAGAGCGCTATGCATCCGTGTGGCTACTTTTCCAAGAAATTGTCACCTGATGAGTGCAATTATGAGATTGGTGACAGAGAGCTGTTGGTGATAATTTTAGCCCTGAAAGAATGGAGACATCTCCTTGTACAGGTTCTTATTCTTACTGACCATAAGAATCTTACATTCTTGTCTGAGGCTAAGCGCCTCTCTCCCAGAAGAGGAGCCTTGTCACGACAATTTTCCCCCACTTCCAAGTCGGAGTCGGTTCCAGTTTCTGTGATTCCTCCTGATCGTTTCTTGGCTACGGTTCACGCCAGTCTTACTTCTCCTTTGGGTGACAAAATTCTTGCTGATCAGGTCCATGATCCTCCTGAGAAACCTTGTGACTGCTGCTTTGTCCCAGAGAGTCTCCGTACTGCCATGCTCCGGACTTACCATTCTCCCAAGGCAGCTGGCCATCCTGGGAAGAATCAACTCATTTGGGCAATTTCCCAACAATTCTGGTGGCCTAGTCTATGGGCTGATGTTACTTCCTTTGTAGTTGCCTGTTCTGTGTGTGCTCAGAGTAAGACTCCATGGCACCTTCCTGTTGGCCTCCTACAACCCATACCCAATGGAGAGAGGCCCTGGACCCACTTGTCAATGGATTTCATTGTGGAGTTGCCCAACTCCCAAGGCAACACTGTTATCCTTATGGTGGTTAACTGGTTCTCAAAGATGTGTCATTGTATTCCACTTAAGAAGCTGCCTTCCATTTTTTCTCGGGAAATCTTTTGCTTACATGGGCGACCCAAGGTGATTGTCTAGGACAGGGACAGTCAGTTTGTCTCCCGGTTCTGGCGAGCCTTTTGTGCACAGTTGGGAATCCAGTTGGTTTCTATTCTGAGTATCACCCGCAGTCTAATGGGGCCACAGAGCAAGCCAACAGTCCTTGGAGCAATTCCTACGTTGCTATATTTCTGACCACCATAACAACTGGTCAGACCTATTACCATGGGCTGAGTTTTCTCACAACAGTGCCTTGAATTCTGCCTCCCGATTGTCTCCATTTATGGCAAATTATGGTTTCCAACCTTCCATGTTGCCTGACTCGTTTGTTCCACAGAGTATTCCTTAGAGGAGCATCTCTGTGGTCTTCTTTCCACTTGGGTACAAGTCCAGGAGGCTTTGCGTCATGCTAATGATAGGTGCAGACTCCATTCTGTCGCAGATGCCCTTTCTGCGCCTTCCTACCAGGTTGGGGACAGGGTCTGGCTGTCATCTCGCAACCTCCGACTTCATGTTCCCTCACTGAAGTTTGCACCTCGGTTTATTGGGCCTTTCTGTATCCTTTGCAGGATTAACCCAGTGGCTTACGCGTTGGACCTTTCTCCTAGTATGCCCATCTCAAATGTGTTTCATGTCTCCTTATTGAAACCATTGGTCTGCAACCGATTTACCACCTTGGTGCCACGTCCTCACCCTATTCAGGTTGAGAACCAGGAGGAGTATGAGGTACAATCCATTGTTGACACCCGTAGGTTCCGTGGGCGCATACAGTACCTGGTGCATTGGAAGGGGTACGGTCCAAAGGAACGCTCCTCGGTTCATCCTCGGACGTAAATGCTCCTGTCCTCCTCCACGAGTTCCATAGACATAGACGCCTGGTGGCCCTCTGAGGGACAGGGGTCATTGAGGAGGGGTTACTGTCAGGGCTGGCTTAGCCCTTCCTTCTCTGGGCTGGCTGCTCAGCTGTCTGCTAATTGCCAGCTCTCATCTCTCTCCACAGTTACCAGCTGTTTCTGATCATGCCCGTCTGACCTGCCTACTTAAAGCTGTCCAGCTCACTTCACCTCTGCCTTCGCCTTGGTCGCATTACAAGAAACCATTCCCTGCGGTTCTGTTTAGACTGGCTTGCTGACATCCCTTCTGGCTCCTTATCCTGCTTGCTGTTGCTCCACTTGGATCCCTGATTCCTGCCCTGGCTGATTACCCGATCTGGTTATTGAACTCTGGCCTGGCTGACTACTCGATCCAGTTACTGGACTCTGGCTATGCTTTGACTACGCTTTCTATATTTACCTTTTTATTTTTATTTAATAAACAAGTGTGATTTAATTGTACTTCTGTCTCGGTCTGATTCATGGTTTCTGACACCCATTGGGTAATACATTTAAAAGAGCTAACAAAAGTCCTGAATGGCTTAACTCCAATGTAAAATTGCACATAAAAGCAAAGGAAAAGGCCTTCAAAAAATACAAGGTTGAGAGATCATCATCAGCATTCAGACTTTATGAGGAATGCAACAAGAAATGTAAGGGTGCAATTAGGGCAAAAGACAGAACACGAAAGACACATAACAGAGAAAAGGAAAAAAAATCCCAAGAAATTCCTTAAGTATGTAAACAGTAAAAAAGGGAGGACAGACCATATTCACCCCATAAAGAATGAGGAAGGTCATCTGGTTACAAAGGAGGGGGAGATGGCGAAAGGCAATTTATTCTTCTCCACAGTCTTCACAAAGTAACCAAAACTGCAGTGTTTATCCTCATGACACATCACAGCAAACAACTCCATGGTTAACAGAGGACAGAATTAAAATTAGACTTGGGAAACTTAACATTAATAAATGGGACCAGATGGCCTGCACCCAAGGGTACTTAGGAAACTCAGTCAAGTAATTGCCAGATCATTGTCCCTAATTTTTACTGACTGGACTGGTACCAGCTGATTGGAGAAAAGCCAATGTAGCCCAAATACATCCCTGGAAATTACAGACCAGTTAGCCTAACATCAATAGTATGTAAGATCTTGGAGAGGATGATAAGGGACTATATACATGATTTTAGTAAGGAGAACGGTATCATTAGCAGTAATCAGCATGGATTCATGAAGAATCGTTCTTGCCAAACTGATCTATTAACCTTCTATGAGAAGGTGAGTTGTCATCTAGATAAAGGAAAGCCCGTAGACGTGGTGTATCTAGATTTTGCTAAAGAATTTGACACAGTTCCCCATAAATGATTAGTGTAAAGGCTGACCGCAGGGTAAGCCTGTATTTGTAGAAGGAGTCAGGCTGCATAAAGCCTGCCCTCCTCTGCCTCCTTCTCGTTGGACGTCGGGTCTCGTGTGGCTGACGTCACTTCCGGCGGGTCGGAGGAGGATGACGACATTTTGCTGCTCTGGCGCTCATGGACGGGGGTGCTTGTGGCCCCCGCCGGCTCCGTTTGTAGGGCATCTGTGGGTGGGGGGGTTCTCCCGCCGGCAGTTTTCTGTCTGCATGGGGAGCCTTCTTTCTGCCCGCCTCCTTCTCCCGCTGTGCCAGCCACAGGCTTCCCCCGTGTGATGCTGCGGGGGGGCGCTTCACCCGCCGGCGGCTGTCTGCACTAGAGAGACTTTCTCCCACCCACCTCGGCTGGAGGGAGGGAGGTTTGCTGTCCCAGGCTTTCCCGTGTGATTCGGCTGCATGCACTTGTCCACTGGGGGGCTTGCACCCGCCGATTCTCCTGGCGGGGAGAGGGGGAGGTATTCGGCCGCGCCGGCTCCCCTTCCCCCCCGCATACGCAGTGCACCCGCCGTTGCCTTTGCCTGTGCCTCCCTGTGTACAGATGTTTGTGAGGCGGCGCAACTTGTATGTGCCTTGGACTTTCTTCTTTGAGGTACCGCTGCAATCCTCAGTGTTCCAGCTCCCCTCCGGTGTAGGAGAGAGGGGAGAAAGGCTGCTGTGGCAGACGGAGGGTTGCTTATTGTCCCAGAGCTGAGCGGAGCTTATGGGTTAAACGTCAATCTTGCTCCGTGGCCAGCCACGCCCCCAGTAGAGAAGGTTTTCATTGCTGTTTATATCCCTACTGTTAAGATTAACCATTTCTTTTTATCTCCTGGGGGGGAGGGGGAGGTGATCGGCCGTCGGCTCCCCCCCCCCCTCACATGTGTTCCAGCCTGGCAGGGGATGGAAGGCTTCTCCTATTAGGAATCCATGTTGTTGTCAAAACTCCCTAAGGTGCACTAAAATCTATTTTTTCTTTATACAGAGCATTTTGTGTATTGATCAGATCATCTGACCATTGTTGCATATCCATATGCAATAGGGATATTTGTTCTTGTTATTTTTCACAATGACAAGTTCTTTCCAATTTCCATCTTCCTAATATGCTTAGGTGAAACCAATTACCAAGTGAAGATAATAGTTAATGTTTGCTGGCCCTACATGGATCGAGAATCGTTTGGCTCTGTTGGCTTTTCCTTGCTCGTTCCGTGCTCCCGGGTATAGTTGAATGTGTCTACCATCACTATAAGGCTCGGTTTACACTCCTGCAAGCCCAAAATTGTGTGACTTGCTTGCGGGTTTTGTGATTCAACCACTTGGTTATCGGCAGTTCCAGTCCCTATGGACAGCTTTCTAAGCCACAAAGTAGTGGGGAAAAAAAAAAAAACGCAAGTCCATCAATTCCAACCTATGGGTGTGATTGTGTGTCAGCATTTACATTGTATATACATGTATGTTGTGGTCTTTCAGATTACCCAACCCCCGCCTGAGCTCCACGTGGCGTGCCCAACCCCCGCCTGAGCTCCACGTGGCGTGCCCAACCCCCGCCGGAGCTCCACGTGGCGTGCCCAACCCCCGCCGGAGCTCCACGTGGCGTGCCCAACCCCCGCCGGAGCTCCACGTGGCGTGCCTCCCCCCCACCTGAGCTCCACGTGGCGTGCCTCCCCCCGCCTGAGCTCCACGTACCATGTGCTATTTGCGTTCTTGTGCTATTTACATTCTTGGGCAATTTATTTGCGTTCTGGTGCTATTGATATTCTCGTGCCATTTATGTTCTCGTGTTATTCACGTTTTTCTCATGCAGTTTTACGTTCTGGTGCATTTTATGGTTTTCCCATGCGATTCGGTTCCATGCGTTTCCGGTCTCAGGCCATTCACGTTCTCATAGCGGTCACGTTCTCAAAGCAGTTACGTTGTCATGCATTTGCGTTTCATGCATTTGCATCTTCTTGCAGTTGCGTTTTTCATGCATTTGCGTTTTCATGCATTTGCATCTTCTTGCAGTTGCGTGTCTTGCAGTTGCGTGTCTTGCAGTTGCGTGTCTTGCGGTTGCGTTTTCTTGAGCAGTTGCGTTTTCTCGAGCAGTTGCGTTTCTCAAGCAGTTGCGTTTTCTCGAGCAGTTGCGCTTCTCGAGCAGTTGCGTTTCTCGAGCAGTTGCGTTTCTCGAGCAGTTGCGTTTCTCAGGCAGTTGCGTTTCTCAGGCAGTTGCGTTTCTCAGGCAGTTGTGTTTTCATGCAGTTGCATCTTCTTGCAGTTGCGTTTCTCAGGCAGTTGCGTTTCTCAGGCAGTTGCGTTTCTCAGGCAGTTGCATCTTCAGGCATTTGCGTTTCTTGCATTTGCGTTTCTTGCATTTGCGTTTTCATGCAGTTATGTTCTCGTTCGGTTACTTTCTCATGCAGTTATGTTCTCGTTTCGTTTTCCGTTCTCATTCGATTTGACGTTCTCATGCTTGTTGGTTTCAAGCACGTTGCTTACGGTTCTTACGCAATTTTGTTTTTCATGCGATTTGGGTCTCTCACGTGATTTACTTTTCTTATGAAGTTGTTGTTTCTCATACAATTGATGGTTTTCCATGCAATTTTACGGTTTCTCATGCAATTGCGTTTCTCGGGCGTTTCGCAGGCAATTGGCGGTTTTAAACGATGTACAGTTCTTACGCATTTATGGTTCTCATGAATTTATGGTTCTCAGGCATGTTAAATTTTTCATGCAATTTACGTATCAGATGTAATTTACGTGTCTCACGCAACTTCTTGCGTTTCCCATGTTTCTGACGTTTCCCCATGTTTTCATAGCGTTTTCTGACGTATTCCCGTGGTACAGTTGACGGTTCATGCAACTATGGTTTCTCGTGCTTTTTTATGGTTTCTCTCGCTTTCCAGGTTTTCTCTCGCTTTCCAGGTTTCTCTATCGCGTTCCAGCGTCATGCGTTTTGCATTTCATGCGTTTTGCATTTCATGCATTTTGCATTTCATGTTTTGCGTTCTCATACAGTTATGTCCTCGTTTCATTTTACGTTCTCATGCACTCATGTCCTCGTTTCGTTTTACGTTCTCATGCACTCATGTTCTCGTTTCGTTTTAACGTTCTTATACACTCATGTTCTCGTTTCGTTTACATTCTCATGCAATCATGTTCTCGTTTTCGTTTTACGTTCTCATGCATTTTATGTTCTCGTTTCGTTTTACGTTCTCATGCGCTTATGTTCTCATTCGATTTGACGTTCTCATGCTTTGTTTTCACGCACGGTTCTCACTCGTTTTACATGCAATTGCCATTTCTCATGCAATTCAGTTTATGCAATTCACGGTTTCCATGCAGTTGGTGTTTCATGAAGTTACGGTTCTTACGCAATTTAGTTTTTTCATGCGGTTTAGGTCTCTCATGTGATTTACATATGAAGTTGGTGTTTCTCATACATTTGATGGTTTTCCATGCAATTTTACGGTTTCTCATACAATTGCGTTCTCGTGTGTCTTGCTGGCAGTTGACGGTTTTTAAACGACTTACAGTTCTTACGCAACTTCTTGTGTTTCCCTTGTTTCTGACGTTTCCCCATGTTTTTCTAGCATTTTCTGACGTATTTCCATGGTTTTGACGTATTCACATGTTTCCTTACGTGTTGTCCTGTGTTTCCTTCTGTATTTCCCATGTGCCGTACGTTTCTGGTCTTATGCCTTTCATGTCATTACCCTTGTGTTATTTCATGATTCTCAGGCTTTTTTACGTTCCTCATGCTTGTTAGTGTCGGATGTATTGTACGTGTCTGATGCTATTTACGTGTCTCATGCATCTTCTCGCGTTTCCCATGTTTCTTTTGTTTCTCGTGTTTTCTTGCCTTTTCTCGTGTTTCTTACATAATCCTATATGCCGCACGTTTCGTGTCTTATGCTTTTCTTTTCTCTTGTGTACCCCCCCAGGGTTTTCTCTTGTGTACCCCCCAGGGTTTTCTCTTGTGTTTTTCATCGATTTGCGTTTCTTGTGCAACCTGCATTTCCTAGGCAGGTCGTGTTTTCTAGCAGCCGCGGTTCTTAAGCCGCTCACGGTGATCAGTTCACGCTACTCATGTTTTCGTTCAGTCACGTTTCCTTATCGCAGGTTTCGTTCTTGTCGCAGGTATTTTTTGTCTGATCACGATTCTCTCGCTAGTTGTGTTCCTGATCAGTTGGGTGCCATTCCTCACTATTTATTTTAATTTCCTAGCTGCGTCAGGCCAGGAGTTGCCCTGGGGTTTGGAAGTTTGGTTAGTCAGTTTTCACTGATCCACAGTTTCTACTGGCTCAGGGACTTTCGTGGATCACGGGGCCCGGGCCAGTATCTGTAGGCTCGGTTCTCAGAAGTAGGTTCCAGTTACGCACTTTCTTTTCAGTTCCAGTTGTGGTAGATTGGTTTTCCATTTGGTTGGCACTGCAGCCTTGATCATTGGGTTTTGTTTTAAATTCCAGGAAGGCCCATGACACTGCTTGGCATGTTTCCAGGTTAGGTTTCCAGTCCTGATGGTGAAACATCTAGTTCCTTTTGCTTTTCTGTTTTGTTTAGTTTCCTTTTTTGCCTCCTCCAGCTTGTATCAGCCTTCAGCACTTTCTGGGCATATCCAGTTAAGTCCCAGCATTTCATGCTGAATGATGTGTCAGGTTGTTTTATTTTCTGCTTTTCCGTTTGAAGCCATCCAGGTCTCCAGCGGTGGGGACTCCCTACTGTGCTTAGCTGACTTTCCATGGTGGGTTTCATTTTATGACGTTCACGTACTCTCAGGTTTATCTTGCGTTGGTTGCTGGGTTGGGCTCAAGGGGGTGCTATAGCTGGCCTTGTGGTTCCTGAAGCCAGGGGAGGGGCTACTGCCTTTCTTAGCGTTTCCTTCTCTGCGGCAAAGGCATAACTCATTTGCCGCCACTCCAGGTTAGATGTTATTCACTGGGTCATCTGGTTGTTGAGCTTTCTTCCTACCGTGTTATTTTTTGCCCCCTTTTAGGCATACTGACCACGTGACCTTTGGCACACTTCAGGTCTTTGTTTCCTTGTTGCTCTTTGTTCCTTTCCTCACCATCCACAGAGTGACTCTGAGTACAAGTGTAAAGGCTGACCGCAGGGTAAGCCTGTATTTGTAGGAGGAGTCAGGCTGCATAAAGCCTGCCCTCCTCTGCCTCCTTCTCGTTGGACGTCGGGTCTCGTGTCCCACCCACCCATTCCCTTTTTCTTTTAATTTCATTCTTTACATTTCATACTTGGGTATGCCCCCTTTTAGGCATACTGACCACGTGACCTTTGGCACACTTCAGGTCTTTGTTTCCTTGTTGCTCCTTTGTTCCTTTCCTCACCATCCACAAAGTGACTCTGAGTACAACTGTACAAAATAAGGTCCGTAGTAGGGTAGTAGGGTCCCCGAGGGTCCTGTGCTAGGACCAATCCTATTTAATTTGTCCATAAACGTCCTGGTGGATGGGTAAACATTTCAATCTTTGTATTTGTGGATGATACTAAGCTAAGCAGGGCAATAACTTTTCCACAGGATGTGGAAAACTTGCAAAAAGATGTGAAAAAATTAATGGAGTGGGCAACTACATGGCAAATGAAGTTTATAGTAGCAAAATGTAAAATAATGCATTTGGGTGGCAAAAACATGAATGCAATCTATACACTGGGGGGGAGAACCCCTGGGGAATCTAGGATGGAAAACAGAATATTGGCATGCATTAAAAAGGGATCAACTCCTGCGATAATTCTCCCGCTCTACAAAACTCTGGTCTACCTAGAGTATGCTGTCTTGTTCTGGGCACCAGTCCTCAGGAAGGAAGTACTGGAAATGGAGCGAGTACAAAGAAGGGCAACAAAGCTTATAAAGGGTCTGGAGGATGTTAGTTATGGGGAATGGTTACGAGCACTTAACTTATTCTTTCTGGAGAAGAGACGCTTGAGAGGGTATATGATTTCAATTTACAAATACTGTACTGGTGACCCCACAAAAGGGATAAAACTTTTTTCGTGGAAGGGAGTTTAGCACGACACATGGCCACTCATTAAAATGAGAAGAAAGGAGGTTTAACCTTAAACTACGTCTTTACTGTAAGAGCCGCAAGGATGTGGAATTCCCTTCCACAGGCGGTGTTATCAGCGGGGAGCATCAATAGTTTTAAAAAACTATTAGATAAGCACCTGAATGACTACAACATACAGGTATATACAATGTAATACTGACATATAATCACACACATAGGTTGGACTTGATGGACTTGTGTCTTTTTTTCAACCTCGCCTACTATATAATTATGTAACTATGGGGGTTATTTACGAAAGCCAAATCCACTTTGCACTGCAAGTGCACTTTAAAGTGCAGCTGCTCTAAATCTAAGGGGTAGATCTGAAATGAGTCGAAGCTCTGCTGATTTTATCATCCAATCATGTGCAAGCTAAAACGCTGTTTTTTATTTTCCTTGCATGTCCCCCTCGGATCTACAGTGACTTTACATCCAAGTGCACTTTCAGTGCACTTTCAAGTGCACTTACAGTGCAAAGTGGATTTTCCTTTAGTAAATAACCCCCTATGTGTTGCAAGACCGCACAATTGTCATTCAAAATGTTACAGCGATGAAAGCTGAAAATTGGCCTGGGCAGGAAGGGGGTGAAAATGCCCTGTATTGAAGTGGTTAAGCAGTTGTGTCAGCAGAGGTCAGCAGAGTTATATAACATTTTCTTTTAATATAAATACATATACTGTTGTGAAAAATATAGGTTAAAAGGCACCAATTATGACAATGGGACTTTTATAACCATTTGCGTATTTTGAATGTCTACATGCGTGCAAGTTTAAATTCAAAATGTTCTGCATATCCTGTTGAAAAAAACATTCTTTTTTATTCTATATTTCATTTATAAAACTAGCACACAAAAAGCTGCATATTTAATTGATGGCCTTTGAATGAACCACATAGAAAATCACACGCTTTGAATTTTAATTGCCTCAAAATTTAATCCCCTTTTCTATACTATTTTTAATAGCAACACAGAAGAAATAAAGCAATCCATTGCAGTGTTCTTAGTGAAAACAAAAAGCTTGACAAAGAACACCTGTTGGAGTAGGCTAGCAGGTGGGTTAAAATGTGATTGGAATAGTTATTGAGATATTGTGTATGATCTTTTCCATTAGTACATTACCTCATAAGATCTTTTGATGATTTAAATAGATTATATATGTTTATGATTCCATTTTACTGGTATACATTAGCCATTGCTATTTAAAGCACACCATTCAACAATGGTAATTTCGATACATTTGTAATATTTACAGTCATGGCCGAAATTGTTGGCACCCCAGAAATTTTTCCAGAAAAAGTATTTCTCACAGAAAAATATTGCAGTAACGCATGTTTTGCTATACACATGTTTATTCCCTTTGTGTGTACTGGAACAAAACAAAAAAAAGAGAGGAAAAAAAGTAAGTTGGACATAATGCCATACAAAATTCCAAAAATTGGCTGGTCAAAATTCTTGGCACCCTGAACTTAATATTTGGTTGCACACCCTTTGGAAAAAATAACTGAAATCAGTCACTTCCTATAACCATCGATAAGCTTCTTACACCTCTCACCCAGAATTTTGGACCACTCTTCCTTAAACTGCAAACTGCTCCAGGTCTCTCTTATTGGAAGAGCGCCTTTTCCCAACAGCAATTTTAAGATCTTTCCACAGGTGTTCAATGGGATTTAGATCTGATCTCATTGCTGGCCACTAGTGATGAGCTTTGTGTTCGAGTCGAACATACGTTCCACTCGAACATCGGCTGTTTGCCTGTTCGGGGAATTCCGAACGTTATGGGCCGTTCGCGCCAAGTTCGTGTGCACCATCGCAGTGCATTGCTGGCTCATGATTGGCCAAGCATGCACTGTGACACTGCATGCTTGGCCAATCACAGCGCCGGGAGCGAGGAGAGCCATGATTGGCCACAGGCAGGATGCCTGTGGCCAATCATAGCTCAGGCTGTGTAGTACACGCCCCACACTATATAAGGTCGCCAGCGCGGCAGCCTTGTGTAGTGTGTTGGCGTCTGTAGGAGTTAGTGGGTGTTCTGTGTACCTTCAACACAGTATACACCAATCGTTATCGGCCGATTTTGCGTTCTTGCTCTTCTGTAGTGGTTGTTGTCTGCGTGCCCTGAACGCAGTATACACCGCTATATCCACCTATATAGCTAACTATCTTGCTCTTTTTAAATAGAGCTTGCAGTCAGTTGTAGGTGATTGTGCGTGCTGTCTGCGTGCCCTGAACCCAGTATACACCGCTATATCCACCTATATAGCTAGCTATCTTGCTCTTTTTAAATAGAGCTTGCAATCAGTTGTAGGAGATTGTGCGTGCTGTCTGCGTGCTCTGAACCCAGTATACACCACTATATCCACCTATATAGCTAGCTATCTTGCTCTTTTTTAATAGAGCTTGCAGTCAGTTGTAGGAGATTGTGCGTGCTGTCTGCATGCCCTGAACCCAGTATACACCGCTATATCCACCTATATAGCTAACTATCTTGCTCTTTTTAAATAGAGCTTGCAGTCAATTGTAGGAGATTGTTCTACCAATTTTTCTACCACTGTTCAACAATGGCATGTAATTACAATTCTTGATATAATCGGTCACAGCAGGGCGCTCCAGCGCCCACCAAGAGTCACTTTGAGGGCTTACAATGTTGTGGCAAAACCAACACCTTGTTCCGCCATTTCTGCAGAGCATATAGGGCAGGCCCCTACTTTCAAACATCCAACTTACAAACATCTCCTACTTGCAAACGGAAGGAGACAACAGCAAGTGAGATGAAAAAAGACGAATGGCAAAACAAATTATACAGGGGTGATAACCCTTCCCTATGTTTTCCAAAAAGCTTAAAAATAGATTTTTTGACTGGAGCTACACTTTAAAAATGTACCAGTTGAAAATTACAAACAGATTCTACTTAACACAACAAACCTACACAGTCCCTGTCTTGTTTGCACCGCCTGTATACTGCTGTTCTGAGTATATAGGGCCTGGGGGCCACACGTATTTCCTTTTTTTAATCTGGGTATGGGGTTCCCCTTAATATCCGCACAAGACCCAAATGGGGCTGGTAATGGGCAGGGAGGGCTACCCATGCCATTTTTCTCAATGATTTTCAACCATATTGCAGGAACCAGATATAACATTAAAACCGCAAGCAGTTTTAAATGACGTTATTTCCGTTAAATGTCATTTTGTGCAGGGACTGTTCTAAACACGGGAAACACGTGGCACTTCACAGGCATACTATAGACACCCCCCAGGCACAATATTTAAAGGAATATTTCACTTTTTTTCACTTTAATCGTCATTAAAATCAGTGTTGCCGCCAAAACGGCCATTTTTAAAAACATTTTAGGCATTGACTCATGTCCCCTGGGGCAGGAGCCAGGTCCCCAAACCCTTTTTAGGACAGTATCTTGCATATTAGCAGTTAAAATTAGCACTTTTAATTTCAAACGTTCGAGTCCCATAGACTTCAATGGGGTTCTAACGTTCATACGAATTTGGGGTCCATTCGAAAGTTCTGGTGCGAACCGAACCGGGGGGGTGTTCGGCTCATCCCTACTGGCCACTTTAGAACTCTCCAGCGCTTTGTTGTCATCCATTTTTGGGTGCTTTTTGATGTATGTTTGAGGTCATTGTCCTGCTGGAAGACCCAAGATCTCGGACGCAAAACCAGCTTTCTGACATTGGGCTCTACAGTGCGACCCAAAATCCTTCAGTAGATTTCACGATGCCTTGCACACATTCAAGGCACCCATTGCCAGAGGCAGCAAAACAACCCCAAAACATCATTGAACCTCCACCATATTTCACTGTAGGTACTGTGTTCCTTTCTTTGTAGGCCTCATTCCATTTTCGGTAAACAGTAGAAAGATGTGTTTTACCAAAAAGCTCTATCTTGGTCTTATCTGTCCACAAGACGTTTTCCCAGAAGGATTTTGGCTTACTCAAGTATATTTTGGCAAACTGTAGTCTTGCCTTTTTATGTCTCTGTGTCAGATGTTGGGTCCTCCTGGGTCTCCTGCCATAGCGTTTCATTTCATTTAAATGTTTATAGATAGTTCGCTCTGACACTGATGCTCTCTGAGCCTGCAAGACAGCTTGAATTTATTTGGAACTTGTTTGGGGCTGCTTATCCACTATATGGACTATCCTGCCTTGCGACAATCAACATCAATTTTTCTCTTCCGTCCATGCCCAGAGAGATTATCTACAGTGCCATGGGTTGCAAACTTCTTGATAATGTTGCGCACTGTGGACAAAGGCAAATCTAGATCTCTGGAGACGGACTTGTAACCTTAAGATTGTTGATATTTTTCCCAAATTTTGGTTCTCAAGTCCTTAGACAGTTCTCTTCTCCTCTTTCTGTTGTCCATGCTTAGTGTGGCATACACAGACATACAATGCAAAGACTAATGCCGGCCATACACGATGCGAATTCCGAACGAAAATCCGAGCGAAAATAAAATCGACCGATTTTCGTATCGTTAGTGTGGTATGCGCGACATGCGATTTTCGTACGACAGGGCAAATTGACAAATCCAACATGTTGGGTTTTTTTTCAAAAATCGTCCAAAAATCGTATCGTTAATGGCAGAGTTGGACGATTTGACATAAGAAAAAGAACTGCGCATGACCTCTGGAAAGTTCGAACCGGAAGGAAAACATATACATATAGATACATATATATAGAAAACAACGAACGAATGTTCGAACGCAACTTTAACCACTTGCTTACTGGGCACTTAAACACCATTCTGCCCAGACCAATTTTCAGCTTTCGGTGCTCTCACAATTTGAATGACAATTACTCAGTCATGCAACACTGTACCCAAATGAATTTTTTGTCCTTTTTTTTCCCACAAATAGAGCTTTCTTTTGGTGGTATTTGATCACCTCTACGGTTTTTATTTTTTGCGCTATAAATGAAAAAAGACCGAACATTTTGAAAAAAAACGCATATTTCTTTGTTTCTGTGACAGAATTATGCAAATTATTAATTTTTCTTCATAAATTTTGGTCACAATTTATACTGCTACATATCTTTGGTAAAAATAACCCAAATTAGTGGATATTATTTGGTCTTTGTGAAAGTTGCGTCTACAAGCTGTGGTGCAAATCGCACAAAATTGATCACATCTGATGTACTGGTGGCCTATCTCGCTTCTTGTGACCCGAACAAGTCAGAAAAGTACAAATACCCCCCAAATGACCCCTTTTTGGAAAGTAGACATTCCAAGGTATTTAGTAAGAGGCATGGTGAGCTTTTTGATGTTGTCATTTTTTTCCCACAATTCTTTGCAAAATTAAGATTTTTCATTATTTTTTTTTTTCTCCACAAAATTGTCATTGTAATAGGTTATTTCTCTCACGTGGCATGTGTATACCACAAATGATACCCCCCAAAAAATTCTGCTACTCCTCCTGAGTATTACAATACCACAGGACAATGACACGTGACACTGATGACAGATGGCACTGATACGTGGCAATGATGACACTTATACGTGGCACTGATGACAGGTGGCACTGATGACAGATGGCACTAATATGTGGCACTGATGACGCGTGGCACTAATACGTGGCACTGAAGACACATGGCACTGAAACGTGGCACTGATGACAGATGGCACGAATACGTGGCACTAATATGTGCCACCGATGACAGATGGCACTAATACATGGCACCGATGACGCGTGACACTGATGACAGATGGCACTGATAAGTGGCATTGATGACACGTGACACTGACAACAGATGGCACGTGACACTGACAGGTGGCACTGATGACAAATGGCACTGATACATGGCACTGATGACAGATGGCACTATGTGGCACTGACGACACGTGGCACTGGGGGCAGGTGGCACTGGGGGCAGGTGGCACTGGGGGCAGGTAGCACTGGGGTGGATGGCACTGGGGGCAGGTAGCACTGGGGTGGATGGCACTGGGGTGGATGGCACTGGGGCAGATGGCACTGGGGCAGATGGCACTGGGGCGGATGGCACTGCTGGGGGTGGATGGCACTGCTGGGGGTGGATGGCACTGCTGGGGGAGGATGGCACTGCTAGGGGAGGATGGCACTTTATTTTATTTTTTTAATTTTTTTTCTCTCACAGGCAGAACGGCTGCCGCTGCAGCCGTTCATCTCTCCCCTCTCGCACTGTCTGTGCGAGGAAGGAGAGCGGCGCTGAGAGATGATCTCACATGGCAGATTCTCCAGATGCAGGGCCCCAGATACATTTCAAATCATGTATAACATCAAGTGTGGGGAATAGAGGTGACATAATGCACATAATGATTAAAATAAAGACACTCCACACCAAATTCAAACAAGCACAGATTTATTGTGCCAAACCAAAAAAAAGGAATGGTTTCATGCGTGTACCCGTTTCTTGAAAATATAAAGTTTCAAATACAAAAATATAATATAAACTCTTTTAACAAAATAACTATGTGATTTGTACAGTAGTAGTGCAGCCAAAACATTGCCTACACATAGACAAGAACACTATAGGAGTTATTTATGATAGGCAAATCCACTTTGCACAAGTGCACTGAAAGTGCACTTGGAAGTAGTTGTTCTAGATCTGAAATGAGGGGAAGCTCTGCTGATTTTAACAACCAATCATATGCAAGGTAAAATGCTGTTGTTTTATTGTCCTTGCATGCCCCCGTCAGATCTACAGCAACTGCACTTCCAAGCGCACTTGTGCAAAGTAGATTTTCCTTTAGTAAATAATCCCCTATAGGTATATAAAACAAAAGTTGCATGTGCAAAAAAGAACCAGGGTATGCATGAAAAACAAGCTAAACGTCTAAACCCATTCAAAATGTAGATAATTGCTCAAGGATCTCTGAAATTCTGCGTGGAAAAGAATTCAGGGTAGTGCGAACATTCTCAATGTCAGCATGTAATGACTTTAAATCTGCAATAATTCGGTTTGCTGATGTACTACTGTCAGAAGTTGAGCTGCTTGAAGTAGATGATCGAACAGCTATAAAAAAAACAAAAACTTAAATAAAAATTTTGAAAATAAATTTCAAAAATAGCTCATTTAAACAAAAATAATAAAAATATAATTTACCTGAAGTGGACACATGGCTGCTCTCATCTTCAACAGGCGTCAGTACGATTACAGTTGTGTCTGTTGCCATGTCAGTCTGTGCACTTGTCTGCTCCACATCCTCATGTACTATTTCCACCTCTCCATGTTTCTTTTTTCGGCTTCCTATTAAATGCAATATATATATATATATACTTTTAGGTGCAAGTCAAGCATTGCAATACCATTGTTACATTTTCAAACATAAAGTCAAGCAACCTACTGCAATTCCCAAGTAAAATGAGTGAAAGCAGACACGCACATAAAGATTGCATATACAGAACAAAACACTCAGAAAATATGTAATAAGCATACAAAAACATAATAAATACATGCACACCAAAAATAAAGTACTTACTTTTGTCGATTATTTTGTTGATCTTTCTAAGCTGACTTTCTTCTCTTAATTTCAGGTCAGACCATCGCTTTCTTAACTGGTCTTTTGTGCGTTCACTGCCATGGCGTTTGCGTAAAACATGTTGCACCTTCTCTAATATTGCATCTTTGCGTATGTTCATGTTGCTGTATACATGCTCACGACAATCATAATCCTTCTTCTGCAGAATATTCACCATGTCCACCATCTCCTCGAAAGTCATATTGCTGGCTTTCTTCCTTCTTCTTCTGGTGACTGCACTTACTGGCCGACTTCCCTCCACAATCTCCTCTCTTTGGACTATCTGGGGCCCTGCATCTGGAGAATCTGCCATGTGCTCTGCCATGAGGTCTGCAACTGTGCACTGTATTAAAGAAGAGGTGTGGCTTGTACAAGATACATCGCATGTGATAATACGAACGTACGCGGTTTCGTGACGTCACGTATGAAAGAATATTCGAGTAATATTCGTTTGATAGACGATAATACAAACGGAGATACCTGAGGTAAGTTTGATCTGGGGACTATACTTTGATTATTTAATGTGCCCGTGGATGTGTGTGTGATTGATGTAAATACCTTTGATTGTGTTATTGTATTGTATTATTGCTACACTACAATTTTTGTATTATTGTATTGTATTATTGCTACACTTTAATTATTGGAGCTGGATGTTCTAAATGGCCATTTGTCCAATTCTACACATGTATTATAAAACTTTAAGCATGTAATTTAGATATATATATATATTTAATTCATGTTTTTTTTTATTTAAAGGACAATGGCTTCCAAATTTACATCACCCGATTTCCTACCCCAATTTATCGACAAATACCGTGAATTATCCTGCCTATGGGATGTGAGATCCAGAGATTATTCCAATCGTTATAAGCGTGATGAAGCTTTAAAAGAACTCAAAGAGTTATGTAAAGCAGTGTGTATTGAACCAACTGAAGATTATGTAAAAAACAAAATTGCAAACTTGCGCACTGTGTTTAAAAAGGAATATAAAAAAATACAAGCCTCCAAGAAATCTGGTGCAGGAGCTGAGGATGTATATGTGCCACGTTTGTGGTACTTCAAAGACCTCATGTTCCTAGCTGATTCCGATAATCCCAGAGAGTCCCATTGTACTCTGGAAGCAAGTGGCCCATCAGACTCCGGTGCATTATCTGAAGCGGAGGATATATCCCAAACACAGACACAGGTAACTATATGTTGTATATTCTTTATTTAAACAACTGGCAATAGGGTAGTGAAGAAATTGTGCACTACTGTACTTTTTTGCATGAATATTTTTAAACTGAAAGTCTAACCAAAACTTCTTCCACTGTCTTCCACTGTCCCCAATCCATATTATCTAAAGCTAGATACAATCCTGCCATGCAACTGCCCCCCTGCCTACAAAATAATCAGTATAATTTTGTCGATTCTGACGTGCACTGGCAGTTGGTAAGCTAGGCCTTGCAGGAGCTAAATTTTGCAAACCAGTGCTGTCGTTTCGCCAGTCACCTGGTACAATTGTCCC
Organism: Lithobates pipiens; assembly: GCF_037356315.1. Lineage (NCBI taxonomy): Eukaryota > Metazoa > Chordata > Amphibia > Anura > Ranidae > Lithobates > Lithobates pipiens. The sequence continues at coordinate 49,133,342 of NW_027507784.1, forward strand.
ACTGGTAATGTCTTCCATATCAACTGCAGATGTTGGCATGTATGACACTGTTGTGCTTCGTAAAAAATTGTGTAGCATACAACAGCACTTCACGATGATGTCCACTTTTTCCACTGCTACATTCATAGCAGTGTGGAAGATTCTGAATCTGCTGGCCATAATGCCGAACGCATTTTCAACCACCCGCCTTGCCCTGGACAGACGATAATTGAATATCTTCTGTTGAGCTGTTAAATTACGTAAGGGATACGGTTTCAAAAGATGTTCATGCAAAGCAAATGCGTCATCCCCAATAAAGATGAAATTTAGTCCTTCCACGGTTTCACTTGAAGATGGAAGATGCAAAACACCTCCTTTCAGTCTGTTTAGGAATTCACTCCGCTGTATTACTCCTCCATCTGAGTTTCTACCATTTTTCCCTATGTCCAGGTATATGAATTCATATTTTGCATTGACGATCGCCATTAATATTATGCTAAAGAACCCTTTGTAGTTGTAATAGTAGGATCCTGAATTTGCTGGTGGGATGATCCTTACATGTTTCCCATCTATTGCACCACCACAATTCGGGAAATTCCACATATCCTGGAATTCTTTAGCAAGCTCTTTCCATTCCTGGGAATTTGTGGGAAACTGTTGGCAAAAAAGACATAGGAATATTTAGCATTCATGGTAATTGATTTATTAATTACTTTTTACATTATTTTCTATAGGATACTCCAAGCCCAGTACCAGAGCAGCCAGGGCCATCGGGTCTGAGTGCTCAGAGGGGAAAAAAAAGGAAGACTTCAGATTTTGACACTTCCACTTTATTAAGGAATGCATCATCCATTATGGAACAGAAGGATGATGAGTGTGATGCTGTGGGTTATCTTGTTGCACACAAGTTACGCAGGATGACTATGCAGCAGCGTGACTTATTTGAACCTCTGCTGCATAAAATGATGGGCATTGGACTTAAGGGGCATCTTACCCCAAACACCGATGTTATAGGGTATCAAGGTTGTACATACCATCAACCTGTACCATCTGTCCCAAACTGGCAGACATCCCAACAACATGGAACCACGAGCTGGCCAATGAACCAGGAACACCATCAAGGTCCTTGGTTTCGTGATCCCCATTATACGAATTTGTGAATAAAAAAAAATTTCTTTACTGTTCTTGTTAAAATTAAAATGGTTATTGTTGTTAAATAAAAAATAGATTCTGTTTCAAAACGTCTTTTTTTGGAAATGGTGTACTTCTTGTTATGTATTTTCTTAGAAGAAATTGTGTTTTTGGCCATTTTAGACACATTGTTGATTTTACATATTTAAACTTTGTTTCATTTTTAGTCATGTAATAGAACTCTGACAGTTCACCATGTTTTCATACCTTTAAATACTGTGGTTGGAGCACTTTTATTATGGCCTCACACGTCTCCGGTATAATTCGACCTAATGATTGGGCAGAAATTCCAGTTGTAAACTTCATGTCCTCAAAAGACCTGCCTGTAGCCAAGAAACGGAGGGTTGCCATGAGCCTCTCCTCTGCGCTGACAGCCTTTCTCATACAGGAGTCTTGTTTGGTGATATGTGGCCGCACATGCGATAACAGCATCTCAAATGACTCCTGTGTCATCCGTAAATAATTTCGATAATCCTCAGGATTATTTTCCCTCAGGTTTGACAATAGATTTACATGTGAGAATTTCTCACGCTGCAGGAGCCAGTTTTTTTGTCCACACTCTGCTCTTCCTTCTTTTTCTTCTTTTTTTCTTCTCTTCCTCCAAGGCTATTATTGCAATTACCATGGCTGCCATTTTCTGCTTTCTATTGTACCTCTTGAATGGCATTTTCTCAGAACGTATGAATGTGCAATGCGCGAAACGACCGCTCGTTTCGTACGCGGCGTGACCCGATTTTGTACAGTAGGGGGTGTGGTTAAAAGGTTAATAAATATTACATCACTTCCTCTATTGTCAAGAAAACATAGTGTTTTAACGAACGATTTTCGTACTTAATTGATGGCACATTCGCATGTTGTTGTGAGTGCCGCTTTCGTTTATCGCTCGACGGGTCGTTCGGAATTCGCTTCGTGTATGGCCGGCATAAGTGAACTTATCTCCTTTTTATCTGCATTCAAGTCTGATTTTTTTTATATTGTCCACACCTGTTACTTGCCTCAGGTGAGTTTAAAGGAGCATTGCATGCTTGAAACAATCTCTAAGCAAAATTTAGGTCCCTTTTCCCCACAAATAGAGCGTTCTTTTGGTGGTATTTGATCAACTCTGTGGTTTTTATTTTTGGAGCTATAAACAAAAAAACTGACAATTTAAAAAAAAAAACAAAAAAAAAAAAACAATATTTTTTACTTTCTGCTATAATACATATCCAGCATTTGAAAAAACATGCATTTATCAGTTTAGGCCCATATGTATTCTGCCACAAATTTTTGTTAAAAAAATCACAATAAACCTTTTTTTTGATTAGTTTGCGCAAAAGTTAGATTTATAGACTTTTAATTTTTATTTTTATGTTTTTACTGGTAATAGCGGAGATCTGTGATTTTTAGCGGGAGTGTGACTATACGGCAAACAAATCTGACTCCATGTGATACTTTTTGATGACCAGTGACATTATTACATTGATCAGTGCTATAAAAATGCACTGATCGATGTAAAAATGACACTGGTAGGGAAGGGGTTAACACTAGGGGGCGCTCAAGGGGTTAACTATGTTCCCTGGGTGTGTTCTAACTGTATGGGGAATGGGCTTATCGGAACACCACAGAGATCACTGTTCCTGTTCACTGGGAACAGCAGATCTCCATGATGTCCCCTGACAGAATGGGGATCTGCATTATTTACATAGGCAGATCCCTTTTCTGCCTCTGTGTACCATGATCACGGGTCGCTGGCGGACATCGAGTTTGTGGGACCAGGCATGCACGCTTTTGCAGTTTACCATGCATGGAACGGTGTACTGGTCGATATATGCGCAGGAGAGCCAACCTGCTGCAGTATAAATACTGTGGCTGGTCAGAAAGTGAGTAAAGTTCCACAAGCTTAATTCTTCTTTGTCTATTTAAAATATAACTGCTATATTACCATCAAGCTTCTTGACCCAGGTCAGCATTCCAGTCCACATCTGGTCCCTGTGATGTTCTGGTTGAAAGTGAGGCAATTAGGCATTACAATCTTCACATCACTAGGAGGTCTGAGCACATGCTGTCTTACTCCCATACCCCACCGCCAGGGGGTATGCGTGAATCCTCTCCCAGGTGAAGACCTGATATGCACACTTCTGCTATACACACCCTACTTAGTAATCTTGCTCTGCTGGCATTCCAGTCTACCTCCAGCCATATCCAGATGGCTCCATTCATGTATAATAGCCACTTGCTTAAAGTGGAACTCCTGCCATGGATAACATGGGGAAGTATTATAATTGCTGCTAGGTTATTATTGCTGTCGGTGTTTCCATTTTGGAAAGTATTTTTCTAACTTCCCGTTCCAGTACCTGTGATCACTAGAACAGGAAGTGAGAGCAAAGTTTTTTTGGTGAAGATTGTGGTGACAATAAAACTAAAAAGAGATTATAATTATTTTCTTCCCGGTCTATAATCAATTAAGAGATTTTATTTCCTGTTGTATATAAAGGTCAGGAAGTGAAAAGAGATCTCCTAATTGGTACACAGAATCTAAATCGGAACCTGGCAGGAGTTTTAACTAATGCCAACTTTAACCAAAAATAGGGGAAAAAACAGTGTTGCCTTCAGATATACGGTACTTTATGATCTTGTTGCATTTTATAAATAGTTTTTGATGTCTATCTGTCTGGAATTTTTCTTCAATAATCTTGATGACCATCACCAAGTGAAGTTTTCCAATTTTATGAGTACATCTTAGTTCTAAGATGCCTATAGCTTGGCCATCCTGTTATTTTGTTATTGGTATCACAAGTTTCACATTTGCTACAATAATTGAAAAAAAAAAAATCGGAAGAACACAACAACCGCTTAAGTGGTTTTCTCATCAAATTGACCTTACGTTCCACTGCACTTTCCTTACAGCTGAGAAGATATCATCATCGGACAAGCTGTTGCAGGAAGTACCACCACAAAATCAATCAAATACCTCAGTAAACAGAACAGCAGGCAAATACGAAAAGCTTTTACTTCACTTTTTGTAAAATGGGACTAAAACCAAAAGAGTATAATATCCTGGAGAATCACAGAAACATAATTATATTGTATTCCAAAAATCAAATACTGTCATTAAAGAGACAATGTCACTTTGTTCAATCAGGACATTGGTGTCTGTGTAAAGCCACCTATAAAACCCACTGATACTTACCTCTGCAGTTATCCCCCACCACTCCTTCCTTCCTCATATCCACCAACAAAAGACCTGATATTAGCTGATATCGGAGCCTTAGGGGCACATGTGATAGTTCTTGCCTCTAATGATTGGCTGCTAGGTTCAAGCACAGCATCATATGAAAACGTCACATACTCTACCATCTCCTGATGCACCAGAGGAAGAAGCTGTGAAGGATAGTTAAAGAGGTAAGCATCAGTGGGTTAGCTTTACACAGTGGGCAACCTGACAATATCGTTAGGTAAATATTCCTATTGCATGATAAATGCAATTTTTTTTGTTACATTGGAACTGGACAATGTGTAGCAACGGTTAAATGTTCATTAGGTCTAGGGGGAGATAAAGAGGACCTATTGCTTACATTACACCCCATCCTAGCAGGCTTTGGCACTGTCCACTTTTATCTCCATTCTGAGCTGTGTTTGGTCCCTTCACATCATCACTTACAATGCAGGGCTATTAACTCTGGATTGCACATTCAGTAGGCAGGAATGCAACCTTGGCCAGGAGCACCTTAGAGAAGAAGTTTTGTGTGAGTGGTAGCATGGATAAGGGGGCCTACAGAGGAAAGGAAGAAAGGAAAGTATAACTGCTTATCCTTGTACCCCTAGACAACATGAGCAGGTAACCTTTGTCATGTGTGGGGAAGGACACAGGCTGGCTGCCTGGATTGGGGCTGTAACAATAGGGGCTTCAGTAGAGGTAGACGAAGCAAGGAAGATAACATTACACTGCAGCCCCGATCACTGTTTCCTGCCCAGGAGACATCGGGGTTTGCCCCAGGGCAAATTGAAAGTAACAAAGGACAGATTCCAGACTGCATTTTCTCCACCTGTGAGTCCTGACCTGTTCTACCTTCCACACTGTATAATACTATAATGCAAACCTGGACTGCACCTGTTTACTGAAAGAAAAAGTAAAAATACTGAATGGGTTAGGAATATACTGGGACTTTTCACATTTTTACATATATAGTTACATAGTTAATCTGGGTGAAAAAAAGACACAAGTCCATCCAGTTCAATCAATAGAAGAGGGGAAAAAATTATGCAATCCTATATACACAATCCTATACTTGATCCAGAGGAAGGAAAAACATCTATATAGCATGATCCAATTTGCTCCAGTGGGGGAAAACAATTTTTCCTGATCTCCCAAAAGGCAATTGGATATTCCCTGGATCAACTTTTCCAATAAATATTAATATCCAGTTATATTATGTGTATCTAGGAAAGAATCCAGGCCTTTTCTACTGAGCTGGCCAGAACCAGCTGTTGAGGGAGTTTATTCCGCCTTTTCACAACTCTTACCGTGAAGAAGCCTTTCCTTATTTGAAGATTAAATCTCTTTTCCTCCAGCCGTAAAGCATGCCCCTTTGTCCTCTCTGATGACCTTAAATAACTCTACACCAAGTTCACTATATGGACCACTTATGTATCTATACATGTTGATCATATCCCCCATTAATTTCCTTTTCTCAAGAGAAAATAAATTATTTCCTCATAGCTGAGCTCCTCCATGCCTCTTATTAGTTTGGTTGCCCTTTTCTGCTCTTTCTCTAGTTCCCCAAAATCCTTTTTGTTAACTGTGCCTAAAACCGAATAGTAAGTTGGCCTGTATTATGGCACCACTTTTCTTGCTGTTACTTTTAAATAAGTTAGAAATATACTGGGACTTTTCAGGCTCTATATAGATGTATTCCACATACACACAATGGGGGTTATTTACGAAAGGCAAATCCACTTTGCACTGCAAGTGTACTTGGAAGTGCAGTCCCTCTAAATCTAAGGGGTAGATCTGAAATGAGTGGAAGCTCTGCTGATTTCATCATCCAATCATGTGCAAGCTAAAATGCTGTTTTTTATTTTCCTTGCATGTCCCCCTCAGATCAACAGCGACTTCACTTCCAAGTGCACTTGCAATGCAAAGTGGATTTTCCTTTAGTAAATAATCCCCTAATGTGTATGTGGAATACATCTATGTACAGCCTGAAAAGTCCCAGTAAATTCTTAACCTATTGAAAAATATGAACATAAACAGCAAGGGTTGTGGTGCCATAATACAGCCCAACTTCAGAAGGTAAAAAAAGGGCACCCTTGCGGTTCAGGAGGGAAATAGCCTCTTTCACCTACCTGATTCTATGCTCCATCCAGCTTTATTGCTCTCTTCTTCCACCCAAAACTTCAGCATCATCACATACCACACATGGATATTAACCATCTATGGTACAATGAGGAGGCTGGAGTGTGGCCCACAGCCAGGCACAACTTACACAGAAGCTGCAAAGGACCAGTCACTGTGGTGGAGGGAGCCTACTGGAGCAAGGTATAGGGTAAAACTGGGTGCACACTGACCAAAAGTAGTCTGGTTCAGCAGGGGCCAGACACATTTTGATTTGTGTGTAGCCCTGCCTGTTAGTCAGAAGCTGATAGTCAGATCAGCTTCTTTAGAATGGGACTGCTGGAAAACCTTGTTCAGTTAGCAATTAGCCAATCAGCTGCAGCATGGATCAGTGTATTCTGACAACAGATGGCCCCCACTTCTGCATCCACCTCTCTTGTGTGGCCGAACAGGCCCCATTGCAAAGGTGTTTTTTTTTCCTGCAGTTGGAATTGAATCCTTTATTATGAGAGAGAAAGTCAGAGAATAGGGATGGACGAACGGTTCGGCCCAAGCATAAGTTCGGGCCGAACTTTTGCTGTTCGGACATTCGGTGAACAGCCAAACAAATGGGTCGTTTGAATGTTTGTTCGCCCCCCGAACCGACCGCAATGCATTGCGGCACTGAACAGTGCATTGCAAGCCCTGATTGGCTGAAGCAGTGAAAGCTTCAGCCAATCAGGGCACAGAGCACTGTCAGAGTCATAATTGGACACTGTCATCATGACTTTATCCAATCATGGCTCATTCCCGCCCCACAGTTTAAAAGTATTCTTTCAATGGCATCCGTTTTCAGTGTGATTTTAGCATGGAGATAGATAGAGAGATATAAAAGGGCTCTTTTCAGTGCTATTAGTTAGTTAGTGTGCTACACTGTGCTATTTTGCTTCAATTGTCAGTGTAGAATATTAGTTTAGTGTCACAGGGATAATGTGAGTGCAGTGCGGAGGACCACCATTCAGCTTTGCATAGTGTGCAACAGGAGTAGGGACAGCTCAGATAGTTTCACTGTAGTGTAGTGAGACCATGTCATTCATACATACATTAATGTAGAGTAGGGACAGCTCAGATAGTTTAATTGTAGTGTAGTGATACCGTGTCAGTAATCTTTACATTAGTATATAGCTTGAGTAGGGACAGTTCAGATAGTGTCAGTGTAGTGACAGTTGAACACCATCTATTTGAGTGCGTTACTGCCAGTTTAACGCCATATAGTTTTGTGTGGGTTACTGCCAGTTTAACCATTTGACCACTGGGCACTTAAACCCCCTTCCTAACCAGACTAATTTTCAGCTTTTGGTGCTCTCACACTTTGAATGACAATTACTCAGTCATGCAACACTGTACCCATATGACATTTTTGTCCTTTTTTCACAGAAATAGAGCTTTCTTTTGGTGGTATTTAATCACCGCTGGGTTTTTATTTTTTTCGCTATAAATCAAAAAAGACTGAAAATTCTGTGTTTCTGTTAAAATTTATTGCAGAGTATTGGCATATATTGGCAGAGTACTGGTGAGTATCGGCAGAGTATTGGCGAATATTGTCGAATATTGGCGAGTATTGGCAGAATATTGGCAGAGTATGGCAGAGTATTGGCAGAGTATTGCAGAGTATTGGCAGAGTATTGCAGATAATTGCAGTGTATGGGCAGAGTACTGCAGAGTATTGCAGAGTATGGACACTGAGCAGCGCTGTGGGCACTACCGATCCAGCCCACAGTGCTGCTGCAAATTATCTCTCCTCCTCTCCCCTCGCACTGTACAGATTGGTACAGAGAGGGGAGGGAGGAACCGGTGTCATGACATTCATTTGACAGAGCGATCACGTGGTAAACAGCCCCTACCAGCAGCCATTTACTGTGATCCGTGTTGTGCCAGGTCTTCTGGACCCATCGGTCATGGAGATTTCCGGGAGCTTGCCCCAGGGGGTTCATGAGAGCAAGATTCTGGGAGGACATCCATGGCCGCCCTCCCAGAATAAGCTGACTACGATGTAGCCATCTTTCGGCTATGGCACAGTCGGCAAGTGGTTAACGCCATATTGTTCTGTGTGCATTACTGCCAGTTTAATGCCATATAGTTTTGTGTGTATTACTGCCAGTTTAACACCATATAGTTCTGTGTGCGTTACTGCTAGTTTAACACCATATCGTTTGGTGCATTACTGCCAGGCTAATGACATATAGTTGTGTGTGCGTTACTGACAGTTTAACACCATTTACTTCTGTGTGCATTACTGCCAGTTTAACGCCATATAGTTCTGTGTGTGTTACTGCCAGTTTTGAGTCATCTGTTGGTCAAGAGAGGAGCGTTGGAGAAGGCGTCCGCCTAAGTGAGGCATTTGTGAATTTTTTTATTCCTTATCGCTCAGGGCTGTCAGCTTCCACATCCCATCGGCAACGTCTACATTGCCTGGTGGATGATTACCTCAGGGCCAAAACAGAGATGGAAAGCTTTCCAGCTGATGATCCACTGACTTACTGGGTCATGAGAATAGACCACTGGTCAGAACTTGCCCAGTATGCTATTGAGATGTTGGGCTGCTGTGCATCCAGCGTGCTTTCAGAATGGACATTCGGTGCTGCAGGAGGTTTTGTTACCGATCATAGAATGCGTCTGTCCAAAGACTCTGTGGACCGTTTGTCTTTTATAAAACTGAATCAGTTCTGGATTACCAATTATGAAGCCCCTGATGCCGATGTCACCGATTAAGTCTTTTTGGGATGTGGAATCCCTGCAGGACTTCGAGGTTACCTAGATTTGAGGGTATTCAATAATTTCATCTGGAAGAATGTTTTTGGTATAGGTTTCATGGGCACAATTAACATGCAAAGACCAATTTTTCATCACCTGTTTGACAGGTGGATATCATTGCAATTTTTTTGTCTTTATCAAGAGCACCTATATAGGGTTACTGTGGGAAGGCACCCCCAACACCTAAAGAGTATTTTAGCTGCACCTGTTTGACATCTTTTCTACAGCAATACCAGTTCTTGCTTTCATCAAGAGTACATCTATAGGGTTAGGGTGGGAATGTGCCACCAGCACCCAAAGACCAAATTTCTGCACCTGTTTGACAGGTGCATATCATTGTAATTTTTGTTTGCCTACATCAAGGTGCCCCCAACACCCAAAGAGTAATTTTTCTGCCCCTGTCAAAGGTGCAGATCGTTGCAGTTTTTTACAGCAAGGCCAATTCTTGCTTTCATCAAGAGTACCCTTATAGGGTTACAGTGAGAAGGCGCCACCGACACCCAAAGACCAATTTTTATGCATCTGTTTGGCAGGTGCATATCATTGCAATTTTTTACAGCAAGACCAATTCGAGCTTTCATCAAGATTACCGCTATAGGGTTACAGTGGGATGGCCACCGACACCCAAAGACCAATTTTTACAGGGGTCTGTTCGGTCCATCCCTATCAGAGAAGACAATTGGGTCAGACAGGTATATAAATAGGTGGGTCTATGTATATATGCGAGTATGCATGTGCGTGTGTATATATGAAGGTATGAAATTCCTCATAAGGGGTACTGCTATGCATTAGGATGTATATACTCCTGGTCTATGTACTCTGTAGTTACCTGCTCTTGGCTCCTGCACATTGTATATAACATATCCCTTACCCCTTCACTCTGTACATTATCCACTCCTGATTCCTGTATTCTGTACATTATTTTTGCTCCTGACTCTTGCACTTTGTAATTTATTCAGTCCTGACCTTTGCACTCTATATGTAGGTATACTGATCAGGTGCGGTTATCAGGCATGGGTTAGATGCTTTGTTATGCACAACACTGGGTATGTGGAAAGACGAGTATGTACTTCTGCACTACCTCTGTGCAAAATTTAAATTCAAATGTGGTGTGCACAAATGAAACCAAAATTAGTATATAATTGTTTAAAATGAGTTGCTGCAGCCACCCACTGTGTTCCCACAAGTGTTCCTCACTTTGCTTTACCCTAACATATGGATGGTGCATGGTAGACAGACCCCTAAAGCTAACACTACCAGGGAGTATCATAATACATCCAAACACATCTGATAGACCTGAAACCAGGCCAGGATCGGTGGAATATTGCCCTGAGTATTACTAGGACCAGTGAAATATTGCCCTGGGCATTACTAGGATCAGTGGAATATTGCCCTGGGCATTACTAGGATCAGTAGAATATCGCCCTGGGCATTACTAGTGTATCACCGGCTCTTGAAGAACACGCGCTATGTGTTTTTTTTCTATTTAAAATTCCTAAAGCCACAGTTGGGTTTTAGTGTCAATTATACCAAATTATGGTTTCAGTACCAGTCTATCTGGATTGCATTGTGTTCTGCTTTGCCACAGGTGGTGCTGTAATCACTGGCAAGTGTGAGAACGCAGTTTAGCTAGGCGCATTGAGTGGCATTGTTTCTCGGAAACCAGCCAAATGTGAGTGTCATCTTGCTGTGCATTCTGGGAGAGGGCACTTAACATACTGACATCACGTGCTTCTGGGTTCTGGTCCAGAAGATTGTTCTGTCTGTTTGGTCCTGGTTCTCCTGACCAGCCCCCATGGCCCTCATGGCCTGGGGTGCTGATCCATCCAATTCTAAGGCCGCGTACACACGCGGGGACTGTTCGCTCAACTTTGTCCGCTGAACAGTGTTTCAGCGGACAGTCCGCTCGTGTGTGGGCTTCAGCGGACAGTTTCAGCGGACAGTCTGACGAACAAAGTTTTTCGGAAATTCCGTAAAACTGTCCGCTGAAACTTGGTTTGAGCGGACAGTCCGCCCGTGTGTAGGCTTGTTCGTCAAACTAAGTTCCGCGCATGCTCAGAAAGGATTTACACGGCGAAGGTTGCATTGCAGTGTATAGGACGTCGTATTTATAGTCCCGTCGTACGTGCCGTTCACGTCATCGCGCAAGTTTCAGCGGACTGTTCGTTCGTCGTGTGTGGCCAAGTCCGTCCATGCTAATTTTGAGCGGACTGTCCGCTCAAACTGTTTGACGAACAAAGTTGGGCGAACAGTCCCCGCGTGTGTACGCGGCCTTAGTCTCGGGGCTTGCTAGCCCGAGGCAAAGTAAATGGAAGGAGGATTCAAAGTTGGTCTGGTGGCGTTTCAGTTGTGGAGATGCCTAGCAACCGGAGAAGCAACCAGGGGAGGACTCTTTGGGAGAACGCCACGCTGAAGGCTGGCTTCAGTTGAAAGACACCAAGCAAATCTACACTTATACGGATACATGAGTGTTAAATCAAGTCTGTGGCAGAGGCTTATTTTTACTCAAACACTCTATCGGCTGCTAGGCCTAGTGAGAGGAGGTCTGTCCGGTAACTGAGAATCCAGTTGTGAGTGGCAATTCTCTGGATTTCTATAGTGAGAGACTTCCTATCTTTTGCAGTTCCAAGAGTACCTTAACTTCCTACCTAACCTTCTACAGTTCATTGAGAGACTGTTCTGTCTACTTGTTGTTAAATAAATACACTAAAAGTGGATCCATTGTCAGTTTCTGCAGTTCTTTGGGCCATCTACCTCGGGAAACCCCTAGACATACACAAGATCAAGAAGGTAACGGTAAGCCCAAAAAAACCAGCCGCTCCTTCGGGGGTCAGTCAGTGCTACACTAGGATCAGTGGAATATCACTCTGGGCATTGTAATCAAAAAGCGTATTTGATTACTCACTAAGGTGAGGGTTCTAGGAGCACGAAGGTGTCACAAGGAAGTGGAAACACACCATTCTTTTTATATATGTTCACACAAGAAGCATTTTATTTGGAAATAAGTGATTACTTTAGTCACACCACCATTGGAGAATGAACTGTTATACGCTTCAAAATAAATATTTGCACTGTTTGCAATGGACTTCACTATAGCTATGCACTTTATATGTTATGATATATATCACAGGTTATGAAATTAATATTATTTGTTGTTACCCATTATATATTTGAGTTTGTGCAACACTAATTTGCATACAAATTGTCAATAACTGGGGGTGGCATGTTTGCCCTGGACACTGGATGATCTTGTCCCTGCATTGCATGTGACCCCACTAGGAGATCCATCCAGAGCCAATCACACTACCAAATGCTGAGGCATTAGTCACATGGTCTCAGTAGAAGGTATTTAGAAGTTATATGTGCCATTTCTCTGCTTTAAATATGTGACCAGTGCCTTGTCACTTGGTCACCTAACCAATTCCAAATAGAAACAGTGAAGCACAGGTAAGTATGTAAATGATTATTTTAACATAAATAAGTATACAAGTGTGAAAATCACAGATTGGAGGGTACCTATTATGAATATTGATCATAATAGGCACAGAAGCCTAACTGGTCAAAACCCAAAATGGTCGCTTATCCTGTTGAAGAAACATTCACAATCACACACACCAATGGGTCCCAGAATCTATTTTAACATTTTCAAAATGTTAAATATGTAGTTTATGTTAATGTGTCCTATTGGACGCCATCTCTCTTGTTGTACCAGAACAATATTACATCAATTTCTAAAGCTGTGATTGTGACTTTCACTAAACATTCACTAGTTGTAAATCAATCACTGTCATTAAGAAAAATATATTTTAGATTCACGTGCAGTAAATGTTTTGTAATGTCAAATGCACTGCTTATAAATTTGCGTATACATATTAGAGTGTTTAAATTCTCCTCTAAATCCTCTAAAAGCAGAACAAATGTAGAATAAAAGGAGACTTCAGATAAAGTATTCTTCAATATAAAAAATTTAAATGTATCACTGTTGGTCCTAATCTCTGGTGGAATTGGGGGATTGGTACACAAAATAGAACAAAAGAGCAGAAGAGAAAAAAATAACTATTGGAGATATTCTATGAACGCCATATTGTATAGCACGTGTCATTTACTTACAAAGCCATAAGCTTCAAGTGATATAGTAGTGAGTGAAATGGCAGTATAAAATAAATTGACGCCGTTCATGATTTTTCACAACGCACCACCATTTTCCATTGTTACAGTTCCTTTTATTCTTTAGATGCCTGCAGAAAAGGTTTCCGGCTCACATCTGACTGAAATGCTGATAACCTGTAAGGATATGTCTGTGAATTATTTTAAACTCTTGTAATTCTGCAAGCCTAACAGTTCCCATCATCCCTTCCAAAATATATAAAGATTCATGTGCAGTGATATGAAATATAGTTTAAATGTTTGTCGTGTCTAGTTTTTCATGATCCAATGTAGGCATGACACACATTGCAGTTTGATTCACCTGTGACTTCCTCCCTTCCCATCCCATCCCATCTACAAACTGTTGACATCAGCTCCTGGTAGCAGCTAAAAAACAAGCAAAACTAATCAGCAGTTAAAGTGATACTAAAGTCTTGTTTTTTTTGTTAAAAAATAACAAACATGTTATACTTACCTGCTCTGTACAGTGGTTTTGCATAGAGCAACCCAGAGCCTCCTCTTCTCAGGTCCCACGCCAGCGCTCCTGGCCCCTCCCTCCTAACAGCTTGCTATGGGGGCACCTGAGCTGAGCTGCTGCTCTGTGTGTCCATTCAGACACAGAGCTGCAGCTCAGCTTGGCCCCCTCCCTCTCCTCATTGGTTAACTTACTCTGACTGACAGTAGCAGGAGCCAATGGCGCCTTCTGTGTGTCTCAGCCAATCAGGGGACAGCCGAGTCTCTCGTGTAACATCGCTGGATCGTGATGGGGTTTAGGTAAGTATTAGGGGACTGCTGCACACGGAAGGTTTTTTATATTAATGCATACACTGCATTAAGATAAAGCACCTTCTGCCTTTAGAACCATTTTAAAGTGATGGTAAACCCACATCTTTTTATATAATAAAATAATACAGTGGGGTTGATTTACTGAAGGCAAATAGACTATGCACTTTGCAAAATGCATTTGCTTCAGAGCTTAGTAAATGATGTAAAGCTTCTCTTGCAAAGAGTACCCAATCACGTGCAAGGAAAACAATAAATTATGCATTTTTGCCTGCGCATGATTGGATGATGGAAGTCAACATGGCTTCTGTTCATTTACTAAGCTCTGGAGCAACTACTCCTGCAGACTGCAACTGCAGTCTGCAAAGTGCATCGTCTATTTTCCTTTAGTAAATTAACCCCAGTATGTCTAAATATAGTAAAATGGACCTTCCTAGCCCTCTTCCTTTGTTTCATCTCTCAAATGGAAGCTTTTTCTCTGCTATCCTCAGGCTTCCTGTTCTTAGGTGGCTATGTTTGTTCTCCATGCCCCCTTGTGTATGTGAATGAAGGCCCCCCGAAAGTGGACTACACATCTACCTGCAGACACATCCAGCTCTATGGGAATTGTACGGTAATATGCATAGAACAAAGCATGTGACTAGAAATATCATAACTGCTTACTCTACACTAGTAGAGGTTAGATGCACCAGTGGAGGACAGGGAGCATGCACAGGGAAAAAAAGAAACCTGACAACAAATGTAAGAAACATTTTCACCTAAAAATAAAAAACAGAGCCATGATATACTTGAAATTTTAGAAGAATTAATGTTAAAAAATAAATTGCACTTAGTATCACTTTAACCTGAGATTAGGTACATTGGCTTTTATTGCCTTTTAAGTTAAAAGCTTGTAAATAATTTCAATGGAATTGAATGAGTAGTTTATGTGACCTTGTCACGATTTATTTTAGCAGTGTATTACACACTTTATCCTATAATAACATTTGACAGAAATGTTTTAGAAAGAGTCATGAAAGGATATTTAAGCATAAACTCAGTATTGTAGGTAATTGCAATTTTGGGAAAAAATGTGTTCTGCTGCGGAGATTTCCCTTCACTTTCTGTTCCATAGCTAAAACAGGAAGTGAGATGAAATACCACCAGAATGAGGGAATTCCTGGTTGTCACCAAAACTAGTGTCCCCACTGGATAATTACACCTCTATTTTTTCGGATGGGTTTCTTGATGTCGACAACAATTAACTATGCCTGTGTGATATGTGTTGAAACAGCTACTTGTAGTCTCCATCAGAAATGTACATGAGTCCGATGTAGACTATGCTGGGTGACAACACAGATGACAACTGACAACAGCAACAGAATGAGAGAAGCAGGGACAGAACATTGACAGCCTATACCAGGAAGTGCCTGAACAGGGCTCTTAGTGGCAGAATCACTAGGCAGTGTTTTAATGAACGCTGCAGATTTCTAAATACAGAAAATGACTTTACAAAATATAGTTATTATTATTATATTACAGAATTTTTATAGCACCAACAGTTTATGCAGCACTTTACAATATAAAAGGGAGACAATACAGTTACAATGCAATAAAATACAAGAGGATTAAAAGGGTCCTGCTCAGAAGAGCTTACAATTTAATATGGTGGGGCAGGTGGTACAAAAGGTTGTGACTGTGGGGAATGAGCTGATGTACGTTGTAAAAGATTAGTTGAAGGTGTGATAGGCTTCCTTGAAGAGATGAGTTTTCAGGGACTGCCTGAAGGCAACTAGAGTAGCAGATAACCGGACAGGTTGAGATAGAGAGTTCCAGAGGATGGGAGAGGCTCTGGAGAAATCCTGGAGATGAACATGGGAGGAGGACACAAGGGAGCTTGAGAGTAGGAGGTCTTAAGAAGAGCATAGAGGACGGTTTGGGTGATATTTGGAGACAAGGTTGATGATTTAGCTCGGGGCAGAGTTGTGAATGGCTTTGTATGTTGTGGTTAATATTTTGAATTTAATTCGCTGGGCGATTGGGAGCCAGTGTAGGGATTGTCGGAGAGGGGTGGCAGATACTGAAAGGTCGGTAAGGTAGATAAGTCTGGCAGCAGCATTCATGATAGACTGAAGAGGAGATACCCTTTGGAGAGGTAGGTCAATGAGAAGGGAGTTGCAATAGTCAAGTTGAGAGATAACAAGGGAGTGAATAAGTAGCTTGGTGGATTAATTTGTTAAAAAGGGGCGAATTTTAGAGATGTTACGAAGGTGAAGTCGACAAGCTTTCAACAGAGATTGGATTACATGCCACATGTTAAAGTTTATATAGAATTTATTTTTTACTTTTAAGATCAGCTGGTCATGGGTCCACTTCATGCCAGGATGGACCATGGGTAATTAAAGTTGCAGCTGGAATTCGATTTCTGGCCATCACAGAAATAACTGGAGACTAATATTTATAGGTAAAGTTGATCCAGAGAATATCCCATTGCCTCTCAGGGGAATCGGGAAGGATTTTTTTTTTCCCCTGCTGGAGCAAATTGGATCATGCTTTGTTGTTTTTTTTTTCCTTCCTCTGGATCAACTGTGGATATAGGATTGTGTATATGGAATTGTATGGTATATATTTTTTTTCTTTTTCCCTTTTATAGGTTTAAGATAAACTAGATGAACTTGTGTCTTTTTTTTTTTCAACCTGACTAACTATGTAACTATGTAGAATTTAATGATCAACTTTAAACATACTATAATTTTTTTTTTTAATCAGTGCAGTTTTGAATGTGGGAGTTTTGAGAAAGATTTATTTTCTGACCTATTTATACTTCTACAATTATATTTTTTTGCGCTATATATTTCATACAACTTTTATTATATTAATATTGTAACAGTGACGAATATTTACAAATTCTGAAGAGGCACCTTATTTTATAAGGCCTTCATTTTTATGTATATAAATCATTTATATTTTTTTTTACCAAAAACTTTTTTGTACCAGAGATAATTGTTCCAGTCAACTGCTGGTTGCTACCATTTATGGCAGAGCAAATAGTTTCCATTAAAATGGAAACATATTTTCACCTAACCACCCAGGAATGAAATTAATTCAACAAAATGTCATTCTCAAGTTAGACTATTTGAGTTCACTTCACTGCAGTCATTGAAACACCTTAGCACATTGAGCTTCATACTGAGCAATACCTTGAAAATAACAGAAAGGGAAAGTCTTTTGAGATGAAAAACATAACCAAAGAATGGAAAATGGTTTGTGTTAATCTGAAACTGGCTCTTAGGGGGTTCACTTCCCTGCAGTCATCGAGAAACAGTATTTTCGCAGTGGAGCTTCTGTAGAAATATATCTTAAAATGAAAGACAGGAAAGAAACTTATTTTAGATGAGAAGCATGAAAGTAAAAGACAAGGCCTCAAGTGCTCTTTTATTTGGGGCTCTAGAGACTGTCACTATTATTAAAACATTGGCCGAGATATTGTACAAGCTGAAACTATATAGCGTTTATTCAATGGGAGATGCAATTCCAATAAATACAATAAGATATTGGTGTCATTATTCAGTGTGAAGCACCAACCAATTCATAAAAAAATATATTTTGGTTAAAAAGTGACAGTTTAAATAACTTATATTCATTTTTTCTGTTCCACAGAAGGAAATCAACTCACATTACTTCCATAAAATTCAGTTCTCTGGCATCCCTGCGTGTTTCCTCTCTATCCACTGTCAATCAGCAGCCGTTCAAAAACATGGAAGAAGAATAAAATGGCATCTCTTGTTAACTGCCACTTATAATGGATCATGTGATCTCTCATCAAATTCTAAGCATACAAATGATGTATTACAATTTCACTTTTTTTATTTTTATTTTTTTTTTACTTTCTATTTTTCTTTCTACTTAAATTCCTAAAAAGCATCTTCAGGCAACTCTATAAATAGCATCAACATTTTAAGACATTAGCAAGTTAGGTGATGATTTAACATAGACTTGAGTGTTGGGTGGGGTCAACAGTTTTGAAAGATTGTGTGACTACAAGAAGCTTTAAAAATATTTAGAATATTATTTAGGTAAAGACTCAGAAGATTTAAAGAAGTATGGGGTTTTTTTTTATTCCATATTTATATTCACCCAGGTGGATGCAGCAGGGGTCCGATGCTGCATGCGCCCCCCGGCGCTTCTTCACTGAAGCTTCATGAGCAGAGATTTGTAGACTGTCAGTCGCAACTCTCTGCTTATCTCCCTCCTCACTCATTGGAGCGCTGGGCTGTGGAGGGGGTGGAGCGTCCGTATCAGCCTCCCACCAGCTCGTTGAGAGGCTGAGACGAGTGTCAGTCCAAGCACTTTTTTCGGACCCATTGTTGGGATGATACAGTGCCTGGACTGATTTCTGTGATGTCACCAGAGAGCGGACTTGAGTAAACGGGTCATAGGAGTGCAAAAAGAAATGTACTCCTGTGATCCATAGGAGAAGTTCAGCCAAACGAGCTATGGCTGGACTTCTCTTTTAAGTGAAGAAAATGTTAAATAGAATTTTCACCCTAGATAGAAAAAATAAAAGTCAGCAGCTACAAAAACTGCAGCTGCTGACTTTTAACCACTTAAGGACCGGGCCTATTTTTCAGACTCTGTGTTTACAAGTTAAACTCATTATTTTTTGCTCGAAAATTACTTAGAACTCCCAAACATTATATATATATATATATATATATATATATATATATATATATATATATATATATATATATATATATATATATATATATATATATTTCAGACACCCTAGAGAATAAAATGGCTGCTGTTGCAATACTTTATGTCACACAGTAGTCAAGTATTCAAGAGCAATTTCTTGGGAAAAAATACACTTTTTTGTCAAAAAAATAAATAAGACAACAGTAACGTTAGCCCAATTTTTTATATTTTAATAATGTTACGCCAAGTAAACTGATACCCAACATGTCATGCTTCAAAATCGCGCCCGTTCATGGAATGGCGACAAACATTTACCCTTAAAAATCTCTATAGGCGACGTTTAAAAAATTTGGAACCCCGTAGAACCCCTTTATCAGGCTAATGCAAGGCTTTGAAACATTGCTTCTGTTGTAATAATGTGATTGCTGAATAAAACTTTGGACCCATTCTGGAGATCCATGGGGTGCTTATGGTTTTCTCTTGCTCTGGCTATCTTCAGTTCCAGCCAGTGGTCACTTCAGCACCCACTTATACACACAGCCATCCCATCAAGAATGTGTGCATTGGGAAAAGTGTGTCAGAATGTTTTTGCACTTTGGGAAAGGACCTGCAGCCTATCGGGACCTGTGACTGATTTGTCCCAGAAAGCTGCAGTCAAAGAGAGAGGGGGGCAAAACTAGGTGCACACTTCCAAAAAATGTTTTTTAATATGCCAAAATTGGTGTGTGCACGTGTGTGTGTGAGGTGGGGGGGGGGGAGACATAAAGCAGAACTTCCTCATTAGAGGGAAGTTCCACTTTAAAGCTTAACTACCAGATATGTTTTTTTGTTTTGTTTTTTAACCCAATTTCCCCCTGTATCCTTTGATACAAGCAGGTACTTTAAATTGTCATAAAATCCAAGAGAACAAATCTTTCAAAATGCTTTAATTTTAAATATTTATGATTTGAATATGATGTGATGATAGCGTGCATGCATGCATTTAAAAAAAACATATTGCATAGGACTTAAATAGAATCTATATTAACCACTCCCATTCTAATTCCCCCATTCTAATGACCATATGGCCATAATGCATACGTAGATGACAAACAAGGCCCCTGATTACATACTTTTGCAGAAGAAACTGATGACTTTGGGTCCAGCAGTGACCTCTCACAATACCAAATGTTCTGGTGTTTTGTCATGTATAGTCAACTGAAGGCGAGAATAAGAAAAGCCATTGGTGTCGGTTTACTAAAGGCAAATAGACTATGCACTTTGCAAGTGTAGTTGCTCCAGAGATTAATAAATGAGGGGAAGCTCTGCAAACTTCCATCATTCAATCATGTGCAAATATGCTGTTTTTTAAATTTTTCTTCCATGTGATTGGGTGTGCCTTGCAAAGTGAAGCTTTACCACATTTACTAAGCTCTGGAGCAACTTTCATAGTCTATTTCCCTTTAGTAAATTAACTCCACTGACTGAACATTGGCTCAGATCACATGAGCAAATGTCAGCATTTGGTGTGGCAATCTGGTCATATACCTGACTGCTGTTAAAGAGATACTCCGGATGGTGCAGGTCAAGAAACAAACCAGTAGTTTTATTGAAAAAGTCATATAAAAAAGACATAAAAATAAACAGTGATCACAAAATAAAGTAGAGCATAAAATATATCATAAAAGCAATGTGGGGTACAAATAATGCAAGGCTGACGCGTTTTGACAACAGGGGTCTTCAACAGGGGCATATACACCTCTCTTTCTTTTTCTTTTCATTTTTTATGATGAGTTTTGCATAAATTGCATCCTGTATACCATCAAACCGTGAGTGTACGATCCTCTGGAGCCTGGAGATGAACAAGGGAGCACTTTACTCCAGGAGTCCCTGCCTTTGCGGAGACCAGAGGTGAGAAAGTGAGGACCCCCTACCAGGATTCATCTAATGCACAGGACCTGATTGGGATCAGTCAGGATTCCAAGCGTATTTTACTCACTGTCATATGACACGTGTGTCCATGTCCAACTTCTCTGGTAAGAGTATCCATCTTCTTTCCATTGTTGATACAACTTCAGACAAGTATCTGTTCCTGTTGGTCTGTGCGGCTCCTCACCTTGTTTATAGGAAGATCTCCACTGATATATTTCTATTGCATAATATATGCGTTCTATTTATTGGGATATTGTCAGGGCTGGCTTAGCCCTTCCTCCTCTGGGCTGGCCGCTCAGCTGTCGGCTAATTGCCAGCTCTCTTCTCTTTTCACAGTTACCAGCTGTTCCCGATGATGCTCGTCTGACCTGCCTATTTAAATCCTTCCAGCTCCCTTTTTCCTTTGCCTTCGCGTTTGTCACATCACAAGGAACCATCTCCTGCTGTTTGTTTCAAAGACTGGTTTGCTGACATCCCTCCTGGCTTCTTATCCTGCTTGCGGTTGCTCTCCTTGGATCCCTGACTTCTGGCCTGGCTGATTACCCGATCTGGGTAATGAACTTTGGACTGGCTGACTACCCGATCTGGCTACTGGACTCTGGCTATGCTTGACTACGCTTTTTTCTATTTACCTTTTATTTTTATTAATAAACAAGTGTGATTTGATTGTACTTCTGTCTCTGTCTGTTTCATGGTTCCTGACAGATATATGTTCCGTTTCTTTCAGTACTTACTAGGACACATGTTCCTTTTCCTCTGAGTACAGAATTTATATACCCAGTGAATTGTGGACTTCACTTTTGTATATTTTCTATTTTTTCACAATTTTGATGTGTGTCTTATGGGATTAGCCTTCATTGGTATTTCTCATACTTAGTCACAGTTTCACACATAAATTTGTATATCAGCGCTACACTACTTTTATTTATTTATTTATATTCAACTTCACCTTCATTTAAGTTTCCACAACCCTTCCTTTATATCAATTAACTTTATTATTTATTATTTATTTTGGCGGTTTGTCCACAGGATCTCAATGCATGTGTGATAATTGAGGTGCCCAGTCCATCTTTGTTATATGTAGGTCTATTGTCTGTTGGTGTCTGTGTATTTGGGTGTTTGGTGCACCATATGTTTTTATGCATTTTCGGTGTGTCACTTTTTGATATTTAGCAAGATTAGTTTACTATAGCCTTAGTGGCTAAGTCTAATTTTAGATTGTTGTAGCTTTGATAATTAATAAAATATGAATCTAAATTGATTATTCCTTTCCCACATTTGCCCACTACAGCCATAGTAGCCGTCTTTCTTTCCAGGGGAGGTCTCTTTTCTTTCTGACCCCCCTTGGAAAGTATAATTTTCTTACATGCTGGTTTTTTGGTTACAGCAGTAGCCTCATTGATTTAGAGAAGTGGCATGGGGTGGTCAATCACTGCTACATAGGTGTTGTGTGGTGGAAATCTGGTCGCTCTTTTTTGTTTTGTAAAAACTGCTTACATTTTTATATTTATATATTTGCCTTTATTATATACTTCCTAATATAATATTTCAAGTGATTGTGAACTTTTTTTTTTAAAACATGTTCTACTTACCTTCTCTGCGCAATGGTTTTGCACAATGAAGCCTTGATCCTCCTCTTCTGGGAACCAACCGACACTCTGGAATCCTCTTCTTCTCTGTGTGCCCCCATAGTAAGCTGCTTCCTATGGTGGCACATGTGTGGGCTCAATCCCGAGCTGGACTATGTGTATCTATTGACATACACAGTGTGGCTTGGTTCCACTCCCAGCTCCTTTGTCAGTGGATAAAATTGACAGCACCAGTGAGGAGGGTTTGCTGCTCTCAGGCACAGCACTGGATCGAGATCAGGCTCAGTTAAGTATTGGGGGGAGCTGCACATAAAAGTTTTTTTTTCTTACCTTAAAGCAGAGCATGCATTAAGGTAAAAAACCTTTAGTCTTTACAACTGCTTTAGGGTATACAATGACAAATAATGTGCTATTATTGTAGAATATATATATTTTTTTTTTGCTATCATGAGTGTAAAGCCTATTCCTTTTGGCAGCTAATACAGTAGATAAATGTATTTTTTTATTTTAATTTTTTGAACCATTTACAACTTCATGCACCATGTATTATCTTTGAGGTGCAATACAGCAAATGTGTTATTTAATGAAAGCAAAATTTTAGCTTTTAAAATGCTTCCTGGGATTTTCAGATCAGCATAGGTATTGAAGATTTAGATATCTGAATTGCTTAATAAATAAAACAATGAAGTGGCAAATTTTCACATAACACAATATATGTGCATTTTAAATTCTCTGCTAAAAAAAAGAATCCTGATGGAAGTCTAATCATCTTCACATCTCATTTAACAGGTTTGTCAACGAAAAGGAAAAATGCCTTGTCAGAAAAAGTTTATGCAATTGAGGTTTGTGTGAAGTCAAATATTTTATTGAGCTCAGATATGAACCTCTAGCAATCATTTTTACTAACAGGAAGTTTACAGCTGGTACAAATTTGAAAGTAACAAAAATAATTCTTTCAGATAAATGTTGATAACAATACCCCAAACCATGTATTACCAAAAACGCTCAAATTCAACTTTCAAGGGCTCTGCCCCCCCACCCTCCCCCGCTCCAAACAACCCTAGCTGGTGGTTTTGGGGGTCTGCAGGCAGGTGGCTTATCAGTATCTGAAAGTCCCCAGATCCCAGCCCCACCCTATGTTAATGAGTATGGGATCCCTACCCATTCACCAAAAACATTTCAAAAAGTAATAAAAATACAGAGACAGTTTTTGACAATTCTTTTATTAAAATATAACAAAAAACTGTTCCCCAATGTAACTCCATTGCCAATCATGCCGCCTGCTGCACCTGAAAAAGAAAAAAAAAACTCCCGCCGTCCATGCAGGCTGTCTGCCTAACGCAGGCTATGCTGTTTGACAGTCCTTATATAGGTAAGGGTGGAGTCGCCTGACGATGTCACCTGGTGGCACTGCCCCCCTTGTGATGGCACCGACCCAGCATGCACTGGTCTGTGAGGGCATGTGGCCTGGTATGGTTCAGGAGGGGGGCACTCACTGGTCCCCCCTTTCCTGTCCTGCTGGGCTGCATGCTTGGATAAGGGTCTGGTATGGATTTTGTCTAAAACCCCATGCTATTTTTAAAAAAATTTGGCCTGGACTGGGGGAGACCCCACGCTGCTTTTTTTTTTCATTTTTAATTGTCGGAATGATTTTTTTACATCATCAACAACATCCATTGTTAAGGACGCTGCGGCTGACTTCCCGTTCCTTAGCAACCAGCTCAGTGCGATAATGTACCACATTAAATAATGTTATAATTACCACTAAATCAAACAAATACCGCATTTACTGCAAAATTCTTAGTGAATTGAACTTTCACAACTGATTTACCGCATGCATTATTTTACCTCATTTTATTTGATGCTATTTAACTCTTAGTGATTTGACCCCATAATGTTTGCTGTAACTGCTTAAAAAGCATGGGCTGGAGTTTAGCTTCAATTTGATAGTGTATTTAAATCTGCCAATACATCTGACACTGCCTTCCCCTCCCTTCCAGAGTAACAATGGTGCTGTCCAAAGGTAACTCTATTGCTCCTTCATTCAGAATGTAGTCACTCTAATACTGGAGGTGTGTTACTAGACAGATCACTGCGTGAAAACAGGGGAAAAGACTAAAAATGAAAAACAATGAATGCATCCACCACATATAATGATTGGTAAACTGCAATATTATAGATTTTTGGATTAGGGTTTAAACCCTATGCAACCGCACTATAGCCGAAGGACAGCATGGCTGCACTTTGCAGAGAGGCTGTCATATGATGTCCTCTGGTGCTCGCGCTGCCTGCACGCCCACTGTGGTGCACATCGGCAGTGATGTGTGATCACTGTGTCCTTTGGATGCAGCTGATCATAGATTGGGGTAAAGAGCCAATCACGGCAGCTCTTTACCACGTGATCAGCTGTACGTAAGGATGTTAACTGGATTTGCCGGTTATCGGCAATCCTCCCAACCCACTGACAGCGCGTGAGGAGAGGAGAGATAAAAACCAGTAAATCAACACGGAGGACTTCTGCACTAACAATCTGGGCACTGATGATCAGTGTCCTGATTATCAGTGCAGCCCCAACAGTGCCCACCAGTGCTGCTAATCTGTGCCCACCAGTGCTGCCAATCAGTGCAGCCTATCAGTGCAGCTTCATCAAACTTTCTTTTTCAACATTTTTTTGTTGTTTATTTAGCAAAAAATAAAAAACCCCAGTGGTGATTAAATACTGCCAAACAAAGCTCTGTCTCAAAAAAAAAAGTAGTTTGGGTACAGTGTTGCATGACCACGCAATTGTCATTCAAAGTGCAACAGTGACAGCACTGAAAGCTGAAAATTGGCCTGGGCAGGAAGGGGGAGAAAATGACCAGTAGGCAAGTGGTTAATAGTGCTTTCATACTTCAGTTTTCCACCCAGGGTTTGCTATACACCAGTTCACCTTAGTTATTTTTGTCACAAAACTGGTGGTCCTGGAATCTGCCTGTTTTACATGTTTGAACACTCATTGCAGTCTTCCTACTGCCTTATACAGCATCTCACAAAAGTGAGTGCACCCCTCACATTTTTGTAAATATTTTATTACATATTTTAATGTGACAACACCGAAGAAATAAAACTTTGCTACAATGTAAAGTAGTAAAGGAGGGAGGGGGTAGGCGTGGAATAATTATAACTCACACGGAGGCACCATCCCTAGTAGAAACAAAATTGGAAAGACATGGAGTGGGACTTTGCATGTGCCTCAGTGGAGTGTAAATAATAATTTATAACACAATGGGGTTGATTTACTAAAGGCAAATAAAATTTGCACTGCAAGTGCACTTGGAAGTGCAGTCGCCGTAGATCTGAGGGGTAGATCTGAAATGAGGGGAAGCTCTGCTGATTTTATAATCTAATCATGTACAAACAAAAATGCTGTCTTTTATTTTCCATGCATGTCCCCCTCAGATCTATAGTGACTGCACTTCCAAGTGCACTTGTAGTGCAAAGTGGATTTGCCTTTAGTAAATCAACCCACATGTTTTTTTTTTTAAAGAGATATACAGATACTTTATTTACCATCCTTGGATGGGAATAATTAAAAATTATAATCTCAATAAAGATACAATTTACTGTTAGGTTGACCCAGGTTGTGCGAGTCCTGGGAATATCAGGAGTATGGCCTACGCAGAGGGAAAGGATGGGAAGGAGATGGGGGAAAGGATGGGAGGGAAGGAGAAGGGGCCCCTCTCCAGGTCTACCTTTTCTTCACCTTTTTTTCCCCAGCTCTTTCTCTCTTCCTGGCCCTGACGAAATGGGGTTCCTGCGAAATGCTCCTGATATTCCCAGGACTCGCACAACCTTGATCAACCTAACAGTAAATTGTATCTTTATTCAGCTTGTAATGTTTTAATTATTCCCATCCAAGGATGGTAAATAATGTATCTGTATATCTCTTTTAAAAAAAACATTGTGTTATAAATTCTTATTTACACACCACTGAGGGACATGCCAAGGCCCACCCCATGTCTTTCCTATAATGTAAAGTAGTGAGTGTACAGCTGATATAAGGGCCCTTTCAGATGTGTGGATCTGTATCCAGCCATTCGCTTGCTCAGCAGAGATCGCTCCGTTGATCCCCGATGAGCTGACAGATGAAAAGCCCATCTATACACACTGTGCAGGGATGGACCTGTCAGGGAGACCGCTCTCCTCTATGGGGGATCGGATGATTACGGACCGCCTGTCCGTTTTCTTCCGATCCGCCAGGCGGATGGAAAATAGGACATCCATCCATCTGGATTTTGTGGAGCGGATCGGGGTGGATCATATGTCAGCGGACATATCACCACTGACATCCGTCGCTCCATATAGATGTATGGAGTGTCCGTTCAGATCCGCTGAAAAAACTGACAGGGGGGATCTAAACGGTCTGCATGTATGAAAGGGTCCTTACAGTGTGAATTTGCTGTCCCCTCAAAATAACTCAACATACAGCCATTAATGTCTAAACAGCTGGCAACAAAAGTGAATACACCCCTAAGTGAAAATGCCCAAATTGGGCCCAATTAGCCATTTTCCCTCCCTAGTGTCATGTGACTCGTTAGCATTAAAAGGTCTCAGGTGCTGAACAATATTTAATGCAGTGAGGGAAGAGAGACTGTGCTGCCATTCCAGTGCATTCCAGTTGCTCCCAGTGACCATGTGTTCCAGCTACCTGCTAAAGCTGCAGAGAGCTGGCTCAAGAGGAAGGATCCCTTCACCAGCCACAAAGGAAACCCTCAGGACTAAAATCAGTCATCAATGGTGAGAGGTTTCCATCCACCATCTTGTTTACTTTAGTGATTACTTCCACACAAGGGCCCCATCGCCGGCAGACTCTCTACATAGTCCCACTGACCAGTGGTTAGGCAGGAGAACTTTGCATTAGGTAGTAGGTAGGCTTTATTGCCTTTGAAAAATGCCATTTGTATTGCTGTACTGTGTTGGATTGCCATTATTCTGCAAGCCAGTATCGCCCAGTAGCACATGCCTAGTGCCTAGTTAATTACTATCACAAGGAATGTAAACATCTATATTTATTATTAATTCTGCCCTTAAAACAATTCAATAAACCAAGATGGCACAGGTGGTTCCCAATTAAACGGGAAGTGATGTCATTTTATGATCCCAGCTTTTCTTGGCTGTTCAGCCCAGTGGGACGGGAGAACCCAGGAGAGACGCAGAGGGCGGTGGGGGTGTCCCCTCCTGCTGCTTGTAATAGTGATTGAGTGGCTAGTAAGCCGCTGCCATTGCTTTTACAAGAGAGCTGACAGCTGGCTCTAAAGAACAATACCAGGGAGATGAGGCCTGCAGCTGCAGGCATTATCCCGGTTCAGATGCTGCTTCCCTAAAAAATACTGCCCAAGGAAAACGCCCCTGCCTAATGGTAATGCATTATGAATAAGTATCTGCCTGTATTTCTAAGCATTGAGGATGATTCTGACCAAATCTCCAACTCCATTTGCAGAAATGCGGCCCCAATACCGCAAGGACCATTCACCATGCTTCACTGTTGCCTGGAGACAATCATTATTGTACCACTCTCCAGCCTTTTGACAAACAAACTGCCTCCTGCTACAGCCAAATAATAAAAATGTTGACTTATCAGTCCATAGCACCTGCTTCCATTTTTTTCTGCACCCTAGTTCCTGTGTTTTCATGCTTAATTGAGTCACTTATACTTGTTTCCACATGGGAGGTTTGGCTTCTGACTAGACTTCTCTGGACAGTAGATGGGTGTACCTGGGCCCCACTGGATTCCCCCAGTTCTGTGCTGATGGCACTGCCGGAAATCTTCCAACGTCAAAGGGCAGTAAGCATAATGTGTTTTTTTATCTGCTGCATTAAGTTTCCTTGGCCAACCACTGTGTCTATAATCCTTAACGTTGCCCTTTGTGCTTCTTCAAAACAGCTTGAACAGCACATCTTAACTGTTTGCGGACCAGCCGCCACAATTGGCTCCCCTGCGTGAAATCCCATTATTGTACGTGATCTCGTGAGGCTTGGCTAGCGTGCACCGCCGGGGGTGTGCGCACGTGCCCACTGCGAGCTCCGTGAGTCTGAAAGCGGGTCCCATGGACTAGATGTCTGCAGGGATTCCCACGATCGCCTCATGGAGAGGAAGAACAGGGAGATGCTAATGTAAACAAGCAACTCCTCATTCTGCCTAGTGACAGTGTCACTGATCATGGCTCCCTGTGATCGGGAGTGGTGATCAGTGAGGTGTCACATACAGCCCCCCCACAGTTAGAATTACTCCGTAGGGCAACTTAACCCCTTCAGCGCCACCTAGTGTTACCCCCTTCACTGCCCGTCACATTTACACAGTAATCAATGCATTTTTAATCACACTGATCGCTGTATAAATGCGAATGGTCCCAAAATAGCGCCAAAAGTGTCCTATGTGTCTGCCATAATGTCGCAGTAAAAGTAAAAAAATTAAGAAAAATGCCATAAAACTATCCCCTATTTTGTAGACGCTATAACTTTTGCGCAAACCAATCAATAAATGCTTATTGTGATTTTTTTTAACCAAAAATATGTAGAAGAATACATATCAGCCTAAACTGAGGAAAAAAAATGTTTTTTTATATATTTTTTGGCGATATTTATTATAGCAAAAAGTTAAAAAGAATGCTTTTTTTTCAAAATTATCGCTCTCTTTTTGTTTATAGTGCAAAAATTAAAAACCGTAGAGGTGATCAAATACCACTAAAAGAAAGCTCTATATGTGGAGAAAAAAGGACGTCAATTTTATTTGGGAGCCACGTCACATGATTGTCAATAAAAGCGACACAGTGCCAAATTGCAAAAAGTACTCTGGTCTTTGGCCAGCCAAGTCCTCTGGGGCTGAAGTGGTTAAAACCCCATAAATAAACACCTTGGGGGGAGATTTACTAAAACTGGAGAGTACAACATGTTGGTTTAGCTCTTCCTAGAAACCAATTAGCTTCCAGAGTTTTTTTTTGTCAAAGCTTAATTGAACAAGCTGAAGTTAGAAGCTGATTGGCTACTATCAAGCAGGGCTGCAGCAGATTTTGCACTCTCCAGTTTTAGTAAATCAACCCCATTGTGTCTTATTGCTGTACTCAGTCTTGCCAGGGTGTTTGACCTGTGACATGAAACCTTATCTTAGTAGCAGAGTTTGGCTACTCCCCACCCAGTTTTAAGCCTCTTACACGGCTCTTTCTGTTTCAGGTAATGACTTTGTTTCAATCTACATATGAAAATAATGAGCATTAGCACCTTCTTGCTATAACTGGTTAATCATACACCTACATCTAATCTTACAAAATCCCTGACTTTGTTTAAGTGTACAAAGTGTGCAACTGTAAAGCCTCATACACACGATCAGACTTTGTACAAACTTTTCCGTGGATTTTTGTACAAAGGGCGTCGACCGTGAACTTGTATTGCATACACATGGCAGGACTTTTTCAGCCAACTTTCACCAAATCACGTGGTTTTTCTGCTCTTTACCGCCACCTTTGGTCAACTTCTATATTGTTGTCTGATCTTGCATTGGTTCTGAGCATGCATGTACTTTGTACAAAAGTCCTATCGTTTTCTGTACACACGATTGGACTTTGCTCCATCGGACTTTTGTTGCCGTAACGTTTGTCTGTTCGCACAGCCAGCAAAAGTCAGATGAAAACCGAAAAAGTTTGTCTGATGGAGCATACACACGGTCAGATGTTGCCTTAAAACAGCTAATTTGCATGTTTGTTGTCAAAAAGTCAGATCGCGTGTGTGGGCCTTTAGAATGGATGTTGGTTTGAAGCCAAATGATAGTAATAACAAATACTGATTTAGTTAAGATTTTTCATCTGTACCCTCACTTTGCATTTTATAAATTGGTCAATGTACACAATTACAATATATGTTTTTGAAAGGATTCTTACTTTAAAGCATTTCATAACACCTTTCTAAAACCTTTGCACAATAATCTATATCTATCTATATCTATCTATCTATCTATCTATCTATCTATATATATATATATATATATATATATATATATATATATATATATATATATATATATATATATATATATATATATATATTTTTTTTTTTTTTTTTTTTTTTCCAATTAAATGTGAGCTTGCTGTCATGTTTCCTGACTATGCATTGTGTTTTTCAACAAGAACTTCAACTTATCTTGAAAACTCGGTGACCTACCTCGTGGCTACGTTGTAAACAACACAACATGAAAAATTGCACGACAATTATCAAGGGCACTGGGTTGCACAAATGGTGTAATAGTGGGTGCAATTATATACAAAATGACCAATTATATTTCCCTATCTAGCTTAGTCATTATGTTTAGATAGTCATTTTCACCTAACAACCATAGTTATAGACAGTAATTTCCTTAGTCTAATGTGTATTAGTGGAAGAATCATTTAATGCATGCAGGGCATCCACTGCAAAGCACAGTCTGTCTTAATGACCATGTAAATATGAAGGGCAGATTTATCATTAGCAGGCTTGTGTACGTGTGTGTGCTTTGCAAAAGCCATGCAAAGTATTTGGCCCTGGAATCAATTCACACATATGAAAACTTGATGCAACCTCTCATTAACTTTCAGCTTATTTTCCATGACTGGTTTTAATTATTTCTTAGTGGGAGGTTCCATGGTAGGTATTAAACCCCTTATTTGCATGATTTAAAGGTAAGAGGTCACCAGGTGCACATAGACCTGTCCAGAATTACCATAGTGAATTATTACAATGCAACAGAAAACTAGAAAAATTTAAGGATAATTGCTATTTTTGTGTTTGTGCATCTTTCTGTAAATGTCTGTGAAATCTTCTCCCCGAAAATAATTTTTACTTTTTGCTGGAACTTCAAGTTTCTAACATGTTTTAAAATGTTAAAAGGGTTCCAATCCTGGCTCTGTAATTACTGTTAATTAATTGCTGTTAAAGGATCCCTATAGCTAAAAACATTTCATTCTTGATAATGTATATGTGGTTAATGATAGCGTTTGGTATATTAATTTTTTTTTTTCAGAGGTGTTTATTTCAATTTTTTTTCTACAATTACATGCAGGCCAAACTGTCCAGGAAAACAAATGGTTTGGAGCCTTCCACAAGGCTCTTTTCTGTTTTTTTTTTTCTTCCTGGACCTGGACAGTTTCGGAGGTAAGTTCACAAGTCCATTCTGTTTGCCCATAGATTTGCTTGGAGCTTCTGATCCGGTCCACCTCAAAAACTGATAGGTGGATCTAATCTAAGGTGACTAGATTTTTTTAATGAAATCCGGGGACATTTTTTTATACTAGTAATGGCAGCAATCAGCAACTCATAGCGGGATTGCGATATTGCGGTGGACAAATCAGACACTAAGTAACACTTTTGACACTTTGTGGAAACCAGTGACATTAATACAGTGATCAGTGCTAAAAATATGTACTGTCACTGTACTAATGACACTAGCTGGGAAGGGGATAACATCTAGGGCAATTAGTGGGTTAAATGTGTGCCTAACAAGTGTTTTCTCACTGTGGGGGAGGTGCTTTTACCAAGGGAAGACATGGATCCCTGTACTTGCTTTGCAGGAACACAGGATCAATGTCTTCCACACTGACAGAATGGTGAACTGCCTTGTTTGGTAGACCACTAGGCAAGTCCGCTGGATCCGCTGATTGGCTCTGATACCTAAAAATTCAGGATCACATATATAAGTGATCCTGCCCAGCACGACCGCCCTGTAGCAGTACATCAGCTATCAGGCAATCGTAAACTGGTTAAGATCATCAGCATTATGATATCACAGGCAGCAGGCACTCTATCATGGCTCTGGCTGGCTCTGTCACAGTGTGTCACATAACATGGCTGCTGGGTGCTGATTTTGTTAAGATCTGACCAATAAGTGCTGTTGCCTGTGAGTTCTGATACCATCCATTATGCCAGAGAGACAGACACAGTGCAATGTAGTCTATTTACAGACACCCCCAAAGCACACCTGTGTTAAAGCCTTGAAGGAAATGGCAGCCCCACGATTGGATCTGCTTCCCCTCTATTCCTGCTGCTGGACATCGACAGCTGAGCTCAGCTGCCTCTTTCTGCCCGTTGCCGCCTTCACCACCTGCCTCACAGCTTCTCAGGTCTCACTCTCCGGGCCCCGGCTACTATTGGGTGGGGAGCGGAGCAAAATGACTCTGCCGTAGATGGCAGGTGGCTGGCCGGAATTTGAGCCAAGGCAGAAGAGGAGCTGAATAGGCATGTGCCGGAAACTGAAGAAATAGTCCACCCGCTCTGACAATGTAAGCTAGTAAGAGCACAGGGGGGGGGGGGGGGGGCGGTGTAATTCAGATTTTTTTTTAATTCTGCACTGACTGTCTTTGAAAATTGCCCCAGCTCCTGTTGAAGTAAAATCCGGGGACAGAATTGGTGCGGGGACAGAATTGGTGCGGGGACAGTGTCCTCAATCTGAGGACTGTCCCCTGAAACCGGGGACATCTGGTCACGCTAACCTAATCGGAAAGCCTGCGTTGAAAGGGGCCTTACAGGGAGAAAAGGGGAACAGCGACTCATCAAGTTAAAGCGGGGTTCCACCCTAAAGTGGAACTTCCGCTCATCGGAACCCTCCCCCCCTCCGGTGTCACAGTTGGCACCTTTCAGGGGGGTGTCTAAGACAGGTATTTGCACCCACTTCCGGGCACAGACTCCCACGGGAGTCTATGCTGTTTCCTGTCCTGGCGTGCTGTCTGCTGGGACACACACAGGTCTCAGAGACAGAGCGGACCATTCCTATTGCGCTGTGCGACTCGCGCATGCGCAGTAGGGAACCGGGAAGTGAAGCCGCAACGCTTCCCTTCCTGAATCCACCTTGTAAGTGGAATCCCTCTTTAAGTGAAATATTCCACAAATCTGTTTATCCTCTAATTCCACCTACACACGATCAAAAATTCAGCCAGCAAAAGACTGATGAGAGCTTTTGGTCGGACAATGCAATAGTGCGTATGCTCCATCAGACAATCGCAAAGATTGAGAGCATGTTCTCAATTTTTTCGGTTGGAAAAAGTTCCTATCTGAAAATGCGTTTGTGTGTATGCAATTCTGACACGCATGCTCAGATTCAACTACGAGACGGAAGATATTGGCTACTGGCTATTGAACTTCCTTTTTCTAGTCCTGTCGTACGTGTTGCACGTCACAGCGTTCTTGACGGTTGGAATTTGGTGTGACCGTGTATATGCAAGACAGCTTGAGCAAAATCCCATCGGAATTCCTTCGGGAAAACCATTAGAGCTTTTTCCTACCAAATTTCCGATCTTGTGTACGAGGCACAATTCTAATGAATAGTTCCCACAGCCAAGGAATATGGACTACAATGGGGTTGCTTTACTAAAGGCAAATAGGCTATTCAATTTGCAATGGGTTTTTCACATTGCAAGCAAATTTTCTCTTGCTGAAAATACCCATTAATGTGCATAAAAAACAAAACAAAAAACTGTTTTATTACTTGTATATGATTGAATGGTGGAAGCCATGAGCTTTGCCTCATCCACCTAAGCTAAAGCAAATAGGCTATTTAGTTTGCAATGGGTGTTTCACATTGCAAGCAAAATTTCTCTTTCTGAAAATACCCAATCATACATAAGAAAAAAAGGGGGAGTGGCTTGGCTGGGTCCGAAGATGGCTGCCTAAGCAAAGAGCTCCCGCAAGCTGAGGACTGGATACTGCTTCTTTTGGGATTCCACTATACCGTACCACCATGGGTAAGTTGAATAGGAGTGCCTCACCGAAAGAGACCGTAACGCAGCTCAGTCGCAATAGCCCCGAGCTGTTCTGCTCCCTCCACTTGGATAACCACGAGACCGTGCAGGCCTCAGGGCCTTACTCTCCGAGCAATGGCTTGGACTCGCAGATGGAGGGAAGGGACCCACAAGGCAGACGATCGACTCCCGCGGTGAGCCTCTTTGATCTACAGAGAGTAGCTGCCGATATTACAAGCAATATTACCAGCACTCTATCGGCAGCCATTCTTGATCTCAAAGCAGACATTCAACCGGTTGCAACCCGCCTAGCAGATGTGGAACAGACCACACAATTACACACTGCTGCTATAAGGCAAGTACAACGCACTTATGACTCACAACTCTCTTATTTGTTTGACCTCCACAGTCAGGTCGAAGACCTTGACAATAGAGGATGCAGGCACAACATGAGAGTCAGCGGTGTACCCGAGGGCTTGGAGGTCGGTTTCCTGCCACAAACAATATGTGCCATCTTCAACGATCTTCTAGATCATCCGGCGGACTCACCAATCGAGATGGAGAGGTTACATAGAGCCTTGCGACCTCCACCTCGAGACAATGAGCCCCCTAGAGACATAATATGCTGCATAGTAAATTTTCCATTAAAAGAAGAAATACTGAGAAAGGCTAGGGAAAGGGGCCAGATACTGCATAATGGTACTGAAATTAAGCTCTTTCAGGATCTTTTCCCAACCCCTCTACAGAACAGAAGAGCTCTACGCCCTCTGCTGGATCAACTGAGATCACGCAACATTCCATACTGGTGGAAGTTCCCGTTCTGCCTTACAGCAACCTCTAGAGGGAGCATTGCTCTCCTACGCTCACCAGAGGATTTGGCAACCTTCTGTGAATAACTCGACTTGCCTCCAACGGAGCTTCCGGACTGGTGTGCCCTTCACTTTCCGTTGGAACCATGGCGATCGGTGTCACATAACCCTTTTCCTAAAGCACAAAGGCACCGCTCAAGACGTCGAGGACCGGACCATTCCTCACCCGATGCTCATTCGTCTCACCGAGGCCCACAGCAACGCATACTGGGTCCTCCCTAGACTCCTCACAGGGACCGTCAGGAAGCGTGAGTTATCTCCAGGCTTGTAGACCTTGCCTACCTGTAAGTGCATACTAACGAAGTTTGATGTTGGGATATTCCTGCTTGTTCTAGTCATCCACTTGCCCACCAATATGGTAGCATTATATGCCAACCTCTTTTGCTGCTGTGCCCGACCCTGGGGAACACGCCATCCTGATCACAAGGCTGTTAACAATATTCTTGGTCACAGTGGCACAGATAGACAAAATTACTTATGTACACGAGACCCTTAAAATGGAACCAAAGACCCCTGATTCCCTAATGAGCCGGAGCCAGATGTTCTCACTCCAGCGTGGTGCTGAAACCGTCCACATTGGCAAAAACTGGCACAAATTACTCAATGAAACTGCACGTGCATGCACGTGCTGCAGACGATGGCAAACAGGCTGTCCAACACTTGCAGTATACTGAACTCCAGCACTGGCCACAGACTTAGACTTTTTTTGGGGTTGTTTTCTTTTTATTTATTGTTTTAAAGCACCCTGTGCTGAATGCTACAAGGACTAAACCCCCTTCGTAAGCTCAGACCATAGCTTACGTAGTCTAACGATTGTAGCACTCATGTAGCCCTAAGACTTATTGGAGGCCCCCGGATATGGAACTCTCCCCTCCCCCATCCCCCCTGCTTTTTCCCCATCTCCACCCCCCTGAATTTTTTCCCACACCCCCCCTTTTTTTTATATGATAACTGCACTTGACTTTCTATGTGTACTGGGTTTTTGGCTTGGCCTCCCCCATGGATTGACGATACAATTGTGCATGAGTTCTGCTTCACCCCACACCCAGAAGAGATCCCATATTGGGGTACATCAATATTGCTACAACTATAGCAATGTGGGCCTATCTAGGAATAGATACCCTAACAGATATATAGGGCCTCTCTGGCCCACACCCGAAACTGCCCACAGAAGGCATCGTCAATCAATGGACGTCCCATGTAATTCTCTTGTGAGACACGTTTATCTCATGGCTGAAGGGGGGACCTCAGCTAGGTATGTTAGGCCCCAGACTCATGGGGGAGAGGAAGGGAGGGCTTAAGGTTCTTAATGTTTCTAGCTGCAGCACTGTGAGAACCCTACCACACCTCCCATCTTAATAGAAATAGGAGGTCTTAATAGCTAAGGGACCTCAGTACAAATTTGGATCTTGACCTCTGGCTCCTGTCCCGGAATCCCCAGGATCGCCGAGGTAGGACACTCGCCTCCACCCAGGGCCATGTCTATTGGTTCAGATAAGCCCAGGAAGGAATTGACTGTCTTCACATAAACATAAATGGCTCCTTAACCACCCTCAACGATGGTACTCCACCCCCAATGCTGGTCTGGTTGACCTTTTTTCTTTACAGGGGCTACTGGCTAGACTATATTTTGTGTACTAGAGTCAAGCTTTCTCTTGACAGCAGTTAATTGTCGCAGAATAGCCCCCCCCCCCCCTTACAATAATTGTAGGACACTTGCAGGCTGGTAACAATGTTGTTCTTTTTGTTTGATGTTATTGATTTGCCCTATACTATTCAAACTGGTTCCCCTACCTCCCTCTGTCTTCTACTCCATTGTTCCCCACTCAGCTATTGTCCTCTAGTTCCTCCAGATTGCAGCAGCATATGTGCCCAGACATTCTCAGTGTCCCCCTGCAGCAGTTCTACTAAACTAGTCTGCTGACCCTCAAGCTCTTTATCTCCCAGGTGGAGTGGTGTCTCCATCTCCACCTCTAGCACCCTTCTTTTCTCTACACTTCGTGGTACTCATGATCCTTTCCTCTCTCTCTTCCATCCTCGCCTCTTGGGTCCTCCCTGCTTGTTAGTTTCTGCTCCCACCCCTCTTTCTTTTCCTCACCTTCTTTTCTTTCTCACTCTCTCCTCTCTCCCCCCTCTTATCTTCCTTCCCCTCCCCTCTGCCACCTCCCCTGATACATGACCTCCTCCCCCCAGGGCTGGACTGGGACAAAAATTTGGCCCTGGACGTCATCATGACCGGCCCACTTTAATTTTGAGTGTCTCCATCAGCACCTCCCCTTACATCAGAGTGTCCTCCCTGTCCTCCCCCACCCACGTGTACTCAGTTTTGAAGGCAGCTTCTCGTTCCTCTCTCCAGTCATGTGATAAGTGACAAGAGATAAGGGGAGAGAGAATGGGATGTCTGCCAGCTGTCTATCTCCCCCTGCAGGCTGGAGGGAGGAGAAGGCCTAATGCTCTCTTCAGCAAGTGACGGCAGCTGCTCCACCTAACAGGAGTGAAATCGCGATCACTCACTGTCGGAGAGGAGCGGCTCCAGGACTGCACCTGACCAGCCCACTGAGCCATCAGCCCACCGGGAAACTCCCTGTAGTCCCAATGGCCAGAACATGCCTGCCTCCCCCCTAGTCAAAACCACTGTAAGACAAAGGCATAATGAGCTAGTATACATCACATACTAGCTCATTTTGAAATACTTACCGATGCCCTTCAGTGGCACCCGCACACTGCTGACACAGCCGACATCTTCCCCGGTGTTTCTTCTGGGTTCACAGGCTCCGACACTGTGATTGGCCAGAGCCACTATGATGTCACTCCTGTGCATGTGTGCGGGAGCCACCGGTCACAGCACAGGCCCGAAGAAGAAAGGACACGGGCGGCGGTTCCTTCAGAGCGCATGCACCGATGACAGTGAAAGTTTAGGAGATATTTACAGTACCTATAGGTAAGCCTTATTATAGGCTTACCTATAGGTACAAACACACAAAGAGAGTTGACTTCCTCTTTAAAAGTAAGTGAAATTTTTGACCTACATTTTCCTACAAATATTTGTATGAATATTCTAGTTCAAAAATGGATACGTGCCTGGCCAGCATTAGACATTTAGTCATGATGGGGTTAAAAGAAACACAAATTAGCCCTTAATAGTACAAAAATAGCAGATAATCACTACTATAAGAGGTTAATTTATAATGTACTGAAAGTAATATAGAATTTATTTTATATATATATAATATAATATACTCAGAGGTTGGATATCCAGGGTACTTTAACTGGGAGTCAGACATGAAATTATATGAAGGGTGGAGCGAGGAATATAAAATGTTTATACTAAAGTAACACTACTGGATGAGACTTTTTCATGGATAAAATCCTTTTAAATATACTGCACAATACTGGTAAATTTTTACTTTAAATGTAATTATAATGACTTATATCACATCCATTCTATCAGCCTCCAGATTCTCTGGGTTAAGATGCACATCTTCCTTGCACAAAGCCCTTAAATTGTATTTAAATGTAGGATTTTTAAAACAACTAACTTGTCATACTTACCTGCTCTGTGTAATGGTTTTGCACAGAGCAGCACTGATTCTCCTCTTCTAGCACAACTCATGTAAACTTTTGGCTCCTCCTGCCTTCAAAGTGCTCCATTAGGAAGCTTCAAATTATACTGCAGAATGCCGGTATAGCAAGGTAAAAATACTTCTGCCTCTTGAATGACTCACTTCCTTCTCTTGCCAAGGACTACATGTCCCATGAGGTATTGCTCCTCACATATTTACATTCACATGTTCTCAGGCACTTACTGACATGTATGGATGGTGTACTGAGCTATTTGCGTGATGTACTGAATTTTCTGATATGTAATCAAATAATGCATTCTGTATGCAGGCCAATTAATTGTTTATGAAAATAGTTGACAGCTATTTTCATAATTGATAATAATTGATTATGTCGATTAGTTGTTTCAACCCTCGTTATCATGCAAATAATGTAGTTGTTAGACATCAGACCAAGATAAATGGCAAATGGAAGCCTCTAGCATTCTAGGGACACAACATGGGAAATATCTTGATATCACTAATTTATAAAGTAGTAGGTAAGGCAAACAGCATTCAGTGTCTGCCTAAAATGGTGCCATATGCAGCCGAACAGGCTCAAATCTTAAAAAGAGGGTACAGGTGGGGAAGAGAAGGTGAGGAAGGAGATGAAAGAAAGAGAGAAATGTAAGAATAGGAAATGGAGAAAAGGAGAAGGAGAAGAAGAGGAGAGTCCATGAGGAACATCGTGGCTCCTAAAGCCAACTAATTATGATGACAGGTCAATATAAGTAACCGCCAAGGCAACAATAGTCATTGAAATCAGATGGCAGGTAGTGCCCACTAATGGTGCCATACGCGCTCAAATTAAGTAACTTTATCTAAGCAGATTGCTTCCATTTTTGAGTGGATCATTTGTGATTTATTCTGTCTTTGTTTTAGCCAGGAATAGAGTTGGTGACTTCCACGCCTTCATGATGGTTTGATCTGCAATAGCAACTTAAATTGTCGCTAAGATACACTGAGCAAAATTATAAATGCAACACTTTTGTGTTTGCCCCTATTTATCATTAGCTAAACTAAAATATCAACAACTTTTTCTATGTACACAAAAGGCCTATTTCTCTCAAATATTGTTCACAAATCTGTCTAAATCTGTGTTAGTGAGCACTTCTCCTTTGCCGAGATAATCGATCCACCTCACAGGTGTGCCATACCAACATGCTGATTATACAGCATGATTATTGCACAGGTGTGCCTTAGGCTGGCCACAATAAAATGGCACTCTAAAATGTGCAGTTTTATTGTTTTGGGGCGGTCGGGTCCAGGGGGTCCGAAAACCAGTCAGTATCTGGTGTGACCACCATTTGCCTCATGCAGTGCAGCACATCTCCTTAGCTTAGAGTTGATCAGGTTGTTGATTGTGGCCTGTGGAATGTTGATCCATTCCTCTTCAATGGCTGTACTAAGTTGCTGGATATTGACAGGAACTGGAACTGTCATATATGCTAACCCAGAGCATCCCAGACATGCTCAATGGCTGACATGTCTGGTGACGTGAGCATGCTTGCCATGCAAGAACTGGGATGTTTTCAGCTTCCAGGAATTGTGTACAGATCCTTGCAACATGAGGCCGTGCATTATCATGCTGCAACATGAGGTGGGGAATGGAGCACTAGTAGACAAACCAATTTGTCTCGAATTGGGTGCATGCACATTCGCCAAGGTAAAGGAAGTATTCAAGTGATCACAGTCCAGGAGAACGGCCCTGGGGGTCAAGATATGAGGATTTTACGCGTATGGCAGAGGAGCGTTTGAAGAGGATAGCCACCCCAGATTTTCCAGAAGGATCAGAGGCAACAAAGGCTGTGGGGAAGTGTCTAGATGCAAATTTGAACGATCCCTCCGCCTTGAAATGTGTCTCCTGGACCATGATCCCATCTGCCTTAGAGGCTTTGAACTCTTTTGGGGCCAGCCATCTCTTCCGGATGGAGTTCAGGCCTTTAACATTGCATGAAAATATACTAACAGCCATAGGTATATATTGTGGACAAGTTCTGCATAAACCATGATGTAAAGAACAAATACTGTATACTTATATAGTTAAACCTGTAAAGGTAAATTTGGAGGGTGGAAATATAGACATATTTCCTAGTTGGATCAAAAGAAGGACCCATATAGAACCTTAAAAAAAAAAGAAACAAACACCATCAAATAAGGATGAACCTGTAAGTAAAAACTGACTATGTAACTGAGTATGGGAACAAAAAGGATCCTTAAAAAAAGAAAAAAGAAAAAAAGAAAAGAAAAAATAGGACTTATATTTTGAACCATATAGGTATGCCCGAGGAGGGGAATCTCTCCAGGGGGACATGGTCAAAAATCAGGACCATGTTGATGGAACATGGCAGTCCGTAAGACTTAACTCGTCGGTCCTAGTCTGATCCGAACAGCAGATGTAAGAAGTAAGTAGGGAACTTTTCAACTGTAATTGTCCTGGAAACAATTGCCCTTGGGTAGGCACCACAGGGAAGGGACATCAGTCTCTGAGCCCAGAGACTCGAGAACATAGAGGCGAGTAAACAGGGCTTCTATGTGTAAAAAAGGAAAGCCATAGGAGTTATCCAAAGATATTATCAAGTAGGGTCTTTAGATGATGCATTCCTCTGAGGGGTGAAGGTGGTTTTTCTGGGTTTGTGGAGAAACATATTTTCCCGGATGTTGAGAAGGGTCTAGTAGATGGAACCTGTGTTTGCAGATCCTCTTCAGGGATGGGGAGATTTTTTATGAAAGATTCACTTTCCTGGAGGTCTCTCATGGTGTGTTGCGAGCCACCCTTGGTTACCGTTAGATGAAAGGGGAAGCCCCATCTGTAGGGAATCTGATGGTGCTGTAGGTGGGCGGTAATCGGGCGCAGAGTGCAACATTTAGCCAGTGTTATGGGCGATAGGTCGCTAAAGATTTGAATCTTCGCTCCTTTGAATTCCACTCTGGACCTGTTACGGGTGGCTATGGTCAAGGCTTCCTTGCTTTCCTAAAAATGGAAGGGAACGACTATGTCTCTGGGATTGGCACCTTGGGGTGGTTTAGGAGCTAGTGATCTATGTGCTCTGTCAAGGCGCCAGTCAATATCAGGGATGTCGGGTGCCAAATTATAAAGAGAGACAAAAGATAGGGTCTGATTTATTTGTCTGTAATGCACTCAGGGACACCGCAGATCTGAAGGTTCTGCCGACGTTTCCTGTTCTCAAGGTCTTCTTGTTGTATTTGTATTTGTGATACCGCATTTTTAAGATTAGCATTTTCATCCGCCAATGCTTGGACATAGTTCACCATGTCATCAAACTTAGATTCCAGGGTATCTGTTCTTTCCCCTAGCTGGTGTATTTCCCCTCTAAGTTCATGAGCCAGTTTATTTATCTCCTTGGTACTATTTTGTGTAAGGCTCTGAAGCAAGGCCTGCAAATTCAGATCTAAAACATCCACCACCACTAAAGTAGCCATTGCAGGCTGATCTAGCTGACCAGGGCTGTGTGGTTTGGGTGGAGGATTTTCAGAAAAAGTGAGGGGTCAACCAGCGGGAGTGCGTCTGGTGGATCCGCGGCATCGGCCAAACTGAGGCCGGGGATTGTGGCCTACGTAGGTATCTGTCCATGAGGTATGCGGGCTGTGGTGCGGCCTGTGAGGAACGCTTCTGGTACATGTGCCCCTGATCACTGATCTTACCCATGCAGTGTCTATAGGGTAGCTGAGTAGTTCCCAGATCAGGTGAGGGGACTCCCGGAGCTGTAGTCAATGATGTAGTGGAGCGGGAGCTTCGGATACAGGAGACGAGGCCGGAGCTTTAGTCCAGTGTGTCCGCCATCTTACGAGCCACGCATGCCCCCCGGGAGTAAAGTTTTTGTGGAGGAGGGGGTCGTCAACTGTGTCAAAGGCAGTTGAAAGGTCCAGAAGTAGGAGTATAGAATAGTGTCAATTTGTTTTTGCAGTTAGTAGGTAATTTGTGAGTTTTAAAAGAGCAGTTTCTGTGGAGTGTTGAGGGCGAATTTCTAGATTGAAGGGGATCAAGAAGGTTATTCTTTATGAGGTGGTCACTCAGTTGGTTTTAAACCAGGGGTTCAAGGAGTTTAGAAAAAAGGGAGAGCAAGGAGATAGGGCATATGTTGTTAAGATTGGTAGGGTCCAAGGATGGCTTTTTAAGTATGGGGGTGACCAGTGCATGTTTTAGGTGTATTAGGTGAGGGAGAGGTTGAAGATGAGGTTAGAGAGTGTAGAATAGAGTAAGAGGGTTACCGTAATATTTGAGAGGGAATAGAGTCCAGGGGACAGGTGGTTAGGTGGGCATTAGAAAGGAGTTTAGCAACTTCATCTGTAGTAGCAGATTTGAATAAGGGGAGTGTCAATTGTACCTGTTGACATGGGGTCTTAACTGGGGGAGATATTTGTAGAGTAGAGATTTCATTGTGGATTGTATCAATCTTGTTTTTGAAGTGATTAGCAATCTCCTGGGCAGTGAGTGAGGCAGTGGGTGGAAGTAGTGGAGGACAAAGTAGAGAGTTGAAGGTAGAGAAGAGTTTACGGGGACTGGAGGAGATGGTGTTAATAAGAATTGTAAAATAGGTCTGCTTGGCAGTGTGGAGGAAATAATAGTATTTTTGGAGGGTATATTTGTATTGGTTTAAGTCTTTGAGAGACTTAGT
Source organism: Lithobates pipiens (assembly GCF_037356315.1). Lineage (NCBI taxonomy): Eukaryota > Metazoa > Chordata > Amphibia > Anura > Ranidae > Lithobates > Lithobates pipiens. The sequence continues at coordinate 49,176,574 of NW_027507784.1, forward strand.
CTTGTGCCACAGATGCTCAAGAGCGCGACTATGTTTTTTGAGAATTTTAGTGTCATCTGTTTGCCAGGGTTGTAGGGGTCCAGGCCTGATTCTGCGTGTAGTGAGGGGAGCGAGCTTGTCCAGGGTGGAGGACAGGGATTTATTGTAGTTGAAAGTGACTTGGTTGGGGCAGGGCGGGGGAGAGATTTTGTCATGGAGGTGGTCAGTAGCAGCATAGAGGAGAGAAGAGTTGAAGTTGCAAAAGTTTTTACGGGTGATGGTTAGGCGATTGGGGGGAAAGGTGGTGGAAGACAGGGGGAGAGAGAAACTAAGGTGGTGGTTGGAGAGAGGAAAAGGATTGTTTGAAAAGTTTCATGGAGTGCATAGGTAATACAATGTCAAGGGTGTTGCCTTCAGAGTGAGTAGAAGACTGTACCCATTGCTTCAGGTCAAATGAAGAGGTTAGACTAAGACGTTTAGAAGTAGCAAGAGTCTGAACCATTTTTAAGGCAGGGCAAAAGGGACAGCTGCCCTGGGCCCCATCATTGTAGTGGGGCCCAAAGCAGCTGCCTAATACTTGCCAACTATCCCAGTTTAAATTCCCTTATCCCTTGAAGTTTTAGTCCCATGCTGTGTCCCAATATCCCAGTGTAAACTTCTGCTGCTCTGCCCTATTGCCATGTACAGATGACTCACCTGCAGACCCTGCGTTTACATGTAAATGACCTGCATTGATATGTAAATAGTGACGGCATTGATATTTAAATGGAGGTGGCAGTACCCCTGAGGTCCCATCCACCATCACTTCTGCTGAATGCTGCCCACTGGGGAGGTAAAGGCTTGAAAGTCCTGCCTACAATTGTGGTCAATATGCTTAGCATCATGTTTTGCAAAAATAAGCAAATTGGAGGTGGATTCTTCAAAATAACATGGTGCCACAGCACCCTGAATTTTGGTGCATGTGAATATGCAGGCAGGCAGTGAGGAGATGATGTGCTGTAACCTTTAGCAGCCAATCAATGAGCAGTAATGCTATGCACTAGCCTCTTGCAACCAATTGGTGAGCAGTAATAATGCGCCGTAACCTCTAACAGCCAATTAGTGAGTGGAATGTAACCTCTAGCATTCAATCAGTGAGCAGTATGGATGTACAGTAATCTCTAGCAACCAATCAACAAGCAGAAGTCATGCGCTGTAACCTCAATATAACAGTGAGCCATAATGTGTGCTGTAATCTCTAGCAGTCAGTCAGTGAGTGGTAATGATACACTGTAACCTCTTACAACCAAGCGCAATCGCTTCCTGATCTGATTCAGTAAACTAGTTTTGAGTCTAGCTGCTATTTATTGTATGTCTCAAAGCATGCGGAAAAGCGAAATTGCATGGAAGAGGGGGCTCAAGAAAATGTTTGCCCCGGGTCCAGTAAATATTAAAGATGGCCCTGGCAGGAGTGTTTGTATTAGCAGAGATTTTGAAATCACAAGGATTGTGGGAATTTCCAAAGAGAGAAAGTAGGGTAGCCAGGCAGAAAACTCATCAAGGAAAGTCGATAATGGTCCAGGGGGGCGGTATATCACAGCAATTCTTAGGGAAGTTGGAGAGAACAGATGTATACCGTGAGCTTTAAATGATGAGAGGGAAAGAGAGGGAGGAGAGTGAATAACCTGGAAGGTGCTCTGGGGGGATAGGAGGAATCCCACTCCACCTCCCTTGCGTCCATTAGGCCTAGGGGAGTGAGTTCAGTGAAGGTCACCCTGGGAGAGGGAAGCAGGAAAAAGGGTGTCAGATTTGGGGAGCCAGGGTTTGGTGACAGCAAGTAGATTAAAGGAATTAGTGACAAGAGGTCATGAACAGCGCTGAGTTTGTTGCAGACAGAATCGGCTTTCCAGAGGGCACAGGAGAGGGGGAGGCTGGCGTTGGGAAGAAGAGGAATGGAGGCTAAATTGCATAGATTGTGACTACTTCCAGACGGTGTAGTGTGATGGGTGTGTTGGGTATAGTTAAATTGGGGAGGCCCAGAGTTTGGGGAAATATCTCCAGCGGTTGCAATTTCCGACGGAAAATGTGCGATCGGATCATGTTGTCGGAAAATCCGACCGTGTGTGGGCTCCATCGGACTTTTCCTGTCGGAATTTCCAACACACAAAGTTTGAGAGCTGGATCTCAAATTTTCCGACAACATGATCCGATCACGTTAATTCTGATCATGTGTAGCCTAGTCCAACGCACAAAGTGCCACGCATGCTCAGAATAAATTATGAGACGGAAGCGCTCGGTCAGGTAAAACTAGCGTTCGTAATGGATATAGCACATTCGTCACACTGCAATGTTAAAAATTGTTTAATGCAGCGCATTCTCTTTTTCTTTATAGACGATGTTTTAACTACATTTGTTCATGCCTATTTCTAGTCAAAGGAAGTTTGTTGTCTAGAGTGGTTTGTAATAAAATGAAATGCAAACTTGATTCAATGTAAAGGAGATGACACTCAGTAGCTGTTTACACATCTGGGATACCCTTTCTATTAGGGTGTCCCACACATGTGCTCCAGTGGATACTATAGGGGTGTCTCCATCTGTCAAACTTGCACAAAACAGGTTAGTATTCCAGCTTTACAACATCTCTAAAATAATGTTTTCAGCTTTGAACTCTGCCAAAAAAGACAATTGTACGATACTTCCAAGCAATGTTTCATATTCCTATTTCTGCCCTCAAATATCAGTGTGCTAAGTATTCCTTTATTACATTCTCATAGGGGAGAGAAGACTCGGGATGTCTGAGGACACCAGGGACCCCACACCTCACAAAGAAGGGGAAATCCAAAAACCAGAAGCAGAGGATATGGAGGAAGGAGAGGTTGTTGAAATTGGCAAAATTGGCACCACGACAGGTGAGCGTCTGAGACCACATCTTCAGGTAATAGATGTATACCTGCATTTTTCTAATACATGGCGTGTTTTTTGGTTTATTTTTAGGTGATGTGGATGTTGTGGAAGAAGAATCACATTTTACTAATGAAAGTGCCCAGATTCCCCATTATCTCATTAGGGAGATAATGGGGTGGAATCGCGATTTAGAAAATCTCAAGAAAAACATCAATGATGTTCAACAGAAAACGAAGAACATCATTGATGTTTTAGGGAGAATCTGAAACACCCAAAACTAGCTAGCATTGATTTTATATTTGAAAAAAACTGTTTTATATTTTGACAAAAGCCAAATTTGGAAGATGCATACAGTGCGTCAACATGTGATATCTCCCATCATGGGGGATCAATGTACGCGTTTTGTGGGTGCAACCGCTTCCTCGCTATTAAAGTGGCTGAGATGAAGGGGCTGAACCCCCAAAACACGTACATTGATCCCCATGATGGGAGATAGCATATGTTGACATTAGGCTTGGGATCAGAAGGAAAATGCCCAGTTTGAATCACAATTTGTGTGCATCTTCCAAATTTGGCTTTTACAGGGGTGACACCTCATGTGATGAAGGCAATATCAACACAGTTTGGACATACTCATGTCTGATATTGTCTTCACTTTTCAGTTGAACTTTGTAAGTTCCTCAGTTCTGTATGTTATGCTTTGGTAGATGACTGTTTCCTCAAAAACGGCAAGTTATATTAATGTTACCAAAAATAATGTTATATACACCAAATATGTTGGTTTGTTGTAAAACACTTTTATAAACGCACATGTGAATGTGCTTTGAGTAAAAAGTTTAATTATCAACAATGTGTGGCTTCCCTTTTCAATGCGCAAAAGCAGTATTTGTAGTAAAGTTGTTGTTTTCTGTGACAATGGGTGTTATTTACTAATGGCAAATCCACTTTGCACTCCAAGTGCAGTTTCAGGTGCACTTTTGCAGTGCACTTGTAGTGCCTAGTGGATTTGCCTTTAGTAAATAACACCCACAATGCTTTTTATTTTGCCTCAATCACGCTATTTTCATGACTCCACACATTTCTGTCATGGTGCTGAAAATGAGCAATATTTTTGTCAGTAATGCACTACATACATTAACAACAAAAACAAGGTGTGTGTGTAGCAGACCCACAAGATAATAATATTATCTGAAGAAAAGACAGTCACCTCATCTTGCCCAGAAATTTGTTTTGCACTGTTGAAGAAAAAGGCCCAAAAAATAAACAAAAAAAACTAGTAGACACCTAAAACAAACCCACGCAGTAAATGAAAACAAATATTATTGCAGTTTGAGGCTGGGTTCACACCGCTGCGGTGGGAGAACCGGATGTGATTCGCACAGCAAATCACATCCGATCTCCGTAGCGCTGCGAGTTCAGCCATACAGATAGTATGGCTGAACTCGCAGCGGTCCCGCAGCAAACCCGCACGGGACCCTTTTTTGGGTCCGCAACGGAATCGGATCGCATGGGGGTTCACACCATGCGATCCGATTCCTGTGCGAGTCGGCAGATCGCACTGCGATATGCCGACGGATCTGGGGGTGTCATTAACATAACATTGACACCCCCAGCCGTCCGCATAGGGCAGTGTGAACTGCCGGCGGGAGGTGTGCGATGCGGGAAAACGCCGCGGATTCGCGGCGTTCCCGCATCGCAGCAATGTGAACCTAGCCTGAAAGAGAAATTTATTTAAAAAATGCCTCTCAGACATAGTCTGGCATATCAATGGCCACCCGACCCGCAAAGTACTCCATGTATTGGTTTCTGACCTAGCGGGCGCTTTGGAGGGGGGCAAGCCAGGATGGCCAGCTTCAAGTGCCGTCAGGTTGGCAAATTCGGGAAAGTCTACCTCAGGCCCAACTGTGGCCAAATAGGTTGGAGAATACCTTATTTTAAATTGTGCAAAATGCAGCAGGAAAGCACTATATGGTTCAGTTTATATTCCGCCATGTGGATGGGTGTCAAAAATAGGCAGAACCGGCTGACCATTATCCCAAAAGCATTCTCCACCACTCTTCTGGCTCTGGCCAGCCAGTAATTAAAAACCCTCTGGTGTGGGGTGAGGGTCCTCATCGGGAATGGTCACATAAGATGGTCCCCCAGGGCAAATGCTTCATCTGCGACGGAGACGAAGGGGAGTCCTTCCACATTCTCCTCTGGAGGTGGCAAGCCCAAACTGCCACTCTGGAGACACCAGTAGAACTCCATCTGCGCGATCACTCCACCATTCTACATCCGGCCATTTTTCCCCATGTCCACATACAGGAACTCGTAGGTAGCTGACACCACTGCCAACATCACGATACTATTATACCCCTTGTAATTATAATAGTAGGACCCCGAGTTGGGGGGGTGGGATGATCTGGACGTGTTTCCCATCAATTGCACCTCCACAATTCGGAAAGTCCCAACGGGTGGCAAAGTGGGAGGCCACAGTCTTCCATTTCTGTGGCATTGAAGGAAACTGTGGAGTCAAACAAGAAAAAAAATAGTCACATCAACATTGCAAACAGATTAGACACAAACCTTTTTTTGCCAAGATCAGTATAACATTTTTGGAAATGAGTATTTAAAGCCAAAAGTATAAGGTTCCCTTATCAGATTCCTTGCCCCATCTGATGGCCCATTGCAAAAAATTAGGGGGGGGGGGGGATGTTTTGGACAGCTAACCCTCTCCACTTCATTGAGAACTGAATGCAGAAATAATGTGTGATACTTTGGCCAGCCCCTCCTTACTTACACTATTGGTAACCCACTGGACAGGTAAGAAGTGTCATGATCCAAAAAAAAAAAAACAATGAACAAATGGAAGCACATTTTTACATTCTGATATTACCTATCAAGATAATAATAGGATAAAAAAAAAAAACTTTAAACAGTAGCATTTGAAAGTATTAAGCAGGCCCTTGCACTACATGCTTTGGTGAATTCATCCATAAATCTGACCACAAAAGAGGTAGGTAGAGTGTGTATGGGTTTGTCAATGTCAGCAGATGATTGGCATCAACTGACTTAGCAGTTGGGGGAGGTGAGTTCCTAATGAGTTTGGCCCACCAAAAAAAAAGCCTCTGGCACTCTACATGAAATTAAGGACACACATAAGATTTGTACACATTTAGCAAAATACATTGCTAAGTGACTAGGCTAGAGGTGTTTATGGGCCCAGAAGAGCATGCTGGGGAGGTTAGTGAAGGCAAACATGCATGAAGGAAAAAAGGAAGTTTAAAAGCTTCCAGCATGCATGAGGACAAAGAGGCACAGCATATTACAGCATATTCCAATCATGGTAATTAGGGAACGATGAAAGAAATACAATACATTGGCAAACATTAAATACATAGAATGTGATGTTAAAGGAGAAAACTTAACCTTAATATAGTCCTTCTGCAGGACCTGAATGATGGCAGAACAGGTCTCTGGAATAATGATCCCCAGAGCCTGGGGGGAGATGCCTGTCGTGAACTTGAGGTCCTGAAGGCTTCTCCCTGTTGACTAAGTACAGCAGGTATCCTGTCTGCTGATATAAGGAGTCAGCAAAGCCAACAGGCGGTGAAAAACAGGGTCCATCATCTGGAGATAATTCCTGAAATCATCAGGATTATTCTCCCGGATCTCACGAAGCAAAGGTCTGTGCGAGAATTGGTCATGCTGGAGCAACCAATTCTTGGTCCATGAACTCCTGCTTGCCCGGTTCATGGACTGAGCTTGTGTGAAAGCTAAAAGCCCAACACCAAGCCCCTGCACAGCACAAACTCTACGTTGAGTATGTACATGCAACATGGCTTCAAAATGGTTGGCTGGTCAGAATGGACTAACAAAAAGCACCGATAAACAGCAAGGCCTGAAAGAACGAACTGAAAACCAGAAACGAGCGGACAATAAGGACTGAAAATCAAAGTGGACTATATAAATGCAGGCCGCAATGATAAACAAATGTGAACTGACTACACACACTGATAAGCAGATACGTACCGACAAGCACATATACTGTTCTTTCTGCCTAGAAATTTGAGATTGTCCATGGCAACCAAAAAGCATCCCTTTACATCAAAAGTTGTTTAGAACAGCTAGAAAACAGCTATAGTAAATTAAAAACACTTGCAGAATTGAGTGATGGTGAATCGTGGGGAAATTTATTTTATTATTATTATATCATAATTTATTTATAGTTATTTATTATAATATAATTTATGATTTTGTGTTTCAAACTTTATCATACCCGGGATGTTTACTGGACTCTTGTTTGGACAGATTTAAGTGTGTTATTACTAAGAATTACAGGCCTACAATATAAAATGGCACATTTCTATGCAAAACAATGTACCACTTTGAGTTTCTAAAATTTGACATAATCATACCACCAGGGAGGTTGGTTTTGCATGACAATTTATGCCTTAGCTTTAGTAAATGGCTCTGCTGACTTCCATAATCCAATCATGAGCAGGCACAAATACACAATAAGGCCCCTTTCACACTGGGGCGTATCATCTCTTTACCGTCAGTTTAGCGGCACTATGCTGCCGCTAGCAGGTCAGTTTTAACCCCTGCTAGCGGCCAAAAAAGGGTTGCGGGTGGGTTTGCAGCACTGCCCCATTGTTTTCTATGGGAAGGAGCGCTTTAGGAGCGGTAAATATACCGCTCCTACAGCGCTCCAAAGATGCAGCTTGCAGGACTTTTTTGACCGTCCTGCAAGCGCACCGCTCCAGTGTGAAAGCCCTTGGGCTTTCACACTGGAGAGACAGCAGCAGCTGTTTCAGGGCACTTTGCAGGTGCTATTCTTAGCGCTGTAGCGCGAGAAAAGCGCCCCCGCATGAAAGGGGCCTAAAAATAAACATAAAAATAGTGTAAAAACCTTTGTCCACCAGGATTTAACCCCCCTGGCGGTATTCCCGAGTCTGGCTTGGGGTGTAGATTTTATACCAAAAGCGGTAACTCCGAGCCAGACTCGGGACCGCATCACTGAATGCAGGGAGATGTTACTTACCTTCTCCCCTGGATGTCCCCCTGCTGTACGAGTGAGCCGTGCTCCGCTTGATCTATCACGGAGCCGATCTCCGTTCCCTGCGAGCGTTGCGAGGCACGGGGAAGGGAGAACGGCGCCAACTTCAAAAAGTGAAACACACACATTACATACAGTATAATGTAATCTTACAGATTACATTGCTGTATGTAATTATTTCACATCCCCTTTGTCCCTATTTGTCTGCCCAGTGCCCTGCATGCAGTTTTATCTTATAAAAACTATTCTTTATGCCTGGAAACTGGAGATTGTCCATAGCAACCAAAACTGTCCCTTTACATCAAAAATGGTTTTAGACCAGCTAGAAAACAGCGATAATAAATTGTAATCCCTCGCAGAATTGAGCGATAGAGATTTGTGGGGAGATCCGTCATCAAATACTGAAAAGTAATGACAGTGACAATTCTGCAACTGAGCAAATTTCAATGTTTTTGATTTGATTACATTATTGAATAATTTTTATTATTGTTATATTATTATTTGGTATAATTATGTATAGTTATTTATTATATTATAATTTATGAATTCATTTTTAAAACTTTATCATACCCAGGATGTCTGCTAGACTCTGGTTTGGACAGATTTAAGTGAGTTATTCCTAAGAATTACAGGACTACAATATAAAACGCCAAATTTCTATGCAAAATAATTGTACCACTTTCAGCACCCTAAATCTGAAATAATCATACCGCCAGGGAGGTTAATGAAGGTAATGCACTTACATGAAAATAAGTAAAAACTTCATAGGCAGGAACCATTGGCTTCCAAACATGTATCCTCCTATCGTGATGACAGGAAATGACGCTCTCGCCCGGATCAGTTTTGTTACTACAAGGACTTCTTCCGGGACATGCCGGGGTGTGACGAAGCCGGTGTCTGGCATATGCTGTTTTTACTTATTTTCATGTAAGTGCATTACCTTCATTAAATCCTGGTGGAAAGAGGTTTTACACTATTCTGGTGTTTATCTCTTATTTGGGGTACACAATGTGATGTCTCACGGTTGGATTGAGAGAACCCAATATCTCCCCCACTGGCTATTTGAAGCTTTTGCTAAATGGACAGATTTGGAGTGTCCCAGATACATAAGCCTATGTTGAACTCCTGTAATAGGCGGTCAGTGCTCTTTGGTAAGAGCACATTATTATTATTACTGGTGGTGATTATTTAGTGCAACACATTTTTTTAATTTATTCTCTGCTATTCCATTTCTGCAGACCGCTTTCATTTTTTTCAAACATCAGTCCTGTCAGTGGTCACAAGGGCAAATAGACAAGTGTTCAAAAGGGGAAAAATCAAGGTGTTGGGGCTCTCATCCCAATCTTATCTTCACTAGCTAGTGACTCACTAACCTAAAGAAAGATTAACTTTTTGTCTTAATTTTTTTGCACAAATGTTCCAGGTCAGTGGCTCACCTTATCTATGCAATCACAAAAATATCAGCATCATGGCAGGACCCTTTCAAGCTGCCAATTCCATATAAACTTCAAATATATTTTGGATTGTGTTGGACCGATCATTCCCTTTCAGAATGTTGCTTCAATTGTTCTCCATTACCTATTCGATTTTAGTCTCTAATGCCGCGTACACACGATCAAACTATCCGCCGGAAAAGTCCGGCGGACTCGAGTCCGCCGGACAGTCCGCCCGTGTGTGGACTTAGAAAGTAGTTTTGACTCAAAAACTGTCCGCCAGACTCGCAGTCCGGCCGTGTGTTTGCTAGTCCGCCGTACTTTTGAAACGAATGGACTTTCCCGCACGGAGGAAAGTCTGTTCATTTTGAGCGCGGCTCCAGGTAGCCGGGACTAGCGAAGGAAGTCAATGTCGCCGCCTTTGGCGGCGAGATTGACACGTCGCTGGCCCCGTTACCTGGTATGGACTTAAAGGGGAAGCCCTACGCTGAAAAAAACGGTGTGGGCCCCCTCAGGTCCATATCAGACCCTTATCTGAGCACGCTACCCAGCCAGTCAGGAAAGGGGGTGGGGACGAGCGAGCCCCCCCCCCCCGAGCCATACCAGGCCGTATGCCCTAAACATGGGGGACAAGGGCCTCTTCCTGACAACCCTGGCCATTGGTTGTCGGGGTCTGCGGGCAGGGGGCCCCCAGATCCCGGCCCCCACCCTATGTGAATGAGTATGGGGTACAATGTACCCCTACCCATTTACCTGTGAAAAAAATGTAAATAAAACACAACATACACAAGGGTTTAAAATAATTTATTGCAGGTCCGATTCACACATTTCTTATCTTGGGATAGGTCTGTCCAGAGACTTTAGCTCACTCTTCAGTGTCAATTACCCCCCCCCCCCATCTCCAAATTGAAAAAATCCCTTAAGCAATGGCTCCCTTTACACATTCCCTTCATCGGGAGGATCACAGTCCTCAAGATGGTTATTCTTCCATGGCTTCTATACCTATTTAGGTCCCTCCCTGTCAGACTTTCTAAATCTTACCTGCTAAATTTACAATCCCATCTTAATCATTTCATCTGGTGCGATAGACCCCCCAGATTTGCCAGAGACGTTCTGTACCGTTCAATGAGGAATGGGGGTCTAGGTGTGCCTCAAATATTAGTTAGCCTGTAGATTTACGCAGCAGGCCCAATGGTCCATTCGCAATTCGAGGGTGCCATGGGCGCATTTCGAAGGTGAATCAATCACCCCTTTATATCTCCCGGGACTTATGTGGTCTTCACACCAACATATCGCTGAGCTGCGCACAAAGAACCAGATTGTGGCTCACAGCCTGCAACTTTGGTTACAATACCGACATAGGTACAACCTGACTTCCTCAGCTCCCTTGGGGGCCTCTTACCTCGGAAATCCTAGGTTTGCCCCTGCTTATGTACACCCGGAATCGTTCCATCTCTGGGTGGCGCTAAACCTCACCAAGCTTGGTGACTTTATCAGAGGCTCTAAATTTATCTCCTACGCAGATTTACAAAACCAATACCCTCTCCCAGATGATGAATATTACCACTACCTACAAATTAGGAATTTCTTTTTAGTCCACTATCGCTGCCCCGTTCAGGACCAGACTACCCTTTTTGAGGACATCTGTTTTAACTCCCCGCGACAGAAAGGACTTATCTCCCTCGTTTATAAATTTTTGGTATCAGATGCGGAGGACCGGCCATTGAGGTAGAGATCTCAATGGGAGCGGGAGCTGGAGCTCAATGAGGAGGCAATAGACTGGGTAGAGGGATGGAATAACTTGTGTAAATGCACTAGATCCTTAACGATTAGAGAAACAGCTATTCAATTGTTGACCCAGTGGTATTACACACAGGCACGTTTCCACAGGATATACCCCCTCACCTCCCCGCTCTGTTTTAGGCGCTGAAATCAGAGGGGTACTCTTAGCCATATATTCTGGGAATGTGAAGTGATTTGGCCGGCCTGGCGAGAGGTATTAAGTCTACTTGATGCCTTAGCCGGTAGGTCTTTATCGTTAACGTTCCATCACTGCGTACTTTTCCAGACCCCTCCAGATGTTCTCAAGCCACTGGTGAGGCTGATCCATTCCATATGTGTGGCTATGCATTGGACTATAGCATTACACTGGAAGACTTCTGCTGTCCCTTTTGCCCAAGTCTTATCACGTACAGATCACACTATGTTATCGGAAAAAAAATGCCATACTCTACAGGATTCCACTTCTATATTTGATTCGAAATGGAACCCATGGGTCCTACATAGACTTAGAATTTGACCAATTTTCTTTTTTTTTTCTCTTATTCTATTTTTTTTTCTTTGTGTGACTCAGGCTTCCTTGTTTTTTCTTTTTTTCTTGTCTATTACTCCAGTTTTGGTATAGAGGACATCTTTTTTTGTTTATCTGTCAACACCTACTGCTGCAATGTATACCATGGTTCGTGTCTTATGGATATAAGTCTAATTTACAGTTTACGATATATACCACGTTGTAGTCTTTCTGTGATGCAGTTTATGTACCAACAGATGTCATCTCTGTCTTTAACATGTAAAAGTTTTTCTTGATTTATACTATAATAAAGCTCTTTTGAAAACAAAAATAATTTATTGTACAGCTCCTGGGGTCTTCTTCTGTCTTGGGGGGTCTTCTCGCCGGACTCCTCCGCTATCTTCTGCTAGCTCTTTTACTAGCAGAGGAGCCCGGCTTTCTTTTTCATTGCAGCCACCCGGAGGTCTTCTTCCGACTTCTGGGGTCTTGTCCCCCCTTCGGTTCTTCTTGCTGGGCCTCCATTCCTTCTTCCAGCTCTTTTACTGGCGGTGGCCCAGTCTTCTGTCGCCACTGTCGCCGCTGTCTTTCACAGGTGAATGGGTAGGGGTACATTGTACCCCATACTCAATCACATAGGGTGGGGGGCTGGTATCCAGGGGCCCCCTTATTAAAGGGGGCTCCCGGATTCCAATAAGCTTGCAGACCCCGACAACCAATGGCCAGGGTTGTCGGGAAGAGGCCCTTGTCCTCATCAACATGGGAACAAGGTGCTTTGGGGTGGGGAGGCCGCGAGGCCCCCCTACCCCAAAGCACCTCCCCATGTTGAGGGCATGCGGGCTGGTATGGCTCAGGAGGGGGGCCACTCGCTTGTCCCCACCCCCTTTCCTGACCGGCCGGGTAGCGTGCTCGGATAAGGGTCTGATATGGACCTAGGGGGGGCCCCCACGCTGTTTTTTTTGGCGTAGGGCTTGCCCTTTAAGTCCATACCAGGTGATGGGGCCAGTGACGTGTCAATCTCGCCGCCGAAGGCAGCAACATTGACTTCCTTCGCTAGTTCCAGCTACCTGGAGCCACGTTCAAAACTAACGGACTTTCCTCCGTGTGTGGGCATGTCTGTTCATTTCAAAAGTACGGCAGATAGTCCGCCAGTAAAGACCCGTGTGTGGACAGGTCCGCTCATTCGGAAATTTGGCGGACTTTCCAGCGGTTTGTCTGCCAAACTAAGTTCGCCAGATAGTCTGATTGTGTGTACGCGGCATAAGAGACATCTTTCACTTGTATTCTTTTATGTTGTTTATTGTAAAAAAGGAGTTAAAAATGAGTTAAAGTCTAGTGCATATTGCTGGCAACTAGAGAATGTTGATGCCGTATAAATAAAATAATATTAAAAGCAATGTAATGTTTTTCAAACAGACCCACTTTGACCTACAAATTGCATTTTAGTGTTTAAGCTCAGTTTACTACAACCACACTGATTATCATATCTCATGGTAAATGCCAGCAAACATCACATTTAGTCTTGTCTTGTCAAGGTTTTACAACACTATATTGTATCAATATAATAGAAATCTATTGTTACTATCTGGACTGAGAAAGCAAAATTTTGAATATATAGTAGCCATGGTTACACAGGGATTGTTTGGTGAACCTGACTGTCTTTTCTACCCTATAATACCTCAATTACATGTGTACCATTTCAGAAGGTAATTTATTTTTTACAGTCTTAGTCTTTTGGGTATTGTTCCTTTTGTTTCAACATACCAAGAAATACCATTTAGATTATTATTTTTTTTTAAATAACATTATCATTTCTACATTATCATTATCATTTACACATACAGTAGATACAATGTTCTATGTGCCCTTTTTCAAATTATAGCCATCATTTGTTGTCTATCTATCTATCTATCTATCTATCTATCTATCTATCTATCTATAGCTCTATCTATATTAACAACTTCCAACCCATAGCCCTTATGCCATACATGGCCCCAACAATAGCCTTAATTATACCTAAGGGCAGAGGGGTCCCAGGATGGCATCCCCTTTCTGGCCCTCCTACCACTCCTCCATTTACGATTTTCATTGCATGTTACTACCCACTCCACCACTGGGAGCTACAGTATACAGAGGTTGATTTACTAAAGGCAAATAGGCTGTGCACTTTGCAAAGTGCAGTTGCACTCTACAAGAGAAGTTGCTCCAGAGATTAGTAAATGAGCAGACGGTCTGCTGACTTCCATCATCCAATCATGTGCAGGCAAAAATGCTGTTTTTTTTTTTTCTTGCATGTGATTAGGTGTTTATTGTAAAGTAAATCTTTACCTAATTTACTAAACTCTGGAGCAACTACCCTTTGCAAAGTGCACAGTTTATTTACTAATCAAACCCACAGTATCTTGTTGGTAGATGGAAAGATTGTCTTCACCTTTGCTTTTCTGTGTTCTAGCGCAAGGCCGTTATCTTTATATCCATGCCTAGATAGCTGGTTTTCTTGAAGGGTTCTAAAGGGAAATGAAATGAAGCAACCTTTGCCTGTGTGTAAAGTATAGAGTAATGTCAAGCTTCCTATCCCATTGACATTCTGAGAGATTAACTACAAGTAGTAGGGCAGGGGCTTTTAAGCAGGTCAGGAAGGAAAAGGGGAGCAACAGCAAGTGTAGGGGAATAGTAAATGTGGTTGTTTAGTCCAACTTACTGATTAGAGATTAGCTTAGAGTTCAGTCCAAACACATATTCTTGGCTGTTTGGGGCATTTAGTGTGAGTTTCACGTACAGTAGAGGTATAATCTTGATTATACATGACAGCTTTCCAAGCTCAATGGTTTTGAGAGATGCTGATGGATGCAGGCACTGTCGAGTCTTTAACCACTTAAGGACCGAGCCTGTTTCTGAGATTTGTTGTTTACAAGTTAAAAACATATTTTTTTACTAGAAAATTACTTAGAACCCCCAAACATTATACATTTTTTTCTAACACCCAAGAATAAAATGGCGGTCATGGCAATACTTTCTGTCATACCGTATTTGCGCAGCGGTCTTACAAGCGCACTTTTTATGGAAAAAATACACATTTTGAAATAAAAAATAAGACAACAACAGTGTTTGTGATTTCATGATTTCTTAAAAAAAAAAAAATTGACCAACAATTTTGAAAAAAAACAAACAAAAGAGTTTTATCATTTCTTATAAAATTTTGTAAAGCGGTAATTTTTCTCCTTCATTGATGTGCGCTGATGAGGCTGCACTGATAGGCACTGATATGCTGAACTTATAGGCACGGATAAGGCAGCACTGATGGACACTGATAGGTAACACTTGGTGGGCACTCATAGATGGCACTGATGGGCACTGATAGGTGGCACTCAGAAGTGGCACTGATGGGTGGCACTGATAGGTGGGACTGATAGATGGCACTGATGGGCACTGACGGATGGCAATGAAGGGTATTGATAGGTGGCACTGAAGGGCACTAATATATGGCACTGCTAGCGGGCACTGCTAGGTGGCACTGATGGTTGGCACTGATAGGCACTGGTAGGTGACACTGATAGGCAGCACTGATAGGTGGCACTGATGATGGGGCACTCATTGTCACTGATTGGCAAAACGTATGGGCATTGATAGGTGGCACCAGTGGGCATTGATAGGTGGCACTGGTGGGCACTGGCAGGCGGCACTGGTTAGCACAGATGAGGCGGTGATGGCTCTCACTGTTTAGGACCGCTGTCCCTTTGACCGGTGAACGGCTTTTTTTTCTGCTTATGCTGTTAGCGTGAGCAGAAAAAAAGTTGATTACCGATGTTTTGTTTACATCACGTGATCAGCTGTCATTGGCTGACAGCTGATCACATGATAAGGGGCCAGGTTCCACCCCTTACTCTGATCTGTGTTCAGCTGAGTCTCATTGACTCGGCTGATAACAAAACGTGCCACGTGCGCCCCGCATGGGGTGCACAGCAGCCCATGTACAGGAGGATGTCTATTGTTGCCCTCCCGACAATAAAGGCCCACGCTGTCATTTGACTATAGAGTGGGCGGGAAGTGGATAAAATTGTGCTCACTTGTGGAATGGTGCCAAACTACAGCACTTAAAAAACTCCTTTGGTGCCACGTTAAAAATTTCTACAGGTTACCAGTTTACAGTTACAGAGGAGGTCTAGTGCTAGAATTATTGCTCTTGTGATACATTCACCATTGCATGTGAGCATGCAGGGATGGAGTGCTTTAAAATAAAAAATAAGGCATTACATTTTTTTAATTTTTGCACTGTCCCTTTAAAAAAATAAACACATTTGATCACTTTTATTGCTATTGCAAACATCCCTTGCGATAATAATACAACATGACAGGTCTTCTTTATGGAGAGATATGGGGTATAAAAGGGTGCAAACACTTATGCGTCTGTGATCTAAGTATGCATTCACCTCTGCGTGCAAGCATGAGGGGAAGGAGAGCTTTAAATTTTTTTAATAATTTTATTAAAATTGTATTATTTTTACACTGTGCCTTTGTTTATTTTTTGTGATCACTTTTATTCTTATCCCTAGAAATGTAAGCATCATCCCTTGTGATAAAAATACAGCATGACAGGTCTTCTTTATTGAGAGACCCCAAATCTCTCCTCTACCCTTATAAGCAAAAGAAAGAAAAACATGACATCATGACTTTGCTCCGGTCCTCCTAGGGCATAGAGATGAGCTGGTCTTTCCTTCACTCATCTTTATGCCTAGTTACCGGCTGGATGGTTACCCAGAACTGCCGATCGCCCAGGTAAGCCCGGGAACCACCGGAAAGCTGGGGGTGGGGGGGGGGGCACAGCAAGTCATTAAAATGGTTGTAATATCAGATATATCAGTAAGCGTGCATTCACTCTGTTTTATCAAAGTACTGTGTGTCTTTTTTTTTTAATTCTGAGATTCCACTCTGACATTAGCCAGCCAGCAGAGGGAGCTCACATGACTGCACAGTGGTGCTGTGTAAGAAGGTATTTAGGATTAGAATTACAAAAAAAATGGACACACTGTACATGGCATCTTGATAAAACAGAGGGGATGCAAGTTCATTGTAAATGTTACTTTAAAGCCACAGGGAATAGCGGCAGGAGGGAAGGGGCAGGGAGGAGATCGGCTCTCACACACAGGCTTCAGAACTAACATGTAGTGGGGAAGGGGGACTCAGAGAGCAGGATGGCGGAGGCACATAAACTGACCATGGTATCATGGATCGACAGCTACAGTATGATTACCGTGTTATTTGTCCAGCTGTAATGTCATCTTTATTTTATCTCTCATTTTTAAACTTCCTGTTTTTAAATTTATTTTATCATCAATTACCTGTCACAGATCGGCTGTGGTGCTAATCTGCGTCTTACTTGTTACTGCTGTCAGCTGATTCCTGTTGTTCCACATCTTGTGTTCAGCTCTTGGTGCACTCAGCAGTTATGGGTGTCGCCGGCTTCACCTGTTGTCTTTTATATACTTCCTTCCTGTTACTTCCTGTCCAGCCTCCCACGTGCTTCTCTATTTAAATTCCACTCATACCAGTTTCTTGTTGCTTGAGTAACACTTGTTTCTGAGCTCCCTTCGTGTAACCTGCTTTAACCTGACCTCTCATGAACTGATCTCTTGTGTTTCCGACTTGGCTAGTTCTGATTATATTGTCTGTTGCCCACCTTGACCATGGCTCTCTATCCAGCTGCTCTCCTTTTCTTCATCCATCCATTCATCCATCTGTGTCTGACACTATCTTCTGGTACTCCCCTAGCGAGCAGGGTGAACCTGGGGGTCATAACCTGGGGTCAGCACGAAGCTAAGCCCAAACGCTCGTGAGTGGGTCCCTGGCAGAATACCGGCTGGCCCTTAGCTTACCTGTGGGCTCAATGTAGTAGTACCATGACATTACCTGTATTATTGTTAATTATATTGTGCATATACAGCACATAAACCACAACTGCCACTGCGTTCCCCACCTGTGGTTCTGCCTCCAGCTGCCCTCCCGTGCTGCTATATAAATCCCTGTGTACTGTCTCTCCATTATTGGAAATTGCACGCTCCGAAAGGCATCCATCCCTTTTTCGTCACGTAAAGGGGCACCTGCGGTCCACGCTGGCCCTGGTCTCTTCCTGTTGATTTCCCTTCTGGGTCCTGCATTCCACACTGGTCCCAGCAGCACAGCAATTCTTCCTGGTGGTTTTCCTTGAAGTCCCCCTCTGGCTGCACACCAGACTACCTTTAGGACTGCCTATCGCTGAACTTTACTATGATGGATTTTATGAGTAGGGATGGGAGCACGGTTCGGTCCAAGCATAAGTTCGGGCCTAACTTTGGTTGTTCAGATGTTCTGTGAACACCAAACAACATGCAGTGTTCAGGGCAAATTCTAGTGCTAATTTTAAATGCTTATATGCAAGTTATTGTCATAAAAAGTGTTTGGGGACCTGGGTCCATCCCTAGGGGACATGTATCAATGCAAATGTTTTTTTTTAAATGGCCATTTTTTTAGCAGCAGTGATTTTTTTAATGCTTAAAGTGAAACAATAAAAATGAAATATTCCTTTAAATATCATGCCGGGGGGGTGTCTATAGTATGCCTGTAAAGTGTCACATTTTTCCTTTGTTTATAACAATACCACAGAAAAATGACATTTCTAAAGGAAAAATTGTCATTTAAAACCATTTGTGGCTGTAATGAATTGTCGGATCTCGGCAATATAGATAAAACTCATTTAAAAAAAGAGCATGGGATTGCCCCCCCCCCCCCGTCCATTAACAGGGCCTTTGGATCTGGTATGAATATACAATAACTTTAACCATTAAAAAGATCACTGCTCCTGAAAAAAGGCTGTTTTAAAAAAAAACTTGTATTGATACATGTCCCCTGGGCCAGATCCCCAAAAAATTTTTATGACAATAACTTGCATATACGCCTTTAAAATTAGCACTTTTGATTGTTCATGTTCGTGTCCCATATACGTTAATGGTGTTTGTGTGTTCTGCCTAATTTTTTGCCTGTTCGGTATGTTCTGGTGCGAACCAAACCTGGGGGTGTTCGGCTCATCCCTAATTATGAGCCTTTCCTCTTCTTACTTCTAGTAAGTGTGTTTCTATCCTCAGGCAATAAATAGTCTTGTGTTAGTGCACTTAGGAGTGCCTTCTGTTTTTTATTGCCAGAGATTTGCTTCCCTCTTGGAGTGCTGCTCAAGTGCTATCCTAGTCATCTGTTTGCCTGATACACACTACCATCCCTGCAGACAATTATCTCTAGTTAGTCCTGTCATCCAAATTGCCCTTCTTCTCCCCACTTCGATTACCGTAGTCAGCACACACAGAGGGACACATGAATAGGCAGGATTAACCGGGTATTTTACAATATAGAAAGGGACAAATTACACCACAGAAGCACTATGCTATAGAATCCTGCTTTAAAGGAACAGAGACTTTTTTTTTCTTTTATGGTTACAACTGCTTTAAGTAGACCAATTTTAAAGGATAGACTTTTAGATTGTAAGCTCTAACAAACAGGGCTTCCTGACTCCCTGACTCCCTAACTCCGCTTGTATTAAATTGTATTATAACTGTACCGTCTCCAGCCACTTGGTGGACACCATAAACAGGGTATTTCAAGTCTCACTACCTGCTGACCCAAAACACTGCTTACTTAATGTATTGGGGGAACTGGAATGGGAAGAATGTACAAGGGTGGCTGTCATTAGATCTCTTTTTCTGGCACGCAAGCTAATAATGACCCACTGGATCTCGGAGGATCCCCCAGCTCTTAAAGAGTGGATTAACGCAGTGGGGGAGATGATCCAGGAAGGAAAAAATAATCTTCCAACATAGGGGTTGCGCCCGGAAGCTCGAAAAGTTGTGGGGTCCGTGGTTGGATGTACTGGGGCTCGCCCCGGTGGATCTGTTCCTGGGCAGACTACTATCTTGATCGGGAGGTGGGGGAGGCCATGTCCTTCATGACTCAGGCAGAGCTACCTTAGGCAGATCGCAAGGTTGAAAATAAGACTATGTAGACAAGGATTTTTCGTCTTGATATGCTGGCTGTGTATAATGACTGGTTTTAACGGTTGTAAAGTTGTAAAAGTGGTTATGTACCCTCGGTGTATGTTTACCCTGCATTTTCTCAATAAAGCTTTTTATGGATAAAAAAAAAAATATATATATATATATATATATATATATATATATATATATATATATATATATATATATATATATATATATATATACAGTATCTCACAAAAGTGAGTACACCCCTTACATTTTTGTAAACTGTCCACTGTAGAAATGACACTTTGCTACAATTTAAAGTAGTGAGTGTACAGCTTGTATAACAGTGTAAATTTGCTGTCTACTAAAAATAACTCAACACACAGGCATTCATGTCTAAACCGTTGGCAACAAAAGTGAGTACACCACTAAGTGAAAATGTCCAAATTCAGCCCAAAGTGTCAATATTTTGTGTGACCATCATTATTTTCCAGCACTGCCTTAACCCTCTTGGGTATGGAGTTCACCAGAGCTTCACAGGGTGCCACTCGAGTCCTCTTTCGCTCCTCCGTGATGAGATCACAGAGCTGGTGGATGTTACAGACCTTGCGCACCTCCACCTTCCATTTGAGGATTCCCCACAGATGCTCAATAGGGTTTAGGTATGGAGGCATTCTTGGCCAGTCTATCACCTTTACCCTCAGCTTCATTAGCAAGGCAGTGGTCGTCTTGGAGGTGTGTTAGGAGTTGTTATCATGTTGGAATACTGCCCTTGCGGCCCAGTCTCTGAAGGGAGGGGATAATGCTCTGCTTCAGTATGTCACAGTACATGTTGACATTCATGGTTCCCTCAATGAACTGTAGCTCCCTAGTGCCGGCAGCACTCATGAGCCCCAGCCTATGACACTTCCACCACCTTGCTTGACTGTAGGCAAGACACACTTATCCATGTACTACTTACCTGGTTCCCACCACACATGCTTCACACCATCTGAATCAAATTAATTAATCTTAGACTGATCAGACCACAGGACATGGTTCCAGTAATCCATATCCTTAGTCTTCTTGTCTTAAGCAAACCGATTGTGGGCTTTCTTGTGCATCATCTTTAGAAGCCTTCCTTCTGGGACAGCAGCCATGCAGACCAATTTGATGGAGTATGCAGCGTATGGTCTGAGCACTGACAGGCTGACTCACCTCCACCCCTTCAACCTCTGCAGCAATGCTGGCAGCACTCATATGTCTATTTCACAAAGACAACCTCTGGATATGATGCTGAGCACGTGCACTCAATTCTTTGGTCAACTGTGGTAAGGCCTGTTCTGAGTGGCATCTGTCCTGTTAAACCGCTGCATAGTCTTGGCCACCGTGCTGCAGCTCAGTTTCAGGGTCTTGGCAATCTTCTTATAGCCTAGGCCATCTTTATGTAGAGCAACAATTCATTTTTTCAGATTCTCAGAGAGTTCTTTGCCATGAGGTGCTATGTTGAACTTCCAGTGACCATTATGAGAGAGTGAGAGGGATAACACACCTGCTCCCCATTCACACCTGAGACCTTGTAACACAAATGAGTCACATGACACCGGGGAGGGAAAATGGCTAATTGGACCCAATTTGGACATTTTCACTTAGGGGTATACTCGCTTTTGTTGCCAGTGGTTTAGACATTAATGGCTGTGTGTTGAGTTATTTTGAGGGGGCAGCAAATTTACACTTATACAAGCTGTACACTCACTACTATACATTGTAGCAAAGTGTACTTTCTTCAATAAATGTTGTCACATGAAAAGATATAATATAATATTTACAAAAATGTGAAGGGTTTACTTACTTTTGTGAGATACTGTATATATGTATAGATATATATATATTTACTGTCTGAAAACATTTTTAAACTTTAACGTTGACTTTTTAAATGGCTGCACCATAATCTCACAATATCTCACAAGATTACAGGCAGCCCACCCACTTTTACATGGATCTCGGCCATTTTCCTCTGAGAACTGCTGAGAACTGAACTGAGAAAAAACTTCTCAGTTTTATAAACGTACACCTATGTTGCTTGTTAGTTTAAAAAAAAATCCCAGCTATTAATTTAATATATTTATAGTTGCAAATGTTCATCTCTTTGCTTGTATCTGATTATAAATATTGATTAGTTTCACAATCCTTGTTATTGAGAAACTATTCATGTATTGTCTATAAAGTAATCTCAGACTGCTTTGGTTATTATTTCATGAGCAATCAAAAATGAAAACAGAATTTTTTATAATCCTAATCAGAAAATGTTCTTAAGCCGCGTACACACGGGCGGACTGTATGGCCAACTTAGTCCGTCGAAACACATTTCAGCGGACAGTCCGCTCGTGTGTGGGCTTCAGCGGACTTTTTCAGCGTGCAGTCTGGCGTACTAAGTATTTCGGAATTTCCGTAATACTGTCCGTCATACTTTGGTTTCAGCGGACAATCCGCTCGTCAGTAGGCTAGTTCGACGGACTAAGAATGGCGCATGCTCAGAAAGGATTTACACGGCGAAAGGTTGCATTGCTGTGTATTGGACTTCCTATTTCTAGTCCCGTCGTACGTGCTGTACACGTCATCGCGCAAGCTTTCGACGGACTGTTTGTGCACTCGTGTGTGGTCAAGTCCGTTCATTCGAAAGTATGACGGACTGTCCGTCGGATTGTATGACGGACTAAGTAGGCCATACAATCCGCCCGTATGTACGCGGCTTTAGACAGACCTGTAGCAATATGACATCACTTTCTTATTTATTTATTTATACTACTTCAATAACAAAATGTCCCTGGAAATTATTGTAACATACTGAACACTATGAAAGAAAAAATATAAAAATGGACAGATTGTTCCCAATTGAAATTAGGTCCTGGTACTATTTACCAAAAAAAAAAATATCTTTTATTGCAGTTTCACTTTAATAGTAAATCTGTCCAAACAATCCTTAAATGTGACTATCAGTGGATTTTATACAACTTTTGCCTTCTACGAATTTCTAGTGAAACCCACAAGATAAAAGAGTCGTCTTTATAATTGCCCTATATTGTAGAAAATGGTATCGGTTTTATTCCTTTTTTCGTCTTGTTCAAAAGCATAAAGCCATCCTCTTGCTTCTATTCTTTGATGCTGCTACAGAGAAGTGCATTTTACTTTGACTGTGAAAATGTGAAACATCCAATAACTACAATGGATTGTCAGATACTTTGCAGTTAAGATATTTTATTACCACAGTGCCATTTTCGCACGTTACTGGCTCACATTGTAGGATATACAGTGCCTTGCAAAAGTATTCACCCCCCTCTGCTTTTTACCTATTTTGTTACATTACAGCCTTTAGTTCAATGTTTTTTTTTTAATCTGAATTATATGTGATGGATCAGAACACAATAAGTATTTAAGTTTGTGAAGTAAAATTTGGAAAATATATACATAAAACAATTTTTCAGAAATAAAAAAAATGATAATTGGTATGAGTGTATGTATTCACCCCCTTTGTTATGAAGCACATACAAAAAACTCTAGTTCAACCAAATACCTTCATAAGTCACATAATTCGTGAAATGATGTCCACCTGTGTGCAATCTAAGTGTCACATGATCTATCATTACATATACACACCTTTTTGAAAGGCCCCAGAGGCTGCAACAACTAAACAAGAGGCACCACTAACCAAACACTGCCATGAAGACCAAGGAACTCTCCAAACAAGTAAGGGATAATGTTTTTGAGAAGTAAAAGTCAGGGTTAGGTTATAAAAAAATATCCAAATCTTTGATGATCCCGAGGAGCACCATCAAATCTATCATAACCAAATGGAAAGAACATGGCACAACAGCAAACCTGCCAAGAGATGGCCACACACCAAAACTCACGGACCGGGCATTCATCAGAGAGGCAGTACAGAGACCTAAGGAAACCCTGGAGGAGCTGCAGGGGTCCAAAGCAGAGACTCTACATAGGACGATAATAAGCTGCACACTTCATAGAGTTGGGCTTTATGGTAGAGTGGCCAGAAAAAAGCCATTCATTTCAGCAACAAACAAAATGCCACGTTTTGAGTTTGCGAAAAGTCATGTGGGAGACTTGCAAAATGTATGGAGAAAGGTGCTCTGGTCTGATGAGACTAAAAGTTTACTTTTTGGCCTTCAAAGAAAACGCTATGTCTGGCGCAAACCCAACACATCACATTGTCCAAAGAACACCATCCCCACAGTGAATGAATATGGTGGCGGCAGTATCATGCTGTGGGTATGTTTTTCAAAAGTGTGCAAAACGTGTACCACTCTGTGTGTGATTTGAGTCTAGGATGGAGGTTCACCTTCCTTCCAGCAGGACAATGACCTCAAACACACTGCTAAAGCAACACTTGAGTGGTTTAAGTGGAAACATATAAATGTGTTGGAATGGCCTAGTCAAAGCCCAGACCTCAATCCAATAGAAAATCTGTGGTCAGACTTAGATTGCTGTTCACAAGGGCAAACCATGCAACTTGAAGGAGCTGGAGTGGTTTTGCGAGGAGTAATGGGGAAAAATCCCAGTGGTAAGATGTGGCAAGCTCATAGAGACTTATCCAAAGCCACTTTGGGGCTGTGATGGTGGCTCTACAAAGTATTGACTTTAGGGGGTAAATAGTTATGCACATTTACTTTTTCTGTTATTTTGTTCTATTTGTTGTTACAATAAATAAAACAAATCTACAAAGTTGTGGGCATGTTCTGTAAATGAAATGATGCAAATCCTCAAACAATCCATGTTAATGTCAGGTTGTGAGGCAACAAAACACGAAAAATGCCAAGGGGGGTGAATACTTTTGCATGTCACTGTAGTCCATTAAGCAGGTACCTACACAAAAGTATAATGTGGCTGGGTTATTAGAGGATTTGCAAAGCTGTACTGAGCATTAACCACTTACAGACCGGACCATTTTGCTGGTCAAAGACCAGACCACTTTTTGCGATTCAGCACTGCGTCGCTTTAACTGACAATTGCGCGTTCATGCGACATGGCTCCCAAACAAAATTGACGTCCTTTCTTTCCCACAAATAGAGCTTTCTTTTGGTGGTATTTTATCACCTATGCGGTTTTTATTTTTTGCGCTATAAACAAAAATAGAGCGACAATTTTGAAAAAAA
Source organism: Lithobates pipiens (assembly GCF_037356315.1). Classification (NCBI taxonomy): domain Eukaryota; kingdom Metazoa; phylum Chordata; class Amphibia; order Anura; family Ranidae; genus Lithobates; species Lithobates pipiens. The sequence continues at coordinate 49,201,350 of NW_027507784.1, forward strand.
TGCATTTTACTTTATGTTATAATAAATATCCCCCAAAAATATATAAAAAAAAACATTTTTTTCCCTCAGTTTAGGCCGATACGTATTCTTCTACATATTTTTGGTAAAAAAAAATCGCAATAAGCGATTATTGATTGGTTTGCGCAAAAGTTATAGCGTTTACAAAATAAGGGATAGTTTTATGGCATTTTTATTAATATTTTTTTTTTACTAGTAACGGCGGCGATCAGCGATTTTTATTGTGACTGCGACATTATGGCGGACACATCGGACATTTTTGACACATTTTTGGGACCATTGTCATTTATACCGCAATCACTGCTATATAAATGCACTGATTCCTGTGTAAATGACACTGGCAGTGAAGGGGTTAACCAGTGGGTGGCAGTGTAGGGGTTAAGTGTTCCTAGGGGGGTGTTACTAACTGTTGGGGGCTGGGCTTTAATTTAGTGAACACTGATCTCTGCTCCAATCACATGGAGCAGAGATCAGCGTCACTAGTTGCTATGCAGAATGGAGAAATGCTGTTTACAACGGCATTTCTTCATTCGGCCGCTCCGTGAGACGATCACGGGTATGCCCGCGGCGATCAAGTCCGCGGGTCCCGCGATCAGACTCACGGGGGTCCCGACCAGTGCGGGAGCGCGCCGGCGGCGGCGCGCTCCCGATGGCAGGGTGGAAAATTTAAAGGGACGTACAGGTACGCCCATTTGCCTGCCCGTGCCATTCTGCCGACGTACATCGGCGTGCGCTGGTCGGCAACTGGTTAATGACACAATATGAATTCATTTAGAAAAATACTACATTGTGTGAAATCCAAATGTATTAGAATTGTTAAACTTTTTTAACTGTTATTATTCCTAGGCACCAAGGGAAGAAATAAGTCTTTTCAATGCCTATATACAGTATTTTAAAGGAGAAGTAGGGCCAAAACTCTTTTGACCATACTACTCGTGTGGGTTACAGGAGTGCACTCCTGTGACCCAGAATAAGCCAACAGTGGGCTAAAGTCTACTGTTGACTGACGTCAGCCAGTCCAGACTTTAATGTCAGGATCCACCTAGATGCTTGACCGGCAGCTGGTTCAGCCTCTCAGGACCCCACCAAGAGCCTGAGCCAGCCGCTTCCATCCCCTCAACAGCCTGGCACTCTGGTGAATGCTGAAGGCCAGAGCAGAGTGCCAGTGACTGACAGTCACCGGCTCTCTGCTCACTGATTTCTCAGTTCTTGGTGTTAGAGCCAGGAGAGAATTGATGCAGTATCGGCTTGATGCTGCATCCACCTAGGTGAGTATGAATGTTTGTTAGTTTGAAATCCCACAAGACTTAGATCAAGATCAAAGATCACAGAATTTGGTCTCTATAAAAAATATGCCAGAAATGTAGACCAATCCATCATTATAGACAACTTTATTATTCCTATAACACATGGACAAATGTAAAATCAGTCATAGACCCTATACCGCCCTGTCAATATTGCACAATTATTTCACATTCTCATTCATCCTTGTAAATTGTGTAAAGGCGGATTCCGGATACTGTGATATTGGCTATGAGCAGAAGGGATGTGCAAAAATGTCCTCATTGTTACGCTTTAGGAAACCAGGAATAACTAATATTTGTTCCACTTGTATCAGTAGCTGAAAGCTAATATATGGATGCAAGAATTCCATCCAACTTAATGTTATATCCGATGCATATCCAAAATGTGTGTTCAAAATTCTTTACCAGGTTGGACCCCTTTTGTCTTCAAAACTGCCTTATTTGTGGCATAGATTCAACAAGGTATTGGAAACATTCCTCTCAGAGATTCTGGTCCATATGACTTCATAGAATCACAGAGTTGCTGCAGATTTGTCAGCTGCACATCCATGATGCAAATCTCCCGTTCCACCACATGCCAAAGGTGCTCTATTGGATCGAGAGCTGGTGACTGTGGTGGCCATTGGAGTACAGTGAACTCATTGCCATGTTCAAGAAACCAGTTTGAGATGATTTAAGCTTTGTGACATGGTGTATTATCCTGCTGGAAGTAGTCATCAGAAGATGGGTACACTGTAGTCATAAAGAGATGGACATGGTCAGCAACAATACTCAGGTAGGCCGTGGCATTTAGATGATGATCAATTGGTACAAAGGGGCCCAAAGTGTGCCAAGAAAATATCCTTCACACCATTATGCCACCACCACCAGCCTTAACCGTTGCTACAAAGCAGGGTGGATACATGCTTTCATGTTTTTTAAGCCAAATTCAGACCCGACCATATGAATATCGCAGATGAAATTGGGACTCATCAGACCATGCAACATTTTTCCAATCTTCTATTGTCCAATTTTGGTGCGCCTATGTGAACTTTAGCTTCAGTTTCCTGTTCTTAGCTGACAGTAGTGGCACCCGGTATGGTCTTCTGTTGCTGTAGCCCATCTGCTTCAAGGTTGTGCATTCAGAGATGGTATTCTGCATACATTGGTTTTAAAGAGTGATTATTGGAGTTACTGTTGCCTTTCCTATCATCTCAAAACCAGTCTGCCCTTTTTCCTCTGACCTCTCTCTGACATCAACAAGGCATTTTCATCCACGCAACTGCCGCTCACTATATATTTTCTCTTTTTTGGACCATTTGCTGTAAACTCTAGAGATGGTTGTGTGTTTATATCCCAGCAGATTAGCAGTTTTTCAAATAGTCAGACCAGCGCGTCTGGCACCAACAACCATGCCACGTCTAAAGTCACTTAAATCCCCTTTCTACCCCATTCTGATGCTCAGTTTGAGCTTCAGCAAGTCACCTTCACCACGTCTATATGCCTAAATGAATTGAGCTGCTGCCATGTGATTGGTTGAATAACAATTTGTGTTACCAAGCAAATGAACAGGTGTACCTAATAAAGTGGCCAGTGAGTTTATGTGTTGAAAAGCCCAAAGAACCTTTTCCATAGCGTGGTCCAGAGGAGGATTCCAAACTTGAGACTGAAACCTAACCTCTATGTTCCCTTGCACGCTGTTCGATGAAGACCCAAATTGTTAGGGCATTCAAACATTTGTTTGGCCCAGCTCATTGCTCATAGACCCACCCCACACTTTAAAAGGTTCCTTCCCAGAGAAGCCATTTTAAGTGTGATATTGGAGTAGAGATATAGTAGGTGGAACAGGCCTCTGTTCATTGCTACTAGTGAGTAAGTGTGCTATAGTGAGTCTTTTGTAAGTGTATAGTATCAGTGTAGTATGAATATAGTGATAGTGCAGCGAGAGTGCAGTGCAACCTTCCTTTTTCACTTTACTGTCAGTTTAGTGTATCAGGACAGGTTTACTGCGGTATATTGAAGTGTGTCAGTTTAGTGTGTCAGAGCAGACTTACTGTAGCATATTGAAGTGTATCAGTGTAGAGTGTCAGGGCAATTTTACTGCAGTATATTCAAGTGTGTTTCAGGAATCATTAATAAGACTGAGAGAGAAATGCAGTAAAAATCACACCTTTTAATGTAATGTTAAAAATGGTACAGATCAGTAAACATAGTCAAGGCATAAGCCAGGGATCAGAAGCCAAAGTGCATAGTCAGACAAACCATTAATCAGGAAACCAGAGATCAGCGAGATCAGCGTAGTTGGAGGCAGAAGGAAAGGATTAGGAACCAGAAGGGACATCAGCCAGGCAAAGTCGTTCACAGGAACACAGCAGAGAAACTCCTCTTATGATGACCAAGGTGAAGGCACAAAAGGAATGAACAAGGCAGTTTAAATAGCCAGAAGGGGCTGGCTGTAGGCAGGGCTGACAAGCAGGTAATGATCACCAGGTGAGCCACTGTGACCACTGAGTGCAAACAATTATCTGACAGCTGAGCAACCTGAGCAAAGAGAAGAGAGCTGCTGAGAGCCAAGACCCTGACAGTATCCCCTCCTCAATACCCCCCCCCCCCCCCTCAGGTTTGAGAGAAAAACATCTATGAAAAGCACGGAGGAGGACAGGAGCATGTATGTCTGAGGATAAGAGTCAAGAGCGTTCCTAAGGACTGTACCCTTTCCAATCAACTGTATGCGCCCATGGAACCTACAGGAGTCAATGATAGATTTTATCTCATACTCCTCATGGTTCTCAACCTGAAGTGGGCTAGGATGTGGTACTGAAGTGATGAAGAGGTTGCAATCCAAAGGTTTTAATAAGCAAATATGGAATACATTAGAAATATGCATGTTGGAAAGAAGCTCTAAAGTGTAGGCTACTGGGTTGATCCTACAGAGAATACGGAAAGGCTCTATATATTGTGGTGCCAGTTTCAGTGAGGGAAAATGGAGTTGGAGGTTATGAGATGACAGCCAGACCCTCTCCCCAACTTGGTAGGGAGGCGCAGGTAGGCGTCAGCGTTCAGCATAGAGTCTGTACTTCTAACTGGCACATAGGAAGGACTCTTGGACCTGCACCCAAGTGGAACAGAGATCACAGAGATGCTCCTTTAATGCAGGAATTCTTTGAGGAATAAATGTGTCAGGCAACATGGATGCCTGGAACCCATAATTTGCCTTCAATGGAGACAATCTGACCAGTTGTTATGGTGGTCTTAAATATAGCAACATAGAAACTACTCCAAGGCTTGGTTGGCTCGTTCTGCAGCCCCATTGGACTGCGGGTGATACGTTGAGGAGAAGGAAAGCTGAATTCCCAACTGTGCACAAAAGGCTCACCAAAACCTGGACACAAACTGGCTACCCCTGTCCGATAACCTTGGGTAGCCCATGTAACTGAAAGATCTCCTGAGAGAAAATGGATGCCATTTTTTTGGATGTGGGCAACATCTTAAGTGGAATACAATGTGACATCTTCGAGAACTGCATAGGAATAACTGTGTTGCCCTGGGAGTTGGGTAACTCCACAATAAACTCCATAGACAAGTGGGTCCAAGGCCTCTCTCCATTGGGTATGAGTTGTAGCAGGCCCATTGGAAGGTGTCATGGTGTTTTACTCTAAGCATACATGGAACAATTGGCTACAAAGGCGGTTACATCAGTGCAGAGACTATTTTACCAGAATTGTTGAGAAATAGACAAAATGTGTTGATTCTTCCCTGGGTGACCACAGCACACAAGCACACACACACAGGGTGTGACCCCTCGCTGACCTATAAAGGAAGTGAGGTCATCCAAACACACTGCTGGTTCGTCTTCAGCTTCCTGTGATTCCCATGTCTGCTCTTGAAATCTGTATTACCCGTTGTGACCCGGATTGCCTCATCGACCTCGCTGATCTTCTCCTGACCCGACCTCTGGCTTGACCTTGGACTCCCGCCTTCTGAACGTGTTTGACCCTCAGCCTGCATCTGGACTTACCTGCTATCTCCTGTGTTCGACCCCTGGCTTGTCTTTGGATTACCCTTCTGTCTCAGCATTCCTGGTACTTGTTGTCTTCTGATCTGGACTGTGTTTGACCCCTGGCCTGCCTCCTGGATTCTGCCTTTGCCTTATGGACTTGCTATCATTGCTTCTGGACCATCCCATGGGACATCACCTTCCAGCTCTGCTCAAGCTACCTGCTAATCTACTAGCAAGTGACTGTCCAACTGGTAGCTTGTGCCTCTTGGTGCAACCAACCTCTGTGCCACCTTCAGGGGTGGTCTGCTCCGAGTCGCAACAGCGACCGCTCTCGGCATCTTGGCCTCGGTGAGTACATTTATATGATAGAAGGTCTGGAGCAAAGCAGTGCAGAGATTCTCAGGGACAAAGCAGAGGCCACAAGATTTCTCAGAAGGAGAATGAATGTAAACAGAAAGAATTCTAGCACCCAAAGTTGAAGTGAGACTAGTGCAAATAGTGGCTAGAATACGATCAGGAAGTATCACAGGAGTAAGAACTGACTCCATGATAGAGGAGGAGTAAAACTGTTGTGACAATGCATCCGCCCTTTCTTAGTATTGGGTAAGAATGAGACTATGTAATTGAAGCTTGAAAGATAAAGAGCCTATCACACCCTTCTGGGACATAAGCATTTTGCCTCACACAAGAATGTGAGATTCTTATGGTCAGTCAAAATGAAGACCGGCACAGTGGTACTCTCAAGGAGATGCCTCCATTCCTTAAAAGCTAAAATGATAGCTAACAATTCTCCATCCCCAATCTCATAATTGCATTCTGCAGGTGCTAATTTCTTAGAAAAGTAGCCACGAAGATGCATAGCACTCTCAGGGGTAGGACGTTGAGACAAAAGGGCGCCTACTCCAGTCTCAGATGCATCAACCACACAAATGAAGGTAATGTAGGATCAGGATGTGCCAGAACAGGAGCTGAAACAAAGACAGTCTTGAGAGACTCAAAGGCTTTAAGTCCAATTCTGTGGGTTGCTGTCCTTCCTGGTCATATCAGTCAGGGTTTTGACCAAAGAGAAATTATGAATACATTTCTCATAATAAGTGGCAAAGCCAAGAAAACATTGTAGCGGACTTCGATCTATGGGTTGAGGCCACTGTAGAACTGCAGATAGTTTCTCTGTGTACATTGAAAAACCGACAGTAGAAATTACATAACCCAGAAATGTAACCTGTTCACAATGGAATTTGTGCTTCTCCAACTTACAATACAGGCTATTATCTCTCAACCTCTGTAGCACACGGGAGACATATGTGTGGTGGCTCTCTAGGGATTTTAAATATATGAGAATATCATCGAGATAAGCCACCACACATTGTTGCAACATATCTCAGAGGACACCATTGATGAATTCCTGAAAAACTGCAGGAGCGTTGCAGAGACCAGATGACATTACAAGGTATTCGTAATGTCTGGTCCTGGTATTAAACTCAGTCTTCCAATTTTTTGCCTTGCTTGATCCTCACAAGATTGTATGCCCCTCTCAAATCAAGCTTCATGAAAACCTTTGCCCTCTTGAGGCGGTCAAAAAATGTCCGTAATCAATTAAATCGGATAAGTGTTTTTAATCGTGATGCGTTTGAGACTCCTATAATCGATACAAGGTCTCAGTTCACCACTCTTCTTTTTCACAAAGAAGAAGCCAGCACCTATAGGAAATGAAAATTTGCGGATGAACCCTCCAGAAAGTGAATCGGCCACATAGTCCTCCATGGCTTTATCCTTCAAAACAGACAAAGAGTAGACCCGGCCACGAGGGGGCATGGCACCAATTTGAAGTTCAATTGAAAACATGTTTTACTGCATTGTGGCAACCAGGAAAGACCCTCAGCACGATGCCAATCAAAAGAGGGGTTGTGCCTCTGTAACTAGGAATAACCAATGATTACCAGGTAATGAGGTGAGGAAATTACTTGAAATTGTATTATCTCATGGTGAAGAGCCCCTACGGCCATGGTCAATGGAGCAGCAGTGTAATGAGTCACATGGGTAGGCTATAATGGTCTCCCATCAATAGCCTCAATGGCAAGTGGAGTGGCCCAAAGCTGCAGCACAATCAAGTGTTTAGACACAAAGACACTATCTATGAACAAACCTGCAGCCCCAGATTTGATTAGAGCCTGGGTATCGATGGATGACCAAGATGATCCTTCAGTGTAACTGGGGACGCAACAACGCCACCTAAGGTCTGTCCCCTACAGGACCTTAAGGTGCGGACATTTCTTGGACGGGTAGGACAAGACTTCAAAAAGTGACCTGCCTGGCCACAATAGAGGCACAATCTTTCCCTCCTCCTAAAGACCCTCTCCTCCTCAGAGAGACGTGTGAAGCCCAACTTCATGGGTTCTACTTCACTGGCAGACTCAGTACCAGGAGGCATGGGAGGTGAGGAAGGCAAGGGTGGGAATGAAAAAATTGGCGTCAAATGTACAGGAGTCTTCCGCAAGGGCTCCTTAAAGGAAGGTCTCTATCAGAGTCTGGAGTCAATGAGAATGGGAAACGTGATTAACTTCTCCAGATCCGTAGGTATGTCTTGGGCTGCTGTCTCATCTTTAATGTTATCCGAGACCATGAGAAAAAGCAGCCAGCTCCCAGATATTTAAGTACCAGCACTGTTGTTTAGGTTGTGTGTAATTAGGGGATGATTGCAGCTAAAAGAATAAGGAACAATAAACTATATATGTACAGGATTCCATTTTTAAAGCAAAACTCCAGGTAACATCAGGTAAATAACCTTCATCCCATTTTTTAGACAGGTGTGAAGAATGCTGTAAGATAATCAGTTTTTTTATTTTTAGAAATTTACAAAATACAAAGAAGAAAAATGTAAAGGAGTTGTAAAGGCAGAAGGTTTTTATCTTAATTCATTCTATGTATTAAGATAAAAAGCCTTCTGTGTGTAGCAGCTGCCCCACCACCCCCTAATATTTACCTGAGCTCCCTCTCTGTCCAGCAATATCCACAAATCCCTCAGCCATCTCTCTCTCCTGATTGGCTGAGACACAGCAGTGACACTGTTGGCTCAGCAGCTGTCAATCAATGTGAGTCAGCCAATTAGGGGAGAAAGGGGGTGGAATGGCAGCTCTGTATCTGAATGGACACACAGAGCTGCAACTTGGCTCGGGTGCCCCCACAGCAAGCTGCCTGGTGTGGGGGCACTCAACAGGAGGGAGGGGCCAGGAGCAGCAAAGAGGAACCTGAGAAGAGGAGGATGCAGCTCGCTCTGTGTAAAAGCAACTGCACATAGCTTCTAAGTATAACATGTTTGTTATTATTTTTTTTTTTAAAGGAGACGTTACAAATATTTTAAACAAAATCAATTTTTGCTGTGACCATTCTTTGGCTTCAAACCAGCATAAATTCTTCTAGGTACATCTACACACAGTTTTCGAAGGATCTTGTCAGGTAGGCTGTTCCAAATATTTTGGAGAACTAACCACAGATCTTCTGTGGATGTAGGCTACCTCAAATCCTTCTGTCTCTTCATGTAATTCCAGACAGACTCAATGATGTTGAGATCTGAGCTCTGTAGGTCCAAACCATCACTTCCAGGACTCTTTGTTCTTCTTTACACTGAAGATAGTTTATGATGACATTGGCTGTATGTTTGATGTCATTGTCCTGCTGCAGAATACATTTGGGACCAATAACATACCTCCCTGATGGTATGGCGTGATGGATAATTATATCACTTTGGATTTCTTTTCTGTTCATTTATTTTCTATTTTGTTAATTGATAAAAATAAACGATTAAAGTGGAAGTAAACCCATCAATTTAAACAGTTAAAAAAAAAAAAGGCATGCCGGGAATGCTAACTGCACATTGGCTGTGCTATCAAACCATCCAATGGCTGGTGTCATAAGGAATCACATGTGCAGCACCATAGCAGTTGAAGATTAAACAGAGGCAAAGATGGCAGCTTCCTTGGCTGAAAACGATAGGGGAGTTTACTTCCACTTTAACACTTCTATTTCTGAAAGCATTCTTAATTTACAGCATAAAACTTTTGCCCAGTAGTGTATAGTATATACTTGATATCTTAAAGTGATTGTAAACACAGCAAAACATTTTTGTATAAATATAAAAAAAACGTTATAAATTACCTCTGTTTTAAGCTGCATAAAAGCTGGGGGAGGAGAACCAGCAGCACACTGAGCTTCCAAGTGAATGGCTGTTCAGTGTGTGTGTGTGTGTGGGGGGGTGTCAGGACAAGTCTGTTCATTGGAGGAGAGCAAGTTGAGTTCCCTGCATAGCTAGAGAACTGACCACATTGTGCTCTCCTGCTTAGTGTGTCATTTTTAATAGGAAATCAAAGGGGCCGGTGGGAACACCAGAGATTTCACAAAAAAGAAGCATTACAAAGAGGACATGATACTTTCTCATACAAGTACACGGTACAGCATACACATATCCGGTAGGGTAACAAACGCTTTAAGATGATCGTTTTTACCTGGGGTTTTGCTTTAATAATGGGGTCCTGTACTATTTCAGTGAATTTCTACAATTTCTTGTGCATGATTTACTTACAATGATTGAATTTGCTTTGACATTGGCTAATCTAAGGGAATCAAAGAACTAAAGTAATCCGTCACAGTTTATGGATTCTTTTACTTATTTCATCCAGTTATCTGCTGGTGTTTTCTAAGCCTGAATGTATTAGATCACTCACTTACCGTATTGAGCTGGCTCCAGCAGGAATTTCTGTGATGAGGACATTTAATAATTAGCCAATCAGTAGCCTTGAGGGCTGTTGGTGCTTGCTGGGAGAGATTAAATGTCTGAGGCACAGCGTGACACTTGGTATTTCTTTCCTGGGCTTTTTCCCTGTCACGATGTAAGTGTAAAACCTGTGACCTTTTGGCCTGGGAATATGAAGTGCTAAAAAGGATCCCTTTTAGGAGGACCCCTAGAATATACTGGTTGCTTGGAGTCAGGACCGGTGCTACCACTAGGCAAACTAGGCAGCCGCCTAGGGTGCACTGCTGCCTAGGGCACCCAGCCACTGGTGTTCCTACTCTCTTCTCTCTGCAGCAAGCAACTAGGTCTCAGCATCAGCAGGCAGCCACTGCTCCAATCGCACATAGTATCAGAGGCGCAGCAGCGGTGGAGGGCTGTGTCTGTGTCCCGACTCCTGAATGAACATAAGCAAACAAACACTCATTGATGGGCACTGGTAGACTGCATTTGATGGGCGATGGTGAGGCTGTATTTGATGGGTGCTGGTGAGGCTGCATTTGATGGGCGCTTCATTAAAAAGGTGGGGAATACATCCAAAGGGCATAGGGGGTGGAGTCAGGGGTGGAGGTTTCGCCTAGGGTGTCAAAAATCCTTGCACCAGCTCTGCCTGGAGTTCTTTTTTGGTTTAGAGAAAACAGACTGCAGTTGTTGTCCACAATATAGCTAGTCAGTGACTGACATAGTAGAAAAGTAACACAGGAACCTGTTCAAGCTGCCCTGTCTTGAATACTAGGTCTAGGAGATCCAACTATCAACATCAATTGTCAAGGAGCCACATTTTAAGTTTAGGAGTCCATCTAGTATAGCCCTGTAAGAGAGGGACCCAGAAAAGTATAAAGTATACACAAGTCGATTTCCTTGAATGTAATAATTCTGAATCATTTGCTGTTCATTTGTAATTATGACCATGTAACCTAATATACATCATTGGAATGTAAGCTTATCATATAACATTACGTTACTATTTTATAATATAACCTTTTACAAAAGTTAATAGGAGTCATGCAAAATATAATTATATTAATGGCTTTCCCTACACATCTAAATTTAACAATTTACATTTGAACTAGACTAAAATAGGAGCTCCAGCCCCCCAAATAATTTAAAATGAGAAGCTACTGTTGCTGCTAACTTTTAATATAAGGGCACTCATCTGTTCAGGGATCCAGCGATGTCCTTACCTGAGCGTTTTCTTCAGATGCAGGCACTGGCATCTCACGTAAGGGCAACAGGAAATGAAGCCTTGCAGCTTCATAGCCGGTTTCCAATTGCAAATGCGCGAGTGGGACTGCATCTTGTGAATAGTCCCGTAGTCTTCTGAGACCTGTGATGTGTCGCAGAAGACTGTGGGGGAAGGAGGGGGCGAACTTTCAGCTCGGATTGCTGCAGCAATCATAGCCATAAGCGGCAGAAGGGACCTGTCAAAACCAGGTACCAGTTCCTCCCAAAAAAGTTTATTTCAAATGAAATCTGGTTGGTTTCCTGTGCGCCTATAATTGCAATGTACTGAATACTGTGTAAAGTTAAGATAAGTAAAAAACTGGAGGAGTAAAATACATATTCAGTATTACTATAGAGTCCATGAGTCAAAGCAGGTAGGAACACACCTAACCGCTGGCTGAAAAAGAGATTCTTCTATGAGTGTGTGTGGGGCTACAGTGAAGAAGTGGCTTCTGGCTTGTATATTGTTAACGTCCACATAAAGTAAGAAACTCAAGTGTACAACTGTATATATCATCACAGTGTGAGGCCCTGCCATGGTTTGTGTTTAGCAAATTGGTATAAAAAGGACACATGTTCATCAAAGGTGCAGATTGAGAGGCTTTGGCATGTTTATTGTGAGTGGAGAAAACTATGCAAGTTTTCTCCAATTTTGTTATCCTGGAATGAGGACTGGAGTTTGAAGGTCCCTAAGTGCCTTGAGTGGGAAGGGATCCTTCAATTCTGTGTCCGGGCTGCCTGCAGCCTGTGCGAGTCCACAGGTGTGCAGGATCATTAGAAGCCAAGCTTGAGGATAGCTCAGTGAAGTTGGAGTTGCATTTGCTGCCATTTGGAGAAATACATCTGTTCAGAGATCTGTTCCTCTGAATCCTCTCAGATACTAAATCCCCTGTGTGGGGTGACTTCTGGCTCAAAGGAATGGGAAAGTCCGGACAGCTATGCGGGCCTGGGAGACTAGGAGAGGGTTTGGGATGCCTAGAAGGTTAGCCGATCCATGGGGGCTGGAGTCTGGAAGTTTCTGAAAGAGAGAGCAATACCCAGGGGGTCTGGAGAACCTTATTTAGAGGCAAGGAGCAGGTCTGTGCAGCAAGTTACTACAACTATAGAGAAAAAAAAAACGAATGAGCAAACCTAGGCAAGCTCTAACTGACTAACTGAGCACCTGCCAACATAAAAAGGTATTCACACACAAAAGACAAATAATAATATAATGATATCCATACATATCTATTTTTATTATAAGTTACTACAACTGAAGCTGAATTGAGCCTAGGAGCCAGTTAGCTTGGTATTTTTATATTAATTGTATTTGCGGGAGAAGAACCCCTGTGTAGGCAATCCATCTGTGTTGGACTTTTACTTTGCTTTTAATAAAAGTGGGCTGCCAAGTCCTTAAATATGGTTCCTGTCTGATGTGAACTCACTGTGCAAACGCCACAAGATCTAAACATCCCCATATCGCAATGGCTTACGGTGCTATCAGAATTCAATTAGAAATTCAGATATGCCTTTACTTCAAACAGACACTCACCAAACTAGTTTTTTTGACCCCGAAGAAAAAGGTATTTTCTTAGGTACAAAGTGCAGGTTGAGTACAGCATCAGCTCATGAGGAGAAAGCTAAGGCAACCTATACAGTACATGATTATTTTTTTGTTTTTTTTTCTTTCAAACCAGCAGTTTAAGTGAAAAAAAAAGCTGATTCCTCCATCCACACAATCAATGTGGATGGGGGAATCCTTCTGAGCTATTGTATCTATTGTATTTTGCCGGCAATGATCAATGTTGCTGGCTATAGCCAGCGACACTGATGGTTTGTGAAAAAAACAGCAGGCTGGTTGTAAACAAATTGATTGATAATTTGACTTGCATACAACCAGCAAGATCATAAATGGATCAAAATGTGATGCATGTGTGGCCAGCTGAAATCTTAGCCCTTGTACACACGGTCGGAGAATCCGTCAGAATGTGTCCTATCAGACCATGTCGTCGGATAATCCGACTGTGTGTGGTATGCATCTGACTGATTCCATCCGAATATCCGTCGGACCCAATTTTCCAGCATGTTGGAAATATTTCCCGACCAACTGGGCCGGTCGGACATACTCCGATCATGTGTAGAGAATTTTGATCGGACCAAGTGCCACGCATGCTCACATTCCAATTCCAACACAGAAGTGCTCGTTCAGGTAAAACTACTGCTCGTAAGCGATATAGCACATTCGTCACGCTGCAATGTTAAAAATTCATTCATCAAGCGCATTCTCTTGTTCTTTACAATGCTGCAAGAACGAACTTTATTTGATGCTCATAGTCACACACACTTCTCCCGAACGGATTTCATTACTCTTTTTTAACCATTTCAGAAAAACATTTTTAGATTGCATCACATCTACACAATTTTAGATTAGGTTTTTTCTTTTTTGAATGTTATTTTTGGGAGATTCCCTAAAAATCTCCTTTAAAGACAGTTTGTTCATTTCTCCATTTTTTCTTATTTTTTGTGTGTAAACTTACAACAACAACATTATTCTATTTTTTAGATTTTGTTTTTCTTTTTTAATCTACAGGAGGTTGTTTAGTGTTGGCACCCCTTGTTATTTATTTCACTTTGTTTTTTGGAAATGTACCTGCCTGCTCACAAATAAACTGTCCTTTTGGAAGGAAAACGCATACGCAAGTATTTCATCCAAACAAAAAATACCTTTATTTTGGTGTCAGTAACAGATAAAGAGGGAGGCAGCAATGCCGAAACTGGGGAGATTCGTGAAGCTTTGGGTCCCCAGGGCACACATCAGCTATTTAAACGCAAAAATTGGTGGCCTGAGGAATACATATCTGAGGGAGAGAAGTCTGGTCCTGAAGGCCAAGAAACCCGGAACAGCAGCAGGTGACATCTATGTTCCCAGGCTGTGGTACTACAAGAGGCTGCATCTTCTGTCAGACCAGACTGAACCCAGGTCATCACTTTTTGGTCTTCCTTCCACGCATCCTTCCAGGCTGTGGCTGTGGTGCTGGAGGTGTGGCAGAAGGAGGAGAAGGAGGAGGAGCAGGGGCATGGGCCAAACGACACAAATGTGTTTCTGGTGTCATTTGGCCCAACAGACCCGTGTTGAGGGTGTGGAGAATAACCTCCTCACACAAGATCTGTTGCCCCTGCTCCATTTTATCAAGCTTGCACGCAACCATGGCGGAAAAGGCCTCTTGGTAGGTGGGTTTGGCTTGGAGTGCCACAGAAGCCTCAACAATCAGCCTCAGGGCCGACTCCTCAACATTCCCCCCCTTTCTTGGCCTTCTGCGTGGAAGGCGGAGGGGAGGGACCTGGCATTCGGTGAGGCTCCTTTGGCTGCCCACCGCCTGGCTGCCGCTTACCCCCGCCTCCTCCTAGGTGCCACTTTCCACAGCCACCTCCTGGCTGCTGCATTCCACACCCTCCTGGTCCTGGCTGAGTTCTTCCTGTGTATGAAAAAGGGACATCGTTTTAGTTTTTGGTTCATCAAACACACACAATTTTCACATGAACACTGTTGCAAATTGTTAACCAATAGAAAAGACTATCATTATGAGCCCAGCATTTTTCTTTCTTGTCCCAAAGGTTTTGGCCACTACTGTCTATTGATATGTGAAACACTTTATAAACTCAGCAATTAGGGAGCAGAAATCAAGGTAACATCATTCATTTTGACTACACAAATATGTAGAACAATACTATACCTGGCTCAAGCTGGGCTCCTCCAGTTCTTCCTGAGTGGAAGGCCCAGGTTGGGCGTCAGAAGACTCAGCAGGTGTGGAATGTAGCATAGAAGGATGCGTGGAAGGAAGAGTAGAGAGTGATTCTCTGACCTCAGCTTGGTCTGCCAGAAAATGCATCCTGTCATAATGCCACAGGCTGGGGACATAAACCTCATCTGCTGAAGCTCCAGATTTCAGGGACTTCAGCACCTTCTTCCTCTCCTTCAGATATGTACTCCTGAGGTTCCCAATTTTCTTTTTGATATATTTATCATCTGACCTGGGGACCACCGGCTTCACAAACTCAACCAGTTCCAACAGTGCTGCCTGCCTCTTTTGTCTGTTACTATACAGAGGGTGTGTTGCTTGCCACAGGATGGGCATGTCTCGGTATTTATTGATGAACAGAGGGAGGAAGCTATAGTCATTAAACCCGTCCATAATGTCTGCAAGACACAACACAAGACAAATCCTAATGTCAGGCTAAACTCCACTAATGCAGGCCTCAATCTAGAAGCAGTGTAGCCTAGTGATGTGCCAAGTTCAAAATTTTACCTTCGTTTGCGCGTTCGTCGCCTCAGCTTCTCCCTCTATTCACAGATCGTACGGACGACACACGCGTGTGCGTTTTATATACAGTGCGCATGCGTCAAACTCCGGCCGCCCCTGATGTTCTTTCCAGACTATTCCCCGCCCCTTCGCTTCTGGCGCAGTGGGGAGAGCACATGGCGGAGAGAACACAGGTGCGCACTAATAATTACACTAACGAGGAGGAGGGTGAGGAAAGCCCGGAGCCTGAAACGTCCCGATCCAGGAAGAGAAGATTTAAGGCCTCAAATATGTCTTTTGGAGAGATGTTGGAGATGGTGGACATATTGAACAGGACCAACTATGATGGGAAGTATGGACCTTACCCAAACTCAAATATCAGAAAGGCCAAGATCATGAATAAAGTTGTGAAGAGTCTTCTGCATAATTTTGGGGTACACCATGGATCAACTGAGAAAATGTTGGTCAGACCTGAAACTGAGGGAGCACGAGCAGTACATAAGGATCAGAAATGAGAGTGAAAGTATTCTCGCGCCTACCAATGTGTCCTAAAACTAGTGAGGTTGCAGCAAAACACCGGCAGGGGTATAAACCCTCCCCAGATTAAGTGATAGTAGTTAAGAAATGGTGTTGCGCTCCGACTAAATAAATCTAATTAAATTAACATGTACTCAAGTGACAACCAAAACAGAAATAGAATAAAGTGTGAAACTGTATGTTTAAATAAGCTCAGACAATGTGCATAAATACTAAAGTGCAATACACCAGGTCACATTGTGCGCTTGACCAAGAAAACTTGATATGAGAAATCCTCTATAGATGACAGTGAGATAATATTAAGTATATCCAAATATATAGATGATATGACACAAAAAAAAAAAAAACAAAAAAAAAAAACAAACTGAGTGTCGTTATAAAAGTGCAAAACAAATCAAAGAATACACAAAATACTAATAGTCCATGTGTAGTGTGTCACGTGTATGAACAAAATACTAATAGTCCATAAGCAGTGAAATGTGTGTTTGAGCAAAAATTCCAAAAACAAAAATGAGGTGAACTATAGTTATATAGAAAGCATATCCATTTAGTGATAAAATGCGTCCATTTGGTGATCAACAAAGCAGTATCCTGCGTGCTCCAAAAGCAGGGGGTGGATTCCACCAGTGCTCCTATGCGTATAATATCCTCACACTAGGTGCAGTAATTACCTTACCTTACTGCTGTAAGGTAAACAGCATTTCCAAAGTAACGCTTGTTGTCCAATAATGTAGGTTCAGTAGGTGATGTGATCCTGGACTCTCATTCACCATGGGCACGTTGTAACATGCAGAGAAAGTAAGGGGAACACTCCAATAGTGAAGTACGTATTCACAATTTATTGGGTATAAAACGAAGATAAGGTACTCACATTTAAAACAGTAATAAAAAAGCACAACTAAACGAACGCGTGTCACGTTCGCGCTTCCGGACGTCACTTCCGGACGTCACTTCCGGTGTCCTTACTGGCCAATTGTGTTCCTACGCGTATCGTCAAATGACTTCATCAGGGAATAACAACTGGGGTAAGGACGAACGTATAAATAGTGTCAGTAATTAGCAGCCATTTTTGTGAAGTCCATTGTGGCCACATCTACGGCCATTTTCTCGTGGGCTAATATATATAGAGTAATGGTCTACGGACGTGACAGTGACAGGAAATGTGCAAGCCTCACTTACGATCATTTTGTGGGGGCATTTTTTATTGTGGATGATCATTAACTGTTTTAGCCCGCTGGGAAATACCCAGGAAACATTATTCTTATTGGCGCAGCCCCGAAGGTAATAACAGAGCAACCCGTCTCATTAGCGCGCCTGCGCAATAACGTTCGTTTCTAAAATGACATCTAGCATAAAACAAAAAAAAGAAAAGTATGGACAGTACTGGACGATTATATTAAAATTGAAAGTGATTAAATAAAATCAGAATAAAAGCTGCACTAGTAAAACCATAGTCATAAAATTATTATGTGTAAGAGATATCGATAGGGTATTTATATAAAATCTTAGGGTGTGTGGTATAACATGGCCAATAATTAGGAATCAACTATTGGCGATATAAATTATCAACAGGTCCATCTAAAAAGCAGTGATGTCTAGGAGGGAGACAATGATCTAAAAAACGCTTACGACTATTTACTGGACCACTACCAATGTATAGACTAAGTGATGTGGGAAAAAATTTAAAAGTTATAGCTAAAATTGTGTGTATATGAGATCAGCAATATATTGGACTAGGATGTAAGAATTCCATGATAACGGCCATCGTAGATGGTCGTAACGGGAGTCATAATCGATCTCCAAGAATAACACTAAAAACAGAGACTGATTAAAAAAAGGGGAATAGAATATATATAAAAATAGAATAGGATAAGATAGAATATGTAAAAATATATCAGAATCACTCTCAATTTAGGAGAGGACACCGGAAAAGAGATCCAAAATTCACATAATAGCAATTTTAAAAAACATCCTAACAAAAGAAGCTTATAAATAATGTAGTCAGAAATCACTAATAAAACAATTAAGGTCAAAATCAATATTGAGTCCCTGGGGCGCAAAAGTGTCTAAAGTGAAAATCCATCTAGACTCTGCTTGACTTAGTGTTCTGACCTTATGGCTACCTCTCCAGTGTCTTTTGTAGGGTTCGATACCCCAAAACATAAGCTGGGTAGGGTCCTTGTTGTGGTGTATGCAAAAGTGCCTAGAAACGCTGTGCTTGTCGAAGCCATTAATGATGTTTTTAACATGCTCTTTTATTCGTACCCTTAAAGGTCTTTTGGTGCGGCCTACGTATTGCAAGCCACAACTGCATTGCAACACGTACACCGCTCCCTCGGTATTACAGCATATGAAATCTTTTATTTCGTACGTATTCCCAGTGCTTGTGGACGTAAAATTAAATTTCTTTTCAGCTGGTCGTTTTGTTTTTAAACATGCAAAGCACCGTTTACATGGGAAGAACCCTTTACCAGTGAAGAAAGTCAGGCCTGTGGGTGGGGGGTCGGGGACATTCTTGACTATCTTGTCCCTTAAAGTCAATGCCTTTTTGTACACAAATTTAGGGTATTCAGGCAACAATTCCTGTAAGTGTACATCTAAGCGTAGGATGTGCCAGTGTTTTCTGATAATCTTTTCAAATTTCTTGTGTTGAGCGTTGTAGTTTAGTATGAGCGGTATCCCATCCATCCCTCGTGCCGGGGTGGTTTTATCTCTAATTAGAGTGGTCCGATCCATATTTTCAACTTCTGTAATTTTCTTTCTAATGTCTTCATTGTCATATCCCTTATTTATGAACCTCTGGCCTATCTTTTCAGCCTGCAGGCGGTAGTCCTTAGTGTTTGTACAGTTTCTGCGTAGTCTTATCAGTTGACCCTTTGGAATATTACACAGCCAGTTAGTGTGATGGCAGCTACCTCTTGGCAAGTAACTATTCCTATCGACATTTTTGAAATGGGTCTTTGTATATAATTTGTTATTATTTTGTGTCACTTCTAGATCTAGGAAAGATATTGATCCGGTACTCACTTCCCAGGATAGTTTAATGTTTCTGTTATTGATATTTAGTCCTTCCAAGAATCTAACTAGGCTGGTTGTTTCACCTCTCCAGAGTATCAAAATATCGTCTATATACCTTTTATATATAGCCAGTTCTCTGGGTCTGTTAGTGTATACCGCTTCTTCTTCCCATTGGGCCATGAATAAACATGCCACACTGGGAGCAAACTTGGCTCCCATCCAGGGCCGCTGATAGAAATCATTGGGCCCCCTACAGCCCACCTGACGGGGCCCCCTTCAGCCCCATCACTGGTCCCTCCTTCAGCCCCACCCCTGGTCCTGCCCCTGGTCCCTCCTTCAGCCCCAACCCTGGCTGCTTCCCAGTGAGTTAAGACACACAGGGGTCTCTCAATATAAAGAGTTAAAGCGGAGGTCCACCCTAAAGTGGACCTTCCGCTCATTGGAACCCCCCCCCCCTCCGGCGCCACAATTGGCACCTTTCAGGGGGGAGGGGGGTGCAGGTACCTGTACAGTACAGGTATCTGCACCCACTTCCGGGATAGCTCTCTGCGGAAAGGGGCGTAGATTACGCCCCTTTCCGAAAGTCCCCCGTTGCCTGCTGGGAAACACACAGACCCCAGAGGCAGCGGGTCCATCTTCATTGCGCAGCGCGACTCGCGCATGCGCAATAGGGAACCGGGATGTGAAGCCGAAAGGCTCCACTTCCTGATTCCCATACCCAAGATGGCGGCGGCAGCACCCGAGAGACGATCGAGAGATCGGCTTCGGTTGCCGACATCGCGGGCGCGCTGGACAGGTAAGTGTCACTATTTTAAAAGTCAGCAGCTGCAGTATTTGTAGCTGCTGGCTTTTAAAAAAAAACTAAAATGCGGAGTCCCGGCGGACTCCCGCTTTAAATCTCCCCCATCCACATGACATGACAGGGGGTCGCCCATTATGAGTACACTGTTCTCAGGACACACAGGGGGCCCCCATTATATGAAGTACAGTACACCTCTTCACACATGTGCTGTCACTGTACACCTCTTCATACATGTGCTGTCACTGTACACCTCTTCACACATGTGCTGTCACTGTACACCTCTTCATACATGTGCTGTCACTGTACACCTCTTCACACATGTGCTGTCACTGTACACCTCTTCACACATGTGCTGTCACTGTACACCTCTTCACACATGTGCTGTCACTGTACACCTCTTCACACATGTGCTGTCACTGTACACCTCTGCACACATGTTCTATCACTGTACACCTCTGCACACATGTTCTATCACTGTACACCTCTGCACACATGTTCTATCACTGTACACCTCTTCACACATGTGCTGTCACTGTACACCTCTTCATACATGTGCTGTCACTGTACACCTCTTCATACATGTGCTGTCACTGTACACCTCTTCACACATGTGCTGTCACTGTACACCTCTTCACACATGTGCTGTCACTGTACACCTCTTCACACATGTTCTATCACTGTACACCTCTGCACACATGTGCTGTCACTGTACACCTCTGCACACATGTTCTATCACTGTACACCTCTTCACACATGTGCTGTCACTGTACACCTCTTCATACATGTGCTGTCACTGTACACCTCTTCACACATGTTCTATCACTGTACACCTCTGCACACATGTGCTGTCACTGTACACCTCTTCACACATGTGCTGTCACTGTACACCTCTGCACACATGTTCTATCACTGTACACCTCTTCACACATGTTCTGTCACTGTACACCTCTTCATACATGTGCTGTCACTGTACACCTCTTCATACATGTGCTGTCACTGTACACCTCTTCATACATGTGCTGTCACTGTACACCTCTTCACACATGTGCTGTCACTGTACACCTCTTCATACATGTGCTGTCACTGTACACCTCTTCATACATGTGCTGTCACTGTACACCTCTGCACACATGTTCTATCACTGTACACCTCTTCACACATGTGCTGTCACTGTACACCTCTGCACACATGTTCTATCACTGTACACATGTTCCATTGCTTTCTCCTTATGTACATATGTGTCATCGCTACACACGTTTTCCCTCAGTACACCCCTCTGCCCACATGTTCCATCACAGTACACCATTGATGGTAAACAGGGTTGAGTGTACAGCTATAACAAGTGAGGCCACTGGCTCTTACCACTCTTGCTTCAGCAGACATTTAAATCTCCAGGCTGCACATTGTATTTCCTGCACAGTCTGGAGGTCAGGAGGAGGCGGTGCAGCTCTGAATGACAGAGCAGCAGACCAATTGGTTTGACATCCTGCTGGGAGGCAGAAATCTGTAGATAGCAGTGTAGGAGAGGCTTCCATGGTGCTGTTCTCCTCACTGACACAAGGGACATGAGCAGAGATGTGAGTGGAATGTGAGCAAGTCACACATGCAGGCTACCTGCCGTCGGTGCTGTTAAACTGAAGGCAACCCCTGCTTTCAGTTTACTTACTGTCTGGAAAGTGTTCTCCTCCTCCTCTCCAGCCTCTGAGTGGTGCCTGCCCCTCCTCACCTCTCCGGAGGTCAGACTCATCTCGTGCTGGCTGGAGAAATATATATATATTTTTTTCTATCATTCTCTGCTCAGATTGCCCGGGCCCCCCCTGCTGGCTGGGCCCGGTACAACAGGGCCAATTGTACTGGCTTATCAGCGGCCCTGCTCCCATCGCCACTCCAGTTCTTTGATGGAAGTACTCACGGTTATACCAAAAATAACTGTTTTTAAGGCAAAAGTCCAGACATTTGACCAAATATTTACGCTGGGAGCACGACAACGTGCTGTACTTTCTTAAGCCCCATTTTACAGCCTCACAGGCTTGATAGTGTTGAATCACCGTGTACAATGAAGAGACATCAACTGATGCCATAATCCAGGGTCCTTCCTCTTCAGGTAGTTCTTCTAATATTTGCAATACCTGCTTCGTGTCTCTCAGATAGGCTTCGGTTTTTGTGACCACAGGTTGTAAAAATGTATCTATATATTCCCCCATTCTAGAGGTGAGGGAGTCAATCCCATTCACTATGGGCCTAAACGGGGGATCTATTTTATCCTTGTGTATTTTTGGTAAGGCGTAAATAATCGGAGTCCTGCATGCCTCTGGAATCAGGTACTTGGCTTCTTTTTTACTCAGGATATCCTTTTTAAGCCCAAGGTGAACTACCTGCTCAAGTTCTTTCCTACATTTAAACATGGGATTCTTGGTTAGTTTTGTATATGTAGTTTTATCTCCTAGTAGCTTCTTCATATTATCGCAGTACTGTACTTTTGAGAGGATGACAATTCCTCCGCCCTTGTCGGCGGGTCGGATAACGATGTCTTTCCGCTTTGATAGTTTCTTAATCCCGCTTTTCATAAACTTGGGATCCTCACGCTTCTTGATTTTTAGGTCCTTGAGATCTTGTAGCACTACCTTTTTGAATACTTCAACATGCTTATTATTGGAGACCGTTGGGTTGAACACCGATCTATTCCTTAATTCACTATGTGTCACATCCTGATCCGCCACCTGGATGCGTTTTTTGATGGGATTGCTCGCTAAATATTTTTTAATGTTTAATGTCCTAACATATTTTTGTACTCCTAGATACGTCTCAAATTTGTCCATATTCTTAGTGGGAGCGTATTTTAGCCCTTTATCGAGTACACCTATTTCCTCTTGAGATAAGGGCTGCCCACTCAGGTTGAAGATCCCCTCTCCTTTCAGTCTCTTCTTTGCCTGTAATCTTTTTCCGGCCCTCTTTCCTCTCTTCTTGGTTCGTCCTTACCCCAGTTGTTATTCCCTGATGAAGTCATTTGACGATACGCGTAGGAACACAATTGGCCAGTAAGGACACCGGAAGTGACGTCCGGAAGCGCGAACGTGACACGCGTTCGTTTAGTTGTGCTTTTTTATTACTGTTTTAAATGTGAGTACCTTATCTTCGTTTTATACCCAATAAATTGTGAATACGTACTTCACTATTGGAGTGTTCCCCTTACTTTCTCTGCATGTTACAACGTGCCCATGGTGAATGAGAGTCCAGGATCACATCACCTACTGAACCTACATTATTGGACAACAAGCGTTACTTTGGAAATGCTGTTTACCTTACAGCAGTAAGGTAAGGTAATTACTGCACCTAGTGTGAGGATATTATACGCATAGGAGCACTGGTGGAATCCACCCCCTGCTTTTGGAGCACGCAGGATACTGCTTTGTTGATCACCAAATGGACGCATTTTATCACTAAATGGATATGCTTTCTATATAACTATAGTTCACCTCATTTTTGTTTTTGGAATTTTTGCTCAAACACACATTTCACTGCTTATGGACTATTAGTATTTTGTTCATACACGTGACACACTACACATGGACTATTAGTATTTTGTGTATTCTTTGATTTGTTTTGCACTTTTATAACGACACTCAGTTTTTTTTTTTTTTGTGTCATATCATCTATATATTTGGATATACTTAATATTATCTCACTGTCATCTATAGAGGATTTCTCATATCAAGTTTTCTTGGTCAAGCGCACAATGTGACCTGGTGTATTGCACTTTAGTATTTATGCACATTGTCTGAGCTTATTTAAACATACAGTTTCACACTTTATTCTATTTCTGTTTTGGTTGTCACTTGAGTACATGTTAATTTAATTAGATTTATTTAGTCGGAGCGCAACACCATTTCTTAACTACTATCACTTAATCTGGGGAGGGTTTATACCCCTGCCGGTGTTTTGCTGCAACCTCACTAGTTTTAGGACACATTGGTAGGCGCGAGAATACTTTCACTCTCATTTCTGATTTAAATACCCATTCATTCTTGCTGCCACAATGGAAGTCTTTTCCTTTATGGAAAAAAGGAAAATTAATTTAGAGCAGGTTTTTAACAGCTCAGACCCGAATGGCACTAAAAGTGGTGGCCTGGAGAGCCTAATACGCAGGCTAGCCCATAACATGGAAAAGAAGGTGAGCCTTTGGTGGGATATAACCACCTTCGAGCAATACCAGAAGGACAAGATAGTCCCTAGACGTCTAAGATGGGACGTCACACCAAATGACGGTCTTACGGACCAAGAATCGATTGATGAATGGTTCGCCTTTTTTAATGGGAAAGGGTTGGAATTACTAGACTTCCTAATCAAAAGGAAGCAAAGAAAATTAAATAGAATAGATCAAACGATAGGAGAAATAAAGGGAGAACTGGAGATACATAAGGATAAGTTGGAACTCACAACTATGATGACACAACTAAATAAAGACCTTGTGAAGAAAGACAGGGAAGTGCAAGCAAGGAAAAGTAAGAAATATATTAGAGATATCAATGATTTTAAAAATGAAGATGTTTTTAAATGGCAAAGACAAGGAGGGAGCTCTGATCCTATTTCTACATTTTCCACGCCTGAGAAGAACATGTCACAAGTAAACAGGCTAGAGGGACCACAACAAAATGATCAACAATATATAAACAAAATGGAGGCATCTAGATATCCGAGACAAGAAGAGAGCCGAAATGACTATAATTATTCGACTCCACAGAGGAGTGATAGGAGACCACCTCACCCCAACCAGACCCCACAAAATGGAGGTAAAAAACCATACTGGAAAAACAATAACAATTCTAATAGGAGGGGACAAAATAATAACTACAACAGACCGGGCTATGACCAAAGAGACAACAGAGGACCACCGCAAGGAGCATATGGACAACGAGGAAGGAGCCCACCACAGAACTATGGAAATGGCCATAGAGACAGTTGGGGCCCGCCTCAGGGCCATACTTACTCTCATGAACAATATTCGGTACCGACGTACAATCACTACGCCCCATTAAGGGACCACTATGAGGAGAATAGAGACGGGAGAAGCCAAAATTATTATCAGGACGCCTATCAAAATAGACCTTTTTTAGGGAGAGGTATGGAGACTCACCCACAGAGGCATCCAAACGATACCAGGGACATAAGGAGAAGTCCACCAAGAAGAGAGGAAAGAGGGCTGGAAAAAGATTACAGGCAAAGAAGAGACTGAAAGGAGAGGGGATCTTCAACCTGAGTGGGCAGCCCTTATCTCAAGAGGAAATAGGTGTACTCGATAAAGGGCTAAAATACGCTCCCACTAAGAATATGGACAAATTTGAGACGTATCTAGGAGTACAAAAATATGTTAGGACATTAAACATTAAAAAATATTTAGCGAGCAATCCCATCAAAAAACGCATCCAGGTGGCGGATCAGGATGTGACACATAGTGAATTAAGGAATAGATCGGTGTTCAACCCAACGGTCTCCAATAATAAGCATGTTGAAGTATTCAAAAAGGTAGTGCTACAAGATCTCAAGGACCTAAAAATCAAGAAGCGTGAGGATCCCAAGTTTATGAAAAGCGGGATTAAGAAACTATCAAAGCGGAAAGACATCGTTATCCGACCCGCCGACAAGGGCGGAGGAATTGTCATCCTCTCAAAAGTACAGTACTGCGATAATATGAAGAAGCTACTAGGAGATAAAACTACATATACAAAACTAACCAAGAATCCCATGTTTAAATGTAGGAAAGAACTTGAGCAGGTAGTTCACCTTGGGCTTAAAAAGGATATCCTGAGTAAAAAAGAAGCCAAATACCTGATTCCAGAGGCATGCAGGACTCCGATTATTTACGCCTTACCAAAAATACACAAGGATAAAATAGATCCCCCGTTTAGGCCCATAGTGAATGGGATTGACTCCCTCACCTCTAGAATGGGGGAATATATAGATAAATTTTTACAACCTGTGGTCACAAAAACCGAAGCCTATCTGAGAGACACGAAGCAGGTATTGCAAATATTAGAAGAACTACCTGAAGAGGAAGGACCCTGGATTATGGCATCAGTTGATGTCTCTTCATTGTACACGGTGATTCAACACTATCAAGCCTGTGAGGCTGTAAAATGGGGCTTAAGAAAGTACAGCACGTTGTCGTGCTCCCAGCGTAAATATTTGGTCAAATGTCTGGACTTTTGCCTTAAAAACAGTTATTTTTGGTATAACCGTGAGTACTTCCATCAAAGAACTGGAGTGGCGATGGGAGCCAAGTTTGCTCCCAGTGTGGCATGTTTATTCATGGCCCAATGGGAAGAAGAAGCGGTATACACTAACAGACCCAGAGAACTGGCTATATATAAAAGGTATATAGACGATATTTTGATACTCTGGAGAGGTGAAACAACCAGCCTAGTAAGATTCTTGGAAGGACTAAATATCAATAACAGAAACATTAAACTATCCTGGGAAGTGAGTACCGGATCAATATCTTTCCTAGATCTAGAAGTGACACAAAATAATAACAAATTATATACAAAGACCCATTTCAAAAATGTCGATAGGAATAGTTACTTGCCAAGAGGTAGCTGCCATCACACTAACTGGCTGTGTAATATTCCAAAGGGTCAACTGATAAGACTACGCAGAAACTGTACAAACACTAAGGACTACCGCCTGCAGGCTGAAAAGATAGGCCAGAGGTTCATAAATAAGGGATATGACAATGAAGACATTAGAAAGAAAATTACAGAAGTTGAAAATATGGATCGGACCACTCTAATTAGAGATAAAACCACCCCGGCACGAGGGATGGATGGGATACCGCTCATACTAAACTACAACGCTCAACACAAGAAATTTGAAAAGATTATCAGAAAACACTGGCACATCCTACGCTTAGATGTACACTTACAGGAATTGTTGCCTGAATACCCTAAATTTGTGTACAAAAAGGCATTGACTTTAAGGGACAAGATAGTCAAGAATGTCCCCGACCCCCCACCCACAGGCCTGACTTTCTTCACTGGTAAAGGGTTCTTCCCATGTAAACGGTGCTTTGCATGTTTAAAAACAAAACGACCAGCTGAAAAGAAATTTAATTTTACGTCCACAAGCACTGGGAATACGTACGAAATAAAAGATTTCATATGCTGTAATACCGAGGGAGCGGTGTACGTGTTGCAATGCAGTTGTGGCTTGCAATACGTAGGCTGCATCAAAAGACCTTTAAGGGTACGAATAAAAGAGCATGTTAAAAACATCATTAATGGCTTCGACAAGCACAGCGTTTCTAGGCACTTTTGCATACACCACAACAAGGACCCTACCCAGCTTATGTTTTGGGGTATCGAACCCTACAAAAGACACTGGAGAGGTAGCCATAAGGTCAGAACACTAAGTCAAGCAGAGTCTAGATGGATTTTCACTTTAGACACTTTTGCGCCCCAGGGACTCAATATTGATTTTGACCTTAATTGTTTTATTAGTGATTTCTGACTACATTATTTATAAGCTTCTTTTGTTAGGATGTTTTTTAAAATTGCTATTATGTGAATTTTGGATCTCTTTTCCGGTGTCCTCTCCTAAATTGAGAGTGATTCTGATATATTTTTACATATTCTATCTTATCCTATTCTATTTTTATATATATTCTATTCCCCTTTTTTTAATCAGTCTCTGTTTTTAGTGTTATTCTTGGAGATCGATTATATTGCTGATCTCATATACACACAATTTTAGCTATAACTTTTACATTTTTTCCCACATCACTTAGTCTATACATTGGTAGTGGTCCAGTAAATAGTCGTAAGCGTTTTTTAGATCATTGTCTCCCTCCTAGACATCACTGCTTTTTAGATGGACCTGTTGATAATTTATATCGCCAATAGTTGATTCCTAATTATTGGCCATGTTATACCACACACCCTAAGATTTTATATAAATACCCTATCGATATCTCTTACACATAATAATTTTATGACTATGGTTTTACTAGTGCAGCTTTTATTCTGATTTTATTTAATCACTTTCAATTTTAATATAATCGTCCAGTACTGTCCATACTTTTCTTTTTTTGTTTTATGCTAGATGTCATTTTAGAAACGAACGTTATTGCGCAGGCGCGCTAATGAGACGGGTTGCTCTGTTATTACCTTCGGGGCTGCGCCAATAAGAATAATGTTTCCTGGGTATTTCCCAGCGGGCTAAAACAGTTAATGATCATCCACAATAAAAAATGCCCCCACAAAATGATCGTAAGTGAGGCTTGCACATTTCCTGTCACTGTCACGTCCGTAGACCATTACTCTATATATATTAGCCCACGAGAAAATGGCCGTAGATGTGGCCACAATGGACTTCACAAAAATGGCTGCTAATTACTGACACTATTTATACGTTCGTCCTTACCCCAGTTGTTATTCCCTGATGAAGTCATTTGACGATACGCGTAGGAACACAATTGGCCAGTAAGGACACCGGAAGTGACGTCCGGAAGCGCGAACGTGACACGCGTTCGTTTAGTTGTGCTTTTTTATTACTGTTTTAAATGTGAGTACCTTATCTTCGTTTTATACCCAATAAATTATGAATACGTACTTCATTATTGGAGTGTTCCCCTTACTTTCTCTGCATGTTACAACGTGCCCATGGTGAATGAGAGTCCAGGATCACATCACCTACTGAACCTACATTATTGGACAACAAGCGTTACTTTGGAAATGCTGTTTACCTTACAGCAGTAAGGTAAGGTAATTACTGCACCTAGTGTGAGGATATTATACGCATAGGAGCACTGGTGGAATCCACCCCCTGCTTTTGGAGCACGCAGGATACTGCTTTGTTGATCACCAAATGGACGCATTTTATCACTAAATGGATATGCTTTCTATATAACTATAGTTCACCTCATTTTTGTTTTTGGAATTTTTGCTCAAACACACATTTCACTGCTTATGGACTATTAGTATTTTGTTCATACACGTGACACACTACACATGGACTATTAGTATTTTGTGTATTCTTTGATTTGTTTTGCACTTTTATAACGACACTCAGTTTGTTTTTTGTTTTTTTTTTTGTTTTTTTGTGTCATATCATCTATATATTTGGATATACTTAATATTATCTCACTGTCATCTATAGAGGATTTCTCATATCAAGTTTTCTTGGTCAAGCGCACAATGTGACCTGGTGTATTGCACTTTAGTATTTATGCACATTGTCTGAGCTTATTTAAACATACAGTTTCACACTTTATTCTATTTCTGTTTTGGTTGTCACTTGAGTACATGTTAATTTAATTAGATTTATTTAGTCGGAGCGCAACACCATTTCTTAACTACTAGTACATAAGGATCAAGCGTGTTCTTGACAAAAGTAAGTAGTTTTCATGTGTTCATATGATTATTATTGCTTGCATACTGCTCCATGTGCTTTGAGTTCATGTTGTGCATTTTAACATGGCCACTTTCAAGTTCATGGTTTCATTTGTTTGTAGGAAACATCGTTCTTTCGGTAAGTATTCCAGCTGAACACAGTGTCCCCAATAATGTTATGACCTTGAAGCTCGGCCAAAATAAACAATTGAACAACACTTCCAAACAATGTTTCATATTGTTAAATCTGCCCTCTGTGTGCTAATTCTTTATTTTTTTCACAATCTCATAGGGGAGAGAAGACTCAGCAAGTATGAGGACACCAGGGACCCCACCCCTCACAAAGAAGGAAAACTTCCAAAAGCACAAACAGAGGAGCAGGAGGAGGAGGAGGAGGAAGGAGAGATCGTGGAGGTTGGGCAAATTGTCCCCACAACAGGTGAGTGTGGGAGAACACAGTTTCCGGTAAGCTCATCAATGTATGTCACCATATTTATATTACATGGTGTTTTTTTTGCTTTGTTTTGTAGGTGATGTGGAAGAAGATTCCCGTTTTACCAGTGAAAGTGCCCAGATCGTGGAGATAATGGGGTGCAATCAAGATTGGGAACATATCCTGCAAAACATCAATGATGTAACTCAAAAATTGAAGAACATCATTGATGTTTTGGGAAGAGTGTGAAACTCCCAAAACTAGATAGGGTCTTTTTTTGGAAATTTTAAAAACAAAATGTTGTATTTCTCAAAATTCTACATTTGGAAGATGCACAGAGTGTGTAAACATGCATTATCTCCCATCATTGGGGATCAATGTACGTGTTTTGTGTAAAGTATCTGAGATGAAGGGGTTGCAGCCCCAAAGCATGTACATTGATCCCCCATGATGGGAGATAGCACATGTTGACACACTGTGTGCATCTTCCAAATTTGGATTTTTCAGGGGTCACACCCCATGTGATGAAGGCAATATCAGCCCAGTTTGTACATACTCATGTCTGATATTGTCTTCACTTTTCAAAGTTGAACTTTGTAAGTTCCTGTGTTCTGTATTTTACAGTTAGATGCATGCCTGTTTACCCAAAAACACCAAGTAACCCAAATTTTTATTAAACTCTGTTTTAGAAACACACAATTTCTTGGTTGGTTGTATAAACATTTTCAAAACGCACATGTGAATGTGCTTGGGTTAAAAAGTAAAATTATCAACAATGTGTGGCTTACTTTTTCATGGCAACAAAAATTTATTTGGAGTACAATTTGAGTTTGTGCTGAGAAGGAGTTTGATTTACTAAAGTCAACTCCACTTTGCACTCCAAGTGCAGTTTCAGGTGTACTTTTGCAGTGCACTTGGAGGACATAGTGGATGTGCCTTTAATAAAAAAACGCCCACAGTGATGTGTAAATTTTTACAATCATGCCATTTTCCTGCCATGGTGCTGAAAATGAGCACGATTTTGGTCAGTAATGCACTACATACATTAGTTACCAAAAAAGAAGGTGTGTGTGTAGCAGACCCACAACATAATAACATTATCTTAAGAAGAGACTGTCCCCTCATCTCGCTCTGAACTTGGGTTTGCACTGTTGGTGAAAAAAGGCACAACTTGAAAAAACCTAATTATACCTAGGAGACACCTAAATCCAAGCCAAGCAGTAAATGAAGGAGTTTCAGATCCAAATTTATTTTTAAAATGCCGCTCAGACATTGTCTGGCATATCAATGGCCCCCCTACCCACAAAGTAGTCCATGTATTGTGTTCTAACCTCACGGGCGCTTTGGGGGGGGCAAGCCAGGATGAGCATGTTGAAATCCTGTGAGGTTATCTGCATTTTCCATCAAGTCGGCTTCTTGTTGGCGAACTGAGACCGCATAGTTCACAGAAACTTTTTTCAAATAATTGTGAAGAACACAGCACGCCAGCACTATGTGATTCAGTTTGTATTCCGCCATGTGAATAGGCGTAAGAAAAATTCGGAACCGGCTGGCCAGTATACCAAAAGTGTTTTCCACCACTCTTCTGTCTCTGGACAGGCGGAAATTAAAAATACTCTGGTCTGGGGTGAGGGACCTCAAGGGGAAAGGCCGCATCAGATGGTTTGCCAGGGCAAACGCCTCATCCACAACGAAGACGAGTCCTTCCTGATTCTCCTCTGGGGGTGGCAAGCCCAGACTGCCACTCTGGAGACGCCAGTAGAACTCCGTCCATGCGAAGACTCCACCATCCGACATCCGTCCATTTTGCCCCACGTCCACATACAAAAACTCATATGTCGCAGACACCACCGCCAACATCACGATACTATGAAACCCCTTATAATTATAATAGTATGACCCCGAGTTGGGTGGTGGGATGATGCGGATGTGCTTCCCATCTATTGCTCCTCCACAATTGGGAGAGTCCCAACGACTGGCAAAGTGGGAGGCCACAGTCTGCCATTCCTGTGGCGTTGAAGGACACTGTGGAGTGAAACAAGAACAAAAATTATTAATTTCACCAATCAACATTACAAGCAGATTACACACAAACATTTTGTGCCAAAATTAGTCAAACATTTTAGGAACTGAGTATTTAAAGCCTAAAGTCTAATGTCCCCTTATGAGAGTCATCACCCCCCATCCCCCCCCCATATGATGGGCCCTTGATAAAAATTGAGGGGGGGGGGTGTTTAGGTCAGGTAACCCTCTCCACTTGATTGAGAGCTGAATGGCTAAATAATGTGTGCTACTTTGGGAAGCCCCTCCTTAGTTACACTATTGGCAGCCCATGGGACAGGTAAGAAGTGTCATAATAACAAAAATTGACCAAAATGTAAGCACTTTTTGACATTCTGCTATTACATATCCAGATAATTAATAGGTTAAAACCCCCAAAAAAAGCATTTGAAAGTATTGAGGCAGGCCCTTGCGCTACATGCTTAGGTGAATTCATCCATAAATGTGAGCATCAAAAAGGTAGGTATAGTGTGTATTGAGTTTGGTAAAGTCATCAGATAGAGAATTGCTATCAGCTGAGCTAGCAGTTGGGGGGAGGGGGGTTCCTAATGAGTTTGGCACAACCCCCCCCCCCCCAAAAAAAACACTCTGCATGAATTGAAGCACACACATCACATTTGTAGACATTTTAGGGGAAAGCAATACTATGGAGCTGCCAAAAAACATTGCTAAGTGATAGACTATAGTTTTATGGGCCAAGAAGAGCATGGTGGGGAAGTTAGTGAGGCAAATATGCCTGAGGACAAAAGGGCAGAGTATATGAATTA
Organism: Lithobates pipiens; assembly: GCF_037356315.1. NCBI lineage: Eukaryota > Metazoa > Chordata > Amphibia > Anura > Ranidae > Lithobates > Lithobates pipiens. The sequence goes on from NW_027507784.1 coordinate 49,233,942, forward strand.
TAGCATATTGCAATGATGGTAATTAGGGAATGAGGAAAGAAATGCAAGACATTAGCAATCATGAAATACATAGAATGTGATGTTAAAGGATAAAACTTACCTTCATATAGTCCTTCTGCAGGACCTGAATGATGGCAGAACAGGTCTCTGGAATAATGAGCCCCAGAGCCTGGGGGGAGAAGCCTGTAGAGAACTTGAGGTCCTGAAGGCTTCTCCTAGACGCCAAGAAGCGCAACATGGCGATGAGCCTCTGCTCCGGAGTGATGGCTTGCCGCATGCACATATCCTGCCTGCTGATATAAGGGGTCAGCAAAGCCAGCAGACGGTGAAAAACGGGGTCCGTCATCCGGAGATAATTCCTGAAATCATCAGGATTATTCTCCTGGATCTCACGGAGCAAAGGCATGTGCGAGAACTGATCATGCTGGCGCAACGAATTATTGGTCCACAAACGCCTCCCCTCCCTGTTCATGGACCGGGCTTGTGTCAAAGTAACAACCCCAACACGAAGCCCCTGCACAGCATACGGTCGGCTGGTCAGAACGGACACCAGAAAGCACAGATAAACAGCAAGGCCTGAAAGAACGACCTGAATAGCAGAAGCAAACAGACAATAAGAAATGCCTTTCAAAGCATACTATACCAAGATATAGTCCACAATGATCAACAAATACTTACTGACTGCACGCACTGATTATTAGATACGCAAAGACAAGCACAAACTGAAGCGCTGTAGCGATCTGAATCACAAATCTGAAAAGCGCGAATCGTCTTTTACCAAACTTCTACTAACACGCGATAGACACGAGATCAGCAGAAGGAGCCCAAAGGGTGCCGGAGGTGGTGCTGAACTTCCTTTTTCTAGTCCTGCCGTACATGGCTTACGTCACCGCGTTCTTGGCAACCGCTAAATCAGACAACTTGGTCCGACCGTGTGTATGCAACAGTTTCGGACACAATCCGACGGACAAAATCCGACGGATTTGGTTGGCAGAATGTCTGACCGTGTGTACAGGGGCTTAAAGCTGTCCTGCTTGCACCTTTAATGGTGGAGTGAATAATTAAGATTGCCTCACTATAACCACAAACAAGCACATGTAGGGGTGCATTATAAGCTGTGCACCTCTAAACAACAGTATTAATGAAACATAAACTTGGAATACATTATAGATCCCTCACCTCTGACCAATTTTTTTTAATGGTGTGTAAACAGGTATGCAATATAGGCTACTCACCAATTACCAAGAAAAATTTGGCTTATGGATTATGAGCATGGTCCATTGATGGGGATCTCATCAAAATTTTGTAATGGGTCTTTGTGATTTCCCGTTATGCCCCGATGACGAGTTTGATAACCAAGGGCTGCAGTAAAGGACATACACAGATGTGTTCATATTCTCTTGTAAGACAATTCATTAATGTAAGCTCACACTGTGAGCTAGAAGACCTTGCTCTTTCATACATGAATGTATTTTTGACTCACTTAAGTCAAATAACACCTTTTCCTCGCTAATGAGGAAAATTGTTTAAACCATTAGTTGGGTATGTTTTGTGATTGCAATACTCATTATTATTATGTAAAGGTATATTATACCAGAGTTCTTAGATATCTTTTTATTAATATGTACAAATAAGGTGTTATTTTAACTGCTTGGAACTTGTGTGTTTGAAAGCAACTAATGGCTTACTAATATTCAACTTCAAATCCAGTAAATCATCTAGATATCAGGAAAGCTTGTTTTCGTTTGATCTTTTAGCTTTCTGCTGATACTTGAGTAACATCATGTACAAAAGATCTCTGGAAATTTTTTATACAAACATCAAGCTTTGAGCCATCTTGATTGTTGTAATGTTAACAAAGGCAACATCTAAAGAGAGAAGCTTTCTATATAAAAAAAAAAAAAAATCACATTTTTTATTTCTAGGGCATCCCTAGACTGGACCTTGAAGTCTTGAAGTGACAGCCATTCCGACATGAAGCTTAAAACTACATATAAGCTTAACAGCCAGTCCTCTACAACAAAGCCAAAGGAAACATGACAAACATGGAAAGAAATTGGCAGAAAGCACATATAAAAAATAAATACGATAAACAAACAAAAGATAAGCTTTTGTATATCCTTGCTAAACTAAAGGAGGCTTGTGTGATTGTTTATTTTGTAATATAGGAAATATAGCAACAAGTATAACAAGAAAAGCCACAGGTTGAATATATAACCAGCATTTGAAAAGTGGAGCAGTTGTTATCTATGTCATGTCGACAGTTCATTGGGACATTTTATGCATGAAATTCAGTAAGAATTCTAGATAATATAATCAAATGATGATTTGATTCAGTTATATTATCCTTTAGGGCTTGTACACACCATATCAATTGAGCTCCATGTTTCTGCACACCACCACACATGTATAGTGTGAACATCATACATGTGCAATGGGGTTCAGAAAAATGCAGCTCACCAGACATGGTGTGAATAAGCCCCAATGGGCCTTCAAGTTAAATTGGGGTTTTTAATTGTGCCAGGTTTAAAAACAGATGCTAATGTGGTGGTACTATATGCAGTAGCAAGTGACAAGTGTGTCCTATTACTGATAGGTGGCACATGTCGCAGGCCAGTCCAAAGATCGTTAATCAAGATGGCAGACAACAGTGTTAGCCCTTGTACACACGGTCGGAGAATCCGTCGGAATGTTTCCTATCAGACCGTGTCGTCGCATAATCCGACTGTGTGTGGTGTGCATCGGACTGATTCCGTCGGAATATCCGTCGGACCCAATTTTCCAACATGTTGGAAATATTTCCCGACCAACTGGGCCGGTCGGACATACTCCGATCATGTGTAGCGAATTTTGATCGGACCAAGTGCCACGCATGCTCAGATCAAATTCCTACATCAAAGCTATTGGCTATTAGCCTGAATGTAGTCCCATCGTAACGAAATTACGTCATCACGTTCTGAAAGATCGGATTTTTTCGCCAACTTTGTCCGACCGTGTGTATGCAACAGTTTCGGACAAGATCCGATGGACAAAATCCGACAGGCAAAATCCGACGGATTTGGTTGTGGAAATCTCCGACCGTGTGTACAGGGGCTTAGTGCGTGCATTGAACAGTATGTGGTGATGAAGTTTCTTGTGAACGAAGGTGTAAAATCCATGGATATCTACCCTAAACTTAAAGAACGGTACGGTGATGACACAGTAAACATTTAATTGGTGTAAATGTTTCAAAGATTGTAAAGGATGAAGAAACCGCGCTAATCAAATCTGAGTGTGGGATAGACAAAACCAGGCGGTGGGCTCAAAAAGCTGTATATATATATGGATATTTATAGGTTGCAGCCCCCCCAAAAAAGAAGAAAATCCCCAATCGAGGTTTCTACAACAATAAATACGGCTTGGCAACTGGGGTATCTGGCGCTACCTTTTATCAGAAGAAATAATAATAATAATAATAATAATAATTCTAAACACTTAAAAAGAAATGTATTTTAGACGAAAAAATCCACAAAATGCCAGCGAGTCCAATAAAACACCAACCTATCTCACAGCTAGTAGTCTCATATGTCCAATTACTACCACATAAAGATATTCGCTCCTTATCAAATGAGAAACACAGTACAATCCTTTAGAACCCACTAACTATAGTTCAGTGTAAGAAAAAACAAAAGCACAAGTAACCTCTGCCAAAATCGTATATCAATCGCATGGATTAACCTAATGCGATTCAGACACGACTATGGTGAGTATAATATTAACTGATATACTCTTTACGACCCCTTTCACACTGGGGCGTTTTTCAGGCGTTTTTCATGCGCTTTAGCGTTAAAAAATACGCCTGACAGTGCGCATGCGCGAGGCTTCCAAGATGGCCGCGATCATCTAAAGCTCCGCTGCCTCGCGGAACGACGGAACCCCTACCGCACGACACGGCTACCCTTCCGCTTCCCGAGCTATAGGGGCGGACTCCCGAAGTGTTGGGGCACATTTCTGAATGACCGGTGGACTGGCTAAACGCAATCTGGGCCCGCTGTTCGCTTCATTGGACGTAAGGGAGAAATCCAAGATGGCCACCGCAGCACAGCTCCTGTCTCAGGATCACAGATCCGCAGGCACAGTGGATTTCAGGTCAGATACAGACTTTCCTCCTCTCCACGCCACCCCAGGCAACCCCAGGGGTCTCCCCAAGGAAGCCACACCGTCCCCGGCCTCCACGGTCTCTCTGCTGGAACGCACCATCCAGGAGTTCTCCCCCTCCCCAGCGGGGACCTACAGGGTTACCCAGGCCGCCATGGCCCCCCACGAGGCTGCTCATGCAGACCCAGTCTCCCACATGGATGCCCTGTTTGGCAAATTCTCTGAACTATTAGAAAGGGGCCTCTCCCAAACTGCCTTGCAAATCACGGGGGAATTGAAAGCTGATTTTATTAACCTAGGCTCCCGGATCGAAACGATCGAACATAAAATGGAGGATACCATAGCCAGATCCATCCAAAACTCCAGGCACATTTACTCAGTACAGGAGCAATTGGACATAGCCATGGCCCGTATAGATGACCTCGAAAATAGGTCACGCAGATATAACGTCAGAATTCGCGGGCTTCCAGAATCAATAACTGATGTGTCCAGGGCGGTGCAAGACCTCATTCAACAGCTAATCCCTGACATCCCAGCTACTAAGCTTGAACTTGACCGGGTCCATAGAACCCTCGGCCCCCCTAGGAAGGATGGCACCCCGCGAGATGTTCTGGCCAAGCCACATCACTTCTCGGTGAAAGAAGAAGTTATGAAGAGAGCCAGATCCCTGCAACACGTCAATTACCAGGGTCACCAGGTTCAGATCTTTGCGGACCTCTCCCCCTCCACTATACAGAGACGGAGAGCTCTAAAACCCCTCTTGCTTGCAATGTCACAAAAAGACATAAAATACAAATGGGCATTCCCATTTGCGGTCAGGTTCACGGACAAAGGGAAGTCTTTTGCCTTCTCCACTTTCCCCGAGGGGGAAAAGCTCCTCACCAGGCTGAAAATCATTTCTCAAGAAGCTGACATGGACACTTCTAACCCTAGCCAAGGATCCAACAAACGACCCACTCCTAACAGCCCACAATCCCCGTTGTGGACCTCCGGAAGAGCCAAGAAGGTCAAGGATAATGCACCCACCTGAGCAACTTCCAGTCCCATTTTCGTACTCTCCAGTCTGTGACTGACCGTCCGAGGTCCTGGAGAGGGCCGGAGGACTGCTCCCCAAACATTGAAAGTTTGGCCCTCCAACCCTTTTTGCCCTCCCCTTGCCTAGGACTTGTGCTACCCTTCTCCCCATTGCCTCCAATATTCCGGGACGCTATGCAGTACTTCGTCCATCTACTGGACTGCCCGTAACCCCTCATATTTTTTACGTCCCCTCGAAATGGGCCCTAAGGTTGCTTTGAGGATTTCCCAGGGGGCTGCATTCCACAGCACCCCCCCTGGATATACCATCCTACCTTCTGCCTAAAGAACAGCATTCATTGTTTAGCCCCAGTGTCTTCTAGTCATTATGTTTAGCCGTGCCTCAAGAAAAATTCTTTTTTTGTATATTGCTGCTTATATGTTATTGCTATTTAATGTTGATTTCACAGCTCGGGTAGTTACCCGACTAGGGGTCCCCAGTTCCGCAAGGGACCACATGTGTAACTCTCCCTCCCTCGGCCTATCCCAGGCGTCTGAGGGTCGGGACTTCTGACCTTATGGGTCGGTTGTCTACATTGTTTTTTCTTGGGATTTCGGGGGGTGTCTCCTGCCCTGATCTCCTCTTTCTCTTCTCAGGAACCCTTTCTTTCCTTGCCCTTTCTCCCCCTCTCTCCCCCCTTGATGGTAAGCTACCCCCGTTGAATGTTTACATGACACTATTTTTTTTCTCCTCAGGTTGGGCTGAGCCAACCCAGTCGGCATGGTATCCTGGGAGACAACCTCGGGCCACCGATCCCAATGCCCTTACCGAGAACCCCGCTATGGATTGGGTAAGTGAGGTCGCTTTCAGATGCTGGGCTCCCCCTCTGCTCCATGGCTGATCCACAGGCTGCTAGGCTTAAGATAGCCTCCCATAACATTCAGGGTCTTAATTCCCCCATCAAACGGAGAAAAGCCCTTGATTACTACAAATCCCTGAAACTAGATATAATTCTACTTCAGGAAACCCACCTTCCTATCCGGTATAGTCCCAAGTTCCTACATGCCCACTTCCCTCAGTTCTTCTTAGCCAACGCGGAATCCAAGACCAGGGGGGTGGCCATTTTGATTGCCAAAACATGCAAATTCAATAAAAGTTTTGAAAAAGCGGATCCGGGGGGCAGGTATTTACTTGTAAAGGGCACTGTGGGGGACCAACTTTACTCCTTGGTCTCCTACTACGCCCCGAACACGGGTCAGGCCAAATTCTTCGAATCCCTGCTGCGCACCTTAGCACCTCTTTTAGAGGGAACGGTTATTGTCGGAGGGGACTCTAACGTCGCCTTTGATCAAGGACTTGATAAATCCTCCCCCTCACATTCCCGCTTAACCAGGCCCACGAAGGCAAGCTTACGGATCGCCAAATTACTGCACGCTCATGGGTTATCCGATGTCTGGCGGGAATTAAACCCCACAAAGAGAGACTACACTCACTTCTCAGCGCCTCACCAATCATATGCACGCATAGACCACATACTTGTCCCCTCCTCGCTCCTTCCCAGGATGCTCAAAGCCTCCATCACTGACACAGTGATCTCGGATCACTCACTGGTAATTGTGACGGCCCTGGGGGGTTCGAGTGGGAGACACCCTAGGCATTGGAGGTTAAATGAATCCCTCCTTTCGGAGCCATCACGAGTTATGGATCTCGACAAAGCATTGCAGGAATATTTCTCTATTAATGCGACTCCTGATGTCTCCCCCGAAACCCTGTGGGCGGCGCACAAAGCATATATTAGGGGAAAACTCATGCAATTAGGTTCTCAAATAAAACGGGAAAGGCAATCAACCATCCTGAAGCTAGAAGAGGAATACTCTAAACTCAGAGCTCTTCACAAAAAGGACACCCTCCGCACCCCCACCTCCATACTAGACAAGACTCGCTTAGAACTCAATCTCGCCCTCACCACGAAAGCTGAAAAATCGGTTAGGTGGTCTGGCCACAAATTTTACTCACAGGCGGACAAAATAGGCACACTCCTGGCTAATAGACTCTCCCCTAGAACCAAGCTGAGCACCCTCCCTCGGATCAGAAGCGCAGGACTCCCGCCCACGTCTAATCCGGTCACAGTTCTGAATGCCTTTCAGAACTTTTACACCTCTCTCTACAGTAGCCCCCCACCTCCCAAAGATAACCTCCTTCCAAAGTTTTTGGAGGGACTTCCCATCCCTGCCTTATCGGACGTTCACAAACAAGTTATGGAAGCCCCCTTCCAGGCAGAGGAGATACTGGAAGTCATAAAGGATCTTAAAAAAAGCTCCGCCCCTGGACCCGACGGTCTTTCGATCCCTTACTATAAAGCCTTTGCCAACACGCTAGCCCCTCACCTGGCCAATCTCGGTAATCATAAAGCTAATGGAGACCCCCTGGATCCCCACCTTAACACGGCGTATATCACGGTCATCCCCAAACCTGGCAAGAACTTGGAAGATGTCAGCAACTACAGACCGATTTCCCTTATTAATAATGATCTCAAAATTCTCACGAAAGTTATGGCCAATAGGTTAGCCTCCTTTATCGGACGCTACGTCCACAAGGACCAAGTTGGTTTTATCCCCGGCAGACAGGGACCTGATCAAATTCGGAGGGCGATTGATATTATCTCCATTTTGCAGTCTAATTGGGAAGGGGGACCCGGACAATCTGGCTTCCTCCTTTCCTTAGATATTCAGAAGGCTTTCGACTCGGTCTCATGGCAGTACATCTTCCAGCTCTTTGACAGGTGGGGATTTGGGGCTCGCTTCCTGGGCTTATTACGGGCCTTATACTCCCAGCCGAGGGCCCAAATTCGAATGCAGGGATACCTCTCTGAGCCAATTCCCATCACCAGGGGGACCAGACAGGGGTGCCCCCTGTCCCCCCTCATATTTGCAATAGCCATTGAAACACTGGCGATCGCAGTCCGCCACAATATGGACATTGGAGGTGTCCAATGCGGTAGTCAAACGCACAAATGTGGACTCTTCGCGGACGACATACTGTTGTTCCTCACTTCCCCCCTCACAACCCTGCCCAACTTATCCCGGGTACTGGACGACTTTGCCAAGGTCTCAGGCTTGAGGGTTAATTACTCCAAGTCTGTGGCGTTGAATATTTCTCTCCCCACCCACCAAGTCCTCTCACTCAAACAATCCTTTCCGTTCCAATGGAGTGACACTGCCATCCAATACTTGGGTATCTCCCTTACACCTAAAATAGAGATGTTGTATGCCCACAATTACCCCAAATTATACAGACAGCTGGAAACTGATCTCTCCTCATGGTCTAAACACGAACTATCCTGGCTTGGCCGGATTAACTCCATAAAAATGACCCTTCTCCCCAAAATCCTCTACTATTTTCGAGCCCTGCCAATACCAGTTCGGAAGGACCACCTTTGCTCTCTGCAAAGCAAAATACTGAAATATATCTGGGGTAATAAGGGATACCTTCTACCGCAAAACACGCTCTTCCTGCACAGACGCAGGGGGGGGTTGGGTCTGCCTAACCTCCACAAATACTACCTTGCAGCTCGCCTAGCCCAACTCTCCTCGATCTACTCCAAATATGAGAAACCGGATTGGCAGTTCATAGAACGCTGTTCGGTACCCTCCTTTACACTAGATTTTCTATTATGGTGCCCGCCCAAAGCCAGGCCGCCCATCATGTCCCCATCCCTATCTCACTCCTGCGCCCTATGGGACGGTCTTCGCAAAGAGCCTTCCCTAGTCTCCACTTTAAGACCCCTTGCTCACATGTTCCGTAATCATGACTTCCCCCCTGGTCTGAACATTGAGGCCTTCAGATGGTGGTTGGACAAGGGACTATACCGGATAGGTCACTTTTTCAATTCCAGGGGTCCGATTTCCCTAGCTTATTGTATCGAACACTTAGAGCTACCAGACACAGAGAGGTTCCGCTTCCAACAAATATCTCACTTCTTGAACTCACTTTGGAAAAACAAACCCCTTCCTCCTTCCTTTACTGAATATGAAGCCTGGTGTGGTAGGATCGGGGAGCAGAGGGGTGGTATTTCAGTGATCTACGCGGCTCTCACTTCCCCAACGGGCAAATCCCCCTATATGACGGCATGGGAATCTGATCTCCAGACCTCTGGCAGTCTCGAAACCTGGCAGCTGGCCCTAGCCAGATCCTTTCGTGGGATCCAGAACACCTCACTAATGGAGGCTAGCATCAAATTGATAACCAGGTGGTACCTCACTCCAGTCAGGCTAGCCAAAATATATCCCACGGCTAACCCCTTATGTTTCAGGGGGTGCCAACTTCGTGGCTCCATGATCCACATCTGGTGGGAATGCCCTAGACTTCGTTCGTTCTGGACTAAAATCTTCAACTTGATTTACTTAGTCACAGGCTGCCGGGTTCCGAGAACTCCAGAGGTTGCGTTACTCAATACCCCGGTTCCTTTGATGTCTGGTAACATTCAGAAACTAACTTATTTTATCCTATTAGGAGCCAAAATTGCGATTGCCTCCGCATGGAAGCAACCCAGACCCTCCTTCCTCGCAGTTAAGAGGAAGATATCGTGGATAATGTCCCAAGAAAAACTGTCAGGTATTCTGTCAGATACCACACCTAAATTCCGAAAGGTGTGGGACCCTTGGGCCCGTTACATGGGAATCTCTCTGCTGCCTGGGGTACCCCCAGGCTCTCCCCTAGTGACCAGACCTCACCCCTAAAGCGCCCTCTCTTACATTGAATGCGAAACATTCTCCCGCTATAACCTTCCACCCTTTCAGGACATAGCTTACCTCCCCTTACCCCTCTGTCCTCCTCTTCTCCTCCTCTTTTCTTTTCTCTGTCCTTCTAGTCGTTCTAAGTTTTTGGTTTGCTCAACAGAGCTGTAATTGACAGGTTCACCATACAGTCCAATTTAATGTTGCGGTACCCACTGCGGACGGTCCTCCAACTGCTTTATCCCTCTGAGAGGGGGGGGCCTGGGAGGATACTCCCCCATCCTGGCACAGCAAGTTCCCTATTAGGGGTGTCGGGATGGGGGCTCCTGGGAGCTACCCCTAATAGTTCTATTTGGTGGGCTCTCCCGGGGGGGTCACCCTCCGTTTACCTCTTTTTCATGTAGCCCCTCGATGAGGAAGGGCATGCCGACTGTACCCTTTTGATATTGTCTGTATTTCACTAATGTCTCCTGTTTTCATTACTTACATTGTGACAGCAGGCCCTCCCTGCCACAGTTTGTTTATGTACTGTTATACGTATGTAAGTGCCTTTACCATAAAATAAAATATTTTGAAAGTAAAAAATACGCCTGAAAGAAGCCGCAACTGCAATCCAAATGTAAAAGCCCGAGTGCTTTCACACCGAGATCCCTTTCATACTGGGGCGTTTTTCAGGCGCTTCAGCGTTAAAAAATACGCCTGAAAGAAGCTGCAACTGCAATCCCAATGTAAACGCCCGAGTGCTTTCACACCAGGGCGCTGCGCTGGCAGGGCGTCAAAAAAAGTCCTGCAAGCAGCTTCTTTGCAGCGCTTTTGGAGCAGTGAATAAAGCGCCCCTTCCCATTGAAGTCAATGGGAAGCGCCTGTAAAACGCCAGAAAAACGCCTGAAAAACGCTATTGGCAGCAGCGTTTTGTGGGCGCTTTTAACCCTTTATTTGGCCACTAGCAGGGGTTAAAAGCGCCCCAATAACGCTCGAAAAACGCTGGTAAAGCGCTGCTAGTTTAAGCGGCGCTTTACGAGCGTTTTTTTTCGGGTGCTGACATTGTGAAAGGGTTCTTAAAGCACTTGGGCTTTCACATTGGGACTGCAGATGAGGCTTCTTTCAAGCGCTTTACAGGAGCTTTTTTTAACGCTAAAGCGCCTGAAAAACGCCTGAAAAACGCCCCAGTGTGAAAGGGGTCTACCAGTGTTTAAAAAACTCCAAAATATACCAGAAAGATTATAAGTAAATTCTGTGAGGAACATCTAAATAACAAAAAAGTGATACTTTATGCGGCCTTAGCCTTAAAATCGCATGAGTATTAAATGTGATTTCTCCAGCAACTCATCAGCTAAATTAGTAAATAAATCTACTATAAAAGTGCAGAAAACTCTTAAAAGTGTAAAGTGCGTTAAATCCAAGTGAAAGATCAAAATAATAAAGTGCAAAATATATATCACAAAAATCAAGATAATAAAGTGCAAAACTTATATCACAACCAATACCCAATATATATATATGTAAAAATAAAAATAAAAATATATAAATAAAAATAAAAATATAAAGCCAAACTGAAAATAAATATAAAAATAAAAATAAAAATAAAAATAAAGAATAAAATAGAAAAAATATAAATAAAAATAAAAATAAAAATAAAAATAAAAGTGAAACTGGAAAAAAAAGAAAAAGAAAAAAAGAAAAAGAAAAAGAAAAAAAAACACAAAAATTAGATACTTTTTTTAATTATCTAATTTTTGTGTTTTTTTTTTTCTTTTTTTCTTTTTCTTTTTCTTTTTTTCTTTTTCTTTTTTTTTTCAGTTTCACTTTTATTTTTATTTGTATTTTTATTTATTTATTGTATATATATATTGTTATTTAGATGTTCCTCACAGAATTTACTTATAATCTTTCTGGTATATTTTGGAGTTTTTTAAACACTGGTAAAGAGTATATCAGTTAATATTATACTCACCATAGTCGTGTCTGAATCGCATTAGGTTAATCCATGCGATTGATATACGATTTTGGCAGAGGTTACTTGTGCTTTTGTTTTTTCTTACACTGAACTATAGTTAGTGGGTTCTAAAGGATTGTACTGTGTTTCTCATTTGATAAGGAGCGAATATCTTTATGTGGTAGTAATTGGACATATGAGACTACTAGCTGTGAGATAGGTTGGTGTTTTATTGGACTCGCTGGCATTTTGTGGATTTTTTCGTCTAAAATACATTTCTTTTTAAGTGTTTAGAATTATTATTATTATTATTTCTGATAAAAGGTAGCGCCAGATACCCCAGTTGCCAAGCCGTATTTAACGTTTCAAAGATGGCCGCACATTCGTCAGTAACAGTCATTCCTGTTAACATTCGCCGTGTGGAATGTCTGATCCTGGATTGTACTGTGTTTCTCATTTGATAAGGAGCGAATATCTTTATGTGGTAGTAATTGGACATATGAGACTACTAGCTGTGAGATAGGTTGGTGTTTTATTGGACTCGCTGGCATTTTGTGGATTTTTTCGTCTAAAATACATTTCTTTTTAAGTGTTTAGAATTATTATTATTATTATTTCTTCTGATAAAAGGTAGCGCCAGATACCCCAGTTGCCAAGCCGTATTTAACGTTTCAAAGATGGCCGCACATTCGTCAGTAACAGTCATTCCTGTTAACATTCGCCGTGTGGAATGTCTGATCCTGGATATTCGACGCATAGCCTGTCCTGAAATTGCACAAATAGACAAATCTTTCTGTGGAAACAGTGAATACAATCATTCACGATTATTGCATTTTTGAAAAGTTAGTGCACCCTGGATACCAAGACAGTTTCTGCTTTTGACCGACACAGAAGCCTGCACTGCATTGAAGGAGCTTTTTGACAGGGAAGGCTAGGATTTTCTGGATCGCATCATTACATGTGACGAAACATGGGCACATAATTTCAATATGGAATCAAAATGAGCAGTGGAAGCATGTGGACTCCACCACCAAAAATATTTTGAACAATTACGCCTGCAGGTAAAGTGTTTTCTGGAACAAAAGTGGCATTATTCATGTGGATTTTCTACCACGTGATGCCATTATCAACAGTAAATATTACTGTCGTGTTCTGAGTGATGTGAATATGTTTTTAGCAGAAGGTTTGATCTCTAAGTGCATCCTGTTTCTCCAGGAAAACGCATAAGCTCATACTGCTCACTACGTTCACATTACAGCAACTCAGCTGAGAGGTATTGCCACATCCCCCATACAGCCCGGACATTGCTGTGAGCGATTTCTGCCTGTTTGGACCCCTAAAAGTGTTCCTCGGAGGTCAGCATTTCAGTACTGATGACGAAGTGAAGCAGGATGTCCTAGGATGGTTGAGGCGTTCTAACAAATCTTGCTATGCCGAATCTTTCCAGGCATTAGTTAAATGCTGGTTTAAGTGTATAAATGTATCAGAGGAGTATGCTGACAAATAAATACAGTTTCCATTCTTTTCAATTAGTTCTTTTAATATATAAACTCAAAAGTCCTGGTTTGACATTAATGCCCCTTGTATAAATTGTAAATGAGTTTTCATAGGGCAGATGAAAACTGAAATTATGCTTGCAATGGCAATGTCTGCTTTTTAACCATTTTGCTTCCTGGCTAATTTTGTCATTTTTTCATTCATGTTAAAATAAGCACTTTTTTGCTTGAAAATGACTTAGAACCCCTAACCATTATATCTTTTCTGAAATCAGAGGCCCTGAAGAATAAAATGTTGCCTGTTGCAATTTTGTATGTCACAAAATATTTGCGCAGCCATTTATCATTTACGAATTTTCAGAAAACCACACACTTAAAGAGTAACTCCACTTTTCTTGAGAAAAAAAAAAACATTCCCTTCTGGGTGATCTATGTACATTGCAGGGATTTTAACAAGCTTTGTTGCAAACTCCTACCTTCTATTATTATGAAGAAATAGCTGTTTGTCTGTATCCATGTCCTGAGTGAGTCTGCATGGGAGGGTATTTATAATTATCAATCAGAAGGTTCAGAGGGTTAACTCAGAACCATCATTCACCACATCCCATACAGTGGTGTGAAAAAGTGTTTGCCCCCTTCCTCATTTCCTGTTCCTTTGCATGTTTGTCACACTTAAGTGTTTCGGAACATAAAACCAATTTAAACAATAGTCAAGGACAACACAAGTAAACACAAAATGCAATTTGTAAATGAAGGTGTTTATTATTAAAGGTGAAAAAAAATCCAAACCATCATGGCCCTTTGTGAAAAAGTGATTGCCCCCCTTGTTAAAACATACTATAACTGTGGTTGGCCACACCTGAGTTCAATTTCTCTAGCCACACCCAGGCCTGATTATTGCCACACCTGTTCACAATCAAGGCATCACTTAAATAGGAGCTGCTTGACACAGTAAGCTCCACCAGAAGATCCTTAAAAGCTACACATCATGCCGAGACCCAAAGAAATTCAGGAACAATTGAGAAAGAAAGTAATTGAGATCTATCAGTCTGGAAAGGGTTATAAAGCCATTTCCAAAGCTTTGGGAATCCAGCGAACCACAGTGAGAGCCATTATCCACAAATGGCGAAGACATGGAACAGTGGTGAACCTTCCCAGGAGTGGCCGGCCGCCCAAAATTACCCCAAGAGCGCAGCGACGACTCATCCAAGAGGTCACAAAAGACCCCACAACAACGTCCAAGGAACTGCAGGCCTCACTTGCCTCAGTTAAGGTCAGTGTTCATGCCTCCACCATCAGGAAAAGACTGGGCAAAAATGGCCTGCATGGCAGAGTTCCAAGGAGAAAACCACTGCTGAGCAAAAAGAACATCAAAGCTCGTCTCAATTTCTCCACAACACATCTTGATGATCCCCAAGACTTTTGGGACAACATTCTGTGGACCGATGAGACAAAAGTGGAACTCTTTGGAAGGTGTGTGTCCAAGTATATCTGGCGTAGAAGGAACACTGCATTTCATAAAAAGAACATTATACCAACAGTAAAATATGGTGGTGGTAGTGTGATGGTCTGGGGCTGTTTTGCTGCTTCAGGACCTGGAAGACTTGCCGTGATAAAAGGAACTATGAATTCTGCTGTCTACCAAGAGATCCTGAAGGAGAATGTCCGACCATCTGTTCGTGTACTCAAGCTGAAACGAACTTGGGTTCTGCAGCAGGACAATGATCCTAAACACACCAGCAAGTCCACCACCGAATGGCTGAAGAAAAACAAAATGAAGACTTTGGAGTGGCCTAGCCAAAGTCCTGACCTGAATCCTATTGAGATGTTGTGGTATGACCTTAAAAAGGCCGTTAATGCTCGAAAACCCTCTAATGTAACTGAATTAGGACAATTCTACAAAGATGAGTGGGCCAAAATTCCTCCAGGACGCTGTAAAAGCCTCATTGCACGTTATCGCAAACGCTTGGTTGCAGTTGTTGCTGCTAAGGGTGGCCCAACCAGTTATTAGGTTTAGGGGGCAATCACTTTTTCACACAGGGCCATGATGGTTTGGATTTTTTTTCACCTTTAATAATAAACACCTTCATTTACAAATTGCATTTTGTGTTTACTTGTGTTGTCCTTGACTATTGTTTAAATTGGTTTGATGTTCCGAAACACTTAAGTGTGACAAACATGCAAAGGAACAGGAAATGAGGAAGGGGGCAAACACTTTTTCACACCACTGTAAATATGAAAGGAACACCTCCATCCCAAAGAGGCAGTATTCAAAGCTGTAGGATTTGACTTAACCTGAACACAGGTTGATCATATTAAAAATATACAGGTAAGTAGTAAAAACATCAAGGTGCAAATCCATAATTTTGCACAAGCCTTAATTACCCCCCAAATTAATAGAGTTTAAAATAGTCTGTTTGACAGGCACAATTCGAATCTCCATCCCCTCCCAGCCCTCTTCTAAACATTTGTATAAGGTAAAGTGGGAATAATTCCTGGGTGAAGAGTTTCCCTTGCCTACTTGGCAAGCTGCAAACAATTCAATATATACCTTATATAAAGAAAAGTTGCTCCACCCTAAATATCCCTCTACTGATAATCATTGCTGGAGCCGAAAACATGAACTAGGAGCACTACACCACATTTATTGGTCATGCCCATTGTTTCTTCCTTATTGGCAGGCTGTCCACTTCCTCTTTGTATCCTAGATCCCCTTTACTCCTAAAACATTTCTTCTGGGGCTCCCTCCACAAACATTCTCTAAAACTTAAAAAAAAACTTCTTGCTCATGTGCTAACTGTTGCATGATGCTTGGTAGCATTTAAATGGAAAATCAGGGAACCTACCTCTTTGATTGAACTCCATATGGGGATCCGGGATGCAAAGAGGATGAAATACCTTACCTATACCTATACCTTAACTTTGGTATTCCCTGTAAAATCCTCCCTAACTGACAATTTTCCAATGGATTCTCGTCAGGGCTTGTCAACGGGAGAACTCTCAGACTGGACTGTGGACCAGGGTCAGTGGGCTTCCTACTCCCCCTCCCTCTTTTCCATCTTCCTCCTTCCCCTCCCTCATTTTATTTTTTATTTTTCTCAGCGTTCCTCCCTATGCTCTCCTCTATTTCTTCTATTTCTTTGTTCTTTATGCAGGGTTCGTTGGATTTTTGCCAAGCATTTATATGGGTATTTCACAATGAAACCCTTGAAAATGCCACGGATTTTTACTATTTTTGCTTCACTTAATGGAACCTGTTTATTTACTCTTGAACAATGTATATTATCTGTAAACACTATCTGAAGAGCAAGGGCAGGGCTTCCTCGCTCCATTCCCTGTTGTTATTTACCTCTCCCCTTGCTTTGGAGTTCTTTCCTAAGTTCCTTTTTGTGCTAGATACTTACATCCTTGGAACATCCATTTCGGTATTCTTAAGCCACCCTGTATTGTACTGTTTGCATAAAAAACTAAATAAAAAAATTGTCAGTTCTCAAGAAAAAATACGTAGGATGACATATCAAAAAGAACCGCACATATTACTAGCTCCACCTCCCCATTCTTAAGATACTTTTCTGTTTCAGAAAAGCCCATAGATACAACCACCCGAAATTAAATGAACATATGCATCAAAAATGATATAAATTACAATCTCTAAAGCTGTGAGAGAGTTCAAATATTTTGACATGTTTTACAGAGATGCTTCTTCAGGAAATGGGTGTTCTGAAGACTAGAAAATTAACCTCTACTATACTGGGAACATAATATATTTTGTGTGATTCTTTTGGCCTCATTTTTAATTGAAAAAAATCCTACAGACTTGGATAGTTGAGTCTTTGTCATCCCATTATGGAGAAGTGTTTTGCTTAACCCCCAGCGGCATGTTCTAAGGCTAGTGTTTGTCACTGCGAGGTCCAAGACTACAGGGGAATGATCTGACCAGATAATTAAATCTCATTGGAGTAGCAGGGCTGAGACAAAAAAATGGGCCTAGAATACTGAAGTAGTTTAGTAAAAGTTTGGTTAGAAAGGTTATTTGACCAGTGTTAGGGGCATATACATTTATCAAAGTCATAGATGTGCCTGCAAGCCTACAGTTGAGTAAAATATATCAGCCTTGGTGATCTAAGTTGGAGGAAAATACCTGTAATGGACAGGTGTGTTTAGTTAAGATAGCTACACATGCCTTCCCAGAAGGGTCTGAAGCAAAATGAGATAGACATATGAAGCAAAATGAACTATTGTGAAATACTTTATTGCGAATTTGAAGGGACTCTCTTTTGCGAAAATGTGTTTGTTGCACCATATCTATAATCAACTTGAGAGGTTATAAGTTCTCTCAATACTAACCACCTCTTCCTTATGGAATTTAAACCTTTAACATTATATGATATGATCCTCAATGACCTTAACCACTTCCATTTTGGGCCAAAATTACACTCCTCTCCTACATGTAAAAAACATAATTTTCTGCTGGAAAACTAGTTAGAGCCCCAAAACATTATATAATATATATTTTTAAGCAGAGACCCTAGGGAATAAAATGGTGGGTGTTGTATATTTTTATGTTACGCCATATTTGCGCAGCAGTTTTTCAAATGCAATTTTTTGGCGAAAAATACACTTTAATGGATTTTAATGCACAAAAACAAAATAAAATACCCAATTGTTTTGTAAAATATAAAACTGCACCAAACTACAGTACCCAAAGATCTCCACATCAGATTATTTAAAAGCCTTTATAGGTCACCAGTTTAGAGTCATAGAGAATCTGGTGCTAAAATGATTTCCCTCGCTCTGGATAAGGATAAGGATTTAAAGTCATATAGGGCATATTGTGAAAAGAGATGGTATTACATGTCCGATCGCCCATCATGTTCAGGTATGAAGTCAAGGTGGAGAACTGCATTGAGAAGATATTTCTTTGACTTGGATTTAGCTGGTGTCCACATCTTGCTGCAGATTTTCACAGGCTGTGATCTTGTAATGGGAGCTGTAAGTTCTTCTTCAGGCAAGGCCCACATTTTTGAGGAAGACCTCACCTTCTTGAAGATCATGTATACTGTGTTGAATCCCTTCCACTATGATCCTGAAAGGAAATCCCCAGTAATATTTTATGTGGTGCTTTTGCAGATGTAATTATATAGGTCTCAGACAGAGATGCTTGGTAAGAGTAGTAGATGGCAAGTCTCTGAAGATTTTCACTTTCTCCCATGTATAGTCAATCACTGACTTGCTATGAGTGGATGTCAGTAGAGCATCTTAACTATTATATTATATGATAATATTTCTAGGACATGCTCCTGCTGACAGTTGTGGACCCACCGCGTGCATGGGCCATATGCCAATCAACATTGGGTAAGTTATGGGCTAAGATAGTGAATAGTCCCAACAATTAAATTTGAAGCTCTGCATCACCTACCATTTCGTGGACCGCTCCATTTCAGAGATTCTGAAGTTTTATCTATTCTCCAAGTCTTCTTGATGCAATTGAATATGAGAGAAGTTATGTTTTAGCATGAGGTTGCCTTCTTCCAAGACATTGGCATATTGTATATTGTATATATAAAATTTTAAAAATATGTATAAAAGAGTACTACCCAATAATGATACTAGCACATCAATCACAGTGCAAAATAGCAATGCATAATCAAATTAATAAATTACTAAAGTCCCTGAGTTCATAAATCCTTCGAAAGTTCATAAACTTTCAAATCATGATCTTCCAGTGCAGCTTCAAATTTTCAATTGTGCAGTATAAAATGGCAAGTACTGAAAATGAAAAAAAACACAGAGTGAGGGCGCATGAGGGGAGCACAGCTCACACAGTGGGTTTTTTTCAGCACTTGGCACTTGTGGCCAGCTGCACAATTGAACATTTGAAGCTGCACTGGAAGATCATGATATGAAAGTTTATAAACTTTTAAAGGATTCATGAACTCATGGACTTTATTATTTATTAATGTGATTATGGATTGTTATTTTACACTGTAATCGATGTGTTAATAGCAATATCTAGTAGCACACACATATATATATATATATATATATATATATATATATATATATATTCACATTTAAAGGCACATGCACTTTGAGAGCAGCAACCTATTCACAAAATTTTCACCAATTTTCATTAATTTATAATATTTTTCAGAAATGTATTGTATCCATTAACGCACGAGTGTAAATACATTTTGGTTTCAAAATGATCTGTACATTCCCCAGTTAGGGCAGTTTCACCCAGCAATTCTTCAGCAATTTTCCCAACCTGGATATTGTACGGATAATGTTCTTCAGCAGGACATGAAGCTTTGAATCCAAAATGTCAGCTGTCAGATATGGCACTGAGGGGGATGAGTTTGCAGGAGAGATTATGGTTACCTCCTCTGTGGGATCCAGAAGAGAGTTGTGTGAAGTGAAAATGTCTTGGGCGATGTTGCTAGGGCAATCATTTCATCAATAAAACAGAGACTTTCTCATAGCAACCAGTATTGCTTGGAGACAACACAAGCCTGCTTGAAAAAGTTTCCATATTCTGCCAAATTGTATCATGGGTAACTGGGTAAAAGAGTAAATGAGCACTCAGCTACACTACTAGTAAACAAAGCTTCCCTTGCATTTCTCTCACTGACCTCTTTGCAGTCTTGGAAGCCAAGGAAGCTTCCCCAAGGTCTCTTGGCCAGGTTTTCAGTAACAGTTGGAATGCCCCTACCTTCTTACTTACGAAAGGTGATTTCAGGTACAGAGTGCCATGGATCACAAGGTAGAAATGGAGGGGATCCAATAATTCAATTAAAAGTGGTGGGTGGCATCAAAGTGTGGGTGGTGTGGAAGTATTTGGGTCAGCATACACCATCTTGAATATAAGGGAGAGTGCCAAAAGGTAACATAAGTCGGGGTGTAATTTTATTTGTCACTAAATTGTATGAATGGAGTAAAATCCCATTCAAAATGGATTTGTCCATAAAAATAAGTCAGAAGCTGATGGTGCACTGGGTATTCATATCCTACATCCTTATGTGTTCTGTCACCTTCATTATGGCTGTGACAAACTTACAGCATACCAGCTCTTTAGTCAAGCTTCTGATGTCATTTTTGAAAGTACATTTTCAAAGATTCCAATGAAGAATCCACTAAAAGCCAAAGGACTCACCTCCTAGTGGATTCTCCTTAAGATTTTAGGAACAACTCACCAGGAAAGCTTATCAAAATTCACCAACTAAGATTGTCAAAACTGAGGTGGGTGAGATGAGGATCCAAACAGCTGCAAAGGCCTGGCCAGGTAATGAGCCCTGCCCTACTTTTCTTGAAATAGAAAAATCTGTCTAGTTTATGCTTTTCTTTAAAACAAACCTTGACATGTTTTTGAAGGCAGCAGCACTACAATAAGATACTGTACTGTAGATACTTCACTACAATAAGATAGTGTATTTTGCCTGTGCTTTTTCAACAAGAGAAAAAGAAGGTACACTGTAATGCAACAAAATGGTTACAGACAAAACACTTGTCCACAGAGCTAAAAAAAAATGTCCAATAAAAATGAAAGTAATGCAGCTGGCAATATTTCTCTGAGAGACAATCCAAATTATTTTGATAATGAGATGACCTTAACCAGGCAAATTGCAGTAAATGGATAATGCACGTTTAGATACCATGCTTTTGACATTTTATTGATATCTATTAGTATGCTACTTGGTCTTGGATTCTGCTGTTTTGTTGTTTCTTTTGGGAAATCAGGCCATTGACTTCTGACATTACACTACGTGCCTTTGTATTGGTATTTCCACTTATACTTTATAATCTTGACAAGTTTGCTTTTCTCACAATTTACTAAGTTGTTATGTGCTCAGCTGATTCACTAAATGAGCTGTATCAGTACAACATGTCCTCGGGTTTGTTAAAGAATTTGTTGAAACAATAAGTCTCTGGAAAGCCAGTTTTCAAACGGCTGGTAAACCTCGGACTCCTGGTTGTGTAAGGAGAGGTCATGCTAGACAAGGCTTTAGCAAACTGTGCTCGCTACAAGATGTAAACAATTTGTTTTTCTATATTTATCTGTGGGGTTAGATGCAAAAGATGGTTATGTTTGCGTTATATTTTCATTGTAAATGCTTAAAAGTAACACAGTTTCTACCCTTTGGTAGTTTGATAAAAGTTTGAGTAATATTCCAACCAGAACTATCCCTATTTCCTTTATTTCTGTCAATTTATTAAAGTGTATCTAAACCTAATCACTTAAACCTATGTTTATGTTAATGCATAGAATCCTCTGTAAGAAAATGCAAGTGTATTGTGACAGAAGCAAGATGCACTTAATACATGTATGTTTTATGTGCTGGACTACAAGGTGACCAGGATTAAATGACTCAAAGGCTGCTCCTCATCAATGTTGGGTACTGCACAAGGTCCCCAAGCCTATAGGGTGTACAAAAGACAAGAGCGCTACAAGCGTATCAGGCAGACATTTCCTTATTGAGCTAGCTCTCCAGACTAGATTCTTGGTGAAAACCCTTTGTTCTTTGCAAGCAGCACCCCCCCCCCCCCCAATCTTTGGCCAAGCACACCAACTGCTCTAGACCCTAGACTATTTATGTATTCTGCAGCCAGCTACTGGGGAAACATCCCCAGGGATTGGATGAGACTACATTAATACTCAGGCTTCTCATTTGACCTGCTCCATTCCTATGTTCTGCAACTTTTCAAACGGCAGAGCGGGCCAAACCTGTAGCCTGTGGGAGCTTGATCAGTCAAAAACAATCAGTCCCTGCTCCACTGAATACAGAAGAGCCAAAAAAGAGCTAAATTTACCTATCAGCTTTGCACCTGACTAGATAATATATAATAATAAGGCTATGATGTTAGTTATAGGTGACACAACTTCCAACTTTAAGGGGGTACCTTTGAATAATGCATCCTCTAGAACAGTGATATGATACCTCCAGCTGTTGCAGAACTACAAATCCCATGAGGCATAGCGAGACTCTGACAGCCACAAGCATGACATCCAGAGGCATGATGGGACTTGTCGTTTTGCAACAGTTGGAGATCCGCTAATTGCATATTCCTGCACTAGAACGTTACGAAAGGGGATCTTACTTCAATACAGGGCACTTTCACAATTTGAATGACAATTGCGCATTCAGGCAACACTGTACCCATATGAAATTTTGATAAATTTTTCACAAAAATAGAGCTTTATTTTGGTGGTATTTGATCACCGCTTTTTTTCCTGATAACATTTTTGAAAATAAATAATCATTCTTCATGAATTTAAATTTAGGCCAAAATGTATATTGCTACATTTCTTTGGTTAAAATTACCCAAATTACACAAACTTTGGTATATACAGTATATATGAAAATCCATCAGTTCTGATGTTCTGATGGCCTATCTCATTTCTTGAGGATTAAAATGGCAGGACAGTACAAATATCCCCCAAATTGCACATTTTTGGAAAGTAGACAGTCCAAGGTATTTAGTAAGAGGCACTGCGACTTCTTTGGAGTTGTGGCAGGATTGTGCAAATGGATGAATGTTTAGCTGTTTACATCTGTGTCTCCTTTTATGATGGATGGGCTAGTACTAGGGTTGCAGTGATACCACTCTTTTAAGAACGAGTAAAAGTACTGATACTTTTTCAAATACTCACTGATACCGATACTTTTTTAATCACTTAAGGACTAGAAAAATGTCCCCCTTATTGACCAGGTAATTGTTTGTGATATGGCACTGCGTCGCTTTAACGGACAATTGCGCAGTCGTGTGATGCTGTACCCAAAAAAATGTACTTCCTTTTTTCCTTAGCTTTCTTTTGGTGATATTTGATCACCTCTGAGGTTTTTATTTTTTGCGCTTTAAACAAAAAAAGAGCGATTATTTAAAAAGAAAAATATTATTTTATACTTTTTGCTATAATAAATATCCCCTCCCAAAAAAAAAAAAAAACTTTCTTCATCAGTTTAGGCCAATATATATTCTTCTATATATTTTTGGTAAAAAAAAATCACAATAAGCGTATATTGATTGATTTACACAAAAGTTATAGCGTCTACAAAATAGAGAATAGATTTATGTCATTTTCATTGCATTTTTATTATTACTATTTTCTTACTGGTAATGGCCGCAATCTGCGATTTTTAGTGGGACTGTGACATTGCGGCAGACAGACCGGACACTTTTGACACATTTTTGGGTCCATTGACAGTTACAGCGATCAGTGCTATAAAAATGCACTGATTACTGTGTAAATATCACTGGTAGGAAAGGTTAACACTAGGGGGCGACCAAGAGGTTAAATGGGTTCCCTCATGTGTGTTTCTAACTGTATGGGGATGTGACTCACTAAGGGAAGAGACATATCGCTGTTCCTGATTAGTAGGAACAGACGATATGTTCCTGCTCTCCTGACAGAATGGGGATGTGTGTGTTTACAGGACACCCACCGTGCATCAAGAATGTGCGCGTGCCTGCTAGAACTGTTTAAAGGGCCGATGTACAGCTACTGTGATTCGCAGGATTGTGCTGACCTGCCACAGCTTAATGATAGGGCCTGGTCGGCACGTGGTTAATGTCATGTGACAGTGACACTAATATGCAGCACTGATAGGCTCTGATACGTGGCACTGATGGGCACTGATGAGGAGGTACTAATATGCAGCACTGATGGGCCCTTAACTGATAGGGGCCACTGATATGCAATGATAGGTGGCACTGATGGGCGGAACTGATGGGCAGGCACTGATGGGCACTTAAAGACAGCACTAATTAGCAATTGACAATAATAATGAATGATGAGAGTATGACAATACTTTTTTAAATGATTCAAAGGATTCAAAGGATTTTGCTAGCAAAACAAATGCTGCGATGCCCATCTTGGTACACTCTGCACTTGCAAGAAGGCAGCAGTGGACATATTGTTATACCTAGCCCATATCAGTGGAGGCCCATCCATAGGGGGCGCCTGGGCGCCGCCCCCTCCCATGTAGTAAAATAAAATACAAAAAAAAAGTAAAAAAAAATTAAATACATTTTTTTTAAACGTCCCTTTTTTAAATTTCCCTCCCTATGTGCACTGGCGCCGGGCGCCGGGCGCAGTGCAATATAGGAAGCGCCACGTCTATGCAATCACAAGATTGCAGATGAGGTGCTTCATTTGCCCAAAAAAAGAGCCACAGCTTCCGGCGCGATCGACTGGCCGAGCAAGTGCATAGACTTGCACTTGAGTGAGTGGTGGGCGGTGCTTCCGACGTCACTCAAGGAAGTAACGTTGGCACGGCACTTCTCTCTTCTGCCCACTTGAGATGATCAGGTAAGGGGCTGCCAAATGGCACCTTACATAATCTTCATCATTCATTCCTCCCAGCCACCGGTACCCCTTTCACATCGATGTAACTTATGGTGGTCACACTTGGAAGCATACCCCAACCCCCCCACCCCCTGCTAGAGAAGATTTAAAGAAAAAGTGTTATCAGTGACCGGCAGCATACCCCCCCCAAAGAAGCTTTAAAAAAAAAGGGTTATTAATAATAACACCTTTTTTTTAATCTTGTCTGGGGGGGGAGAGAGGGTATGCTGCTGACCACCGATAATTTTTTAAATCGTGTTTAGCGGGGGCGGGGTGGGGGGTTAATGCTGCCGACCATCGATATTAACCCTTTTTTGAAATCTTGTTTGGGGGGGCAGGTATGGGGGTTAATGCTGCCGACCACCGATAATAACCCTTTTTTTAAAATCTTGTTGGGGGGGTATGCTGCCGACCACCAATAATATCTTTTTATCTGTGTTTGGCAGCATACCCCCCAAACAAGATTAAAAAAAAAGGGTTATTATCGGTGGTCAGCAGCATTAACCCCCATACCTGCCCCCCAAACAAGATTTACAGGTTGTAGATATGTGCGATTTGCATGTTGTAGATATGTGCAATTTACAGGTTGTAGATATGTGCGATTTATAGGTTGTAGATATGTGCAATTTACAGGTTGTAGATCTGTGCGATTTGCATGTTGTAGATGTGTGCGATTTACAGGTTGTAGATATGTGCGAGTTGCATGTTGTAGATATGTGTGATTTGCATGTTGTAGATATGTGTGATTTACAGGTTGTAGATATGTGCGATTTGCATGTTGTAGATATGTGTGATTTACAGGTTGTAGATATGTGCGATTTACAGGTTGTAGATATGTGCGATTTGCATGTTGTAGATATGTGCGATTTACAGGTTGTAGATATATGCGATTTGCATGTTGTAGATATGTGCAATTTACAGGTTGTAGATATGTGCGATTTACAGGTTGTAGATATGTGCGATTTGCATGTTGTAGATATGTGCAATTTACAGGTTGTAGATATGTGCGATTTGCATGTTGTAGATATGTGCGATTTACAGATTGTAGATATATGCGATTTGCATGTTGTAGATATGTGCAATTTACAGGTTGTAGATATGTGCGATTTATAGGTTGTAGATATGTGCAATTTACAGGTTGTAGATATGTGCGATTTGCATGTTGTAGATATGTGCGATTTACAGGTTATAGATATGTGCGAATTGCATGTTGTAGATATGTGTGATTTGCATGTTGTAGATATGTGCGATTTACAGGTTGTAGATATGTGCGATTTGCATGTTGTAGATATGTGTGATTTACAGGTTGTAGATATGTGAGATTTACAGGTTGTAGATATGTGCGATTTGCATGTTGTAGATATGTGCGATTTACAGGTTGTAGATATGTGCAATTTGCATGTTTTAGATATGTGCCATTTACAGGTTGTAGATATGTGCGATTTGCATGTTGTAGATATGTGCAATTTACAGGTTGTAGATATGTGCGATTTATAGGTTGTAGATATGTGCAATTTGCAGGTTGTAGATATGTGCGATTTGCATGTTGTAGATATGTGCCATTTACAGGTTGTAGATATGTGCGATTTGCATGTTGTAGATATGTGCAATTTACAGGTTGTAGATATGTGCGATTTGCATGTTGTAGATATGTGCAATTTACAGGTTGTAGATATGTGCAATTTACAGAATGTGATTTACAGAATGCAGATATATGCTATTTACAGGTTGTAGATATATATAATTTGCAGGCTGTAGATATGTGCGATTTACAGAATGCGATTTACAGAATGCAGACATGTCCTATTTACAGGTTGTAGATATGTGCAATTTACAGGTTGTAGATATGTGCAATTTACAGAATGCAGATGTGTGATTTACAGAATGCAGATATGTGCAATTTACAGAATGCGATTTACAGAATGCGATTTACAGAATACAGATATGTGCTATTTACAGGTTGTAGATATGTGCAATTTACAGGTTGTAGATATGTGCAATTTACAGAATGCAGATGTGTGATTTACAGAATGCAGATATGTGCGATTTACAGAATGCGATTTACAGAATGTAGATATGTGCGATTTACATGTTGCAGAATGCAGATATGGGCAATTTACGGGTTGCAGAATGCAGATATGTGCGATTTACAGAATGCAGATATGTGCGATTTACAGAATGCAGATATGTGCAATTTAAAGGTTGCAGAATGCAGTTATGTGCAATTTACAGAATGCAAACATGTGTGATTTACAGGTTGCAGAAATGAGATATGTGCAATTTACAGGTTGCAGAATGCAGTTATGTGCGATTTACAGAATGCAGATATGTGTGATTTACAGGTTGCAGAAAAGGTGCCTCATGTGGTTATACACAAGATAGCCATGATTCATCTGCTTTAGTAGAGCCCTGGGTATAATGTGAAGCCTGGTATATGATGTTGATTCGATAAGGGGCGTGGTTTGTGAGAAGTGGGGGGGTCAAAGCTGAGGGGGCGTGGTCTTGCACCCCCCCATCCTAAAACTTCACCAGCCGCCACTGGCCCATATAGTTAGTGAACTATATGGGCTGGGTTTAACAAGACTTACCTGCCACTGCTGCCAGCTTGGTGAGGACTCCCTCTGCTCACTGACTTCCGGGAGTGACGTCTATTCCCAGGTATCAGATTAGACATTGGGAGCATTTCCATGAGTACATGTACCGGCACCAATACCAATACTAGTATCAGTATTGGTGCAACCCTATCTAGTACTGAGGAACATAGAAGCAAAACATCAACTGGTGCTCCTGGAAGTACACATAAATAGCGTCTGCTTGATAAGAGTGTGCAAAGATCTGATGGCATAGTGGATAACATAGCCCACGTCCTGTGACACGAGTCCCTCGGCTGTTTGGCCACAGCGGCTGGTCTCCCATTGTGCATCTCTTTTTCATCTGGGTCGCCCAGCACAATTCATCTACCAATAGCCTGTGTCTGGCCAACCTCTGTCATACTAACAAAATAAAAGGTCTGCAGTCACCAGTGATGCACTTCCATCCCTATATACATATAAAAAAAAGGAGAGTCGCCCTGGGACTTTAAACGAGGTGGTCACAGTTAGCCACTGAGTAACAAGAGTAATAGTAGTATAAATGTTTATTAAAATTAATGTACATACATGGATAATATAGCATATTAGCTCAGCCAATGGATTTGCACATAATGAAGAGAATAAATAAAGTTTGATACAAACATTATACAATGCAGTATATACAAATGCGCTAATCAGAAAACCGACACGCGTTTCGCAAAATCATTGCTCGCTCATCAGGGGTAAATGCGGATGAGATGTATCTAACTAGGAAAAAAGATGTGTCACAGTGGTAAATGTAAGAACAATGGCAGAATGGTCCAGAGCAAAACAGCCCAATATTTACCAATGAACGAAACCAGAGTTTGGATGGCAGCAGCCAGAGTATGGCAGCCAGAGTATGGCAGCAGCCAGAGTATGGCTGAGGGGGCGTTTCAAGTGCACTTGCAGTAAAAAGTGGAGTTGCCTTTAGTAAATAACCCCCTATGTGTCTTACACCAGGGAGGTAGCACACACATTCACTGGATACACACACGTAAGTTATGCACACATCTTCTTCTTTGAGCCTTTTTTCACATGCACACTTACCCATTTATACATTATATATATATATATATATATATATATATATATATACAAACCTTAATTTGATATAATTTTTTTTTCTTCATCTCAATCATTCATCAAGTTTTTTTTTAATTTTTTCACTTTTTTTACACATTTGTACATATCTTATAAAAGAAAATTCAGAACACCACGTTTGAAATAATCTCCACACATGTGGAATTTGTTATGGCAATCAGGCATGCTATGTGGGTGTTTTCTCAGCCAGGGTGGGGTTCCTTGCCTCAGCTCCGGAACAGGCAATCAGTTTGGGATTTCATCTTCCTCAATGCTAGCAAAGCACAGTGTTTTAGCCGACTTGTGAGTATAGACCCCCTTTTCTCCCTGAGGTATTTTTCTCCACTTAGGGGTAGAATATATTAACAAATATTCTATCCATTTGTATTTACAGTTTATTTCTGTGCCTAACTCCTGATGAATGGCATAAGCCATGAAACAAGTTGAGTTTCCATGGCCTGCTCAGTAAAGTATGGCCTATTACCTTCTTAATGGCCTGTATGTACCTCTATATATTCAGAGTTTATCGAGCACTATGCAATCATCAATGTGTATGTGTATCTTCCCTTGTTTTTATAGCAGCTCTGTTGCATATGGTGTACTAATGTTATGACCACAATATGTATTTTATTATTGAATTGATCAAGGTATTTGTATTTGTATTTGATTAATAAAACATTCATATATACATGATCTATGCAACATCTGTAACAGTGATGCTCCTCATTCAAAGTTCCACTAATTTCCTTTTCTGTTCTATATACTGCATGTAGGTTAACTGGGACTGTATTCAAAAGGGCCTGAACGTTAGCCAGCAGGAAAACATCCCAAAGAACTTCCCCTCCTGTAATAATTATTCTTCAAACCCCTGTGTTCCCCTGCCCTGTCCGCTACCATCCTCCTTTTCTTTTGGACAGTGCATACCTAGTCAGTCTAGGACTAGCATTGCCACCATAAATGAGTTCTGGCAGTATAGTCCCAACATCCAGTAGATTCAACTTTACTATTGTTCACTGCTGCACTTGAGGTGGCCTTGATACTGGTTTGGTGACTGTTTTATTTAATATAGCACTACTATAGGATACTAAGTATTACTTCAGTGAATTCCAGTCACATTGTATGTGTGTACACTCAATCTGAAGTGTCAGAGGCCTGAGGTTCTTGAGAAGGTAAATTCAAAGAACAGAGGACCCATCCTATCCAGCTGCTCCTATGGAGGTAGCACTACAATTGGTAAACGTTCATCCCACAGTTGTGGTGTCCTGTGCTTCTATAGCTGAGGGGGCTACTCAGTAGCAATGGGGAAGGAAGGGCAGGAAAAGTGTGGCATAGAGGCAACCCGTGATCGGGGATGTGGGCACATTGCTGGAGATAGCAGAAAGAAAGAGTGCAGACTTTGCTTCCTAACACACACACAGGCATTTCCTGCATATGAAACATCTTACCACCATGGCTATTAAAAAATAATTCTGAAAGAGCTGCACTAGAGCTGCCAGTTCAGATATTTTTAAATGAAACTTAGATTAATTAACCTCCCTGGCCATATGATTATTTCAGATTTTAGGTGCTAAAAGCAGTACCATTATTTTGCATGGAAATTTGGCGTTTTATATTATAGTCCTGTAATTCTTAGGAATAACTCATTTAAGTCTAGTAGACATCCCGGGTATGATAAAGTTTGAAAAGTGAAATCATAAATTATAATATAATAAATAATTATAAATAATTATACCAAATAATAATATAATAATAATAAAAACTATTCAATAATGTAATCAAATCAAAAACACTGAAATTTGCTCAGTTGCAGAAATGTCACTGTCATTACTTTTCATTATTTGATGACGGATTTCCCCACAAATTGCTATCGCTCAATTCTGCGAGTGATTCTAAATTATTATCGCTGTTTTCTAGCTGGTCTAAAACCATTTTTGATATAAAGGGACAGTTTTGGTTGCTATGGACAATCTCCAGTTTCCAGGCATAAAGAACAGTTTTTATAATATAAAACTGCACGCAGGAGACTGGAAAAACCACTTGGGACAAATGGGGATGTGAAATAATTACATACAGCAATGTAATCTGTAAGATTACATTATACTGTATGTAATGTGTGTGTTTCACTTTTTGAATTTGGCGCCGTTCTCCGCCCCGTGCATCGCAATGCTCGCAGGGAACGGAGCCCGGAGATGTGATGAATCGGTGGAGGATGAGCCACTCACAGTGCGGGGTGACATCGCTGAATCCAGGGGACAAGGTAAGTAAACTCATCCTGGATCCAGTGGTGCGATCCAGAGTCTGGCTTGAGGTTACCGCTTTTGGTTCTGAATTTTCACCCCGAGCCAGACTCGGGAGTACCACCGGGGCGTTAATCTAAAAATATTTTTATAACTGTTTTTCTCTTTTAAATTTTCTGATGAACACCAATCCTGGGGTTATATTGCTCCTGACATACTCCTGACCAAAGTATGGTTCCCACATTTAGTAGTAGTACAAGGACTGTGGCAACCATGTTCATTGTGTGCTGTGCATAAACTCATTTTAACCACACCCCTGTACCCCTCAATCAGTGCTATATAGCCACATCCAACTTTTGCTTCAGCATGCTGCACATGTTATCACTTCTCCAAGCTGACCTTTATAAAAGTCTAAAGTTGAAAAGTATGATTTTACTGCACCGGTGCATTTCCTGGGGGTCTTTTGACACACTGATACCAATTCAGGGGGTATTTTTCTTCACTGACATAACCCAGGTTTTTTTTTTTCACTGCACTAATAACAATCCTGGTGAATTATTATTTACTTCTGTGATTGAGAGTGTGAAGTAAACATCTTGTTTTATATATATGGCACCCTCAATTTCTTATGAATATTTTCCATCACTCTAGGCTCAAAAGATTTCCTACCTTTGCTTTAAACGTAATTTAGCTACTTATACTATACAGTATACATTGTTTAGATTGCATGTTGAGAAATTACAAATAAATAATTGTGTCTCAAAAGAGCACTGAGCATGCACTGCAAATCTTAAGCCCCATACATACTATCAGATTTTCTGCTGATTTTTTCCTTCAGATTTACCAAAACCATATAATATGAGGTCAAACCTTAGGAGTTTCAATTTGTATGCAATCAGGCAGGCCCTTGCACTACATGGTTTTGGTAAATCTGAAGACAAAAATCAGCAGAAAATCTGATAGTGTGTATAGGGCTTTAGCATTGTTTTTTACATACATTACTTTAAAATAGCTCCCTAAATATTGCATGATATACCTTATCAAGAAGAAAGCGTATTGAGAACAAACAGTATGGAAGTTTATGGGCTCTCTTGTCAGCTAGACTTGATTACGAAGATTACACTATATATAGGGCTAGATTGATAGATAAGCTTCAACATCGTATCCAAACAATAAAAAAAACTGTTTAAAAAACTTTTTAAAGGTGCTTAAAGATATGCATCCATTTTATGTAACCGAATATGAATATAAACAGCGAACAATTTGGGGTGTTTGCGGCAAATTTGAAAAGCCGCGGAACACCCTTTACAAGTCTATGGGAGAAATCTAAAGTGCTAATTTTAAAGGCTTATATGCAAGTTATTGTCATAAAAAGTGTTTGGGGACCTGGGTCCTGCCCCAACGGATGTTTTTTTGGGAGCAGTGATTTTAATAATGCTTAAAGTGAAACAATAAAAGTGTAATATTCCTTTAAATTCCACATCTGGGGGGTGTGTATAGTATGTCTGTGAAGGGGCGCATGTTTCTCATACTTAGAACTGTCCCTGCACAAAGTGTAATTTCTGCAGGGAAAAAAGTCATTTAAAATCACTTGTGGCTATAATGAATTGTCGGCTCCCCGTAATACAGAAAAAAAAAAGCGTGGGGTTCCCCCAAATTCAATTACCAGGCCCTTCAGGTCTGGTATGGATATTAAGGGGAACCCTGCATCAAATTAAAAAAAAAAATTACGTGGGGTTCCCCCCAAATATCCATACCAGACCCTTTATCCGAGCACGCAACCTGGCAGGCTGCAGGAAAAGAGGGGGGACGAGAGAGCGCCCCCCTCCATTAGGAGGATGCTTTGGGGTCCCCCCAAAGCACCTTGTCCCCATGTTGATGAGGACAAGGGCCTCATCCCCACAATCCTGGCCGGTGGTTGTGGGGGTCTGCGGGCAGGGGGGACCTCCAGATCCCGTCCCCCCTGTTATAAATGTACCCCTACCATTTCACAAAGAAAGTGTAAAAAATTGTTAAAAAAGACACACACACCATTGCAAAAGTCCTTTATTAAAATAAAAATAAAAATAAAATATAAATATAAAAAGATTTCAGCGGTGGTAATCCACTCTTGCTATCCAGCGACAGATGATATCTCTCCGGGGTCCAGCGATGGGTGATCTGATCCAGCGATGGATGACATCCCATCCATCCTCTGTCTCCACCAGAGACACTGCGGGGATCCCGGCAGCCTAAAACTTCTTATCTGAGGAGGGTGGGGTCACCCATAACCTGACCCCTCCCCCTCTGACGCAAGGGGAAAGCCAAGCTTCCCCAGTGAGGTACGAGTGACCCCATCCCCCTCTGATGTAGCGGAAACCGATCGTCCATCACTGGATAGCAAGAGTGGATTACCACCACTGGAATCTTTTTCTTATTTTTTTTATTTTTAATAAAGGACTTTTGCAACGGTGTGTGTGTCTTTTTTAACAATTTTTTACACTTTCTTTGTGAAATGGTAAGGGTACTTTTGTACCCCCTTACCATTTCAAACGGGGTGGGATCTGGGGGTCCCCTTGTTAAAGGGGGCTTCCAGATTCTGATAAGCCCCCCACCTGCAGACCCCCACAACCACCGACCAGGGTTGTGGGGATGAGGCCCTTGTCCTCATCAACATGGGGACAAGGTGCTTTGGGGGACCCCAAAGCATCCTCCCAATGTTGAGGGCATGTGGCCTGGTACGGTTCAGGAGGGGGGTGCTCTCTCATCCCCCCCTCTTTTCCTGCAGCCTGCCAGGTTGCTCGGATAAAGGGTCTGGTATGGATTTTTAGGAGGAACTCCACGCCATTAAAAAAAAAAATTGTCATGAAGTTCCCCTTAAAATCCATACCAGACCTGAAGGGCCTGGTAATTGAATTTGGGGGAACCCCACGCTTTTGTTTTTTTTATCAATGACTTTTAATGACTATTCTCTGTATTACGGGGAGCCGACAATTCATTATAGCCACGAGTTATTTTAAATTACTTTTTTTCCTGCAGAAATTACACTTTGTGCAGGGACACTTCTAAGCACAGGAAACATGCGCTCCTTCACAGGCATACTATACACACCCCCCAGGTATGAAATTTAAAGGAATATTACACTTTTAATGTTTCACTTTAAGCATTATTAAAATCACTGCTCCCGAAAAAACTGCCATTTTTAAAACTTTTTTTGCATTGATACATGTCCCCTGGGACAGGACCCAGGTCCCCAAACACTTTTTATGACAATAACTTGCATATTAGCCTTTAAAATTAGCACTTTTGATTTTGAACGTTCAAGTCCCATAGACTTTAATAGGGTTCTAAAGTTCACACGAAGTTTAGGTCTGTTCACAGGTTCTGGTGTGAACCAAACCGGGGGGTGTTCAGCTCATCCTTAATAACCACAAATGATTAAATCTTGACCCTCGAACTGGTTAGATAATTTTTCATGGTTGAAAATAGGTACGGGGATACATCTGATATTCCCTTGAAGGATGCTCAAATAATTCAATCTCTCTGATTGTCATGCTTCACTGACACACCTGGGGAGATAATTACTCTCTCTGTCGGTGGAGTATGGTGGTCAGGATTGGGTTATCTTAGCAACTTTTTGAAAGAGTAATCAGATACATTGCCTGACTAAGATGTTGCCTCCCTGACAACAACCTTCTTGTCCCATTACAGTCTGCCTTTCTCTAACAGTGCTCTAAATATTAACGATGTACAAACTGCTGAAACCAATGGTCACTTATCCATACTCATTCTATTAGACCTTTATGCTGTCCTAGATATAGTTGAACACCCAATTCTCAAAAATTCCTTGGCTTCTAAGTCTCTGCTCATTTTACTGCAAGGTCTGCTTTACGTCCCTAAGACTTTCTATAGGCACCATGTGGTAAAGCAATATATAGTAATTATAAATTACTCTAAAACCTTGTGACTAAACAAAGTGTTCAGCATAATTAAATAATGAACCATCAAGATGAAAAAAAAATCAAAGGATCCAAGCAAGCATTTTTTTATCTAGTTGTAACTGATTTAAGTATTTGGATTAATTATAATCTGATTGACAATTTAGGTCTTAAAATTATTTTATTTTAAACTTTAAATAATTATGTCAAAAAAGCATTACCAGCTACTGCTGACATGCATGGCTAACAGATGTTAGAAATTACATGGGTTTTGTTTTAATCTTTATAAAATCCAACTTTGATTTTAATATTAGTCTACCATCTGCTCACCCATTTAAACAGAAGCCTTGATAATGCAAATGTAGAGATATCATTTTTCAGATAAGCCTTAGCTACAATAAGGTATTAAGGAGAATAAGTGATATATGTGATTCCTAGGACATGCTGATTTTTCTTAAAAATATATATCTTTTTCTCATATTGTTGTCTCGGTACTTTATAATTGGGGGTTTATTTATTTTTATTTTTATTTGAAAACATCTGTGTTTAAAACTTTGATTGTAAATTATGAGAATAATATATCCACAAATAATCATATCGGTAAATCACTTAAATGCAGTATTTTACAAGTATCAGGATTGCAGCAGTTACTGTTCATTGGTTGTTAAATATATCAAAGAAAATATCAAATGTTTCTCTTTCTCGCCTTACTGTTGTTGGATAATCCTAGAACATCCTGTTGATGATTTTGTGCGCTGCAATACTTGATTAAAATGTACATGATAAAGCACCTATTATTAAACTATCATGATGTTAATGTTTGCAAAGGTGGTAGTTGGTAAAATGATTTCATGGAACTCTATCATTCTATTCATGGCTGGATTCAGTGTAATTCATGGTGGTGCAAACTTTGCTTACTAAGTTACCCTGTAGCATAATTTTATTTTTTGTTGATCCTGCCAGTAGATCCCTGGATCGTCCAGTTCCTGTCACAGAGTGATGACAATGTTTGGTCTGCAATTGAAACACTGCAGGGTTTTCATTGTGGGAACAGGGAAGTTTTAGATGAACAGGTAGATTTACTATTGTCCATACCATACAGGGGTGAGCAGGGGTTTAGTTCTCTAGTTTCCAAAGATCAATGTCATTTAAAAAAATCAACACATGCAGATAGCACAAAAATTTACTAGCTTACAAGATTTCCAGCAAGATCAACAAGTATTTTACAAGTATCTTATATAACAGATACAGTATAACAAAATGCTTTCAATTAAATATTTAACAGACCAAATAAGTTTGTTGTGGGTTTACATACACTTTAAGATGGGGAAAATATAAATGAAGGTATGGAAAATAAAAAAAATTATTTACTGAACACATTATCATTGCAGGTATTATCCAGATCCACAGCTACTTAAAGGCAATATTCTTCATAAGGTGTATAACCAGTTTTAGGCAACTTTTTTGGCTACTATCAACTGCCTTGCTGGGCAATGGCATCATAATCATACCACAGTATATCAAATTAGATGTTTGTCAAATATAAAACATTTAAATATGTTTTATTTGTCTGCAATATTTGGTTAGCTTGCTCTTTATATCTATCTATCTATCTATCTATCTATCTATCTATCTATCTATCTATCTATCTATCTATCTATCTATCTATCTATCTATCTATCTATCTATTATACAATGCAATTGTTATTTTGGGTTATGGAAGATACAAAATACACCTCCATCACAGTGTTCATTTTGATACAAATTTATAACATAGTGTTATAAAAGTGTTTCCAAGCCTATGAGCATACTTTTTCACTTACAGTATGTGAATGCATCATCATAATAAATTGGCTGGGTTTTCTTTGGATATGAATAATGATTCTCTCTCCAGGAATAAGTAAACATATTTTTATGTACAGAATGAAGCAGGGCAACCTCTTAACCCTTGTGTGGTGTAAATACATAATGCGTAGAGAATAATGGGCGACAGCTTCATTGTGGCATGCAAGGAATTAACTACACAACCGGGCTGGAGCTAATGGGGACACTAGAGACATATTCCTGTCCATCATGTTGAAAGTGTCTAATGTTCCTGGAAGATGTCTACAATTCTGGCGGGTGATTATCAAAGTTAACATGTGCTGTTTTTTTTTTTTCCTGTGGTATGAAAAGAAAAACATGAATGATTTTTCTGCCTTTCAGATATATTGCCCTATCCTTCAAATGACAGGTTTCTGACTGATCCATTATGCCACCTGCTACTAAACCTCCATAATATTACTCTGTGGAATGGCTTCATTCTCATCTCCCACCTCGGAATGCTTCAACTCAACCCCAGGCTTCCCTTGTGTGTTTAAATCAGCTTAACAGCTCATACAGTGAACTGATTTCCTCATAGGCCTTGTCTTTTTTTTTTCTTTTTTTTATATAAAGTGATCACCTTTTGCAGATGCCCCCAGGATTAAACAGGACATTCGGCCTTCCCTTGTCTGCATTGGTGCTGTGTCGTTTGTAGTCAATAAAAGACTAACTAAAAAAGACTGAGCTGATGGAGGAATCAATCTTCTGGAAGCCTCCCCACAGTTTTCTCATCATTCCGTGCCTTATGTCATTTTAAATTGTGAAATGTAAACCAAAACCCAGTGTGTGGGCAGACTCTCACTGCACCTTGTTAACAAAAACAGTAAGACCACATGTTTTGAAGTGGTGTCTGTGCAGGTGGAAAAAAATGGTGGGGCTGTAAAAGTATACCCATGAAAGATTGGTTTTACAGCTAATAGGTCCATATTGCAACGTTTGAAAAAGATGAAATAATATTTGTGTAGTAATTCGTTTAGAAGCTGCTGTTTTTATTCTTTTATTTTTAATGGGCTTTCCTGCTTTTCTATTGGTCACCAGACCTATAGCTGCATCCAAACACTCACAGACCAATCAGTAATGACAATCAGACAGAATTCAAGACCTCAAATCTTCTGTAACAAAATTTATTTATATAGATGTATTTTTGTGAGAGAGTTAGGGGTTCATGATACCTAAAACAGCAAATTGATATTTCAAGCCTGCTTATGTCAGCAATACATAAATGGCTGGTGGATGGTTGGTCGAATTTCTCTAGTAGCAACCTCTCAGAAAAATTTATGATGGTTCTAGAGTTTTAGAGGCAGCCTCCCAGTTACAAATGGATCCTTCAAGAGCAACCTATTAGTGGCACTAAACTCTCCAGTAGCAGCCTCCCAATCATATGGATCCTTTAGGTACCTTTATTGGTGGCCATAAATAATTCAGTAGCAGCCCCCAAATAGCAACTGATCTTTAGGCCATTTGGGCGGAGTCTCAAGTACTTTACTGAACTAAGTTTAATACTGACATATAATCACACACATGGGTTGGACTTGATGGACGTGTGTCTTTTTTCAACCTCACCTACTTGTAACTATGTAACTATGTAAGTACTGAGGTCTTTATGCACCATCAATCTGGTAGCAGCTTCTCCCAAGCTTCCCTGGACAATCTTATGCATAGCAAACTCCTCTAGTTGCTCCTTGCTGGTAGGTAGCCACCTTCTACCCCAGCATAGATTACTTCACAATCGTTAGGCCCAGGGTCAGTCTCCAGGCAAAATCCTCTTTATAAGTTCACTCTCCCCAGGCAGCAAGTCTGGGGGGTATTTACCTCTAGACTAGAATTCTCTCCAAGTAAAGTCTGGGAGGCAAGAATCCCCCCAAAAAATGTATTTTTAGTTTTAGATTTTGGAGTGGAGAGGGATTAGAACACATGTACATTTTTGGGGGTTTTGCTGTCCTTGCCCCAGTTAGAGAGATTCACACTTTCCATGTCATGTTTATCCTTATCATCCAAAGTGAAAGGGAAAGAATATCTCCAAATTTTGGGTTACCCCCAGAACAGTGATGGAGGGGAAACCTTCCAATGGGGACACTAATTGTTGTTAACCTGGTGACACCCTTGGATTTCCTCACTTTACAGGGATTTCCTCATACTTACTACTTGCCTACGGAATAGGAGATTCATGGAAATCTCCCGATTGGGACAAAATGTTATACCCCTCCCTTACTTTATTCAACTTGAAAAAAATGCCCGTAGTTCTGCTTTAAATGAGCCTGTCAGATAATTTACATTTTCAAAAATGCCATACATAAGAGAGCACACTACAAGATGTCTGATATTACCTCAATTAGTCATTTAGCTTCACATTGTTAGCATGACTCCTGGGCTAAACTCCAACCTGTAGCCAACAAGTTATTTAATGGCAAATTATTAACAGATGGTTCTATATCCTAATTAGCATAAGGTGGTACCACAACCCAGTAATAATTAATCTTAAAGAAAAAAGGCGAAAAGAGGGGGATTTTGGGATTATACGGTACCAAATGCCAAATAAAATCTTTATTAAATATTATCTATTACATTTGATTATATAATACATAGAAAAGGTCAAATAAAAACATCTCGATATGCCGTAGTGTGTAATATGTAACAACAACCACTGTTTCGAAAGTTCATCAGAAGAGAAACTCCAACACGTTTCAGCTTATAAGTCTTTCTCAGTTCTTATATATTCTCAAAACAGTTTTTCTGCAAAAAATATATGCATCAGTATATTTCATATTACACAAAAAAGAGTCATTTATACAGCATCATATCTTGAAGAGTACATAATTCAACATCAATGTTCCTTGATTCAGTGTTAAACATATACAAAGAGATAGGGCTCTATATACCCCCGCCACACGGGCACACCAGACACCACCGCAAGGGAGCGCGTGGGTGGGGGTATATAGGCCTCTGTTTTCCGACACATGAGGTGCTTGTTTTTTGGGTGGTGGCCAGATTCTGACAATACTCAGTGAGCATAGTGTAGTGAGTGTCCTGTTGTTAGGATTATACTTGATTATTCTGCATTGTGCCAGCTCATGGAAATTCTGTCCATGGGTGATTCATTGCAGCCTGGCATCTGTTTAGTCTATGTACATTTTTCCCATAGATGGTTGTCCTGCCTTTACCTGAAGGGAAAATCATATCTTAATTTTTTAGGCGTATTGTCTGCTGTATGTGCTTACTCCATATCGTTGCACCTGAAACCCTCTATATGCTTGTATGATTGACCCTTATGTGAGTAGAGAATTATATCCTATATCAAAATATTAGGGACTATACATTTTGTAGCCCAGTATCTTATAAGTACATATTATTGTAGCACCCTGCTCCTGATGAGCAGACGCTATTATTTTTCAAATTTAGTTGTCTGAAGCTGTATTTAGCTCAGACTAATTTTCTCTTAAAGTTCTGGTTTCTGTACCAGTCCAGCTGGGTTGCACTGATTCTCACTTGACCATAGGTGTCGCTGTCACTGCCAGTAAATGTGGAAATGCAGCAGTCTGGATGTATTGAATAGAAAAATAAATAAGCTGCGCTAAACCATAGATATACCACAGGCTAAAGCCTACCGTGCATATACTTCACACATATGTGACAATAACATATAGACTTATTTTACCCCTATCGTATGGGTCATAAAATTAATCATAAACAGTGATCCAACAAAAGCAGTGTACTGAACACCCAGTGTATAAATTAAAAACATATATAAAATATGGAAAAAAATATAACACAAAGTCCTTTCAAGTCAAATTAAATATAAGTGAATGAAGAGACGGAATCCTCCACAAGTGAATAGTGCTTGATCCACCACCATATATCCAGATTTACTTCTTACCACAAATTCATGACCCCCCCTACAGAGGATCACATAAAGCTTGTAGGTATAAAATTATCCCCCTCTCCGACAAGGATCCTTGCTGCTCTCCTCACACCACTGCTTGCATACACAGGTTACTGGATACACTTCCTCAAAACATCTCCCGTGTGCTTAAGAAACTCAAGGGTATACGCCAATAACATGGAAGAGAGATGAAGCTCCAATATTATAAAACCCTTTTAATGATTGGATCCAAATATAAAATAAATTGCACTTACAATACACAAAAAAAACGACAGCCTTAAGTCTGCTGCGCCGGCCGGACGCACACGGACAAACCCATCCTTCCTGGATATACACTTCTTCACACAAGGTGACGTCAGCGCCATTTTTGGTGGTTCATTTTCTGGGGTCCGCTACCCCGACCCCATGGCCCTCCTGGCCTGGGGTCTGTGTCGCATGGTCCTGCGCCTCGGGGCCGGCTGGCCCGAAGCTCTGCAACTGATAGTGTAGGTCCAGAAATGTCTTGGGGCCTACTGATCCAGGGGTGGTCCTGTGCTGTCTCTCCTGCGGGGAAAAGCCAAGAAAACTGGAGGATCCAGGGGAGGACTTTTCCGGTAGAGGACCGAGCACAAGGCTGGTGTCTCTGGAGGAGCCTGGAAACTCAGTTGGAGGACGCAACCAGGATCAATACCCATACAGTATCGCTGGGTTGGCTGAAAGAATCTGGTACTGTATGGTAGTTTTTTAATACTCTCAAGATTTCTAAGTTCAATTGACAAGTCTGTGGCAGAGACTTTGTTGAGCATCTCATCAGCTGCTAGGTCAAGTGAGAGAGGCCTATCCGGTGATTGCTGGATCCAGTCTGTGAAGCTGTTTGTCCTCTGGATCAGACCAATACCTCTAACCCACAATTACTAGGTGCCTGAGCTCCCCTTATCCTCTGACCCTCTATTGAAGGACTTTTGTGCTATTCCTGAATAAATGTTAAAAAAAGGACTAAGTGTTGGATTCATCATCATTTGGGCTACTTTCCAATGGGAATCCTAAGACGGAGAAGCGAGAAGGTGAGGTAACGGTAAGCCCAAATAAAACCAGCAGCTCCTTCGGGGGTTAGTGCTACATTGTATAATATGATATATTATTATTTTGTTAAATTAGGTAAATATTCCTATTATGTGAACATAATACAGCCACTTCTGGGCAGTGACCTATTGCTCCCTCTCTACCATACCTATATTATTATTATTATACAGGATTTATAGAGCACCAACAGTTTGCACAACGCTTTACAACATGAGCAGACAGTACAGTTATAATACAATTCAATACAGGAGGAATCAGAGAGTCCTGCTTGTTAGAGCTTACAATCTAGGAGTATATGTTTTTTCCATCTTAGTTGTATATATGGACTGTACAGTTCTATCATTATACTATAAAATATTATTTAGCTTCTAATGGTCTAATGCCATCTATTTTGCATACTGAGATTCTTGCCTCCGCTTGTGTTTGTGGGAAGGTTTTTAGCATATAGTGCCCTCATGGCTGCCCTGGTTATTGGAGGCTGGACTTTCTGCCGTATATACTCACTGGTGGGAGCATGCAGATTTAATATATTTTATTACTGTATATATTGAAGATTGTCTTGTTCATATCATGTATTAATGTATGTGTTGTTCTGTATAGTATAGTTCTCTCCTTGTCTGGGTCCTGAAGAAGCCAAATATCTGGTGAAATTTACCCTACAGGCACTAGGAAAACCACACTTCATCTATATTACACAGATCTTCTTAGTCTGTATATGTGGTTGTACCTATTATTAGAGAGCTATATATAGATATTTAGAGGGTATTTTGCTGATGTTTTCATATTTTTTTATATTTTATAATAAAGATTACATTTTATAACATATCGTGTCTCCTGTGCTTCCCTGCAATAGTCCACATCATTCTTAGGCAGCAGGAGAATAATTCTCCAGTTGATACCTATATTTTTCTGTATTGAGTACTATTGTTGTGCTGGTGACATCAGCAAATTACGTGACCTTTTAACCACTTCCCGACCAGCGCACGACGATGTACGTCGACAGAATGGCACGGGCAGGCATATTGGCGTACAGGTACGTCCAATATTCAATGCCGCCCTGCCATCAGGAGCGCGCTGGCGGCGGCGCGTACCCGCGCTGGCGGCGGCGCGCTCCCGCGCTGGTCGGGACCCCCGTGAGTCCGGTCGCGGGACCCGCGGACTCGATCGCCGCGGGCATCCCCGCGATCGTCTCACGGAGCGGCCGAATGGAGGAAA
Organism: Lithobates pipiens; assembly: GCF_037356315.1. NCBI lineage: Eukaryota > Metazoa > Chordata > Amphibia > Anura > Ranidae > Lithobates > Lithobates pipiens. The sequence goes on from NW_027507784.1 coordinate 49,276,472, forward strand.
TGCCGAGTAAACAGCATTTCTCCATTCTGCCTAGCAACTAGTGATGCTGATCTCTGCTCCATGTGATTGGAGCAGAGATCAGTGTTCACTAAATGAAAGCCCAACCCCCCCACAGTTAGTAACACACCCCTAGGAACACTTAACCCCTACACTGCCACCCACTGGTTAACCCCTTCACTGCCAGTGTCATTTACACAGGAATCACTGCATTTATATAGCAGTGATTACTGTATAAATGACAATGGTCCCAAAAATGTGTCAAAAATGTCCGATGGGTCCCCCACAATGTCGCAGTCACAATAAAAATCGCTGATCACCGCCATTACTAGTAAAAAAAAAAATAATAAAAAATTATTAATAAAAATTCTATAAAACTATCCCTATTTTGTAAACGCTATAACTTTTGCGCAAACCAATCAATAATCGCTTATTGCGATTTTTTTACCAAAAATATGTAGAAGAATACGTATCGGCCTAAACTGAGGGAAAAAAATGTTTTTTTATATATTTTTGGGGGATATTTATTACAACAAAAAGTAAAAAATAATGCGTTTTTTTCAAAATTGTCGCTCTATTTTTGTTTATAGCGCAAAAAATAAAAACCGCAGGGGTGATCAAATACCACCAAAAGAAAGCTCTATTTGTGGGAAAAAAAGGATGTCAATTTTGTTTGGGAGCCACGTCGCACGACCGCGCAATTGTCAGTTAAAGCAACGCAGTGCCGAATCGCAAAAAGTGGTCTGGTCTTTGACCAGCAAATTGGTCCGGTCTGAAAGTGGTTAAAGAGATTTTCCATCATTTCCTGTACTGAAGTAAAGTGTCTTCAATAGGATACAAATGGCAATTAAACCTGACAGAGGCTCTAATACTTCTCTTCTTTAATCAAAACCAAATAAAATGTCTTGAGCTAAATGAGATGAGCTTTATGAAATAAATCGGCAGTCAATATTTTCATATAAGTTTCTTAAAAATATATAAGAAAATGTCAGCTGAATATAACTGAGATATACCTAATGGAACACAGTAATAAGGTGAGGTACAGCATTGGGTACAGCCACTATCATATGGGTTCTCAGATATAACTGATTTAAACATATTTCCAGCCATTAGTCAAGTTTTCTCATAGATTAGGAAAAAGGAATTATAGGACGTGGCACTGAATTTTTTTGCAGTATCCACAGTACCACTCTGTGGTGATACACTCACCAAGTTATTCAAGTTTTCTCATAAACCTCCCCCTTTCCCTCTGGAGCATGTCCCAAAAGTATTTTTTTCTTTTATTTGGTTGTGTAGTGAAAAACCCTTTATTACTCCCTCTGACATCAGTTCAAAAAATTCTTCAGAGGCAGCCACTGGGAGGTTAGTTTTTATTATCATAGGCACAACCCGAGAACGACATCTCTGAAGAGCCCTTTCCCTACACCATGTGTGGAAAGGCTCTTGAAAGTCAAGGAAGCCGCTTTGTTTTTCTGGGAAAGAAATCACTGTACACATATGGTGTGGGACAGGGAGGAATGGGGTATAGACAGACTCCTGTAGTACAGCAGGCAGGGTAAATGGCACTGCTTGAGATTTCAAATTTCTGTCTGCCAAAACAGAAAGTTAGGAGCACACTGGATTTCTGGCAGATTAACATATATATTTTTTTTCACTTGTAGCACTTTCAAAGGGATAAAACTGCTCTTTTATGCAGTTGGGTAAACCTATCAATGCGTGACAGGCAAAAAATAGTTATAGTTGAGAACTAAAAAAAAATTGAAGTAAATATTTAAACACATCTAGCATAAGTACCTAAACTTGCATTTATAGTCAGTGTTATCTCTTGCACAGTGCCAAGCCTGCTCTGAGGAGAAACCAATTAGCTGGGGTGAATTTTTATAGTCAATTGTTTTTTCTAGGAGCTGGTGTCTGCAGCACTACCCCTTCCCCATAGGTCAAAGCCCTTGTACACATGGTCGGAGATTCCAACAACCAAATCCGTTGGATTTTGTCCGGCGGATTTTGTCCGAAACTGTTGCATACACACGATCGGACAAAGTTGTCAGAAAATCCGACGTGATGACGTTATTTCCTTACGACAGGACTACGTTCATGCTAGTAGCCAATAGCTTTGGTGTAGGAATTTGATCTGATCATGCGTGGCACTTTTTTCGATCGGAATTCTCTACACATGATCAGAGTATGTCCGATCGGAGCATTTTGTCGGAAAATTTTACCAACAAGATACTCTGACGGAAACAGTCCGATGTAGACCACACACATTCCGTCGGAAGCTCCGACCGCGTGTACAAGGGCTAACAATTGTTTCTAAGAACTAGAGTTGATCCCAAATTTAGCTGTTTAATAAGGACTACATTTTATGGATTTGAATGTCAAATTTGAGTAAAAATTTCTGTGCTATTTTTGGTGGTTTGGTTTTTCAGAAGAGTCCTGGGAGAAAGGGACCAAGGGCTGTTTCTACCTTATATCTGCTTTTGCTATAACCTGAGAACCTGTGTCCGGGGTCACTCATCTCTCTCTAATCACATGAAACCGCCTAATGTGCAGGGTGATATGTTAGTGGTATTTCTCAAGTTGTAGTGCTTACTAGGGATAAGACGAACACCCCCCAGTTCGGTTCACAGCAGAACAGGCGAACGGGCAAAAAATTTGTGTGAACTCCGTTAAAGTCTATGGGACAGGAATATGAAAAATCAAACGTTCTCATCTTAAAGGCTTATATGCAAGTTATTGCCATAAACAGTACTTGGGGCCTAGGTCCTGCCCTCCCAGGGACATGTACCAATGCAAAAAAAGTTTTAAAAACTGCAGTTTTTGCAGGAGCAGTGATTTCAATAATACTTGATATGAAACAATAAACATTTAATATTGTGCCTGAGGGTCCCCTTAGTATGCATGCAAAGTAGCGCATCTTTCCCATGTTCATAATAGTCCCGCAGCAAAATTATATTTCTAAAGGAAAAAATGTCATTTAAAATTGCTCGCAGGTAGGGATGAGCCTGATGTTTGAGTCAGTGATGTAACCAGGTGGCCCTGCCCCCTCTGACACTACAGGGAGGGGGCGGGGTTACCCAGGGACTTCACTGTGTGGCCCAGCCCTCAGTTATAAAAGAACTGTCACCTGAGAGGACGTCATTACAGCGGGTGCCTCCCATGGAGGCGGATCGGTGGCGGATCAGTGATGGCGTGCAGGTTTTTTTTCTTTTTGGGTCCACCGGCAGAGCAAGAGAAGAAGAAGAAGACTTTGTGGGACATTTTTATTTTTTTATTTTTGAATATAGGACTTGTCCCAAGCTGTGTAATGTCATTTTTACCATTTTCATACTTTTTTGTGAAATGGTAAGGGTACATTTCCCCCCACAGTTAGAACACACAGTCAGTAACCCCTTCCCTGCCAGTGACATTTACACAGTAATCAGTGCATTTTTATAGCACTGATCGCTGTATAACTGTGGTTTCAAAAATGTGTCAAAAGTGTTAGATGTGTCCGCCATAATGTCGCAGTCCCGATAAAAATTGCAAATTGCTGCCATTACTAGTAAAAAAATAATAATAATAAAAATGCCATAAATCTATCCCCTGTTTTGTAGATGCTATAACTTTTGCAAAAACCAATCAATATACGCTTATTAAGATTTTTATTACCAAAAATATGTAGAAGAATACATATCAGCCTAAACTGAGGAAAAAATCAGCTTTTTCAAAAAAATGGTGGTATTTATTATTGCAAAAAGTACACAATATTTGGGGTTATTTACTAAAGGCAAATTCACTTTGCACTGCAAGTGCACTTGAAAGTAAAGTCGCTGTAGATCCAAGGGGGACATGCAAGGAAAATAAAAAAACAGCATTTTAGCTTGCACATGATTGGATGATAAAATCAGCAGAGCTTCCACTCATTTCAGCTCTACCCCTTAGATTTAGAGTGACTGCATTTTCAAGTGCACTTGCAGTGCAAAGTGGATTTGCCTTTCGTAAATAACGGCCATTGTGTTTTTTCAAAATTGTCACTCTTTTTTTGTTTATAGCACAAAAATTAAAAACTGTAGAGATGATTAAATACGACCAAAAGAAAGCTCTATTTGTGGGAAAAAAAGGACATCAATTTTGTTTGGGTACAGAGTTGCATGTTTGCGCAATTATCAGTTAAAGTGGCGCAGTGCTAAATCGCAAAAAATGGCCAAATCTTCTGGACCTGAAGTGGTTAACACCCCTCTGCTAAGAGCAATGGTTAGGCAGTTGAATTTTGCAAGTAAAGGAAAGACTTGGCAAAGTACAGGTTCATTTTAAGTATGTTTATCCAGTGTAAGACAATATATCTACTCACTCAAGCATCAGGGATTCCCGGAAAAATTATTAATTAATAATGCTTGTATTACTAATGTGGAAAGGATGGACAGAATAATCAATAATCTTTACAGGTTTATGTTATCAACTTTAACAGCTAATCTGTCAAGAAGGAGTTGACTGTCCAGTTAAGCTTATTAATGATTAACAACAGTATGGACTTTTTCAGTCTTCAGGAGATTTGATTATTTCTGTTATATTCTGCTCTTTGTATAGCAGTGTATAGGAGAATACGCAATAGATGGCCTTTTGCCAGCCTTTGTGTTACAAATTGGAAGTGAAGGGGTTTTTCAACAATTTTTTCCTTAAAATGTCTTCTTGAACCAAAAACTTTGGCATAATGTGTGCTATTAGTACATATATTGTTTAAGAACAATATTATAAACTTTTCTTAATAGATACCATATTTATCGGTGTATAACACGCACAGGTGTATAACACGCACAGGTGTATAACATGCATATTCATTTTAAGAGGGAAGTTTCAGGAAAAAACTAAAATTTTTGTATTGGCGTATAACACGCACACGCTATTTGCACCTGATTTTCATGATGAAAAAGTGAGTGTTATACGCCAATAAATACAGTATATGTTTACCCCACTATGGAGATATCCTGTCATGATAACCGTACTGACAAATTCTTCTTCTCATATCTTTTTTTTTAATTAATATTTTTTCCACTGTCTATTTTTTTCTTTATGTGAATGATTTGTGTAGCTTCACCCACTGTGCTGAAATGAGGAATAATCATTTTTTGGGGGATATGTGAGGAAAAGAGATGGAAATATCTTCTGTTTTAAGAAACCTTTACAAAATGATTCAGTTGGAACAGTTTTTGATTCCACTAGTTCCTTTTTACCATAACCTGTATAGTTAGACTTGTCTTGGAAAAAAAAAATCTTAACAATTAGGCTTATGAGGGGGCATTTTTGGAACAGGCATAGGTCCAGGGTAGTTGAAAGGCACACTTAAAAACTACCAAAACTACCTTAAAGTGTCTCTAAACACTTAATGTATTACCTGCATTAAGGTAAAAGTCCTCTATCCATCCAGCACTGTGCAGTCTGCAGCAGCACTGGCCGCTCTCCCCAATCTCACAAGCACAGAGGCAGCAGCGGGAGCTATTGGATCTTGCTGCTGTTAATAAAATCTTTCTTTTGAGGCACAAAAAGAAATAGAGGCACAAAGAGCACCAGTGGGGGATCCCAGAACAGAATGTAAGGAACCGCTCTGAGAAGGTAAGTATAAACCTCTTTTATTTTATAGAAAAATAAAAACATTCAAGCCTTTAGTTTCATCTTGATTTCCTATTGACTCCCAAGTGACTTGATAATGCATTTCATCAAGATGGCACCCAAATCTCTTAATATTTTCACCAAAATTTTGAAACAAATAAACCTCTCAATTAGTGATGGATGAACTTCCGACGGGATGTTTCGCGAACGCGAACCGCAAACGCGGCCAAAAGTTTGCGAACCGCAAAGTTCGCGGCGGAACCCATTGACTGTAGGTGAACCTTAAAAACCTCCAGGTCATATTTTCAGCCACAAAATACTTACTAGCTGTGCACACATAGTCCCACAACATGGACACTGACAGAACAAAAGTATTAAGTGAATCTGGGATCGACAACGACAAGCATTCTTTTTTTATCTGTGAAATTTTGACAATTCAGGAGCGCATGCAGGCTATGGAGGAGAGGCAAGGTCAGGGCAGGCTATGAAGGGGGTGCAGGAGACTATCAGTGCCACAGTCAGGGCAGCACAGTCCTGTGCAAGTGTCCCAGTGTGCCAACCTATGCTTGAGCCCCTCCCTCTGCCCTTATCCCCAAGTATGCAGGGCTCCACTGTGGTGGTCCGGAGGTGCCAGTCCAGTGCTGATCCTCAGCCATGGTGCTGGCACTGCCTGCTGATTGGTTTCTCCGCTGCTATCTCCCTCACTGACACCAGCGCTGAGATAGAACACTGACACCAGCACTGCGATAGAGACTGAGCACTGACACCAGCACTGAGATAGAGAGCAATAACACCAGCTGGGGGACCCAAAAATATGACACCGCTCAACCTCTTTAAACAGGAGGGTACGGGCATAAAGTACGGTGTCCTTTTTTTGTACAAGGAAGTGAGCCAAAGGTAGAAAAAAGGTCTGTGTGCTCGATTAAATAAATCGTTTATGGAGTATTGCATATACATAGTCTACTGGTCACATGTGTTGAATTCCTCCAAGATCCATGCCTCATTCATTTTTATAAATGTGAGGTAGTCGACACTGTTGTGAGCTAGGCGAGTGCGCTATCCAGTCACGATCCCCCCGCTGTGCTGAACGTCCTTTCGGACAGGACACTGGACGAGGGGCAAGCCAACAGTTCCATTGCAAATTGGGCAAGCTCTGGCATGAGGTCAAGCCTGCCCACCCAGTAGTCCAGGGGTTCATCACTTCTCAGAGCACTCACATCGGTCATTAACCTGATATAGTCGGACACATGCCAGTCTAGGCGTTCCCTGATGCTGGATCCAGATGACACCTGTCGATGGGTCGGCTGAAAGAATGACCTCATATCAGAAGTCACCAACACATCTTCAAACTGCCCTCTTCTTGCAGGCGCTGTTGGATTGGTACCCTCAACTCTTTCTCTGGGAGTGGGAATTCCTCCTCTGCCAACGCACGCAATAGCAGAATGCAGAATTTCTCGAAGCAAGGCCTGTAAGTGCACCATTCTGACAGCCCTCTGTGATGGTGGTAACATTTCCTCCATTTTGTGTTTGTACCGGGGGTCTAAGTACGTTGCCACCCAGTATTGGTCCTTGACCTTTATGCTTTTTATACGGGGTCCCTGTTAAAACACTGGAGCATGAAGGCCCCCATTTGCACTAAACTGGAAGCGGTGTGGTGGCCTGGCTCCTGCTCATCATCCAGGATAATGCTGTCCTCCTTGTTCTCTCCCCATCCACGCACAATAACAGGGATCCCAGAAAGGTTTAAAGCATGCTCGTCTTGCTCCTCCTCATTCGCCCCGGCACCATCCTCCTCTGACTCCTCTTCAGACTCCTGTTGTTGACTTGTCTCAGATAGAGTAGCCCCCCTTGGGAATTCATCCAGCATTGCGACTTCCTCATCCTCCTGCTCCTGCTCCTCCACGGCTTTATTCAATGACACGACACAATGCCCGCTCCATAAAGAAGGCATAAGGTACGATGTCACTGATGGCGCCATGGCTGCGACTGACCAGTTTGGTGATCTCATCAAATGGCCGCAGAAGTCTGCATGTGTCGCGCATGAGCAGCCACTGCCACGGTGCAAAAAAAACAAGCTCCCCAGAACCTGTTTTGCCGCAGAGTTCATACAGGTAGTTGTTAACTGCACGTTTCTGCTGGAGCAGCCTATCAAGCATATAGAAGGTTGAGTTCCATTGTGTCGGGCAATCGCAAATAAGATGTCTGACTGGCAGATTGTGTCACCGCTAAATGTCAGCAAGGTGAGCCATGGCCGTGTAAGATCTTCTGAAATGGACCGAGATTTTCCTTGCCTGCTGCAAGATGTCCTGGACTCCAGGGTATTTGACAACGAATCGCTGCATGACCAAGTTTAAGACGTGTGCCATGCATGGCACGTGTGTAATTTTGCCCTGTTTCAATGCGCTAAGCAGATTGGCACCATTGTCACACACCACTTTACCAACTGTCAAATTGAGCGATGTTAGCCACTGATCTGCCTGTGGACGCAAAGCTGAAAGTAGTGCAGGGCCAGTGTGGCTCTTGGTTTCCAGGCACAACAGACGCAGCACAGCATGGCAATGTCTCACCTGGCATGTCGAATAGGTTCTGGGGATCTTGGGTGGCGCAGTGGAAGAGACACTAGCAGCGGAAAAGGAGGAGTCAGCCGAGAAGGAGAGGGAGGAGGATGGAGTAGAAGGAGGAGAAGAAGAGCCAGGCCTACATGCAATCCGTGGCGGCAAAACCAAATCTACATGGGTGCCACAGGTTACATGCTTGACGGCTGTCAGAAGGTTCACCCAGTGGGCTGTAAAAGTTACATACCTTCCCTGCCCGTGTTTGCTAGACCCCGTGTCTGTGGTCAGATGTATCTTGGCACCGACACTGTGTGCCAGACATACATTCACTTGCCGCTGAACATGGCCATATATCTCTGGGATGCCCTTCTGTGAGAAATACTTCCTTCCTGGGACCTTCCATTGTGGTGTTCCAATGGCCACAAATTTTCGAAAGGCCTCCGTGTCCACCAGTTTATATGGTAGTAGTTGGCGGGCTATTAGTTCTGACAAGCCAGCCATCAACCGTTGGGCAAGAGGGTTATCTGGCATCATCATTTTTTTTTACGCTTGAACATTTGGCCCACGGAAGCCTGCCTTTTTCCAGAAAAACGTGAGGACGGCATGATGGAAGGTGGAGTGGAGGACAATTGTGAGGAGAGAAGAGAAGGTGAAATAGAAGACGAGGCTGGATGGTGAGAGCTTGGAGTGTGGCTTTGTGGGTTCCATTGCTCCCACTGGGCTTCTTAAGGCGGTTGTCCCTAGGTGAGTGTTGGGCTTACCGCGACTTATGCATTGACTGCAAAGGCTGCAGATGGCAACACTATTGTCAGCAGCGGACACGTTAAAAAAAGCCCACACTGTGGAGCCATGTGCCGGCATCCTGGGAGCACCAGATGTGACCGTATATGGTTGATGCCTCGCTCCTGATACATTAGCAGTCTGGTTTGTCCCTCCTGTGCAATCTAAGTTCCGCCTGCTTCTCCTCCCTATCTACTGGTCCATATCTCTCTCTGAACTCCCCTCCTCTTCCTCTCTTGTGGGCAGCCACGTGACCTCACTTTCCCCACCGCTATAATTAGAGATCTCGGCGTAGGCAGCCACACCGGGGACCAACCTCCTCCTTGGGCTGATCTGGGTACTGTCGTCAGACTGCTGAGTGGCGGTTGTTGCTACCTCCTCTTCCTGATCCAATGCCAAGAGTGGGTGCACATCGGCAATGTCTGGTGATGGTTCGGAAAATAGTTCCTGTGACTCAAGCGGAGGGTATATGGCGGTGGTGGTGTTGGTGGTAGTGTCTTCGGGGGTGCACACAGTAGAGAGTGCAGATCGAGAGGATGAGGAGGGTGCAGAAGAGTAAGGCTGAGTGAACCACTCAACCAAGTCTGGTGCATCCTTTGATGTAATCGCATGCACCTTCTGCAATTTGCCACTTTGGCTCAAGCCTGTTGCTCCTGCCCTACACCTACCACTTCTGTGGAAGGGCCTGCCTCTTCCTCTGCCTGTCATTTTTTAAATGACCCTGTGACAAAAGTCTCTAGAGAAGTGCAGTATGTATGTGGAAGAAGGTATATAACACCCCACTTCAATCTGTCGTTTTTGGGGGCCACTGGTCTATCACACCAGTTATAATACTTTTTTTTTATTGCGTTTGTCCCTCTTTGTAGTATCGCTGCAGAACCGTTCAGCAGTCACAATGCTGCACAGTGGAAATGCACTATACTATGCTTTCTATATGTGCAAGTATTTTATACGTGTATTACACCCCTATATACTGCACACCAAATAATACACCTATACCAGTCCTTAAAAGGACCTTTGTGGACCTAATAGTAGCTAGCTAGTAGCTAGTGAATTACAGACTATCCCTGCTCCAAAAACCAAAGGTCCCTCCCTATACTGAGAGACGACAGCTGCAGAATCGGTCAGCAGCACTGCATGCAGTGCCCTATAATATGCTTTCTATATTTGAAAGAAAGTATATTATACGTGTACAACCCTATATACTGTACACCTATAAAAGGACCTTTGTGGACCTAGTAGCTAGTGATTTGCAGACTGTCCCTGCTCCAAACACCAAACTGTCCCTCAGTCCCTACACTGATAAAAGACAGCTGCAGAATCGGGCAGCAATCAGCTCAGCAGCACAGCAGTCAAGTATAATATGCTTTCTATATTTGAAAGAAGGTATATTATACGTGTACAACTCTATATACTGTACACCTATATCAGTCCTTTAAAGGACCTTTGTGGACCTAGTAGCTAGTGATTTGCAGACTGTCCCTGCTACAAACACCAAACTGTCCCTCCCTACACTGATAAAAGACAGCTGCAGAATCGGTCAGCAAGCACCCAGCAGCACAGCAGTCAGCAGTCCACCATAATATACTTGAAAGAAAGTATATTATAAGTGTATTACAACCCTATATACTGTACACCTATACCAGTCCTTAAAAGGACTTTTGTGGACCTAATAGTAATAGCTAGTGATTAAACTGACTGTCCCTGCTCCACATAGCATCCTGTCCCTATACTGACAAAAGACAGCTGCAGAATCGGTCAACAGTGCACTCAGCAGCACAGCAGTCAACAACAGTGCACCAGAATATACTTTGTATCTTTGAAAGAAAGTATATTCTAAGTGTTTTACAACCCTATATACTGTACACCTATACCAGTCCTTAAAAGGACTTTTGTGGACCTAATAGTAATAGCTAGTGATTAAACTGACTGTTCCTGCTCCACACAGCGTCCTGTCCCTACACTGACAAAAGACAGAATGTAAAATGGCCGCCAGATCAGGTCTATTTATAAGGTAGGGGGTATGTCCAATTGTCCATGTGCTGAAATGTCTCAATTGGCTGTCCTGTACTCCATGATGGATGTGTCATGGGTCAAAGTTCTTCACAATGTAAACAAATATGGCCACCACGAACAGCACCAGAAGTCCACCGGTTTGGCGAATCGCAAACGAGCAAAATTCGCAGAGAACCGCCCACCGGGCGAACCGCAAGGCCATCTCTACTCTCAATTTCACTCAGCCCTATGGCCCCATAATTCTCACAGCACAGGTAGGCCAGGCTCACTTCTGCATAGAAACCAATCAGCTTCCAGGTTTTATTGTCAAAGCTTAATTGAACAAACTGAGGTTAGAAGCTGATTGGTTACCATGCACACCTGCAGCAGATTCTGAGTGCACCAACCCTAGAACATCTTCCCCATAAACATAACAATGATAGGGAGTCTTGGCCTTGAAGCAAAACTAAATAGCCATATGATTTGGTGCTGCTCAGTGGGACCTAACCCTAAGACAATACACAGTGCCCGTGATTGCAACAGCCCATCATCATCTGCATGATACAGCTCCCTAACACCCATGGAAAGATGCAGAGAAGCAAAAATAAGCACAAAAGACATAGTCCCACTATTTATGTTCTCTGTTCGATGGGAGAAGAAAGTCAAGATGGTGCCAGTCTGCATCAGGTGAGCTCTTCCTCTGACACACAATTTCCTCCTGCCTGACATGGAAGACTCAGCAACACAATAAAAAGCCAGAGAATATATAGCATTGTTAAAATTAAGGGTAGGTATGCCTGGAGGGAGTTTATTCTTCCTTAAAGGTGCAGGGACACACCAAAAGTCCAGCAGAGCACAATGACAGCTGAAAGCATGGCATGCTTCCCCACGCCATATCCAGCAAGGTGCCTTAAATTCCTCAGGATCAAGGTAATTTATCTTGAGGACTGCACAGACCATATTGAATGTAAAATAGGGGAATATGCAACAGCCTATAATGAGTTGATGGAAGCTTATAACCAGACTATTCTTATCTATTGAATGAAATAGCCAGAACTTTCCCTGATGTCCCTGATTTCAGATATGTTATAAAAACAGGAATGAATGCCTTAGCCAATGAAGTTCAGGATTAGTTACTCAAAACACCTTTACTTGTCCTTCCTCCTTCCGGAAAGTCAGGTCGTGTGTACGCGACATAAGAAATGTTGTTCTCCTTTTTGGTCACCTTTCAAAAATGTGCACAGTATGGGTTTTATGGACTGGCAAATAGGAATACAAACACCTGGCTCAACATTTTTGTTACGATACTATACATTAAGATTTGTTACTTATTTTATTTACCAGATGGAAATGCAATACCAATTAAAACTCTGTTACATATTCATAACACATATTTATAATATGAGCTGAAAATGTGTCTATCAAGCTGGAATATATTTTCCAATGTACCCTATTTATCGGCTATAACGCGCACTTTTTTCCCCTTAAAATTAGGGGAAAATAGTGGGTGCGTGTTATACGGCTATCCCCTGCCAATTGTCAGCCGTAGGCGGCTTTTGGCCTTTTGCTGTTCTCAGCAGCTTTCGGCCATTCTCGCCAGCTTTCAGCTGCCTTCGGCCATTCTCTGCAACTTTCGGCCGCCTGCGGCCATTCTCTGCAGCTTTCGGACGCTCTTGGCTGTTCTTGGCGGCCGAAACTTGCCGAGAATGGTGGGAGGAGCAGGACATCCAGCTCTGTATCTCAACAGCACCATTTTTAAATGGCAAAGCTGCAAATAACACTGACAAGGCTGCATGACAAAGCTGAATGACAAGGCTGCAAATGACACTGACAAAGCTGAATGACAAGACTGCAAATGACACTGACAAGGCTGCAATGTTGAATACTGATAAGGCTGCATTGATGGGTATTTAAATGTACGTTTTTTTCCTTAAACTTCCCTCCTAAAAGTTTTTTTCCTTATAATTCCCTCCTAAACTTGGGGTGCGTGTCATGCGCTGGCGCGTGTTATACACCGATAAATATGGTAATAATTTTATTATATAATTTTTGTATTTGTAATAGGTACAATATGCACAGTCACAGCACTATTTTAAATTTACAAAGCTCTTAGTAGTAATTTTTAGTGGACTTAATACTTCATACCAAATATAGCAGTTGTTTCCAGTTCACATTTGTAGAAGATTGTTTTTAAATGACTATTTTGATCTTAATTGATCATTTGTGTTGAATCTATTATGGTTTTCACTAGCTTTTTAATTTTAGTGTTAATGTCTGCATTTTTTCATTTATTGAATGATTTTATGACCACATATGTATTTTATTATTGTACATGGGTTGTATTTGGGTTTTGATACAAAGTGTATCACATATCGACCCAGAACCAAAAATGTAATATATTGCAGGTTACTAGTCCTTGGTGGCTGCATTTATTCTCTTTTTAAGTTTATTTTTTTGTCAAATTTTAATCAGAAAAAAATGTTCAATCTCAGGATGTAAGGAAAGGAGAAAAAAACAAAAACAAATTACAATAAAAATAATAACTCCCCAGGGCATACACACATGTTGGTAGGCACATGGGTAATTACAATTACATAATAATGTCAGCAATATCTGTCCTTCTAGGAAAAGTATGTAAACCCCCTCCCCTAAAAAAAAACAAAAAAAAAAAAAACAAACTAAGAAAAAGAAACAAATATTAGCCCTCTCCAATACTGGGTCTATAGTCTCAAGCCATTGTGACCAAATAGCATCAAACTTTGTCATTAAATTTCCTTGAAAATATATATATTTTTCAAAAGAAATAAGCCTGTTAACATCAAAAATCCCATCTGATAAAGTAGGAGGTCATAGAGAGGTCTACTTAAGACCAATATGTCTACAGGCCACAAAAAGAGGAATCAAGGTAGCCCAGTAGACATGTAAGTGGTTCAACAGGAATATTCACATCCAGGACTCCATGAAGTGTACCAACGACCTTCACCCAGTATCTCTGGAGTTTAGGTCACTGCCACAGAAGTTGAATAAGGTACCAGGATTGCGACACCTGTCACAAGCTGAGTCAGATCTCAAGTCTATATGGCATGACTAAATTTTGGGATTCTATTCACCCTATGTAGAATAAAAAACTGAGTTTATCAATGCAATTGGGAAAGAAAAACAAAAGGGAGGAACCAAAGGGTCTTCTCTCAGATATCCTCAGAGATAGGGCCAATATCTTGTTTCCACTCTGCCCTGGAAGGAATAGGAAACTTCAGTAAAAATGTATATAACGGAGCCATATACTGTACGAATCAGAAATCAGGCCCTTAGTTGAAATTGCTTGTATTATTCAAAGACACTGCAGCTGAGGAAAATTGGGCTTGTAGCACATGACGCAATTGGAGGAGCTGATAAAAATCCCCTTGGATGTATAGGGAATTCTGTTCTCAGCGGCTCATATGGTTTAAGAGACCCAATATCATATAATTGAGCTACAATAGAAACCTCCTCTTTCCCAGTTCTGAAAACCATGAAGGATAGAAAGCTCAGGGAGCCTATCATTTCCCCAAATGTGAGTGTATCTAGTAGGATAATAAATCCCTATAATTTTCTTGGCAGCATTTCACACCTTAAATATTAACACCAGGGTATATAAAACATTCCCAATGCCCCTTCCAAGACATATATTGGTGGCCGACCCCCAAACATATAGAAAAATAAGCAATAGGAGGCTCTAGAAGGTATCTCAGAACTAGCCAGAACACTCCTGAACATCGCAAATGTTTGGACAGGAGCCATGAACCCTAATAAAGCCTATGGGATCCAGATTTTATAAGGCGTCTATGCAATTTATTGGCCATAAAAAGGGTATGGAGTCCTGGGTACTTCCCTGGGGACATGTACCAATGCAAAAACACTTTTAAAAAAGATAGTTTTTCAGGCGCAATGATTTTAATGATGCTTAAAGTGAAACAATAAAAATGAAAAATTGCTTTAAATATAGTGCCTGAGGGTCCTCTTAGTCTACCTGTAAAGTTGCACATCTATACTGTGTATAGAACCTTCTGCAGCAAAACTGATAAAGTGGGGATCGAAAGTTTGGGCACCCCAGGTAAAAATGTGTATTAATGTGATTAACGAAGCCAAGGAAAGATGGAAAAATCTCCAAATGGCATCAAATTACAGATTACACATTCTTATAATATGTCAAAAATAGTTAGGTTTTATTTCCATCATTTACACTTCCAAAATTACAGAAAACTAAAAAATGGCGTCTGCAAAAGTTTGGGCACCCTGCAGAGTTAATATCTTGTACTGCCCCCTTTGGCAAGTATCACAGCTTGTAAACGCTTTTTGTAGCCAGCCAAGAGTCTTTCAATTCTTGTTTGAGGTATCTTTGCCCATTCTTCCTTACAAAAAAGTGTTCCAGTTCTTTGAGATTTCTGGGCTGTCTGTCACACACTGCTCTTTTAAGGTCTATCCATAGATTTTCAATAATGTTGAGGTCAGGAGATTGGAAAGGCCATGGCAAAACCTTCAGTTTACGCCTCTTGATGTAATCCCCCGTGGGTTTTGAGGTGTGTTTAGGATCATTATCCATTTGTAGAAGCCATCCTCTCTTTAACGTCAGCTTTTTCACAGATGACATCTAGTTACCATCCAAAATTTGCAGAAATTTTATTGAATCCATTTTTCCTTCTACTCGTGAAATGTTCCCTGTGCCACTGGCTGCAATACAACCCCAAAGCATGATTGATCCACCCCCATGCTTAACAGTTGGACAGAGGTTCTTTTCATTAAATTCTGTACCCTTTCTTCTCCAAACGTACCTTTGCTCATTCCGGCCAAAAAGTTATATTTTAACCTCATCAGTCCACAGAACTTGTTGCCAAAATGCCTCAGGCTTGTCTATATGTTCATTTGCAAAGTTCAAACGCTGATTTTTGTGGTAAGGACGTAGAAGAGGTTTTCTTCTGATGACTCTTAAATGAAGACCATATTTGTACAAGTATCTGTTTATAGTGGAATAGTGTACCACAACTCCAGTGTCTGCCAGATCTTTCTGGAGGGATCGTGCAGTCAAACGTGGGTTTTGAATTGCCTTTCTCACAATCCTGCGAGCTGTTCTGTCTGATATTTTTCTTGGTCTTCCAGATCTTGCTTTAACTTCCACTGTACCTGATGACTGCCATTTCTTAATTACATTCCGAACAGAGGCTATTGACATCTGAAAACGCTTTGCTATCTTCTTATAGCCTTCTCCAGCTTTGTGAGCGTCAATTATTTTCAGTTTCAGTTTTCTAGACAACTGCTTAGAAGAACCCATGGTGCTGATTGTTGGGGCAAGGTCAGATGAGTCTGGCCATTTAAAACCTTTGAGATTGACATCACTTGGTCTTCCCAGACTATGATTGAGAACAATCCATGACACTGACAAGTCTCAGCTTTGCAAAGAGGGCAGTGCATGCTATAAATTCTGCAGGGTGCCCAAACTTTTGCAGGTGCCATTTTTTTGTTTTCTGTAATTTTGAAAGTGTAAATGATGGAAATAAAATCTAATTTTTTTTGACATATTGTAAGAATGTCTAATCTGTAATTTGATACCATTTGGAGATTTTTCCATCTTTCCTTGGCTTCATTATGCACATTAATACACATTTTTACCTGGGGTGCCCAAGCTTTCGATCCCCACTGTATGTATAAACAAAAAAAAAATTACATTTACATTGATTTTCTCTGAAAGCTTACTTTATTTTGTAGGGACAAAGCAAAGTGCGCCAGACTAAGTGTAGTATTAAAATTCCATTTAATATATTATGTATAAAAAACTGCCACATTACTACTCACAAAACGGTAAGATAAACCGGCATGTAAATGGGTCCAGAGTCACTTGAAGGTCCATTGGAGATGAGCTGTGTCCCAATGACAGTAAGAAACCAATGGCTGGTCGCTGGAAGAGGGGACAGGTATGTAAACTCTGTGAGCGATCATCAGGCTGGTACCCCGCGAATGGTGTGGAATCAGCAGCGTGTAGTGTCACCAACATCCGGAAAGCCGAGGGCTGGAACCGGAAGTGCGCCTCAGCATGGAACACAAGCTCCGCAGACCAGAAGTAACGTGGTGACCAATCAGAAGATGCGTTTCACAGCATCCACTGTTTCTTCAGTTCTAACCAGGAAGTTAAGTAGTTTATAGACAAGCAATGAGCTGTATTGGCCAGCGGGGGTAGTGACACATTAACTGCATACAGTAAACAGATTCACCACAATATGGAAAAATCTACAGTTGATGTATATCTGAAGAAAGAAAATGTGTAGGTATATGATAGAATATATACATATATCTCTAAAAAAAGGGTCAATGAAGGAAAAACGGGGGAGGGTAGGGAAGGGAAGTGGGTGGGGGGAAGGGAAAGGAGAAAGAATATATATATGAAATATAAAATTAGATTTAAGAAATGGGATTTAAGGAATGGGTAAGCTATTGGGGTGGAATTAGGAAACAAATAATTGTGATAAAATAAAATAATATTGATAAATAATTATGGAAAAACTATATATATATATATATATATATATATATATATATATATATATATATATATATATATATATATATATATATATATATATATATATATATATATATATATATATATATATATATATATATATATGTATATATATATATATATATATGTATATATATCTATATATATATATATATATATATATATATATATATATATATATATATATATATATATATATATATATATATATATATATATATATATATATATTATATATATGGGATGAATGAAAACAGAGATGGTAATTGGAAAAATATATATATGGGATAAATATTCATCTGGAACAATGGAAATTAAATAAAAATTGTTATTAAAAGGAAAATAACAAATACGTGTATATGTAAGAGAGGCACTATATCTGTTACCTAATTATTAACTAATAAATATATTAAGTGAAACATATATTAAGTAAAAAATAAATGTAAATGTAAAAAACAAAAACAAACAAAAAAAATTTACAATTTATGGTAGGACCTTTACCCTAAGTTGCTTTTTCGTTTGTTCCACCTTATATGTGGTTTATTGCATTTCCTGCCCTTGTGACCTTATATATGTAGGAAGAACCATCAGAGCTTTACATGCCAGGTTTGGAGAACATTGTCGTGCTGTCCAAGCAAGAAACCCTAAATCTGGTGTTGTACGCCACTTTGTCACGCACCATCATAAAGATATCTCAGATCTTAAGGTCTGGATTATTGAAACAATACCTGATACATTTTCTTCAGCTAAGAGATTTCAACGCCTCTGTAAACAAGAGACTTTTTGGATATACTCCTTGAACATTATGTCACCTCACGGTTTAAACGAGGAAATAGAAGTTAATTCTGTTATTTATCATGATTCATCTGCATGTGTGTGTGTACATTTGTGCATCGGGTGTTCAGGTGTGAAGCACCATAACCCTAAAGAGGTACTCTTGATTAAAGCAAGATTTGGCATTGCTGTAACAAAAATTGAATTTGATATCCCTGTCAATCAGTTGCGGAAAAATTTGGCTCTGGGTGTCTTCATCCTATCACCTTCTAGATGTACTCTTGATAAAAGCAAGAATTGGCCTTGTTGTAAAAAAATTAAATTTGACACCACGATCAAATAGTTGCAGAAAAATTAGTCTTTGGGTGTTGGTGCCTTCACACCGTAACCTTCTGGAGGTACTCTTGATGAAAGCAAAAATTGGCCTTGCTGTAAAAAATGTATATGTAATGCTGCAGTCAAACAGGAAATTTGACACCACAATCAAACAGTTGCGGAAAAATTAGTTTTTGGGTGTTGGTGGTGCCTTCACACCGTAACCCTATAGAGGTACTTTTGACGAAAGCATGAATTGGCCTTGCTGTAAAAAATTTAAATTTGATGTCCCGGTCAAACATTAGAAAAAATGGGTGGCATGACTGCCAATTTATTGTTTATCAGGGATTTCTAAACTCTCTGTAGGCTCATGTTACTCTCTTCCTCTACCTCAGAATCAACATCAAAATCAAGTAATGCCTTTGCATCCTCATGAAATAAGTGACTGACGCTGTGTTCAAAAAATTCAGCTGACTCCTCCATGCATGATGCTGGGGCCATGACAGGAATAGCTGTGGACAAAGAGGCAGAATAGCCACTCTGGCAGCTGCGGTGGACTGCACACTAGTGTCAGCTTGGGTCATAGGGGATGACCAGGATGAATGTGGTTTAGTAAGCCAGTCCACAACTTTCTCTGCATGCTGTGGCTGGATAGTATGTGCAACATCACTAAACATCACCAAACAGAGACAAATGTCCATCTTTGCCTGTGGACACAGATGCTGTTGGTCCCCTTATGTTGGCCTCTTAGATATGATGGGGGGGGGGGGGGTTATTACCCAAATTTAATACAAACTGGGAAATGTGTAAAAAAGGGTATACAGCACTAAATGTTATGTAATGCTGTGTTAAACACTGCGCTACACTAACACACTACACTGTGCAGTGCACAGTGCATTGTGCGGGCACTTGGTGGGCAAAAATCCCACTGGGCCCCCCACCCCCACCAAATTTGGGTGTTTTCCAAACGTTTACTCTGCCTGAACCATTTGCCAAACACTAGTCAGAACCCCACCTCGTACAATGCTGTACATGAGCAGCGAGAAAATATATCCTCAGATTAGGTGCTGTCTGCAGCATCCCTAGGATATTGTAGTATCTGCAATTTTGTACAAGATGACTTCTTTCACCAAAAAATCCTAAATCCCTAAATATGCTATTGATCTTAGTAAAGATCCCCATGGGTATCCAAACAAGAGAATTACAAATAATACACACATACATACAAATAATACAAACACAATCTATGGGCCCATTATAGGTCCTCTCAAGGAACATTGAGATCTCATTCACAATTTATCATTTCATTTTTGGTTTTCATTAACAATCAGAGATCATTAGGTTGAGGTTTTTAATGTTATCAATAGTCCAGTCTCCTTGGGCTAATTCAGCTGCAGACCATCTGTCCTGGATACTTTTTAGACCTGAATTTGGAGTGTTGTTTTGTTTAATATTGTGATATAAATAATACAAAAGCTGAGGCATCCACATCATCTTGAGTAGGTTAAAACGGTCTACTACAGAAAGGGGTAACTTACTCCAGACTTTACCTTGTGTTTGAATTGTAGACAATAATGGAACTATATTATCTGAGATGAAGGCCTGGGATGAGTCAGACATGGTTATACCCAAATACTTTATAGAGGACACAACCTTAAGGTGGGAAAGTGTAGAAGGTAGGGAGGCTGGCAAAGGATCTAGTGGTAATAACATTTCTCCCAATTTATACCAAGCCCTGAAAATTTACCAAATTCATCAACATATTTAATTTCTGCTGAAAGAGATGACCAAATATTAGTTAGAAAAAGGAGAACACCATCTGCATACAGCGCAAACTTTTTCCTCTAGGGCCCCTCTAACCAAGTCTGTGAAATCAGGAGAAGTCTGCAAGAGATGGGCCAGGAGCTCTATGGCAGGGAGGGGAGGCAATTGGCACCCCAGCCTAGTGCCATTCAAAAGTCTAAAAGGTGGAGCCTGGAGGCCATTAACCTTAATGTAACCCGAGGAGCAGTATACAGCAAGCGGACCCATTGGCAAAAGATGAAACCAAAACCTAATTTTTCATGTACGGCCCATAAATATGACCAATCAACACTATCAAAGGCCTTAGTGGCATCTAATGTGAAAAAGGCATGGTCCATAACATTTTAAACTGACACCTGAATGTTTAAATAGGCCCGTCTGATGTTAACAGCTGTTGACAGATTGGGCATAAAGCCAGTAAAGATGAGCTGAACACCCCCCGGTTTGGTTCCCACCAGAACTTGCAAACGGGCAAAAAATTCAGACAAACACACGGACACCGTCTAGGGGACACGAACATGAAAAATCTAAAGTACTAATTTTAAAGGCTTATATGCAAGTTATTGCCATAAAATGTGTTTGGGGACCAAGGTCCTGCCCCAGGGGACATGTATCAATGCAAAAAAAGTTTAAAAAACTGTAGTTTTTTTTCAGGAGCAGTGATTTTAATAATGCTTAAAATGAAACAATAAAAATTAAATATTCCTTTAAATATCATGCCTGGTGGTCTCCTTTGTCTGCCTATAAAGTGGCGCATCTGCGCAATGTGTAGAACATGCCACAGCAATAATGGTACGGCACTGCGTCATTTTAACTGACAATTGCGCGGTCGTGTGGCATTTTACTCAAGCAAAATGGCGGTGATCAGTGATTTATTGGAACTATGATATTATGGCGGACAGATCAGACACTTTTGACACATTTTTGGGATCATTGGCATTTATACAGCGATCAGTGCTATAAAAATGCACTGATTATTGTGTACATGTCACTGGCAGGGAAGGGGTTAACATTAGGGGGCGATAAAGGGGTTAACTGTGTTTCCTAGGTAGTGCTTCTAACTGTGGGGGGAGGGGACTGCCTGGGTGAAGAGACCAATTGTTGTTCATAGTTAGTATGAAAACAGATCGTTCTCCTCACAGCTGACAGCACGGAGATCTGTTTATATTGACAGATCTCCGTTCTGCTAGGAAGGAAGATATTATTTGTTGCATCTCAGAAGAAGTGAGGTAGACACTGCATTTTTAGAAAGATCAACAGGTATTTTCTATATTTGCTGAAATTGTATAAAGGGATTGTATAAAGCGACTTTTGTAGCCTAAAAATGCATTGGCTGTTTGGTGTGATCTAAAGAACCAACAAAACATTTTGGATTCCCATCTACTTGGCATAGCATTCCTGTTGCATTCTTGTGCATTGGATAATGAAAGAAAGTAGCTTGATCTCAATATGTAAAAGATCAAGATTATTAAGTCTTTACCTTCCACTTTGCTAAACCATTGCACAGCTGCTAGAGCCTACAGGTGCATCATTGTTACTGCAAAGTGTCATTTTATTGTTCACAATATAATAATAAATCAATAGTCCGACCAGTGGTGACATTAATACATTTTGAACCTCGTCTCCAGAGCACAACAAAACTGGTTGATTTCAAAGCTGCAGCTAATAAGAACAAATGTTGGGATGAATGACCCAGTGTTTTTTTTTCTCCTTCAAACAAGTTGGTGACAAGATCTGCCAGACAAAGTTCACAGCTCTGATTTCCACTACATTTGAGCATAAAATACTGCTGTAGAAAAAGCAGATTGTTACTCATTTTTCTGCATACAAATGGAAATGGAAATATAATAGTGAGGGGTGGGCGTGGGGAACAGGCGGTCCCGAGAACTCAAGCATAGATATCTCTAAGCTATGAATTGATTAAACCTGCCAGTAATAGAACCTGAGAGATATGACCATTTAATTATAATATACTTGCACTGTTCATCTGTCCTAACTTTTCTAAGCAAAATCAGCATAACTCATTACCCTTTGGGATGTCAAGGGCCACATGTGAGGCCCTCCAGACAGTCTTTGCTGACCAGTCTAGTAGAGGGGTTGAGCAAACCTCTGTATAGGTACATTTGTGATATGCTTAGAATCAAAAACAATCTAGGCTTAAATTATTTTCACAGGTACATTTACCCTTAGATTGAATGTGCATATATCCATATCCATTTGTAAATTGCAGATGTGGCAGGCGATAAATTGAAGCAATTTGCCTTGAAAGATAGAAAAACGCCTGTCACATCTGCATGGCCAATTTTACAGTTCAGCCTTGAAAGTGATAACCACATAATTATTTCTTTTTACTTGTGATTGTTTTAGTTTCTTAAATGCGCTGTTAAGTGCGACTTTATCTATAACAGCTGGCCTGTTAATTCCCAATAGAAAATTACAGCTCCAGTGTAAACACAGAGGCTTGTTTTGTCAGTAATTGAGTCTCTGTTTTGTGGATTTAATAGGTCTTGGCAGAAGAAAGTGCTACTGTATGTCTGAGTTGTAAATATGTTTACATTCAGATTAAATATCTTCTGTTTGGTAAATCAAAAGAACTCTGAAGCTTTAAATCAAGATTTGGGATTTCTAGAACAAAACCCATTACTGTAAAGAATGATTGTGCTATTTAAGTTTTCTTCTTAAAAATTGTAATTATTCTCCCCACTGATTGCTAAAGAGTATCTCCTAGAATGTATTCACGTTGATTTTTTTCTGCTATTAACGCTAGAGGTGATTATAGCCGTATTAGTGCACTTGGGACAGAAACAATTGAGTGCTGTCCATGATACTTTTTTAATTTGCACTAACATACAATTTTTCAGGACAAACTTTCAGGGTATGTCCCCTTCTTCAAGGTCCCAGCAGTACTGATTCACAAAAGTTTTAGCATAATGTAAAAAAACAAACAAACACAATGTCTGAGGAAAAGGAAACAAAAACAAATAAAAAGGAAAAACAAACACACACAAACCAATGTACATGGCAATGGTAATAAAAGTAGCATAGTTAGTGATATAAGACAGAGGGGAAGCTATAGACTGTGGGGACAGTCACAGAGGGGGTTTTAAAACGATTGGATAAAGGGTAAGGAAACCCATGACTAAATGTATGCCATTTACTTTTGTGTCAAATAAAAAATATAATTCTCAATTGAAAAGTTTTCCTTTCCTGGATAGTTCTGCAGTAAGAACTCAAACATTGAGGTCTTCTATATTGTGGTCCGGTTTTGAGAAATGATGTCCCAGAGGTGTGCAGAAACTATCTTCTTTATGTTCCTTTACGGTATGTCTGTGCAAATTCATCCTTGTTCACAACATCTGTCCTGTTTTGGCAATGTAAGATCCTTTGTTACATCTTTTGCATTGGATAAGGTACACAACATTACTGGAGGTGCAGTTGTATGACTCCTCTATACTCTCTGATATTGACGATCCCTTTTGTGTGTGTGTGATACTTTTAGATAGATTGATCTGGTTGCACAGTTTGCAGAATTTTTTATTGTAGGGTTTGCTTCCATTATTTGTGACTTCATAATCAGAATGAAGTTTCCTGCTCATTAGTTTATGTCTGAGGTTGGGTGGTTGTCAGAAAGCTAGTCCCGGGGTTTGTTGGAATATTTATTTCAGAGTTTCATCCTCTGTTATGATGGCTTGTAAGTATTTGATTATCTTTCTTATCCCTTCTAGTGCTGGATTGTATGTGGTGATTAAAGGTACACGATCATTTGTTTTTTTCTCTTTGTATTGAAGTAGATGTTCTCTTCTTGTTTTTAAGGCTGTGTGTATGCCAGTATGGATGGTTTTGTCTTCGTGACATTTAAAAAATCAAAGTAATCAGTGGCCAGCTTCTTTTTACTAGGTCTTTGGAATGGCCTAATGATGGTGTTCACATCATCTGTATAGAAATGTATTAGTTCCTGAGATCTTGTAAACTTTAGTGAAATCTTGTGAGATCTTGGGAAAGAGTGGACAGATTGTTTTCTGAGATCTTGCAAATTATACTATGTCTCTTCTGCATGTTTCTTACCTGCCTGTCTGCACAGTACATTGAGTTGTACGCATATCTCAGTGTACAATTTCAGTAAAGCTAAGATGAAAAAACTCTGGTGCATGAGCAGAATTCATGTCATCTCAGTATGGCCAATGAAAACCTCCAAAGATACCCAGAAGCATGTGAGCCGAAGATGTCAATGGAGGTCAGGAAGCTCTGGGACACCATAGTGCTGGAGAGAAGGTGAGTATAGTTCAGTTTTAAAGAGCATATTGTTTTCCATGAGGTCAAACATTATCTATAGATTTAAAGTGAGTAAAAGGAGTCAAGAAATGTTTAATTAACAAAAGCAGAACCTGCTTATATAATGATCAAATATGTCAGCTTGCATGCATTTTATAAATGCAGCAACGTTTCCATGATAAAGAGGAATTTACTGTGTATGAACATAATGCAAATATTTTTCATTTCTTTTAAACCCAGACGAACTTAGAGGTATGTGAATGCAAGCATGTGAGCAAGAGCCTCTAAAGGGTTTAATGTATTCTTTTTTATGTGTTTTTGACTATTATGGCTTAGATTATTTCATTTGCATTTCTGTGTAAAACTATATATTAATGTGAGTTAGTTGCACTGTATAGTTGTGCTTGCCCTGCTGAGGTGGTACTTCCTAGGAGGTAAGGGTTAACACTGCTGGTCAAGTTCTCCCAAGTAAGTACCACCTTCCCAAAGACCGACCCATTGTGGCTGGTATTAGGTCATTAAATGGACGGTTAAGTTATTGGGTGGACTGCCAATTAGAGGCTTTAGTGCAAGATTTACCTAGTTACTTAGATACCAAACAACTGCTCAATATATATGACCTGGGAAGATGATAACATATGGATTACATGTGATGTTTCGAGCTTGTACCCATCTATACCACATAAATTAGGACTTACAGCGGTGGAATTTTTCCTAGACTATTACAGTAATTATATTTCTATCCATAGTGAGTACATTCTTGAATGTTTCAATTATTTACTGACTCATAATTTTTTTCTTTTGATAATTCTTTTTACCTCCCAGAAGTATGGGGCTGCAATGGGGGCTCATCCCCTGTCCCTTGCCAATCTATATAAGGGTTAGTGGGAGAGGGTCTGCATTTTTGGGAGTATAAATCCATTTAGGTCTGGGATAAAATTCTGCCATCGCTAGTGTTCATCTACACTGGTCAATTCAGCCATGATACTATCGCCTTATTGGATGTCCCTCTGCAGTGAAAGAATGGGCGCACAGAAAATCCCTGTCTGGTAAAACTCTCCTCAGAGCAGATTCTGGCCATCTAGGTCATGTGACCAGAGGTATACCATTGCTCGGATTACAGAGGATTTATAGCAAAGAGGGGGATTTCTGTAGAGAAATCGATGAAATGTGCAATAGGTTCAGATCTCGGGGCTACAAAGAAGGAGTGCTTAAAAGAACTGTTAATATAGCTAGATAAACCAGTAGAGATCAGTTATTGCAAGATGAAAAGAGTAGAAAGGCCTTCAAAACATTGCCAATACTATCCATCCCTTATAGCCTGGAATACAAAAAGATAAATAATATAATTGACAGAAGTATTCCAATACTATATGAGGATGAAACATATGCAAAGCTATTACCCAGGGGTATTAGGATTGTTTCTAGCCAGGCATCCTCTCTAGGCAGATTTCTATTCCCCCAGTGATTTTCAATTTAAGACACAGAGGAGAACCTCTCTCTCCCCTGATTGGCTAGCTGACTTTGATTGACAGCAGCAGGAGCCAATGGCGCCGATGTTGTGTCTCAGTAAATAAGGAAGGAGATCTTGGCAGGCTGAGACATTTGTGGACATTTGTGGACAGAGAGGGACCTCAGGTAAGTGTTAGGGGGTGCTGGGGCAGCTGCTGCAAACAGAAGGCTTTTTATCTTAATGCATAGAATGCATTAAGATAGAAAACCTTCTGACTTTGCAACCCTTTTAACAGAACATGTATAGGAATGTATATTGAAGATGCATTGTAAATTGTTTATTTGTTACTTTTAAACAAATTCAGTAAAAAATGTTTATTATTAAAAAAACTTGGCCTGGTCTAAAGTTCCTTGAGGACACACTTAAAGTGGAAGTAAACCCATTGATTTAAACGTTAAAGAAAAAAGGCATGCCGGGAATGCTAACTGCACATTGGCTATGCTCTCAGCCAAACTATCAAACAATCCAATGGCTGGTGTCATAACGAATCACATATGCAGCACCATAGCAGTTGAAGATTAAACAGAGGCAAAGATGGCAGCTTCCTTGGCTGAAAACGATAGGGGAGTTTACTTCCACTTTAAGGGCGAAGCTATTTGGAGGTGGTAATATTGCTGTTGCTAATGACTACCATACTAGTGTCAAGTGCATAAGTAGCCAGTCAGTTGGGGAGCGGTGGCAAAGGTGACAGAGGCCCTGGTACTGAAGGAGCAAGAAGAAGGATAAGCATGGGTTCGGTACAGAGTACAGCTTCCTAGTATTCAATTGAAACATATAAATCACTGTTACTGAGAGTAAGGTAATGGGCTGATGGATCCAGTACAAATGGTAACAGCTCAGAAATGCTGCACAATACAGAGAGCTGTAAAGCGTACTGGAGAACTGTTATGGTTTGTGCATAGAGTGTAATGAGGTATTGAAGTTTATAGTGGACAATGTGAAGAGTACAAAAGTTGGGCTACAAATTACTTGGAGTTAATTATGTTCTTCGGAGAAGCATGGCATTTAAGGTTGGAGTGCTGCTTTAATACCAACTTTGAAAAGTAGCCTCTGCCCATAATCAGAACTTTTTTTGGATCCCCTCTTGGTTACAGAATCCCCACCAACACATGGCTGTTTCCTTTGGCCTGTCTGTAGATTGACATTGATTATCTGTTCAGATGACCCTAACCTATCCATTACCATTCCTCATTTTAAAACAAAATTTAGATTGTTCACTTAGAGAATGTGGTGAAAATTCTCTTTCCAAATAATACCCAAGTACATGCAAGTAAAATATAAAACAAACTGCATTTTTGCTTGCATGTAATTGGATGATGGATTTCAACTCGTAAAGTGGTTGCAAACCCTTACAAACCACTTTGACCTACAGGTAAGCCTAGATTAAGGCTTACCTGTAGGTCCAAGAAATATCTCCTAAACCTACACGGTTTAGGAGATATTTGCCGAAAGACAGGCACCGCTGTCTACGGCGCATGCGCACTGAGCACGGCGCTGTCAGCGGCAATATGCCACACGCGGTGGCTCCCATGCGCATGCGCGGGAGTGACGTCATCGCGGCTTTGTCAAATGACAGCAGCGGAGCAGTGAGACCCACCAAGAAGATGGATGCTCCGGACTACAGGGAACAGCGGTGACTTCGCTGGCTCCTGTGTCAGGTAAGTGACACATAATGGACTACTATGCGATGCATAGTAGTCCATTATGCTTTACCTTTGCAGGGAATCAAAGAGGAAGTAAACTCATCCTATTTAAGCTAAAGCTAAACTACTCTTGCAAAATGAAGAGCCTATTTGCCTTTAACCCCAATCCATTCATTAAATATATTTTAAACTCTAACTTTAAATATATTTATAAATAAATACACAAATAAATAAATGTTTATAAATACATATTTTTACCTAAATACAGTATATACAAATCAATTTCCATGGTATTTTGTTACTATGGAAACATAGGATTCAAAACACAGCTTAGATGCCTGTATGATATGTTTAGAGACAAAGTCATTTGCTTACTTTTCCAAAAAATAACAGATATAAAGAAAAAAACTTTTTCCAGTAAATAATGTAAATAATGTAAATCTTATATAAAAAATATTGAAGGGCAAGTCTACCCAACGTTACAGGTACAAGTAAAGTCTGGTGGATAACATGCTGGTTTCTGGTAATTCTTGGGAACCTGAACTCTCTAATTATGTGCTTGCCCATCTTGGGCTCTCTCTATGACTAATGAAACAAGAGTATTTTACTTCCGAATATTACATTGCATTGTATAACCTAAAGGGGTTGTAAAGGCACAAGGTTTTTTATCTTAATGCAGTATATGCGTTAAAATAAAAAACCTTCTGTGTCCAGCAGCTGCCTCAGCACCCCCTAATACCTACCTGATGTCCCTCTCTGTCCAACAATGTCCACAAATGTCTCAGCCATCAGAGCAGGTAAGTGTAACATATTCATTATTTTTATAGGAAGAAGAGCAAGACTTTACAATCACTTTAAAGTCCAACAGAGAAAGTTCAACTCCCCTGTAGCTGGAATGGCAGATGTGCAGACTTAGGAACTCAAAAACAGAGATCTCACCAGTAGAAGAGTCTAACTGCTAAAGTTAACTTTTCAGTAACATCCTATTAATTTTTTTGCAATTACAGACATCTTCATAAAAGTCACTGTCTACCTTTCTTTTTAACCAAGTAGTCTCCACACATCCTAGTGCATCAAATATAAGGCATCCACCTAAATTTTATTAATACTCAATCTTATGGTGTTATACCCAGGATATGTTACTTTTTAAAGGTAGGAATTCAAAGACCTGTCTAACTGTACATTGGAGAGCACCTACAAGGTTATATCTCCATTGCCTTATTTTCGGACAGCAATGCATTTATTGCCACTGGACACATTTTGCAACCTGTCTTTGGGATCTGTACTATTAAATAATAATAGGGGGCATATACAGGGCTGCTAGTAATATATGATTGAAAAAAAAAATTCTATAGAGGAAAAAGCTGTGACACATAAACATGCGATAACCATGCAAAAAGAGTTATTGTAAAGGAGAAATAGTCACGCTAAGTTGAAAAATACCGAGTTCCCTAGACAAAATCATAAATTAATATATGTGCATAAAAAAGATATGCCCTGAATGCATATTAAATAAATATAAGTAATATAATTCTATATATCAGACAACAATACAATTAAGAAAAGTATCCATATAAATTCATATAGTACAAATTGATATGCTGATTAAACTCAAATAGTCATTAAGTGCAAAGTTCACATGAAATGTGTAAAAAGTCCACATATAGTGTATGTTGAATCCCATTTCTCAATATGAGGAAAAATGAGTGGAAAAAACAAGTTGAAAGGCGATTCCGCCACTGTGAAGAGGGTAAAGGGTGGATCTATCCTTAGAGTGTGCACCACAAAAAAGTATGTAAAGGACCCTTACCAGATGAAGTGGACCTCTATTTGTAGAGAGTTCATCGGTGCCTGCAGATATAGCCCTCTGTGGGGTCTCTACATTGGCCCGGGGTGTCAGTACCTCCAGATACCTCCTCACTCACAATGCTGAAACTTCATGTGTATCGTCATGGTCACATGACTTCCTCAGGAGTCAAAAAATAGAAATTTGGCTTACATACACTTTAAACTACCTTCACCTATGTTCTTTCTTTTTTCTTCTCCTATATTTCTTATCAACTTACCAAGCGTACGTGTAGAGGTTCTGGATAAAATTGTCTGAACAGTCTACAAAATCTACAAGTTTTGTGTTTCACCATCTTTTATCAGGTGAAAGGGGGCGGGGAGAGAAGGAAAGAAGGTATCAGTAGTGGAGTGGTTGGCTGTCAAGTACGCCTGTTACTTTTTCCTGACTGCAGTTCCAGTTCTTCTTTAAAGCCCATGAAAATTACTGAATAGTATAGAAAAAAAACAATAAGATGGGAAGGATATAACCATCTTTCTATTCAAATCTATATTTTTTCTATTCTAATCAAAACAAATTGATTCTATTTGAATTTTGGAAGATTTTCTTTATAATTCTATTCTATCTCTTTGTTTATTCTATTCTATACTATTCTATTCTTTTCCATTGAAATGTATTCTATTCTTAATTCGAATTTTCGGAAGATGGTTATATTCTTTCTATTCTGTTGTTTTTTCTATACTATTCTGTTTTCTTTTCTATTCAAATATATTATTTACTTTTCTATTCTATTCCAATTCAGGGGATTTTTTATATACTCTTCTGTTTTCTTTTCTATTCAAATCTATTATTTACCTTTCTATTCTATTCCAATTCAAATTGATTCCATTTGAATTTTGGGAAATGGTTATATTACTTCTATTCTATTCTGTTGTTTTTCTAATTCTATTTGTTTCTATTATATTATATCCTTTTTTTATTCTATTATTTTTTATTATTTTCTTTTCTTATGTATTCAAATTCAAATTTATTCTGTTTAACATGTGCATTTCAGAAGATGGTTATATTCTTTTTATTTCATTCAATTCTTTTTTATTCTATTAATTTCTATTCTATTCTGTTATTTTTTCTATTTTGTTCTCTTTTACTCTATTATATTCTATTTATTTATTTTCTGTTCTATTCTTTTCTATTCTATTCTTTTTTTCCTTTTCTTTTCTATTCTATTTCATTTTCTTTGGAAATTGGAAAGCTATTTGAATTTAAAAAACTATTCAAATTGATTAGAAAACTATTCAAATCGATTTGATTCGAATTCCATCCAAATTTAGTTTTTTCCGTTATTTCGGATTCGTTTAGAAATTTGGTACTATTGTAATTACGGAAATTTGAATGCATCCACATTTCCTAGAAATTAACTGCACATGTGTACAAAATATGGTGCAGCTCTGTATGGTAGCCGGTCACCTTTGAACTTCAGCTTGTTCAATTAAGGTTTGATAATTTTTTTTTAAACTGATTGGTTTCTGTGCAGAGCCGCACCAGATTTTGCACTCTCCAGTTTTCATTAAGCAACCCGCCATCTGTTTTTACCAGCTGCATTGCATTTATGGAGAGCCAGCTTTGTCACTTTAGGCTTCTATCCCGATGTGGCCACCCCCATTCGTTTGCATTACATAGAGGAGGATTGCTTTGAAGTTCACAGAACATAGCTGAGAAAGCTGATCACATTGTTTGAGATTGCAGCTTAGTTCCACAGGAAGTTAAAAGGACAAAAGTTTTTTTTTCAGTTTTTTTTTTAAAGCATCAACATGTATTTTTCTCTAATTGAAGAAAATATACTTAGCCCCAAAAACAAAATGAATGCAGCCACCACATTTAAGAACCGGTAAGCTGCGGTATAATAAATCTTTATTCTGGGGTTTGAATTTACTTTTAGTGTTCTCAGAATTCCCTGTTGCCTAGTACCCTGCTATTCACCTGGGGTTCTGTCTAATGCATAGCAAGGGAAAAAAGAATAAAAAAAAATCCCTGTGCTGGTAAACTAAGTAGCGGCCGGCAGACCTTTTTATTGGAAGTAATTTTTTTTATATTTGATGTAAGTGCAATTCTTTATTTTATTAAAATATTTCGACAATATTACACTATGGCAATTCCTCTTGTTTATGTATGTGCTTGGCAATGAGCGGTGTGGCCGTAGGAATATACCAGCTACTGGAACAGAGTGCTTAAAGGGATACATCCTCCATGCAGTTCATGTCCAGAGGGAGTGATTTAACAGTGGCGATATTAGATCTCTGCGATGGGATCAGTATAGCTGGTAAGCGTCAGTATTGTTGGTGGTGGAAAGTCCTTTTCTGCAACTTCGGTGACACTCTTTTCATTGGTGTGGTGTGACAAATCACGGTGGAGACGACAAGCAGAAACATTGTCTAGTGGGAAATGGACTAATATCTTGAACATTTGCATATACATTTTTTGTCACATTCTTTTGGATTTTTGGATTTATTTATTAATTATTTTTATATGTTTTCTGCATGATCAATTGACTTATATTTATAACACAGTTGATTGAATCACTATAGCGCAGCTTTCTTGAAAAAACTGGTAAACTAAGTGCCTTGAATGCATAACATTGCTAAACTTCCAGGTTTGCCTAGGGAGCATCTTTCAAGCTGTCTAAATAATTGTATCACTAAATTCAGTCATTGCTGATGTTTCATTACAACACTTCTACATAGGTAAAATTCATTAAAAGCAGCAATACTGTCTGTACTGGACTGACAATAAATCTGTAAACATCATACATAGCCTCTAGCATATTAATGAAATAATGTCTATAGTGCAAGTCATAACTGGACAGTATGGAATGATAAATTGGATTTTAAAATTGTTAATGAAATATTTATTAAAAATGTAGTCGTTTGCAATCACACTTTTTGCTTGAGCTCTATATTTGGAATTTGCTGAGAGTTACTGGAAGCTGTTTGGGGATTGATATTCTCAGCACTATTGTATTGCGATCAATAATTAAATTTAGTGCTGACATGAATCTAGTTTATGCAGCAGTCTGTGACAATCTCATCTTGCAAAATTAATCCTTTTCAATTTATTTAATAGAAGTCTTCAACAATAAAAATAATTCCGATGAATATCAGCGCTGAATTATCTCCAGTCAATAAGACTTTATTATAAATTAAGTGGATATATTCATTAGTAAATTAACTGTCAAACATAGAAACCGGTTTTATTGTTATTTTGTTTGGAGGTAATTATTGTTACTGAAGATAAGGAATCAGTAACTTTAAGTGTTCAAGTGGTTTTTCACTAGAGTTTTAAATCAAGCATTTCTTTTAAACAGATCTACCTAAATCATGAAGCTGCTTTAAGTAGCCTTTGTGTGAATATAGAGCAGAGTGTTGTATTACAATAGTCATTGATTCATAGAGAATGTCTGGAATTTAAAGCCCAAATTTTGACTTTTTTTAAAAGAATGTATTAAGTGTTGTAAAGAAGAAGAAAAAAATCTCAGACTGAAATACTTGACTCTTCTCCAGAGTTGTTCCCTGCAGAAATTAAATGCCACCACTGGATGTCCTTAGTCTTGCGAGTTGAATGATGGCCACCTTCTTTTAACCTGGAAAATTGAAGACAAACCATAAGTGCAGAGCATCATGGGACTACCCCTGAGGAGGGAGCCACCATGGAGAGCTGTCCTCATGTTGTAATGAATCAGAGAGCAGACATCATCACATCTGCACTGCTCTCTGCAATATTGAGGACTTCCCAATACTGGGAGAAGATCCAAAGAGGAAAGGGACAATGCAAGCCATATGACAATTCTAAAGACATTGTGCAAGTATAAAAGAAAAATCATAAATGTTTTGTGTACTTTAGCTTTAAAAATAAAAAAAGATTTACTATGACCCTCCAACGGCATAGAGATGAGTGGTAACCATTTTGGTCTCACTCTTCTCCATATCCAGCCACTGCCAGTGTCAAATTTCTCCCAGGCTTCACCAATCGGCCAGGTAAGCCATGGGAATGACTGTGGAGCAGCAGGAACAGGGGGCACCCTCCCTCCGCTAGCTGCTGTCACAACCCCGGTATTTAACGTCAAACAAATGACGTATTTTAACTATAGGCCAGTTGGCAAGTAGTTTATGAGAGCAGTCATATCCATTCATTTTATACACAGCCTTCTGCATTGTAATGTTACACAGTAGCTTTATTGACTTTTTTCCCATAATGCAATTAGCTGTGTTATTGAAAATAATACTGCCTCCACCCACTACTTATGTGGCTAAAATTGTATCACAATAAGGTGTTGGCTAATGTAAAAAGCTCTACAAATATGTACACATGTGACATTCGATGCAATAATGCCTTGAAATATGTACACACTGTAAATACCAAATACTTCTTCTTTAAAGCAGATCTTTCACCCCCTCCCCCCCCCCCCATTTTTTACTCTGGCTTACTGGGTTGTCTGTTGTTTTGACAGTCATTTGAGACAGTCACCCTCCCAGAGAATCCAGTGTTGTTCTGCTTAGATCCTCTTGTGTTCTGCCACCACTCAGTCCCACGTGTCCATGTTATTTGTGATGTCATCACTCCCCTATTCATTGTGAATGAAGAACTACGTGACGTACATTTCCCAGGAGGTGCATCGAGCACTGTGAACATCATTTGACTAGACAAGTGAATTACATCAGGGGCTGGGCTGCACATTTTTCATTTAAAAATCATTCATTCATTGAAAATGTATATTCAATTATAGGAGGGGAGGATGGGCGGATTGGAGGGGAGTTTATTCCAAGGGTGAAGATCTGCTTCAAGGACTTTTGAGGACTTTCTGTTTCATAGAAAGTGTCAGAACAGCAACATTGATAGTATTCCTCAAGGGAAGTATAACACATGGTGGGTTGATTTACTAAAGGCAATAGACTGTGCACTTTGCAAAGTGAAGTTGCACTCTACAAGGACAGTTTTTCCAGAGCTTAGTAAATCAGGTAAGGCTTCACTTTACAAAGAGTACCCAATCACATGCAAGAAACATAAAAAAACTGAATTTTTGCCTGCACATAGTTACATAGTAGGTAAGGTTAAATAAAGACAATAGTCCATCCAGTTTAATCTGTGTAGGTGTACGTGTGTCAGTGTTGATAATTATTTCCCATATCCCTGAATGTTGTGTTTTTTAAGATGCAGGTCCAAGAGTCTTTTAAAAATATCCATACCCCCCCCACTGACACCACTAATTGTGGAAGATTTCCACATCCTTATCGCCCTGACAGTGAAAAACCCTCTTCACAGCTTAAGTTTAAACCGCTTCTCCTCCAATCTCATTTTGTGGCCCCGTGTCCTCTTGCACTCCTTAAGACTGAATCGTTTTTTTCCTATGCTGGGATCACCATTGAGGTATTTGTAAGTCACTATCATGTCCCCTCTCAGCCATGCTTCTCCAGGGAGAATACAATTAGTGCTTGTAGAGTGATTCCTCATAATTGAGGTCCTTCAATCCCCTTATTAATTTTATTGCCCACATGGTTCGATGATGGAAGTCAGCAGAGCTTCTGCTCATTTACTAAGCTCTGGAGCAATTCAAACTTGTTGAGTACAACTGCACATAGTGCAATACCTGTAATTTCATTTAAAATGAAAAAGTATATATGCAGACAATAATGTCAGCACTAATTTCTACCCATAAAAAAAAAAAGAAAGCAGGGAAGGCAAAATGCACAATATCAACACTACATCAAAGTAGTACACATGAGATTAAATGGAAATTATAACATTCATGCAATTTCTACATGGCTATAGATCTGATTTAGAACAATTCAGATACTATTGTTTTTAAAGCAATGCTATGAACCCTTTCCCCATCAACATTTTTAAAGTAATCTGTCAGCATTGTCATTGTGAATAATACATTAATCATGTATTCCTATTTTTGTGTCCGCTTTCATTTCAGAAGTCTGGCATGACTAGAATAGGAACATCAATTAAAAGAATTACAAGCAAAATAATTAATGAGAAAAAAACAAAAGGTATGCACATTTACATTGATTAATTTAGTCATCATTTTGTTAGCTGTTAAGCATATCACTTGCATACTGATTGCACTGTATATAGACAACCTATTCTTTCTTTAAATTGACCTACTTTGACACTTATTCCCTGATACATTGAACCTGATCTCAATATAACAATGACAATATAACATATACTGGTGATTAACCACTTGAGCTCCGAAAGGTTTACCCCCCTTCACCACCAGGCAATTTTTTGTGATACAGCACTGCGTTATTTTAACTGACAATTGCTCAGTCATGCGATGTTGTACACAAAAAAAAATATATATATAATATGCATTTGTCTTTTTTTTTACCACAAATAGAGCTTTCTTTTGGTGCTATTTGGTCACCTTTAAGGTTTTTATTTTTTGCGCTATAAACAAAAAAAACACAATTTTGAAAATATATATATATTTTTTACTTTCTGCTATAAAACACGCCCAATTTAAAACATCTAATTTCTTCATCAGTTTAGGCTAATATGTATTCAGCTATATGTTTTTGGTAAAAAATAAATAAAAAAAAAATCCCAATAAGCTTATCACTATAAGTTATAGCGTCTACAGAGTATGAGATATTTTTATGGAATTTTTATTTATTTTTTACTAGTAGTGGTGGAGATCATCGACTTATAGCGGGACTGCGACATTGTGGCAGACAAATCAGACACAAAGTGACACTTTTTGGGCACCAGTGACACCAATACAGTGATCAATGCTAAAAAATATGCACTATCACTGAACTAATGACACTGGTAGAGAAGGGGTTAACATCAGGGGCAATGAAAGGGTGAAATGTGTCCCTAGGGAGTGCTTTATAACTGTGTGGAAGGAGCTTGTACTGTGGGAAGACAGAGATCCATATTCCTGCTTAGCAGAAACACAGAATATCTGTCCTCCCTTGACACAGAATGGCAATCTGCCTTGTTTACATATGCAGACTGCCATTCTGCCTCTGTCAGGAATGATCGGCTGGTCCTGTCAGATATTAGGGTTCGCCTGACCTACTGATTGGCTCACACTGTGGTTGGACACAAACCAGGAAGAAGCGATCATGTACAGGTATGTGATTTTGTCTGTAGGAGCCACCACCGCCCTGCAGTATATGTATGTGGGGCGGTTGGAAAGCGGTTAAGCTACAAAATAAATATAAAAATATCTGTAGTGGTACTGTATTTATTGGCGTATAACACACACTTTTTTCCCCTTAAAATTGGGAGAAAATCGTGGGTGCATGTTATACGCCGATCCCCACTGTCTATGAGGCAAAAAATACTGAGCGCCGCGGAAAAATAATGTGCGCTGCCGAAAAAGACAGAGTGCCGCGGATGGGACTGTGAGATGAGCAGAGACAAGTGGAGCCGAGTACACAGGCTCTGTCTATCTTGGCAGCGGGAAATTTAAACACTGAGCAAGGCTGCAAATGGCGATGGGCAAGGCTGCAAGGGCAAGGCTACAAATGACACTGAGCAAGGCTGCAAGGGCAAAGCTGCAAATGGCACTGATCATTGTGCAATGATGGGCAAGGCTGCAGATGGACACTGATAAGGCTGCATTGATGAGCATTTAAATGTAAGTTTTTTTCCCTTACACTTCCCTCCTGAAAGTTTTTTCCTTAAAGTGCCCTCCTAAATTTGGGGTGCTTGTTATATGCCGCTGCGTGTTATATGCCGATAAGTATGGTAAATCCCTGTAGATAAGTCAGGAAACATCATTTTAACATAGAGCATATATTATGATTTGTGCTCATGACCATCAGGTGATCTTATTTGAGTGTCTCTGTACATAGATGTCTCCAAGCGCAAGTGTTTATGGATGATTAGTGCAACGGCTCTCTATGATAGGAATTAGTGTTGTAATAATCAATACTGTGTTTTTAACTGAACATAATCAAATATTACTGCCAGCCCCTCTTTTTTATCAAGACATAACACAGTGTGTACATGTTTGTGTAAAACAATGCCTGCAATTATCTTAGTATAGAACTTTTCTGGCCAGTCACGTGTTCTCCGGCAGCTTTCCTCTTCCTATCTAAGGGCTACAGAGGGAGGGGTTGAATGTACAACACAGCTGTCACATGACTGACTATAGAGGAGGATTTCGGCCCCTCCTGCTGTAGAACTTAGATCGGAGGAGGAGAGAGGCTGGAGGTCACGTGACCGGCCAGAGAAGCTCTGAGACAAGGTAATTACAGGCATTCTTTTACACAAACTGGTACACAGTGTGTTATGTCTCAATAAAAGAGAAGGGCTGGCTTTTAATCTTTTTTTTACTTTTTTACAACTACTTTAAGTTCCCACACATGTGAGCTGATTTACTAAAGGCAAATAGGCTGTTCACTTTGCAAGGGAATTTCCCTAATGCTGCGTACACGCGATCAGAATTCCGGCCAGAAAAAGACCGATGAGAGCTTTTCATCTGAAAATGCGACCGTGTGTATGCTCCATCGGAAATTTGGCTGTCCAAATTGCTGTCCGCCAAAAATTGATAGCATGTTCTCAATTTTCCCGACGGAAAAACTTTCTATCGGTAATTCCGATCGTGTGTATGCAATTCCGACATGCCAAAAATCACGCATGCTCAGATTCAACTACGAGGCAGAAGCTATTGGCTCCTGGCTATTGAACTTCCTTTTTCTAGTCGCA
This sequence comes from Lithobates pipiens, assembly GCF_037356315.1. Classification (NCBI taxonomy): domain Eukaryota; kingdom Metazoa; phylum Chordata; class Amphibia; order Anura; family Ranidae; genus Lithobates; species Lithobates pipiens. The sequence continues at coordinate 49,314,765 of NW_027507784.1, forward strand.
TGGTACATGTTGTACGTCACCGCGTTATAAACAATCAGAATTTGGTGTGACCGTGTGTAAGCAAGACAGCTTGAGCCGAATTCTGTCGGAATTCCGTCGGGAAAACCATCAGAGCTTTTTCCGACGAGAATTCCGATCGTGTGTTTGTGGCATTAGTTTAGTAAATGCAGTGAAAATTATTAATTTTTTTTTTATAGATTTTTATTGGAGTTTTCACAGAAAAGAAAACAGATGGACAAGGTATACAAACAGGAGCACTATAATATAAGTGTATAGTGACAATTAATTTTGAGACAGCTACTTAATCATGAGCAAGAAAAATTTAAAAATGCTTAAGCATGACTGGATTAAGAAAGTCAGCAGAGCTTCACCTCATTCACTAATCTAAGGGGAAAATTCCCTTGGAAAGTAAACAGCCTATTTGTCTTTAGAAAATCAACCCCATGGGGCCCAAAACAGGTATGTATTTATCTCATCCACTAATAACCCCACCCTCAAAATCTGTGCAGGTAGCTGTGAATATGGCCAGTAGTAAGGTCATTGGTAGGTAAGGGCCTATTTGGTCAGTTGTTGCTTCAGAAAAAGAGTTAGGCCGCGTACACACGCGGGGACTGTTCGCCCAACTTTGTCCGCTGAACAGTGTTTCGGCGGACAGTCCGCCCGTGTGTGGGCTTTCAGCGGACAGTTTCAGCGAACAGTCTGCTGAACAAAGTTTTTCGGAAATTCTGAAAAACTGTCCGCTGAAACTTGGTTTCAGCGAACAGTCCCCTCGTGTGTAGGCTTGTTCATCAAACTAAGTTCCGCACATGCTCAGAAAGGATTTACACGCCGAAAGTTGTAATGCAGTGTATAGGACGTCGTATTTTCCGTCCCGTCGTACGTGCCGTTCACGTCATCGCGCACGGTTTCAGCAAACTGTTCGTTCGTCGTGTGTGGGCAAGTCCGTCCATGCTCATTTTGAGCGGACTGTTTGCTGAAACTGTTTGACGGACAAAGTTGAGCGAACAGTCCCCGCGTGTGTACGCGGCCTCACTCTGCTAAAATGCTTGTGAACACTACAAGTTATGTTTAAGAGAATGCTACTCAATGATATGCCAAGCATTAGGCGTATAAATCTTCAACCACTTAGAAGCCCATTTATAAAGGAGAGCAGATATTACTATCTACTCTCCACTGGACACTATAGTATTCTCTCCAATGTGTGCCTTCATATTAGGAGTTTTTAGAGTCCCAAAGCAAGAAGAGTGTAAAGCATGCCACAGTGCATAGTTGTGCCATCTTTTTCAGCTGTATTTATTTGTTTTCTCTAAGGCTTTATTGCTTCTAAATGTGCCCTTTACTCTATGATTAACACAGAGTCATTCCCACCAGAAGGGAAGGAGAGAATCACTTCTATGGAGGTGCCTTCTAGCTCAGCACTTTTATTAAATTTAAAGTATAAATATTTAACTTTTTATAAATAAATAAAACAAATCTTGGGTGTCTACCATATGTATCCTTAAAGAGAAAAGGTACAGTAGAAAAGGTATGCCCTGCACCTATTGCAGCATTGCCCATGTGTGGCATATGTTGCCTCTGTCCACTACTCTTTCGCTTAATACGCCCACCTGTCGAAGGATTGGTCAGAAGGCTGGAGAATGATCATTACTTACTTATTACTAGTTCCATTTTCTTGAGCTTGAACCCCATTTGCAGTGCAAGTCCTTATCTACTTGGAGTGTGGGAGGAGCTGGGGGCTGGAAAAAAGCAATCACAGTATAATGTTGCAAAGGAGAATGAGGCATAAGTAAGTGCAACTGGAAAGCTTCACTTACTTGAGCAACTGCAAAGATGCAGTTGTCCTTTAAGACAAACAGAGATGTTTCAACAAGCTTTTATCCTTCAATTGCTTTGTCATTGTAAGAATATTTTGCATGGTTCACATGGAAGTCTGTGATAATTCCCTGAAAGATTATCTGTAGTACAGTGGGGTGTGCAGTGACTGTTATGGATTATATGACAAAAGATGGCGTATCTGTACAAAGAATAGTAACACGTTAGATACGTTTGAAAGCTGGTACTTCTGACTCTGTAATATATAAGGCTAAACAATGGCACATAATTTAAATTACAATATTATGCATGATAATTAGGGTACAAAATCATTATTTAAATAAAGAAATCCAATTTCACTGCCAACGTGGAAATATAATCTGGAAATCAACAGATTAATTTTATCAAATGAGAGTTAAATGAAACCATTTTATATTTCAATACTTGAATGATTAGATCAATGATTAGAACATTTGCAATTTGGCTGATGATTTTATAAATTTTAAATGATCAATTACAGAGTTGTGGTAAATGCATGAAATAATAATATTGGGTTTCAAATCAATAGATCTCATTCATGGCTTTAAATTAAAAACTGAATCTGCAATATCTGAAATATAATCATTTGGAATACATCAGATTTCCAAAGTGGTCTTTGCCAACAAACAAAATAAATTCAATTTTCACATATACATGGATACTTGCTTATGCATTAATCTGCATAAAAAAAAAATATTAAAGAATAAACGTGAAAGATAAGAGGTATAAGTATGTGAACTCTTAAACATTTTTTAAGAATTTATCTGTATTATAATAATATACCGTATATACTCGAGTATAGGCCGACCCGAATATAAGCCGAGGCCCCCAATTTACCCCAAAAAAACTGGGAAACTTATTGACTCGTGTATAAGCCGAGGGTGAGACATGCCTGTCCATCCCTGTGTGTCCGTCCATCCCTGTGTGTCCGTCCATCCCTGTGTGTGTGTCCGTCCATCCCTGTGTGTGTGTCCGTCCATCCCTGTGTGTGTGTCCGTCCATCCCTGTGTGTGTGTCCATCCATCCATCCCTGTGTGTGTGTCCATCCATCCATCCCTGTGTGTGTGTCCATCCATCCATCCCTGTGTGTGTGTCCATCCATCCATCCCTGTGTGTGTGTCCGTTCATCCCTGTGTGTGTGTCCGTCCATCCCTGTGTGTGTGTCCATCCATCCATCCCTGTGTGTGTGTCCATCCATCCATCCCTGTGTGTGTGTACATCCATCCATCCCTGTGTGTGTATCCATCCATCCATCCCTGTGTGTGTGTCCATCCATCCATCCATCCCTGTGTGTGTGTCCATCTATTCCTGTGTGTGTGTCCATCCATCCCTGTGTGTGTGTCCATCCATCCCTGTGTGTGTGTCCATCCATCCCTGTGTGTCCAGCCTACCTGTGTCCCGAGCCTCCGTCCCGTGCCTCCGTCGTCCCGTGCCTCCGTCCCATCCCGAGCCTCCGTCCTTCTGCCATGCCAGGATCGCCGCTCTTCGTCGGCGCCTCGGCGGCCATTCCTCTGTTCAAAAGCCGCGCCTCCGTCTGTGATAGGCGGAACACTCAATTTCCCAGCAGTCTGTGTTCCGCCTATCACGGACATCCTCTCATCCTCGTCCGTAGTATGAGGATGAGTGGATGTCCGTGATAGGCGGACCACTGACTGCTGGGAAATTGAGTGTCCCGCCTATCACAGACGGAGGCGCGGCTTTTGAATAGTAGAATGTCCGCCGTCTGTCTGCTCGACACGCTGATCGGGCAGGCAGACGGCGATGACTCGAGTATAAGCCGAGGGGGGCACTTTCAGCCTCAAAAAAGAGGCTGAAAATCTCGGCTTATACTCGAGTATATACGGTACTGTATAACGACAGCTTTACTAAAATAACATCCAGTGCTATACACCACCATATCTTTACATGAATTAAAATTTACAACATACCTACCAGTACCCTGAGCTTGTGTCGATGGGCAAACACAGTGGGATTGATTTACTACAATTGGAGAGCAGGGTTTAGCTGAACACCCCCCGGTTCGGTTCGCACCAGAACATGCGAACAAGCAAAAAATTTGTGCGAACATGCAAACCCTATTAAAGTCTATGGGACACTAACATGAAAAATCAAAAGTGCTAATTTTAAAGGCTTATATGCAAGTTATTGCCATAAAAAGTGTATGTGGACCCGGGTACTACCTTAAGGGACAAGTGAACCAATAAAAATTAATATTCCTTTTAATATCGTGCCTGGGGTTCCCCTTAGTCTGCTTGTAAAGTGACGCATCTGTCTGATGTGTTTTACAGTGCTGCAGCAAAATGACATTGACCCCACAACCCTTGCCTGGTGGTTGTGAGGATCTGCGGGTGTGGGCTTATCACAATCTGGAAGCCCCCTTTAACAAGGGGACCCCAGATCCCGGCCCCCCCATATGAATAGGTAGGGGTACATAGTGTCCCGCAATGTACATCCATCATCAATGTACATCCATCATGCCACCCGATGGACCCGAAAAATAGAAAAAAAAAACTGAAATACTCCACCTCCAAAAAGGAAAATACTCCGCCTGCATGGGAGGTGTCCCACTGACTGCTGTCTTTTTGCTATGACAGCTGGTATATAGGCAATGGCGGGGCCACACACCGACATAACCAAATGACCCTGCCCCTTCTGATGCCACATAACGTCAGAATTCAGTGGGATGCCTTCCATGAAGGTGGAGTATTTTCCTTTTTTCAATTTTCTCTGTCGGGCGGCATGATGGATGGACATCAGACACTTTTTTCATTCATTTTTTATAAAGGAATTGTCCAAAACTGTCTTTTGTGGTTTTTACTTTTTGACACTTTTTTGCTGAATGGATAGGTGTACAATGTACCCATACCCATTTACATATGGGGGGCAGGATCTGGGGGCCTCCTTGTTGGGAAAGGATTGTGAGGATGAGGCCCTGGTCCCTATCAACTTGGGGACAAGGGCATGTGGTCTAGTATGGTTCAGCACAGGAGGGGGCGCTCACTCATCCCCCATCCTGTCCTCCAGGCTGCATGCTCGGATAAGGGTCGGGTATGGATTTTGTGGGGCCCCCACCATTTTTTTTTATTAAATATATATACATACACTACACTGCCTACACTGTATGTTAATATATATATATATATATATATATATATATATATATATATATATATATATATATATATATATATATATATATATATATATATATTTATATACATATATATATATATATATATACTGCACTGCCTGCACTGTATATATAGTCTACACTGAATGTAGAGTATATATACATATATATATATATTAATACACTATCTGCAGTGTATATATATTCTACATTGACTACACTGTGTATATATATATATATATATATATATATATATATATATATACTAAACTGCCTGCATGCCACTAACAAATCTGCCTCTAGCTAACGTTCTCTCAATCATAACACTATATACGGCCGCCGTGTAAGCAGCCTTATATAGTGTGGGGCATGGACTTAGCCACCTGAGTCATGATTGGCTAAATGCACCCTGCCTTTAGCCAATCATGGCTCTCACAGCAGAGCACTCTGTGATTGGCCAAAGCATGCAGGTCAGGTGCATGCTTTGGCCAATCATCAGACGTCAATACACTGCAATCTCACAATGCATTATGGGGCATTCTGTGGTTTGCATTGAATGCCCCATAATGTTCGCTATTCAGCGAACGAGCGAACACCCAGTGTTTGAGTTGAACTTACGTTCAAATCGAACATTGGGCCCATCTCTGCTGGAGAGTGCAAAATCTGGTGCAGCGCTACATAGAAACCAATCAGCTTCCAGGTTTTTTTTTTTGTGAAAGTTGGAAGCTATTATGCACAGCTGCACCTGATTTTGCCCTCTCCAGTCTTATGGTCCGTTCACACAGGGGCAACTCCGATCCGACTTCAGGTCGCCCCTAGTCGCCTCAGGTCGGACAACATTTAAAAATCAATGTAAGTGAATGAGAGCCGTCTTAATGCACACTACTGAAGTCGCTCCGACTTCAGAAAAGGTTCCTGTACTACTTGAATCCGACTTGTAGGCGACAGGTACCCATTGATTTAAATGGAGGTCGCCTCCAAGTCGGATCTCCGTTTATATGGAGGCGACTCTGACAGAATTATCAGCTCTCAAGAGGCCACTCCACGCCAAATTATGAAAAAAATTTGGCGTGGGTTCCCCCTCCGAGAGCATACCAGGCCCTTAGGTCTGGTATGGATTCCAAGGGGAACTCCCTACGCCGAAAAAACGGCGTGGGGGTCCCCCCCAGATTCATACCAGACCCTTATCCGAGCATGCTACCTGGCCGGCCAGGAAAGGGGGTGGGGACGAGCGTGCGCCCCCCCCTCCTGAGCCGTACCAGGCCGCGTGCCCTCAACATGGGGGGATGCACCCCAAAGCACCTTGTCCCCATGTTGATGAGGACAAGGGCCTCTTCCCGACAACCCTGGCCGTTGGTTGTCGGGGTCTGCGGGCGGGGGGCTTATCGGAATCCGGGAGCCCCCTTTAATAAGGGGGCCCCCGGATACCGGCCCCCCACCCTATGTGAATGAGTATGGGGTACAATGTACCCCTACCCATTCACCTGTAAAATAAAAGTACCAAAAAAAACACAACACAGGGTTAAAATATTTTATTGCACAGCTCCGGGGGTCTTCCGTCTTCGGGGGTCTTCTCGCCGGACTCCTCCGCTATCTTCTTGTAGCTCTTTTGCTAGCGGAGGAGTCCGGCTTTCTTCCTCGCCGCCGGCCTCTTCTCCCGACTTTGGGGGTCTTGTCCCCCTCTTCGGTTCTTCTGCCGGGCCACCGCGCCTTCTTATAGCTCTTTTACAGGCGGTGGCCCGGTCTTCTGTCACCGCCGCCGTCGCCGTCGTCGCCGCCGCCTTACGTTCTTCTTCTTCTTCTTCTTCTCCAGGAGATGTTGCCTCCGCCGCCGTCGCCGCCGCCGCCGCCTTCCGTTCTTCTTCTTCTTCTTCTTCTTCTCCAGGAGATGTTGCCTCGACGATCTCTCCGGCCGGAATGCCAGGGCCGCGCTGCGCGGCCACTTATATAGGGACAAGGGGCGGTGTCACATGGCTTTATGTCACATGGGTTGGTCACATGGGTTGATGTCACATGGGGACTATGACATCGTAAGGGGGCGGGGCCACCATGTGACACCAACCCATGTGACATAAAGCCATGTGACACCGCCCCTTGTCCCTATATAAGTGGCCGCGCAGCGCGGCCCTGGCATTCCGGCCGGAGAGATCGTCGAGGCAACATCTCCTGGAGAAGAAGAAGAAGAAGAAGAAGAACGGAAGGCGACGGTGGCGACAGCGGCGACAGAAGACCGGGCCACCGCCTGTAAAAGAGCTATAAGAAGGCGCGGTGGCCCGGCAGAAGAACCGAAGAGGGGGACAAGACCCCCGAAGTCGGGAGAAGAGGCCGGCGGCGAGGAAGAAAGCCGGACTCCTCCGCTAGCAAAAGAGCTACAAGAAGATAGCGGAGGAGTCCGGCGAGAAGACCCCCGAAGACGGAAGACCCCCGGAGCTGTGCAATAAAATATTTTAACCCTGTGTTGTGTTTTTTTTGGTACTTTTATTTTACAGGTGAATGGGTAGGGGTACATTGTACCCCATACTCATTCACATAGGGTGGGGGGCCGGTATCCGGGGGCCCCCTTATTAAAGGGGGCTCCCGGATTCCGATAAGCCCCCCGCCCGCAGACCCCGACAACCAACGGCCAGGGTTGTCGGGAAGAGGCCCTTGTCCTCATCAACATGGGGACAAGGTGCTTTGGGGTGGGGGGGCCGCGCGGCCCCCCCTTCCCCAAGGCACCCCCCCATGTTGAGGGCACGCAGCCTGGTACGGCTCAGGAGGGGGGGGCGCACGCTCGTCCCCACCCCCTTTCCTGGCCGGCCGGGTAGCGTGCTCGGATAAGGGTCTGGTATGAATCTGGGGGGGACCCCCACGCCATTTTTTCAGCGTAGGGAGTGCCCCTTGGAATCCATACCAGACCTAAGGGCCTGGTATGCTCTCGGAGGGGGAACCCATGCCAAATTTTTTTCATAATTTGGCGTGGAGTTCCCTCTTGAGAGCTCATTCTCTGATTGGCCGCGGCAAAAGTCGCCTGGCCTGGGGCGACTTCAAGTCGTGTTGTAAGTCGTGTTCAGGTCGTGTCCAAGTTGCGTCCAAGTTGCTTCCAAAAGTCGTGTTGAAAGTAGTGTTGCCCCTGTGTGAACGGACCCTTAGTAAGGCACCCCCCCATGTTGAGGGCACGCGGCCTGGTACGGCTCAGGAGGGGGGGGCGCACGCTCGTCCCCACCCCCTTTCCTGGCCAGCCGGGTAGCGTGCTCGGATAAGGGTCTGGTATGAATCTGGGGGGGACCCCCACGCCGTTTTTTCGGCGTAGGGAGTTCCCCTTGGAATCCATACCAGACCTAAGGGCCTGGTATGCTCTCGGAGGGGGAACCCACGCCAAATTTTTTTCATAATTTGGCGTGGAGTGCCCTCTTGAGAGCTGATAATTCTGTCAGGCCGCGTACACACGCGGGGACTGTTCGCCCAACTTTGTTCGTCAAACAGTTTGAGCGGACAGTCCGCTCAAAATTAACATGGACGGACTTGGCCACACGCGACGAACGAACAGTCCGCTGAAACTTGCGCGATGACGTGAACGGCACGTACGACGGGACTAGAAATACGACGTCCTATACACTGCAATGCAACCTTCACCGTGTAAATCCTTTCTGAGCATGCGCGGAACTTAGTTTGACGAACAAGCCTACACACGGGCGGACTGTCCGCTCAAACCAAGTTTCAGCGGACAGTTTTACGGAATTACTTTGTTCGTCAGACTGTCCGCTGAAACTGTCCGCTGAAGCCCACACACGAGCGGACTGTCCGCCGAAACACTGTTCAGCGGACAAAGTTGAGTGAACAGTCCCCGCGTGTGTACGCGGCCTCAGAGTCGCCTCCATATAAACGGAGATCCGACTTGGAGGCGACCTCCGTTGAAATCAATGGGTACCGGTCGCCTACAAGTCGGATTCAAGTAGTACAGGAACCTTTTCTGAAGTCGGAGCGACTTCAGTAGTGTGCATTAAGACGGCTCTCATTCACTTACATTGATTTTTAAATGTTGTCCGACCTGAGGCGACTAGGGGCGACCTGAAGTCGGATCGGAGTTGCCCCTGTGTGAACGGACCCTAAGTCAACACCAGTGTTTTTTTCAGACACACACTAGAATCTTTGTATTTTGACAGTGGGAGATTTACCTGTTGTCAGAATACACACATTAGCCAGCAGTTCTGATTGAGAGAAAATGTTCCAACAGGCTGGTTGTACACGTTAATCGACAGAATGACTTGTGTGCAGTCAGCCTGCCTATACATGGATTGACATTTGCATGGTCTCTCCTGAACTAGGGGGAATTTTGATGCATGTATGATAGCCTGTCAAAAAAAGTCTTCTGCCGCGTACACACATAGCAGACTATCCGGCGGACTTAGTCTGGCGGACTTTCCGCCGGACTGTTCACCAGATTTTTTGAACGAGCTACTTGCCCACACACGGCACTTTTTCAGCGGACTAATACGGCGTACTAAGTCCGTCGGACTATCCGTCATACTTTTGAAATGAACGGACTCGCCCACACACGCGGAGGAAAGTCTGCTCATTTTGAGCGCATCTCCAGGTAGCCGGGGCAAGCGAAGGAGGCGTTGCTGGCCCCATCACCTGGTATGGACTTAAAGGGGAATCCATATGCTGAAAAATCGGCGTGGGGGTCCCCCCAGGTCCATATCAGACCCTTATCTGAGCATGCTACCCGGCCGGCCAGGAAAGGGGATGGGGACGAGCGAGCGCCCCCCCTCCTGAGCCATACCAGGCCGCGTGCCCTCAACATTGGGGGGTGCCTTGGGGAAAGGGGGGCCGCGTGGCCCCCCACCCCAAAGCACCTTGTCCCCATGTTGATAAGGACAAGGGCCTCTTCCCAACAACCCTGGCCGTTGGTTGTCGGGGTCTGCGGGCGGGGGGCTTATCGGAATCCGGGAGCCCCCTTTAATAAGGGGGCCCCAGGATACCGGCCCCCCACCCTATGTGAATGAGTATGGGGTACAATGTACCCCTACCCATTCAGCTGTGAAAAAAAGTTTAAAAAAACACAACACACAAGGGTTAAAATAGTTTATTGCACAGCTCCGGGGGTCTTCTTCCGTCTTCGGGGGTCTTCTCGCCGGACTCCTCCTCTATCTTCTGCTCTTTTGCTAGCTCTTTCACTAGCGGAGGAGCCTGGCTTTCTTCTTCGCTGCCGCCGCCCTCTTCTTCCAACTTCGGGGGTCTTGTCCCCCTCTTCTTGCCGGGCCACTGCGCCTTCTTCTAGCTCTTTTACAAGCGGTGGCCCGGTCTTCTGTCACCGCTGTCTTCTGGCCTTCTGTTCTTCTCTTCTGTTCTTCTCTTCTTCTCTTCTGGAGCAGTTGCCTCGTCTCTCTCTACGGTCACAATGACAGGGACGCAGCATGCGGCGACTTATATAGGGACATCACCGGATGATATCCCCGTCCATTATGATGTCACAGTCCCAGCATCCTCTGCCCCAGCATAAGGTAATCCTTTGGGCCCCCCAGGTCACCAGAACTAGTGGCCCCATTGAAAGGTTTCTCACTTATATTCTATGCATGTTTGAAGTGTTGGACTTAATGTCTATTTCTAGATGTCTTTAAGTACCATATGTAATAACATGCCTTATTGTATATGGCAAATACTTTAAATAAAGATTCAAAAAAAGATATGGATATTGCAAATGATGATCATCCCAACGATTGGTTCACTTCACAAAATGGCAACTAAGTATGCAATTCTAAAAATATATATATATATAATATACAATTTAAACATATACATGTATGCTCATAAGTTTACATACCCTGGCAGAATTTATGATTTCTTGGCCATTTTTCAGAGAATATGAATGATAACGCAAAAACTTTTCGTTCACCAATGTTTAGTGTTTGGCTGAAGCCATTTATTATCAATCAACTGTGTTTACTCTTTTTAAATCATAATGGCAACAGAAACGACCCAAATGACCCTGGTCAAAAGTTGACATACCTCAGTTCTTAATACCCTGTATTGCCCCCTTTAACATGAATGACAGCTTGAAGTATTTTGTGGTATTTGTGGATGAGGCTCTTTATCTTCTCAGATGGTAAAGCTGCTCATTCCTCTTGGCAAAAAGCCTCCAGTTCCTGTAAATTCTTGGGCTGTCTTGCAAGAACTGCACGTTTGAGATCTCCCCAGAATGGCTCAATTATATTGAGATCAGGAGAGATGGCCACTCCAGAACCTTCACTTTATTCTGCTGTAGCCAATGACAGCTCCATTTGGCCTTGTGTTTTGGATCATTGTCATGTTGGAATGTCCAAGTACGTCCCATGCTCAGCTTTCTGGCAAATGTTCCTCCAGTATTTTTCCTGACAAATGTTCCTCCAGTATTTTTTGATAACATGCTGCATTCATCTTACCATCAATTTTGACCAAATTTCCTGTGCCTTTTGTAGCTCACACATCCCCAAAACATCAGCAATCCACCTCCGTGTTTCACAGTAGAAATGTTGTACCTTACATCATAGGTCTCCAAATGTAGCATCTATGGTTGTGGCCAAAAAGCTAAATTTTTGTACCATCACTCCAAATTACTTTGTGTCAGAAAATTTGAGGCTTGTCTCCGTGCTGTTTGGCGTATTGTAAGCAGGATACTTTGTGGAATTTGCATAGTAATGGCTTTTTTCTGGATACTCAACCATGCAGCCCATCTTTCTTCAAGTGTGCATCTTGAAACAGCCACACTACATGTTTTCAGGGAGTCCTGTATTTCATCTGAAGTTATTTGTGGGTTTATCTTTGCATCCCAAAATTTTCCTGGCAGTTGTGGCTGAAATTTTAGTTGGTCTACCTGACCGTGGTTTGTTTTCAACAGAACCCCTCATTTCCACTTCTTGATTAGAGTTTGAACACTGCTGATTGGCATTCTCAGTTCCTTGGATATCTTTTTATATGCCTTTCCTGTTTTATACAGTTCAACTACCTTTTCCCACAGATCCTTTGACAGTTCTTTTGCTTTCCCCATGACTCGGAATCCAGAAACCTCAGTGCAACACTGTATGAAAGATGCAAGGGTCTGTAAATCTTTGCTCAGGGTCATTTGGGTAGTTTCTGTTGGGTATGTAAACCTTTGATCAGGGTCATTTGGTTAGTTTCTGTTATTATGATTTAAAAATAGTAAACACAGATGATTGATAATACATGGCTTCAGTCAAACACTAACCATGAGTGAAAGAAAAGTTTTTGTGTTATCATTCATAGTCTCTGAAAAATGACAAAGAAACCATAAATGCTGCCAGGGTATGTAAACTTATGAACACAATGTTATGTTATTTAGAACACTGTATTATGGGATGCATGTGGCTGTTATTTTGAAAATGTGAGCTTGAGCAGGTTTTGGTGGATTCACAATCCCATGGCCCATTTTTTTTTTCTGACAGGTCTGGTGATTAAGCTGATCAGCTGGACTATAATGTGGTGGTTAGTGTGTGTGTGTGTGTGTGTGTGTCAGCTCAGAGAGTCAAACTGAGCTATAGCGTTAATTTGGATTTACAGTAGGGGTGCAGTGAGAACACATGACTGAGCTGCATTTTTACCCTTCCCCAACCATCCCAGGTTAAGCTGCAAAGTTAGGGGATGAGGAAGTTCACATGCCATGGGCATTATTCTTTGCTTTATGGTTGATAAAAAAAATTATTGTCACTTTCGGTGAGCAGTAAAGCAAGTGAAAAAACAAAAACCACCAGCACACCAAGTAGGTCCAGAGCTTTAATCAGTGATCACATCACTACAGCAGATTGCAATGTTTTAGAGCCATGCAGGATCCCTATATCAGGCATGTGACACATAAAGAAGGGGTCCTACGTAGCTTCAGTGCAATCTGCTGTAACAATGTAATCACTGATTAAAGCTCTGTACCCACTTTAGAGATCCATGATGTGCTGGTGACTGTTTTCTTTGACTTGACATGGTTCCAGCCATTGGTCACCAAAGCACCCGTTTATATGCACAGACATTTCTACAGGAACATGTGCATTGGAATTAGTGCGTTGGCAGTAAAGCAGGTGAATGCAACCCATACAAGTGATGGTGGTGCAATGGTGCAGCATATACATGACATAATGGGGTTGATTTACTAAAGGAATATAGGCTGTACGCTTTGAAAAGTTGCAGAGGGGAAGCTCTCATGACTTCCATCATTCAATTACGTGCAGGCAAAAATACATTTTATTATCTTCCTTGCATATGATAGGGCATTATTTGTGAAGTGAAACTTTACCTCATTTACTAAGCTCTGGAGCAACTGTACTTGCAGAGTGCAACTGCATTTTGCAAAGTGCACAGTCTAGTTGCCTTCAGTAAATAAACCCCATTGCCTCCTCACCACCTGACAAATGCCTCTGAAAGGTGTTCTGTGCATGGGTAGGTTATCAGAGGCTTTGCCATGTTTACGCATTTTTAAACTTAGCCTAAGACTGCTAGTGATATAGGAACCTTTTAATGGACTACTGTCATTTCCAAAGGAGAACATTATACAAAGCAAAGATCAAATAATTATATTAGGAGGGGCCAGGCGCTACCTATAGTGACTAAGAAGGGATGTGTAGGAACATAGAGATATAACCCCACATACAGCACCGCCAGCTAAAGAATTACCGATAAAAAGTTGGTGGTGGGACCCCTCACCAGCCACTAAATAGTTAAAAGAGAGGAGTAGACAGAGCAAATAATAAACAAGACCTTATAACTGTGCCCCAATGGTGTATAGCAAAGTTCAATATATGATAAGGGAGTGTTACAGTCTATAGTATATTATAAATGTCCCAAAGGTGGGTAGATGTACCAAGCACGTGGGTACATGTATACCACTATTATCAACTTATATAACCATGTGCCCAATACACAAGTAACACTCAACACCAGATATATAAACCTAAATATATATAGTGCAAGCTTATATGTAAGTAGATATATACTTAGCAGGAGATGCTATGATATACAAAAATGTGTGGTGAAGGCCACTAAATGCCAATAAGAACAAAAAATGTGCAAATATGCAAAAATATACAAAAAAATACACAAAAATGTGCAAAAAATGCAAGGTAAAAACAAAAATATGCAATGGATGCAAAAATGTGCAAAAATGCAGAAATGTGCAAAAATGTGTGCTAAAAATTACAAAATATTGTGCAAACAACCAGATATTATAAAAATAAAAAGGAAGCAAAACCAAACAGAAGAAAAATAAATAGCTTATTACATAAAGTCCATGGGTAAATTCATATATACTCCAAATAAAGTCCTATAAAATACAGTCCACAACAGGTGAAAAAGTGTGTATCCTCAGATTCTTCAGGTAAATGCAAAATAAAAGTGACTGGTGCTCAGATATAATTCAGGTGACTTCCGTGCTCACCCCTTCGGCTCCCCACTCACCAGAACTTTAAGCCCACACAGGGCAGTCAGGCCTGTAGATCTCAAACAGCAGGAACTGATCCACAAAGGGAAGGTCCAAGAGGAAGCAGTTATCCACTCTCTTCTCCTTTCTTGGTGTATAAGGAGGGCTAATGTTGATAGATTGAAGTGTCCTCAGAGCGAAAAAAGGGGGGACCTCATAGTGTAGTAATTCCAGGTCTCAAAAAGGTAGTTTTTTTAAAAAACCATAAGCTTTATTGGTTATAAAAAAGGTATAAAAAAATCAAATGACATAACCCCTAGGGGGATATACATAAATAATACAGTCCCAGGTCAGATAAATAGTCAAAATCTTTTGATTAGGGTATTACAAAAGACGTTTTTGACACTGTAAAATTTTTTTATTTTTTTGGACCAAAAAGAATATATATATATATAAAAAATAAACAAAGGTAAAAATAAAAAGCAAAAAGAAAAGAGAAAAGGAAAGGGGGATTATGTTTGCCCACCTTTTCTACAATATCAGCTTGTATGAGCCAAGGTGCTTCTGGATGAAACAGATATAGACAGGGGGAAGCTCCTAGATACAATTATCTCTGCCGTAGGGTCACGGTAAAAATAGCTCCCAACCGCGACAGCCTAAAGAAAACTCATGAGCCGCTGATCCTTTCGGAGGATATCTCCCTCCAGACCAAACCACGGCTGATAGTCCCGGCAAGGAGCGAAAGAACAGCACGCTTGCGAGGAAGGTAGGCGTGCGCTCCACCCTGCGTTCCACCTGTGCTCAGTGCAATCCGGAAGTGGTGTGCGTGATTACGTCAGACGCGTTTCGTCATAGGACGTCTTCAGTGATGATATCGATAAATATGCAGACTAATTCTAATCAGGACTCGAAAGAATGCAAAACATGTACTGAAAACATTATTAGTGCCGTGTGCACAGTGAGGGCATTGTGCAATACATATAAAATAGAATACAATTATATACAGAACCTACAAATTTCCATTACAAACTCTTCTGGGAAGGTTGTCCATAAGGTTTATTAGTGTGTCTGTGGGAGTGTTTGACCAGTCTTCCAGAAGCACATTTGTAAGGTTAGGCACTGATGTGGACCAGAAGGCCTGGCTCGCAGTCTCCACTCTAATTCATTTCAAAGGTGTTCTGTTGGGTTGAAGTCAGGACTCTGTGAAGGCCAGTCAAGTTCCTCCACCCCAAACTTGCTCATCCATGTCTTGGACTTTGTGTGCTGGTGATTTCTGACAAAGGAGTGAAAATAATTATTAGAAGAGCTGTCCAAGAGCCAAGGACCACCTGTGGAGAGCTTCAGAAATACCTGGAATTAGCAGGTACAATTGCTTCAAAGAAAACACTCAACCATCATGGCCTGTATGCACACTGACAATGCAAGACTCCATTGCTGAAAAGGCATGTTGAATATTATTTAAAGTTTACTGCACAACATTTAGACAAGCCTGTGAAATACTATGAGAATATAGTCTGGTCAGATGAGACCAAAATTTAACTCTTTGGATGGCAAGATACAAACCATGTTTGGAGGACAAAAAGCACATCACCTAAAAAACACAATACTAACAGTGAAGTTAGGAGGTGGGAACATCATGGTGTGGGGCTGTTTTTCAGCATACGGTACTGGCAAACTTCATATCATTGAAGGAAGGATAAATGGAAAAGGTACCAATACATTCTTGATAAAAATGGGTGGACATCCCAGCAAGACAATGATCCCAAACATAAAGTCAAGGAAACTCTCAACTGGTTTCAAAGAAAGAAAACAAAGCTGCTAGAATGGCCCAGCCAATCACCTGACTTGAATCCAAAATAAAATCTATGGAAAGAACTAAAGAGTTCATAGAATATGAATACAGAGCCCTCAAGATTTGAAGACTGTGTGGAAGAATGGGCCAAAATCACACCTGAGCAATGCATACGACTATTTTCTCCATACAGGAGGCATCTTGAAGCTATCATTACCAACAAAGGATTTTGTACAAAGTATTAAATACATTTCAGTTAGCACATTCAATATTTTTTTCCTGTGTGATTCCATTTTGTTACACATAACTTAATTTCTGAACGTATTTGTTTTGGTTTCTTTGTATGTATGGATTGCATGGGTTATTACCAAAATGTGGTGAACATTTCATGCAAATAACACCTTTAAAATTATATTCACCTAAAAAAATTGTGACGTGTTCAATACTTATTTTACCCATTGTAAACACAATGCGGCATATCATACGGAAGTGCAAGATATGGACAGCATGGCAAGTGTATGGTCAACCAATACAAAGCAAACCAAAAAGTCCAGCTGAAATATCCAGTTCTTCCAGAATTTTCTGTAACACAGGATATAACGTAATGTAGTTCAACGTAAAGTGATGCCAATATAGAAATGTGCAGTACCTCAAGCATTATATTTCAAGCTCTTTTGTTGTTGATAACATACATTTCATAGCCATTTAACATCTTAAGTTTTCAATTTATAGTGTTTGAAATTACATTTGAAAAAATTTTGATAATAAGC
Source organism: Lithobates pipiens (assembly GCF_037356315.1). NCBI lineage: Eukaryota > Metazoa > Chordata > Amphibia > Anura > Ranidae > Lithobates > Lithobates pipiens. The sequence goes on from NW_027507784.1 coordinate 49,331,690, forward strand.
ATAGTTATGCAGCAATCATAGGCATTTAGTTTGTATTTTCGCAATGACAGTTATAGTATGTATTCAATTCCAATAAAATCCTTATTTTTTAAGAGAAGCTTTCATGATGTCTCCGAGGATTTTTATAACAGTTATTCTATCATAATAGGTCCATTTCTTCATCATTCAGCATTTAGCAATAAACGGTGCTAAAACATATGATAAATGTACCAATATTACACAAATAGGCCTTTTATTTCCCATTACCTCTATATGAAATGGCCAAGGAGTAATTTATGGTTGCAGTTTAAGATTGAATTATGCTTAGACATTGAACAAGCTCTTTTGGATTTGAAAAAAAAGTAAACTAGTGCCAAATTATCTTCTTTACTTAAACTGAAGGACGGAGAAGGGAGAAGAAAAGAAGGATACTTTTATTGTAGATTCAAGTTTGAGTTTTTGTTTTTTGATCTCACATTTTTTAGTTAAAGTGCAACTATGGGCAAAATTTAAAATGTCATGTATGATGCAATCAGTTGGTAGCATTAATAAAACAAAACCGTTTTTGTTTTTTTGTTTGCCCTTTGTGATAGGAGTCTTTTCACATAGGCCTCATTAGTTCAGTCACATTTTTTTATTAAAGTGGTAATAAAGTGCATTTTTTTTTACTTGTACCTACAGTCAAGCCTATAAAAAGGCTCATCTGTTGATACAGTAAGTATCTTCTAAATGTGCACTGTTTAGAGATTTACATTTGTTTAATTGTTTATTTCTTTATTTGACATATTACAAGTTATAACAGACCAAGTTACAATATCAGTATATATTTTACAGTTTTGTTTCCTTATACCGCTAATACATCATATTCTCGTTTTCCTATTTATTTCAATTGATCCGTGCAAAACAACTTTTTATATTTTTCTCTTATTCTTACTTGCCACTATCATATATACTACCTAACCATCCTTTAGACACAAGTATTTACAAACATACACACAGACATAAACACAAAAAAAACAAAAAAAAAATAAATAAAAAAATATAAAAAACACACGCACTCTCCGGGCGAAAAATCCATAGCGTAGTTTCCATAGTGAGTTATATATCACAAGCTGACAAAGGAGGAGAATGTTTATACCCACATCTTCCTTTGAATACTGCTTTTACTGTCCCACTCAAACAGAAAAAGAAAAACGATACTAACCACTCAATACAGACTCCCCCATTACCAATGAGGGTGGAGCTACCCGTGGATCCGATATCCATCGTTTCCATATTTTAATCCAGTTATTGGATTCTCCCCTATTGTAACCAATTTGTTGTTCTTTCAAGATGTTTTCATTTACCTGAAGACGCCAGTCCTCAAGTAAAGGTGCATTCGAAGATATCCACCTTAGAGCAATTAACTTACGTGCAATAAACAATAGTCTGGTAACTAATATCATCACCTCCCTGGGAAAGAAACCTTCCTCGTCCAAATATCCCAGTAGACATGTCATAGGGGTCCTGTCGATATGCGTATTACATGTAGCATTGATTGTATTAACCACCTCTCGCCAATATCTAGCCACTTTTGGACAATTCCACATCATGTGTATTAAATCCGCTGGAGACTTTTGACATCTAGGACACTCTGGAGAATCGCGTCTGCCCCACTTAAATAATTTAACTGGTGTTCTATATACCCTATATATTATAAATAGTTGCGTCAGGCAATGAGCCGGTGATAATGATACTAGGGGTACCCTTCTCAAAATAATTTGCCAGTTTTCATCTGAGATGTCCCCTATGTCTCTCTCCCAGCCTGTTCTACCAGGGCTGACAACTTTATCCTGATATAGTCTCATCAATTGACCATATAAAGACGAGATCAAGCCCTTTTTTTCCTCCCCCCTTGCTAATGATGTTATAAGTGGGGTAGGTTTTATCACTATCTTTTCCCTTCTAAACTGAGTTTGAATCGCATGCCGTAATTGTAAATATTTATAGAAGTGACTAGAAGGCAGTTGAAAGGATTCTTGCAGGTCCTGAAAGGAGCGCAGAACGTTATGTGTAAACATCTGTTCTATATATTGAAGCCCCTTAGAGTGCCAGCTTTCGAATCCCTCCAATTTATATAATTCTTTGTATTGCTTATTCCCCCAAAGCGGGGAGTATTTTGAGACTCCTTCAAATTTCATTATACTCCTCATTTCCTTCCAGACTCTATTCATAAGTGTCGTTGTTAGACCCCTACCGGTGTTACCCAGGGCTCCAGATTCCAACTGAGCCACAAGATTATATTGAAAACTGTTATTTAACAGTAAAACCTGTATGGGGTCTTCCCAATTACTTTCCCCCCAGCCTGCAAAATGCTGAAGCTGGGAGGCTATGAAGTAGAGTCTTGGCTGTGGTACCGCTAATCCACCCCAATCCCTTGCCCTCTGGAGAATTGATAACTTAATTCTCGGGGTTTTTCCTTTCCACAATAGCCTACGAAATATTGATTCTGTTTTTTTGAACCATTTTAAAGTTATCCATATCGGTGAATTATGGAATATATATAACAATTGAGGGGTCCAGATAATTTTTATGAGATTTGCAGGGCCTACCACCGATAATGGCAATTTGGTCCACGCCATGCTCTTAAGTTGAAATTTGTTAAGAATAGGTGACAAGTTATCCATTAAATAGTTTTCTATTCTTGAGTTTATAATTATTCCCAAGTATTTAAATGATGACACTATTTTAACTTGAGGGGCCTCTTTTAACCTGGACAGACTAGGATTGTCTAAGGGAAGTAGTACGGATTTATCCCAATTAATAATGTAACCAGAAAACGATCCAAATTGTTTTATTAGTGACATTAACCACTTTCAGACCGGACCATTTTGCTGGTAAATGACCAGAGGTCTTTTTACACTTTGGCACTGCGCTGCTTTAACTGGTAATTGCGCGGTCATGCAATGTTGTACCCAAACAAAATTTGCGTCCTTTTCTTCCCACAAATAGAGCTTTCTTTTGATGGTATTTGATTGCCTCTGCGATTTTTATTTTTTGCGATATAAACGTAAAAAGACCGCAAATTTTGAAAAAAAATGATATTTTCTACTTTTTGTTATTAGAAAAATCCAATAAACTCAATTTTAGTCATACATTTAGGCCAAAATGTATTCAGCCACATGTCTTTGGTAAAAAAAAAGTCAATAATTGTATATTTATTGGTTTGCGCAAAAGTTGTCACATCTACAAACTAAGGTACGTTTTCTGGAATTTACGCAGCTTTTAGTTTACGACTGCCTATCTCATTTCTTGAGGTGCTAAAATGACAGGGCAGTACAAAACCCCCCCAAATGACCCCATTTTGGAAAGTAGACCCCCTAAGGAAATTGATAAGAGGCATGTTGAGCCCATTGAATATTTTATTTTTTTGCCTCAAGCGATTGAATAATGACAAAAAAAAAATTTTTTTTTTTTTTTTACACAAAGTTGTCACTAAATGATATATTGCTCACACATGCTATGGGCGTATGTGAAATGACACCCCAAAATAAATTCTGCTGCTTCTCCTGAGTACGGGGATACCACATATGTGGGACTTTTTGGGAGCCTAGCCGCGTACAGGGCCCCGAAAACCAAGCACCGCCTTCAGGCTTTCTAAGGGCGTAAATTTTTGATTTCACGCCTCACTACCTATTACAGTTTTGAAGGCCATAAAATGCCAAGATGGCACAAAACCCCCACAAATGACCCCATTTTAGAAAGTAGACACCCCAAGCTATTTGCTGAGAGGCATGTTGAGTCCATGGAATATTTTATATTTTGCCACAAGTTGCGGGAAAATTACAAACTTTTTTTTTTTTTTTTTTTTTTTCACAAAGTTGTCACTAAATGATATATTGCTCATGCATGCCATGGGCATATGTGAAATGACACCCCAAAATAAATTCTGCTGCTTCTCCTGAGTACGGGGATACCACATATGTGGGACTTTTTGGGAGCCTAGCCGCGTACGGGGCCCCGAAAACCAAGCACCGCCTTCAGGCTTTCTAAGGGCGTAATTTTTTGAGTTCACTTCTCACTACCTATTACAGTTTTGAAGGCCATAAAATGCCAAGATGGCACAAAACCCCCACAAATGACCCCATTTTAGAAAGTAGACACCCCAAGCTATTTGCTGAGAGGCATGTTGAGTCCATGGAATATTTTATATTTTGCCACAAGTTGCGGGAAAATTACAAACTTTTTTTTTTTTTCACAAAGTTGTCACTAAATGATATATTGCTCACACATGCCATGGGCATATGTGAAATGACACCCCAAAATAAATTCTGCTGCTTCTCCTGAGTACGGGGATACCACATATGTGGGACTTTTTGGGAGCCTAGCCGCGTACGGGGCCCCAAAAACCAAGCACCGCCTTCAGGCTTTCTAAGGGCGTTACAGTTTTGAAGGCCATAAAATGCCAAGATGGCACAAACCCCCCCCCCCAAATGACCCCATTTTAGAAAGTAGACACCCCTAAATTTAGGGGTACACTAGTGAGACTAGGTAATAAATGGCGGGTGCCCTGAAACTATAAAAAAATAACTAACCAACCAGCGTCACCTGTAACAGTTATATGGTGATCACTGGTGAAAGGGTTAACTAGGGGGCAATCAGGGGGCTTTATGCGGTAGTATATGGGGGTCCCTGGCGCTATAAAAAGCTGCGGCGAACCTAAATACCTACCTGCCTAACTAGCGTCACCTGTGACACTAATACAGCGATCAGAAAAACGATCGCTTATTAGGCTGGGTTCACACTGGAGCGATGCGGGAACGCCACGAATGCGCGGCGGGTTCCCGCATCGCATGCCTCCCGGCGGCAGTTCACACTGCCCTATGCGAACTGCTGGGAGTGTCAGTGAAATGTTAATGACACCCCCAGATCAGTTCGCATATCGCAGTGCGATCTGCAAACTTGGATCGCATGGTGTGAACACCCATGCGATCCGATTCTGCTGCGGACCAAAAAAAGGGTCCCGTGCGAGTTTGCGGCGGGTGCGGCGGGTGCGACACGAATTCAGCCATACTATCTGTATAGCTGAACTCGAATCGCACAGAGATCGGATGTGATTTGCACTGCAGTGCGGTGCGAATCACATCCGTTCTCATAAACCGCTGCAATGTGAACCCAGCCTTAGTGACACTGGCGACGGGGGGTGATCACGGGGTTAAACCTTTATTGGGGGGGTTAGGGGGGTACCTTAGAACTAAAGGGGGCTAACCCTAACTGCCCTAACAGTTATTAGTCACAAATGACACCTGCCGGGTGATCAGGGGGTTAAACCTTTATTAGGTAATAAATGGCGGGTGCCCTGAAACTATAAAAAAATAACTAACCAACCAGCGTCACCTGTAACAGTTATATGGTGATCACTGGTGAAAGGGTTAACTAGGGGGCAATCAGGGGGCTTTATGCGGTAGTATATGGGGGTCCCTAGCGCTATAAAAAGCTGCGGCGAACCTAAATACCTACCTGCCTAACTAGCGTCACCTGTGACACTAATACGGCGATCAGAAAAATGATCGCTTATTAGGCTGGGTTCACACTGGAGCGATGCGGAAACGCCGCGAATCCGCGGCGGGTTCCCGCATCGCATGCCTCCCGGCGGCAGTTCACACTGCCCTATGCGAACTGCTGGGAGTGTCAGTGAAATGTTACTGACACCCCCAGATCAGTTCGCATATCGCAGTGCGATCTGCAAACTCGGATCGCATGGTGTGAACACCCATGCGATCCGATTCTGCTGCGGGCCAAAAAAAGGGTCCCGTGCGAATTTGCGGCGGGTGCGGCGGGTGTGGCGGGTGCGGCGGGTGCGGCGAATGGCTGAACTCGAATCGCACAGAGATCGGATGTGATTTGCACTGCAGTGCGGTGCGAATCACATTCGTTCTCATAAACCGCTGCAATGTGAACCCAGCCTTAGTGACACTGGCGACGGGGGGTGATCACGGGGTTAAACCTTTATTGGGGGGGTTAGGGGGGTACATTAGAACTAAAGGGGGCTAACCCTAACTGCCCTAACAGTTATTACAGTCACAAATGACACCAATGCAAAAAAAAAAAAAAATAAAAAAAAAATGACATTGGTGTCACTGTGACTGGGGGGCAGGGGTAATTGGGGGGGTGATCGGGGGGTAAAGGGGGGGTGTGAGTGTGCCTGGCATGTTCTACTGTGTGTGGGATGTGTTGGTGCAACTCACTGATCCGCTCTCCTCCGTGTCGGAACGAAAAATACCGACACGGAGGAGAGAATACATCACTTCCTCTCCTGTGTTTACATTACAGGAGAGGAAGTGATGTCACCGGGGATTTCCATTCGTCGGGAGCGATCGCGAGGGGGTGGCCATGAATGAATGGCCGTCCCCTCGTCCGGGATCGCTCCCGAACGAAAACCGACCGCCGCAGGCACCGGGCGGGGGCCCGATCGGGCCCCCGACCCGCGGGAGGCAAATCACGTACATGTATGTGCTTATGCCTGCCCGTGCCATTCTGCCGACGTACATCGGCGTGCGGCGGTCGGCAAGTGGTTAAGGAGCTTAAAGAACCTTCTATATCCCCAAGAAACAGTAATGCATCATCAGCATACAAGGAGATTTTTTCAATCCTCGTTCCTCTAATAAATCCGCAAATAGATTCTGCCTGTCGGACGGCCTCGGCCAGTGGTTCAAGGGCCAGTGCGAATAGTAAAGGAGACAGGGGACACCCCTGTCTTGTTCCTCTGTATAATGGGAAAAATTCTGAAACCGTGCCATTTATTTGCATACATGCCCTCGGAGTGGCATACAGCATCCTGATCCACCTTATAAACTTGTCCCCCAGGCCAAACAAACCCAACACCTCCCACAGATATGTCCACTCGACACTGTCGAAAGCAGAGATTTACATTTGTAGCAGCTGGTGATGCCACTGGTGCATGCACACTGAGCTCTGAATGGGCAGCACATTCGAGTGGGCCATCCATTCAAGGTGCTTTGCCGTGATTGTGATTCCAGTGAGCATGCACGAAAGTGACGTCATTGTGATCTGGCCATTCAAGTGTCAGGAGCCTGCGAACCTTGAAGGAAGACCAGGTAAAGATGGAAGCCCTGATGGCGGTGACAATGCACCACTGGAGGGATCCGCTTTTTATTCTTAGGTCTTTCATGATATACTAGTTTCCGATGCATACTAGCACGTTATAACAATAAACTGCAGGGGAACCACTTTTTAGCAAGCGTTAACTACTGCTTTAATGACTTGCCTATTGCGCACTGTTACTCCCTTCCTGCCCAGGTCAATTTTCAGCTTTCAGCACTGTGGCACTTTGAATAACAATTGTGCGGTCATGCAACAATGAACTCAAACAAAATTTTTATAATTTTTTCCACACAAATAGAGCTTACTTTTGGTGATGTGCATTGATAAGGCTGCACTGATGGGCACTGATGAGGCGGCACTGGTGGGCACTGATGAGGCTGCACTGATAGGTGGCACTGATGGGCACTGATATATGGCACTGATAGGCGGCACTTTGAATAACAATTGTGCGACCATGCAACACTGTACCCAAATTAAATGTTTATAATTTTTTCCATATATATAGAGTTTTCTTTTGGTGGTATTTAATCACCACTGGGTTTTTTATTTTTTGACCAAACATTTAGAAAAAAAAAAAAGTTTTCATAGTTTGTTATAAAATTTTGCAAACCGGTAATTTTTTTCCTTCACTGATGTGCGCTGATAAGGCCGCGTACACACGCGGGGACTGTTCGCCCAACTTTGTCCGTCAAACAGTTTCGGCAAACAGTCCGCTCAAAATTAGCATGGACGGACATGCCCACACACGACGAACGAACAGTTTGCTGAAACCGTGCGCGATGACGTGAACGGCACGTACGACGGGACGAAAAATACGACGTCCTATACACTGCATTATAACTTTCGGCGTGTAAATCCTTTCTGAGCATGCGCGGAACTTAGTTTGACGAACAAGCCTACACACGGGCGGACTGTTCGCTCAAACAAGGTTTCAGCGGACAGTTTTACGGAATTTCCGAAAAACCTTGTTCGTCAAACTGTCCGCTGAAACTGTCCGCTGAAAGCCCACACACGAGCGGACTGTCCGCCCAAACACTGTTCAGCGGACAAAGTTGGGCGAACAGTCCGCGCGTGTGTACGCGGCCTAAGGCTGCACTGATGGGCACTGATCAAACTGCATTGAGAGGTGGCACTGATATATGGCACTGATAGGCTGCACTGATAAGCTGCACTAATGTGTACTGATTGACAGCAATGATTGGCAGCACTGGTGGGCACAGATTGGCAACACTGGTGGGCACTGTTTTAGAGAAGCCAGTTATTGTCTCTCTTCTCCAATTCTCTTGCTGTCAGCATGGGGAAAGGAATACTGATAACCGCCTTCTGTTTATATTCGTGATCAGCTGTGATTGGACACAGGTGATCACGTGATAAAGACTCACTGATTGGCTCTTTACTGCAATCTGTAATCAGCAGTGTCCTCCGGACGCATGAGGGGTGCGATCACAGGACGCCGTCATTCGGCAAATGGTTAAGAAAAACCTGATGAATACAGCTACAGGTTTTAGATTAAATCAAATTACAGCAGTTTGCACATACATCTTCAGTTTAGTTTACATTAGTGTGTATTTCAGTTCAGTTCTGTTCAGTTCAGTATACATCAGTTTACATCCATTTTTGCATCTTTTTTTAGTTGTTGCAGGAATCAACCATAGCAAACTAACCACAAGTGACAAAAATATAAACAAAATATGTTGCTTCATTGTTGGCTAAAAACGGATATAAAGGCAATGGACAGCATCTGTTTACATCTATTAACATCTGTTCAGGTCTGTCTAAACAAAAAAAGATGCAGCCTTTCACTGTTAAAAAAAAAAAAATGGACCTGAACAGACACAGGCGTAGGAGGATGTAAATGGGTGATCATCTGTTTGGATCCACCCACTCATAGACATACATTGTGGTTCAGAATTGATCCATCTTAAAAACTGACTAATGGTTTCAAACTGAACACCCATATGAAAGGGCTCTAACAGTCTTATTTCCTGTTGATTATTCCTGTAAATTCATTATTTTTCCACTTCCTGTAAAGATGTGACAACAATGTTTTTTCTGCACAGCACTGGAGTCACCCTGTGGATATCATAATCTTAGATGGGAATGTAGTTTGAAATGGACAAACAAGTAAGTAAGTGACAAGCAATTAAAGGATAACCCCAATCATGCTTTTTAAGCAGCTACAGTAACAACAGTGTTTTCTGTGTTGCATTGTTCTATGGTTTGTCTCAACCCTTGTATCTATCAACTTTGCTTGACAACTTGGCCTACATGTACTTATGGATAAAAATATAAATAAAGGCCTTTGAAATAAATATGTGTTCTTATGCTGAATAATTTTTACAGGGATTATCCACATACAGTTATCAGAATAAAATATTTTTCGTTATAGTGGCCAATGTCAACAATTGGTGTGGACGAAATGGGTAATTCCCCAGGCCTCCAGATTTTTCGAGGCCCCCAGTCACACCTAGCGATTTGGAATCATGGTCATAGTCTGTGCTATTCTTCTCCTATGAATCAAAATGGTGCTAAGATCGCAGCAGAAGATGCTAAATTGTGCTAAGATCGCAGCAGAAGATGCCAAATTGTGCTAAGATCGCAGCAGAAAGTGTGAATGGGCTAACCTATGTCTGACACGTAGAAATACCGTATATACTCGAGTATAAGCCGAGATTTTCAGCCTCTTTTTTGAGGCTGAAAGTGCCCCCCTCGGCTTATACTCGAGTCATCGCTGTCTGCCCGCTCGATCAGCGTGTCGAGCAGACAGACAGCGGCCATTCTATTCAAAAGCCGCGCCTCCGGCTCCGCCTTCGCCTGTGATAGGCGGAACACTGAATTTCCCAGCAGCCTGTGTTCCGCCTATCACGGACATCGTATCATCCTCGTACTACGGACGAGGATGATACGACGTCTGTGATAGGCGGAACACAGGCTGCTGGGAAATTCAGTGTTCCGCCTATCACAGGCGAAGGCGGCGGCGCAGCTTTTGAATTTTACAATGGCCGCCGACGAAGAGGGCACGGGACGGAGGCAAGGCAAGGCACGGCACGGCACGGGACGGGACGGGACCGGGGCAAGGCAAGGCACGACACGGGACGGATGCAAGGAGGCAAGGCACGGCACGGGACGGAGGCAAGGAGGCAAGGCACGGGACGGAGGCTCGGGACAAAGGTAGGCTGGACACACACACACACACACACACACACACACACACACACACACACACACACACACACACACACACACATGGATGGAGACACACACAGGGATGGATGGATGGATGGATGGAGACACACACACACAGGGATGGATGGATGGATGGATGGAGACACACACACACAGGGATGGATGGATGGATGGATGGAGACACACACACACAGGGATGGATGGATGGATGGACACACACACACACAGGGATGGATGGACGGACACACAGGGATGGACGGACACACAGGGATGGACGGACACACAGGGATGGACGGACACACAGGGATGGACGGACACACACACAGGGATGGACAGGCATGTCTCACCCTCGGCTTATACACGAGTCAATAAGTTTGCCAGTTTTTTTGGGGGTAAATTGGGGGCCTCGGCTTATATTCGGGTCGGCCTATACTCGAGTATATACGGTACATGTAAATCACAAAAAAAATAACAAGCGGGAAGTGTGAATGGGTCCTTAGGGCCCTAGAAGCTTCTCCTCACCTGCCCCCAGATCTGTCTATATCTGAAGAGCTGCCATTCACTGTTCTAGCTAATGACCTGGAGTCTTAGTTCTAGCAGAAAAGGTCACAATGGCAGCGCAGGGCTCATCCCACCTTCTTCCTTCTGCAGGAAGAGATAGACTACATACTATATAACAGGGAGAACTTCTCTGCTTTGTAAGTATGCTGAGATATATAAAACATATTTGTGTTCATGTAGTGCTGTGTGTGCTTATGATTATAATGCAGTCTGTTGTAATTATGTTTCTGTGCAATTTGCAGACTTTGTTTATAGTATAGTTTGTGTATATGCCTATAATTATATAGAGTAGGGCTTTGTGTATGTTACTGTACCATTCCTCTCTTTTCTGTCCCCATATTGCCATTCCCTCTTGTCATCTTTTTTTTCCACATTTGTCTTTTCTGAGGCTTCTTCCCAAAACACTGCTCATCTTGTTCACCTCCCTTCTCTATAGTGTTTTTCCTCATATACACCTTTCATTCCCATAGCAATGCTTATCTCATCCTCCTTCCCTTTTCATAATGATGTCTATCTCTTCCACTTCCATTCAACATTGCACCATTCCTCTCTACCGTCTTCTTTCTCCATAGTGGTGTTTAATTCCTCCACCTCAACTTTACCAAAGTTATGCTTCTCTCCTCCACCTCCTCCATCCATAGTATCATTCGTCTTATCCACCTCCCCTCTACATCCCTTCACCTCTCCATAGTGTCACTCCTCTCCTCCACCACACCATAGTGTCTCTTCACCACCCTCCGCAGACACAGTTTTTAATGCCACACCTGCACAGTTGTTCCATGTGTATTTCTATAAGGCTATCACTCAGGGATGTAAGAGGAGGTAAATACTGTACACATTACTTTGTATGCAACACTGCAAAAATGTATGCAAAAAACTGCATTATATGCCAGGTTTGCTTTAAGTGGACTTTAGCAGAGTTGCATTAGCAGTTCAATGACTGACTTTACCTGTTGCCTAAAGCTGATATTTAATGTAAAGGAAATTTGCAATGCTCTAATCATACACTTTTAATGAAGTCCTTCAGTAATAAAAAAAAATACTATGAATTACATGGTCAATAAAGACCCTCTGATCGACAACTTTGTATGGATCAAAGACTTTAAAAATATGTCATTATTCATACCTCAAAGGATTGGAGTAGGGAGAATTTTTCCTATGTCTAAGTACAATCATCTGTTTGAAATTTGTGATTATTAAACATGCCTTGGTTTCACTACTTCACTGATTATCATACTCATAAAGAAACAAATATAGAAAGCACTAAACAAATGCTAACTGCTTACATCTAAATATATTTTACTGTTTAAAGTGGAACTTAACTTAAAACATTTTTTTGAGGAAGCAGGCTATTTATTGAAAAAGAGACAGTCTACATCTCTTCTGCATTAAACAAACATACCTGCCTGAGTGCAGTGAGCTGTACATGTCATCCAAAGGGTACATTCTCGGCATGGTGCCTGTGTGTCAAGATTAATAAACACATGTGCATTTGTACGGGTTACGTCATTGCACTCCAAAGATCCAGAAGAAGCCAGGGAGAAGATGGTGGTGCCAGTGAGGGACCTCAGGGTCCACTATAGTGAGAAATATTTAATTCTGGTAATTGTATGTGGTTAATACCTGTAGTAGTAGAATTCAGTAAATTAATTCCTTTTTTTTTTTTTAAGCAGGCCTTTGTTTATATTTTCTCTATCTGTACAGCAAAAGTGATGTTGCAGTGCACCACAAAACTTGGTAATATGTGTGCTGCAATATAAAAAATGCAGCCTGAACTATTCTAGATCCTTTGGTTTTGTTAGACAGCCCATTAAGATGAAAGGACTGCCTTAACACAATGAACATAAATGTGCAACATAATGCATGACAGAAATAAGGATGAGCTGAACTGTCCTGGTTTCTGTTCAGCAGGAATTTGGCAAACTTCAAAGAAATGTGGATGCTGAACCCAAACCCAATTGAAATCAATTGGAGCCAAATCTGTCAAATTAAAAATTCAAATTGTCTGTGCTAATAAGCAAGGAAGGGGGAGTTAAAAACAGCATGGGTGGTAGGTACTGCAGAGGGGAACATGTGCCAATGCAAAAAAATTAAATATTTAATTTGGCCAGGCACAGTGAATGTTAAACATTAAGGCTAGGGGGGCAGGGGGTCGTTAGCAGTAAAGCGCTGCTAGTTTTAGCGGCACTTGACCGCTGTTATATCAATGCTTTTCAGCCACTAGCAGTGCAATTTTAACCCTTGCTAGCCACCAAGGAAAGGGTTAAGCGCCCGATTTGCAGGCGCTTTGGCAGCAATGCTCATTGATTTCTAACTGGGATGTATCAGTGTCGTAAAGCACTTTGAAAAACCTGTAAGTTTGTCGACCACGGACAAAAAGAATTTACCACCAAGGGCAAAACCTATACACTAAAGGAATTCTTCAATTGTTCATCCGAATTCGTAGTGTGCGGGCTGAGTTGTCCTTGTGGCCTCATCTATGTAGGGAGAACCATCAGGACACTCAGACAGCATTTCGGTGAACATCGAAGATTAATAGAAGGAGGCACTGATCCACACAGCATGCCAAGACATTTCGCCCTTTCTCACAAAGGTTCCACATTAGGCCTCAAGGTTTGGGTTATCGAGCAGATCCCAAATCATTTCCCCCCGGCGGAGAGATTCAAAAAGCTATGTGCTCGGGAAACTTTCTGGATCTATACCCTCGATGCACTCTCCACCAGGGGGAATTAATGAATGTATCGAAATCGCCACTATTCTTTGATTTAATATCACCTAGTAGCTCACCTGCCGATCTTGCAGATGCTACACTGCCCTATACTAGATACACCATATCTATGGTGTTCTCCTTATTACATAATATGACTCCACAATGAAAATATTTCTCCCTACACATATTCCCTCATTCTGCATGTTCCCCCATCTGTAATAATATATATATTATATATTTTTTATCATAGGCCTTACCCACAGTGTTATGTGGTGCCCCATTTCTACTCTGGCTACTTCCTTGCCTCTAAACCATGTCCTTGTAAGGGACAAGGATTGGTTGTCCCAATTAGATTGCTCAGCGTTCTATGGTTTATCATCCTTGTTTTTTATTACCATGTATTCATTATACTAATATCTTTGTTTCTAATCTGTACATATGTATGTATGAAAATTTCTGGTACTCCCCCTCCCCAGTTATGGTTTCATGTTCCTGTTCTTCTTATTGTTTCTGTATTTCTGTTTTATACACAGGCGTTTTTACCCTATAGCAATGCGGTACTTGATGGGTCATCTTATATAACTCACCTGATGAGATCTCATGTGGCTGATCTCTCTGCAGCATGGGATCTTATAAAAGATCCCGTGCCCGTTCCTCCTCGGGGGTGCAGCTAGATCCCGGAAGGGGCACCTCCGGGGGAGCTGCGGCATAGACCCAGACCACAATGCAGACAGATATGTAGAAATATGCTCTGTTGCTAATTTATGTTGCTACTCTATGACTCTTATTATGAGCTTACTTGGACAAGCCTGAAATGTCTCTTATTTATATGGACTGTTTGTATCGCCTACATAAGATTTACTGTACTACTTTTATACCTGTTTATACTTTGTAACTCTGAAAAATTTTCAATAAAAAATAATGGTTAAAAAAAAAAAAAAATTCTGGTACTCCGTGTTAGCGAAAAAGCTTTCTCCCTACATCATAACTATTAATACAGATATTACACAGATACCCTCCCCACCCCCCCCTTTTTTTTCCCTCTCCGCCCCCCCCCCTCCCCCGTCATCTTTCCTCCTCTCCTCCATGCCCTATATATATATATATATATATCCCTCTTCTTTTCGCTCCCCACCGTTTTTTCTCCCGTAGGATGGTATTACTCTGTTGTCTTTTTCCCCCCTTACCCCCCCCCCCCCTTACCCCCCTCCTTCACCTCCCTCATCCATCATTCTCTCCACATTACCTATATTTATTCCAATTTCCCCGACACTCCTCCATACATATATATATATATATATATATATATATATATATATATATATATATATATATATATATATATATATATATATATATATATATATATATATATATATCTTTTATGTATATGAATTAATCTCTATATATTGCTTTATGTATCTTTTTATATGCATACATTTCTGACTTGTCCCCTTCTAATTCCTTTCATAATCCTTTATACACTTATATATATTTTTTTAAATCCGTTTACATCCTCCATACATGTATCTTGTATCTTTCACCTACTCCCTAGATTTCCAGAAGTTATAATCTTTTTAATCTATTTTTACTAATTTTTTTCCCTCATATATTGTGCATCTTTATTTTTATTTTTATTTTCATTTTTATTTTTATTTAATACATTTTTTTAATTTTTTTTATATTTTTAATTTTTAATTATTATTTTTTAACTATTTTTCTCTATCTTCTACTCATCACACTTTATTATCCCAAGCGCAATAACTCCTCCAACATATATACATATCCATATACATATGCCTTTTTTTCCCACATGCCTCTTCTTCTTCCATATAACCCAGGCTATTGTTGGTGTGTACATAGCATTCCTCTATAGACCCTTCTGTATATAACCCAGGCTATTGTCGGTATGTACATAGCATTCCTCTATAGATCCATCTGTCACAGCATAATTCAACAGTTTCCCCCCTCCCTTCCTCTGTTAGGCGCTCTTTATATCAATGCCGTACACTTGTTTTCTTCCTGTCTCTCTCTGTCTCATAGCCCAGTGTAATTACTATCTTTCGACATCCCGCTCTGGCCACGCCCCATTACTTGTCCTAGTCCGTCTTTAGTGTTATGACTGATTTCTGATTGGGACTCTAAAACAAAGTTAATACTGCAGCTGCAGAAACAGATTCACAGGACTCAATAACTGTGTTTAAAATGTCCGTTCAGTGTTAAAATTTATTATTACATGTTATTTTATACATAGATAAGAAAGGGGTGGTGTGAGATGTTATTAAAAACTAACAAATAGAAATATGTTATTAAGAGCTAAACAAATAGAAATATATTATTAAAAGCTAGCGAATAGAACAATTGCAAAAGTAAAACATTGAGAAGGGAGGGGGGAGTAGAGAGTGTTTAGTAGGAGAGGTTTCTGTGTGTTAGGTGAAGGTTACAGAACACTAAAGCAAAGGAGGACAAAATGGAGTCTCTTGTGCTTAAATGAACAGTACAGTGAATGTCCATGTCATTTCCCTCCTTTTGTTTATTTGACACCATTCTTCTCCGCGTTACATTCAGCCGATTGCTGGTAACTCCTGTTACATTGGCGCAGAGAGACGGCGTCCTGTTCAGCTCTCTCCTAACTTTCTCACAATAATGGGTTCATCAGGGCTGGTGGACCATTTGTCAGTACAGCGGGTAGTCACACGGAGGCACAGCCTGATGAGGAAGTAAATGACAAATATGAGAAATAGGAACATCGCAATGTAAGCGCCTAGTTTCTGTAACCATGTTGCTATACCATATAAAAAGTCACCAAAACCTCCTAAAGCCTTAAAGGGGTTCCATCCATCTTTAGCAATATCTCTGGCCTTATTCTGTAGTTCTCTTATCTTAGCAAGATGTCCTTTAATAATGTCCTTATTATCAGAAATGTATATACAACAGTCGGTGCGAAATAACTTACACATCCCACCTTGAGCTGCAGTGAGAAAATTCAGCGTTAATCTGTGCTCTAATACTACTTTTTTAATCTGAGCCATTTCTTCACTTAATAAACCTATATCAGTGGTAGTAAGGTTAATAATCTCATCTACAATTCTAGTGTAATTATTTATTCTTTTCATTGCTTCAATTCCCCATCCTGTCCAGGAAGGGAACCATGACCATGCCATGTCGCCTTCAGTGAACAGCTCTCTTTTGAACACTAAAGGGTATTCTGGACTTTGATCTGCTCGCACTGTATCTTTGCGAACAGCCAAAGCAGGTGCTAACTTCTCAATATAACATGTACCTGTAACATTAGTAGGAAGCCAGGCGTAAGCTTTATTTCCACATATATAATATAACCCTCTACGTATGGACGGTATGCCTGCGCCTAAAAAACTGGAAGCAATAACATGGAATCTCAGGTAACCAATATTTTCACATATTGGGAACTGTGAACAATTTGTACTATAAAGGGTTCTATTTAGTTCTGGATCTGGGATATAATAATATTGACCATGGTTTCCTCCATAAACTGTAATCTTTGCCCTGGTGCAATCTGAATTGCCCAACCGTGTACATTTAGTGTTAAACGGGCATGTAATGTTTAAACAAATCTGTGGAGTGTCTATCTGTTTTGAAACCATCAAAGTTACTGATCTGTGCTCATTAGCTGTGGAGACGATGTATGAGCCATTTATTCTGGTCCTGTTTAGATCAGTGAATTTGAGAGGCATTGCTATCATGGGTATTGTTCCTGTTTGGGGATGTAAGTGAGAACACACCCAGCAGTCACTAGCGTTGCTATGGGTTGCATACAATTTTAACATTTGTATGAAAGGGTTATGTTTCCATGTCTCAGTTCTCACAAACAACAAAAAGAAAAAGAACAACATCATAATTTTTTCAAAGGATATCATCACTTCAGGATTTTCTTGCAGTGACTGGCATGAATCCAGGAGGGCTTTCCTTCCAACTTGACTGCGGAACCGGTTGTCAAAAGCACCAAATGTGGTCCGTCAAATTTTGGTTCTAGCGGCTTTCTGACGTGTCGCTTGACCACCACCCAGTCACCTGTTTGGATTCTGTGAATACCTGAAACAGAATCTGGGTCGGGGATAGATTTATAAACACCTTCATGTATTTTATTCAAAGTTCTTTGCAAAATCTGAACATATTCTAACAGACTAGAGTGAGAAGCCTGCAACTGTTGGGGAAAATATAGCCCTGTTTTGGGTGGCCCTCCAAATAAAATCTCATAGGGGGACAGCCCATGTGGTTGTTTAGGGGTAGTTCGTACAGAATATAGGGCTAATGGCAAAGCTTACACCCATCCTTTTCCTGTATCTGCTTTAATTTTTGCACATCTGTTTTTCAAAATTCCATTAAGTCTCTCAACTTTGCCACTACTTTGTGGATGATAAGGTGTATGGAAAGCTTGCTGTATGTGAAGGGCTCCCATTACCTTCATTACTTCCCTCAGTCACACGGAGGCACAGCCTGATGAGGAAGTAAATGACAAATATGAGAAATAGGAACATCGCAATGTAAGCGCCTAGTTTCTGTAACCATGTTGCTATACCATATAAAAAGTCACCAAAACCTCCTAAAGCCTTAAAGGGGTTCCATCCATCTTTAGCAATATCTCTGGCCTTATTCTGTAGTTCTCTTATCTTAGCAAGATGTCCTTTAATAATGTCCTTATTATCAGAAATGTATATACAACAGTCGGTGCGAAATAACTTACACATCCCACCTTGAGCTGCAGTGAGAAAATTCAGCGTTAATCTGTGCTCTAATACTACTTTTTTAATCTGAGCCATTTCTTCACTTAATAAACCTATATCAGTGGTAGTAAGGTTAATAATCTCATCTACAATTCTAGTGTAATTATTTATTCTTTTCATTGCTTCAATTCCCCATCCTGTCCAGGAAGGGAACCATGACCATGCCATGTCGCCTTCAGTGAACAGCTCTCTTTTGAACACTAAAGGGTATTCTGGACTTTGATCTGCTCGCACTGTATCTTTGCGAACAGCCAAAGCAGGTGCTAACTTCTCAATATAACATGTACCTGTAACATTAGTAGGAAGCCAGGCGTAAGCTTTATTTCCACATATATAATATAACCCTCTACGTATGGACGGTATGCCTGCGCCTAAAAAACTGGAAGCAATAACATGGAATCTCAGGTAACCAATATTTTCACATATTGGGAACTGTGAACAATTTGTACTATAAAGGGTTCTATTTAGTTCTGGATCTGGGATATAATAATATTGACCATGGTTTCCTCCATAAACTGTAATCTTTGCCCTGGTGCAATCTGAATTGCCCAACCGTGTACATTTAGTGTTAAACGGGCATGTAATGTTTAAACAAATCTGTGGAGTGTCTATCTGTTTTGAAACCATCAAAGTTACTGATCTGTGCTCATTAGCTGTGGAGACGATGTATGAGCCATTTATTCTGGTCCTGTTTAGATCAGTGAATTTGAGAGGCATTGCTATCATGGGTATTGTTCCTGTTTGGGGATGTAAGTGAGAACACACCCAGCAGTCACTAGCGTTGCTATGGGTTGCATACAATTTTAACATTTGTATGAAAGGGTTATGTTTCCATGTCTCAGTTCTCACAAACAACAAAAAGAAAAAGAACAACATCATAATTTTTTCAAAGGATATCATCACTTCAGGATTTTCTTGCAGTGACTGGCATGAATCCAGGAGGGCTTTCCTTCCAACTTGACTGCGGAACCGGTTGTCAAAAGCACCAAATGTGGTCCGTCAAATTTTGGTTCTAGCGGCTTTCTGACGTGTCGCTTGACCACCACCCAGTCACCTGTTTGGATTCTGTGAATACCTGAAACAGAATCTGGGTCGGGGATAGATTTATAAACACCTTCATGTATTTTATTCAAAGTTCTTTGCAAAATCTGAACATATTCTAACAGACTAGAGTGAGAAGCCTGCAACTGTTGGGGAAAATATAGCCCTGTTTTGGGTGGCCCTCCAAATAAAATCTCATAGGGGGACAGCCCATGTGGTTGTTTAGGGGTAGTTCGTACAGAATATAGGGCTAATGGCAAAGCTTACACCCATCCTTTTCCTGTATCTGCTTTAATTTTTGCACATCTGTTTTTCAAAATTCCATTAAGTCTCTCAACTTTGCCACTACTTTGTGGATGATAAGGTGTATGGAAAGCTTGCTGTATGTGAAGGGCTCCCATTACCTTCATTACTTCCCCAGTAAAATGGGTTCCTCTGTCACTCTCAATAGTTTCAGGAACTCCATATCTACAAACTATTTCATTCAAAATTTTCTTTGCTGTTGTTTTTGCATTTGCTTTCGCTACCGGCCAGACCTCTACTGATTTGGTTGAGTCCAAGCCACTTAAACTCAGGCTAGGACAGCAAACAGAAATTGTCACTAAAGTGTTAGTTTCAGACACAGTTCCTACCAATCTTTTGGGAGCTGACATTTTGAATCAAATTTTAGCAAACATAGACTACACTCCTACAGGAGTCCAAGTGGTCAGTAGTCTGTCAGGAGAAGTTTTAAATACAGCGTGTGGAGTATTTTTAATTCAAGACTCCACTCCGCCATTTCCACCAGAATTGAAAGTGATTCCTGCTGAATTATGGGCCACCAGCAAATATGATGTAGGTCTGCTGGATTGCACCCCAGTCATGATAAAAATTAAACCAGGAGCCCATCTCCCACAGATTAAACAGTACCGACTGAGTATTGCTCAGATTGAGGGGATAAAGGATCAAATCACTCAACTGAAAGCCGCAGGGGTTGTTGTACCAATTAAGTCCCAAGTCAATACACCCCTGTTCCCAATTGCAAAGAAGCCAGACAAGAAGGGTGGGCAGGTGACATACCGCATGGTGCATGATTTGAGAGCCATTAACAAAATAATTGAGGCAGATACCCCGATTGTGCCCAATCCCCACACTTTACTAAGTGGAATACCTGCCTCCAGCACCTGCTTTACAGTGATTGATCTTGCAAATGCTTTCTTTTCGGTGCCTCTGCACCCAGATTGCTGGCATATTTTTTCTTTTACCAATGACGCCTAAAAATTAGCATGGACAAGATTGCCCCAAGGCTGTGTGAGTAGCCCCTCTGAATATAATACTGCGTTAAAGAAGGTATTGGACCAATGGTCCCCCTCACACCCAAACACAGTCTTGCTTCAGTACATAGACGATTTGCTTATTTGTTCTGATACAAAAGACATTTGTAGCAGAGAAACCGTAAGCCTTCTCATGTTTCTCTATAACAGTAACAACAAAGTTAGCAAAGATAAGCTACAATACTGCCAAGAGAAAGTGATCTTCCTGGGTCACTGCATTTCACATGGAATCCGTCACCTAACCCCAGATAGAGTTAAAACTCTACAAAAATTTGAAAAGCCAAGAAATGTACGGCAACTACGTGCCTTCCTGGGGTTAGTGGGATATTGTAGGGACTGGATTCCAAATGCATCAGAACTTATGGCTCCTCTATATGAGGCTACCACTAGAAACCCTTTCGACCTCACATGGGAAAATGAATTGCAGATGAAGGAGCTTATTAAAATTTTGTCTGAAGCTCCCGCCATTGGACTTCCTGACTATAATAAGACTTTCTCGTTGTTCTGTCATGAAGTCAATAGATTTGCTGCAGGTGTACTCACCCAGCTACATGGAGACAAACAGAGGCCTGTGATGTATGTATCAGCCTCATTAGACCCTGTCATTAAAGGCTCCCCCAGTTGTATGCGAGCCATAGCAGCCTGCATTTTGCTGCTAGACAAAGTAACTGAGCTTGTACTAGATTCTGCTCTGATCCTGTATGTGCCACATGCAGTACAGGAAATCATGAATCAAGTAAATACCAGACATGTGTCTGCCAGTAGATTTGACAAGTACCAGTCTGCTCTTTTTGCTCCATCGAATTTAACAATCAAACGGTGTGTTACTTTAAATCCGGCTACTCTTCTTCCTATGATTGATGAGGAAGATGCAACAAATGGTACTGATGTAGAATCAGAGAGTTTTTCTCATGATTGTATGGCTCTGATGGAGGTAGAAAGGGCCTCTGTCACACCAGCAAAAGATGAGCCTTTATCAGATTGTGACACACACTTATTTGTAGATGGTTCCAGATTTTACACCGATGATGGTCAGCCACACACAGGTTTTGCTGTAACTACTACAGACACCATTTTACACCAGGAGGCATTGGCACCCCAGATGTCAGCACAGGAAGCGGAGTTATGTGCTGTAGTCAAAGCATGTCATCTCCTAGAGAATCAAAGGGGAAACATTTACACTGACAGCAGATATGCGTTTGGAATCGCTCATGATTTTGGGCCTATTTGGAAAGCACGGAATTTCCTGCCTAGTGCAGGGAAGCCAGTGAGACATGCAAAACTCATAGAGCGGCTATTTGAGGCCTTTCAGAAGCCAGCAGAAGTTGCCATCTTGAAGGTAAAAGGGCATGCAAGGGGAAATGACATGACAGCCAGAGGAAACGCTTTAGCGGACCAAGCGGCAAAGGATGCTGCCCTTATGGCATTGGGAGTCACACCCACTGTAGGGGTTGCCCAGGTAGCGGGGACAGATTCCCCTCATCAAGAGCAGTGGGATGTAGAAACTCTAATTCAGTTGCAGAACCAGGCCCTTGATGAAGAGAAGGATAAGTGGAACAAATGTAATGCTACCCAAAATCATCAGGGCCTGTGGAGCGCTGACAACAGGTGGTGTCTACCCAGGAGTTTGTACCCAGTTTTAGCACAACTGGCACATGGCGTCAGTCATCTTGCTAAGGGCGCGATGGTGGCACTTACTGACTGCTATTGGATAGCACCTGGATTTAGTGCATTTGCAGCCAGGTTTTGTGCTTCATGTCTCACTTGTGCTCTGTACAATGCAGGGAGGCCTGTCCATGTTCTGGTCTCCGAATGGAGGCGTGAGAGGAGGAAAAGGCGGGAGAAACTGCAAGTCCATCTACACAACTGGTGAAACAAAGGTTTCTTGATGGTTTAATACCCCAGTTGAAAGAAAAGTTGTTCACAGCAAGGCCTGAGGCAGGCAATATGTCTATTCGAGACGTCCTGCCTATCCTGTTATCCATAGAAAACAGAATTAACCTGTTTAATAGATACTGGTGCAAGCCGAAGTGTTTTTAATATAGAGGACTTACCTCCAGGATTATTATCTACAAATGTTATCTCTGGTGTTGGCCTAACCGGGACCTCTACTGATTTGGTTGAGTCCAAGCCACTTAAACTCAGGCTAGGAGAGCAAACAGAAAATGTCAGCTCCCAAAAGATTGGTAGGAACTGTGTCTGAAACTAACACTTTAGTGACAATTTCTGTTTGCTGTCCTAGCCTGAGTTTAAGTGGCTTGGACTCAACCAAATCAGTAGAGGTCCCGGTTAGGCCAACACCAGAGATAACATTTGTAGATAATAATTCTGGAGGTAAGTCCTCTATATTAAAAACACTTCGGCTTGCACCAGTATCTATTAAACAGGTTAATTCTGTTTCTCCTCCAGGATAGGGGAGTTCTCGTAAAAATACTTTTACTCTGGCCTCGGGACCATTGTCTCCCCTATTTAACATGATTGATACTGGCATGCCATTTTCCTATGCCTGATCCACTGCTTTTGGCAGAGAACTGGGATCAGCATGAGGTGCCTCTGAGCTCTTTTCCAGTCTACGGTCAGGAAGATGGCAGTATTTGGCTATGTGTCCTTCCCCATCACAATTGTAGCATATGATTGGTCCCCGATTGCCACGATTTCTGACATTGCCTTTGCCTCTTCCTCTACCTCTCTGCTTCCCCACGTACATAACCTTGGGTTTGCTGTCTTTTTGGTTAATCCTGTTTTCTATGGATAACAGGATAGGCAGGACGTCTCGAATAGACATATTGCCTGCCTCAGGCCTTGCTGTGAACAACTTTTCTTTCAACTGGGGTATTAAACCATCAAGAAACCTTTGTTTCACCAGTTGTGTAGATGGACTTGCAGTTTCTCCCGCCTTCTCTTCCTCTATTTTAATGCCTGCTTCCTCAGCCATATCACTTAACCTCCTCCAATAAGCCCCTGATGCCTCCTCTTTCCCTTGCTTGGCATTCATAAATTCAGCATGTCTGGTTTGTCCATATATTTGGGGCAATTTTTCCTTCAATTTCTCACAAACCTCCCGTCCACTAACCATCTTACCTAGATTTTTAATGTCTACACCACATTCTTTAAGTATATAGCCAGACATGTTGCTTCCCACTGCTTTAATAAGAAGCTGATGAATGTCAGTAGCAGAAGCCTCATATGCTTCCTGTGCAGCGCTAAGTTTGTTTGCAAACCCAATTGGATTCTTTCTAGGGTCTCCCAATCCCTCTAATATGGATCTCATATCTTGGGGACTAAAAGGTACATGCCATTTAATTTGAGACTTACTGTCAACAGCATTACCTTCAAAAACTAATTGGGTTCTGACAGGATAAACTGCAACAGATTGATCTATGACCGGGGCAGAAGGGGCGGCATCTCCCTTCTTTCTCTCTTCATCTTGCTGCCACAATTTGGAAATTATGGTTTGCTCCGGAAGTTCAGACTCTATCTCTCTTTGTCTGGCCAAAGCCTTAAGTTCAGAGAGATCTAGTTTTGCATATGTGCCTTTGGATTTATGCCAATCATTTGTTTCTAAGATACGAGCCAAATCCCTCTTTGTAGGTTGATATGGGGCTGTTAAACCTCTGCTCTCTACTATATTGCCCAGCTCATCTTTTGTATGTTCCATGTAATCTAATTCTTTTGCTTTTGTGCGTGGACCCCTTAAAGCCAAACTGGCAGCCACATAAGGTGGGGGGTCCTCCTCTACAGAGTCTTCTGGCCAAACGTAGTAAATTTGGGCAGTACTTTTATTAAACATCTCCATCAAGCCAGTTTGATTTGCTACTTTAGCTTCTGTCTCCCATGTGCAAGCTATTCTCCACGTTCCTTCACTGCACAGTAGTGGGCCATAATCGTGCAGAAAAGTTTGCCATACTTGTAAATCAAAAGTCCCTTCAGATTTTAAAGGTTTAGCTGTTTCTTTTGTCCATTCTACCCATTTATCTAGGGGCTCAGTATAGGCGGAACCGTACCTTCGGTTCATATATTCTCTAGCGCTCATCTTGCGCTGGGCATTTTCTGAAGGCTTCTCTCCCTTCATTCTCTTACTTAAATTAATGCCCATAATGACTGGCCAGTCTTCTCTATCTGTGCCTATACACTCTTGCCTCTAAAACAAATAGTACAGCAAATCTGCAGATTTACAAGAAAAGTCTCCACTTATCTACGTGGATAGAAGGGGTTTATGACAATAGACAAAACACTCATTAAGAGACCCTCCTCGTCTCTTCTCTTCTCTGAGTTTTATCTGACCCTACCATGCGCCTCTGACCCAGGTCGCCCACAAGGAGTCAACGCAGGGAACTGCAGAGGATTCTCCCTATCCACACACAGTCCAGCCCGTGAAGGGGGACACAAACACATTCACACACACACGTTACCCAACCAGAAAGGTCCGAGAGTGGTCTGGTTTCCTTGAGAACCGACAGATAGGATACATAGGAAAGGCAGAAATATAGCAAGCTTAAGGACAGCTTACCTAGCCGGCATTTAGATGTCTGCGTTCCCGATGATCCAGATCAAAGCGCGGTTCCTTCTGGAAACTCTGCCAAGCTCCTGGCTGGCTCGCCAAAACTGTTATGACTGATTTCTGATTGGGACTCTAAAACAAAGTTAATACTGCAGCTGCAGGAACAGATTCACAGGACTCAATCACTGTGTTTAAAATGTCCGTTCAGTGTTAAAATTTATTATTACATGTTATTTTATACATAGATAAGAAAGGGGTGGTGTGAGATGTTATTAAAAACTAACAAATAGAAATATGTTATTAAGAGCTAAACAAATAGAAATATATTATTAAAAGCTAGCGAATAGAACAATTGCAAAAGTAAAACATTGAGAAGGGAGGGGGGAGTAGAGAGTGTTTAGTAGGAGAGGTTTCTGTGTGTTAGGTGAAGGTTACAGAACACTAAAGCAAAGGAGGACAAAATGGAGTCTCTTGTGCTTAAATGAACAGTACAGTGAATGTCCATGTCATTAGCCACGCCCGATAATCTAAATTTGCCCCTATTTAAATTCCTAGTCCCCTCCCTTTCTTCTGATTAGCCTGACAAAAGAGCACGGTAGTCTTGCCATCTCGACCCGCACGCTCAAGAAACGCGTTGCACATCCATGACATCACAGATCCGCGCCCTGCTCGTCTTTGCTTCCCAAGCCTCGTTCTGAGTACACATACTCTGCGTCCACCACAAGCCATCATCTCTTAAACATCTGAGCAGTGGATAACGCTGGGAGGAACAGGAATGACGATAGATGTGGACCGGATTACTGGCTGACGGACTGAACCAGATACATCAGATGACCCCTCTTGTGCTTAATGCCTGTTTTTAACCTTCTAAATGTGAGTGCAAATTTTACTACTGTAATACTGTAAATAAACTCTTGAAAAAAATCTGCACCCAGAGGCACCCCTCTCTCTCTTCTCTTCGTATTTTTAGCAATCCATGAGCTTGGTTTCAGCTCTCTTAAGGTGGCAGCCCTGCATGCGGTTCCTCCCCACAAATGAACTAAGACTGTTCAATCACTTCCCCGGACTTGATTAAGTAGATGCAGAATTATCCTGCACTTATTATTTCATGTACTCTCATAGACTCTTTTTCTCCCCGTGGGGATATAAAAATGATCATTTTGATTTGCGCCTTAACTTGTCTTACATTGATTTCAATGGCAGGGGCAGTTTAAGAGCAGTGTATTTAAACTGCAGGACTTTATTTACCATCCTGCAAGCACACCGCTCCAGTGTGAAAGCACTCAGGCTTTCACACTGGGTAGGCTTTTCAGGCGCTTTACAGGTGTTAAAACACTTGAAAAGCTCCCCAGTGTAAAAGGGGCCTAAAAGTGAAACATTAAAAACACCTAATTAATTTAAAATGCACAGGGAAGGGGAGGGGGGAGTCTGTCTGGGAAGGGGCATGCAACTAAATGCAGGTATCTAGCAGGGGTGACCAGATCAGGGGGCTACACTTCAGGCAATCAGAAACCAGACCAAATATGATTAAATAAAGTTTATTAACATAAATAACATTCTTCAAACACCAACAAACCATAAACAATGTAAATGTGAAAAATATACGTGACAGTGCAGAAAACCCAGAATAACAAACTAAGTTAAAAATGCTGTGTAAAAAAAAAAAATGGGGGGGAGCTCACATGAACAGGGCAGGTTCACGGCTAGGAACAAGGGGAGCGGAGCAGGATCCAGGGTACTGGAAGAAGGTCCCACAATACAAGGCACAGGATCAGGCAGGGACATGGCTCACAAACAGAACACTGAGGCACAGATATTAGTTAAGGGAGGGAATATATACTGGAGACACTCGCTGATGGCCACAGAAACTCCACCCTTTGGCTTTAGGAACAATAGTTCCACCAGTGTGTGATCTAAGTCCTGACGGGCGCATGCTTGTGATGTTTAGGAGGTACTGCAGTAGCGCTGCCATTCATAAAGGAGGAAAGTGTTTAAGAATGCCAACAAATGACATTTCATTCCTGGAACTTATTTAAAAAAACAGCACACAGACCCCCTCCAAGGATTTTGAGGAACCTTTTGTATAATATTTTTTATTAATTTTCAAAGATAGATACAAACATCTTAGACAGGTATAATTATAAGATTGTGGTAAGAAGTAGCGATGTACACAGTTATCCCATCATAACATATATATAAACAGCATAATCAAACTATTAATGCAAAAACACAGTTTACATCGTTGAGGTATACAATACTATATGCATAGTCAACCATATCTGTATAGATTCTGTTAAGATGTGTTGGTGTTTACTCGAGTACGCATAAATTTTATGCAGAGCTTTGCCATACGTAAAATAAATCATCACAACTTAAATAAAGATACAAAAAACAAGGCTACAAATCCAGAGTTTAGATGGACACACTGAGTTTTCTTGTTAAATTTTTCCCATACGGACCACTGGGCTATTACTTTCTTTTGGTTTCCCTCTCTCCATGACATTGTTTTTTCGTATGCACAGGAATCATTAACCAGTTGTATAACTTCTTTAATTAGTGGAGGTGATGTTGATTTCCAGTGATGAGCTATAACCAAACGGGCAGCGTGAAGGATATGCAAAACCAGGGTGCGGCAGTTGCTGGGATAAACATCTAGATCAACACTTAGGATAGCTTGTTCAGCTTTTAATCTATTGAGTATACCTGTCAGTCCAGCTATTAAATTTGAAATTACTGCCCAGAAGCTCCTCAAAGAGATACAAGACCATACCATATGTATTAAATTGCCAACTTGGCCGCAGCCTCTCCAACATAAGTTGCTCAGTGCTTTGTTGTAGGTTGCTAATGTGTATGGCGTCTTGTACCACCTGAGAAGCATCTTAAGGGCTACCTCCTTGTAGTTAGCAGATTTAGTATGGGCATTATTGAGTCTAAGTGCACGGTGCCACTGTTCTCGGGATATAGTTGCTTTTGGTTCTGATTCCCATTTTTGGAATTGTTTAGGGATGTCTAAGTGCGTTTTGCTATTTAATAAATTATAGATACATGAAATACCTTTCTTCCTAGTAGAACCCACTTTCCACAATTTGTGGATTTCTTCTGGGATGTCAATTGTATGTGCAGATGCCGCTTTCAAGATATACGAAACTCTCGCATATGTTAGAAAATCTGTGTGTGGTAGGGAGTATATAGATTGTAAATTAACAAATGATTTCAACCGCTGTTTATCATACAAGTCTGCTACAACCCGAATGCCTGCTCCTTCCCAATTGTGGAGCGACAGGTTTGGCGCAATTAAGAGGAGAGTGTTTATAGGGATTTGTGTTGTTACTTGTTTAACGTGAGGATTTTTAACTTGTCTAAAATAGTTCCAGGTTTGGAGTGTTGCAGTAATCGTGGGGTGAGTACCCCATAATTTCCGATTAGTAAGTGCTGTAGTCAATAGTAAGTTTTTCATATCCCCCTTTTGTATATATGCTTGTTCTGCTTTGCTCCAATGTATTGGATTGGTTGTATCGTACCATGCTGCCGTTTGGCCAGAATCGCTGCTATGTGGTAGTCTTTTATGAGTGGGACTCCCATGCCTCCCGCTTCTTTTTGTTTCGTGATGATAGACTGATGTCACCTAGCTTTTTTCCTTTCCCATAGGCATTTGGTCAGAATGTTTTGCATCTTAGAGTAGAAGGAAGCTGGTAAATGGATAGGGAGCGCTCTAAAGTAGTATAGTAACTTGGAAACAGAAAAACAAAAAAAACAAAGAAAAGGCGCCTCTAAGTGTAGAATTAAAAGCTGTTTAATTTTCCCAAAAAGGGTTAAAAACACTTACAAGATATGTAGACTGGCAGAGCATATCATTAATATCCATGTAGGTGGTCCGGCATGAATGCAGTGGTCACTGGCATATACCAGTTCTTTAGGCTGTGTGTGTCCAGTAGCAGGGAGGTCCAGGGGATGCCAACAGGAAAAACAGCAGGGAGCTCCAAGAGAACTGACAGGCCAGTCCGCAATCACAGTCTCAAAACACGAGGATCCTGGAAGTGACGTCAGCGGCAGGAGACAATAACCAGCAACCAGCGTGGACCACAAACAGGAAGCAGTCATCAAAGAGGGACGCGTTTTGGAACATCTCATTGGTTCCTTTATCAACCTGATGACTGTGTGTGTATGGGACTAATTTATACTACCTGGGCAGACCTTAGGGGCGGGGATATGTAAATGGAGCGTTATCACAATATAAAGGTATAGGACAGGGGGAGAAACAGAAACAAAATCCCTATCCAAACAAAAAAATATGATTTCTTACAGAGCAACAACCAATAAGCGACATTTAAAAATAAAAATAAACATAAAATGAAAATGAGAATCAATATTTTTACACAGTCTTCAATAATGCTTAGGTCTAGGCATAATATATAAGACTGAAGGGGAGGGAGTAGGGAAAAAATAAATAAATAAATAAAAAAAAAAAAAAAAAAAAGGAGGGGCAAAAGAAGAAAGGGAATAAAGGGGCAAAGAGAAACTATTTTGAAAAATATCTAGGGCAAAAAATATGTATAAATATATTAGCTAAATATATTTAAAAAAATATATAAATATACCGAAAAGGTTAAAATTATTTAAACATATTTACCATATTTAAAATAATATACTAATAGAAAATTATATACTACTAAAAAAATCTTGCACAAATATATTAGGAAAGGAGGAATCTAGAGAATGGCACTAGTTTCAAAGTCCTCGTTCAACCCTCCAGGGGCAAGAACATTTAAAGTAAAAATCCAAAACATTTCTCTATGACAGAGTTTTCTGAAACGTTCGGCTGAGGGGAGGTTCTTTGGCATTGTCTCAATGACCCAGACCCTTAAACC
The DNA here is from genome assembly GCF_037356315.1 of Lithobates pipiens. NCBI lineage: Eukaryota > Metazoa > Chordata > Amphibia > Anura > Ranidae > Lithobates > Lithobates pipiens. The sequence continues at coordinate 49,361,716 of NW_027507784.1, forward strand.
ATCTGTAGATTTTTGATGATACTTGAGGAAATGCCTAGGAACACTGTGATTATCTAATCCACCGGAGATGAAACGGCGATGCTCACCGAAACGCTTGCGAAGTGGCCTAATGGTTCTCCCTACATAAAACAGGCCGCAAGGACATGTTAGACAGTATACCACATGGTCAGTGGAGCATGTGTGAAAACCCTTGATAGGGTATGTTTTTCCTTTTACAACAAAGTCCTTCTGGCCATGTCTTACAAACTGGCAGGTTTTGCATAATGGTTTGCGGCATTGGTACATACCCGAGATAGCTAGAAAAGTGGGAATAGAGCTACCAGGGGGAGGAGGTTTCTCTTTAAGTTTACTTGGTGCCACTTTGCTCTTAATATTAGGTGCTTTTCTGTACGTAAACTTTGGCCTATTGGGAACAACAGGAAGGAGATGCTCATCCTGAAGCAGCAAGGGCCAATGTCTCCGTACAATACTCTCCATCTGTTTGTGATGAGAATAAAATTGAGTGATGAAGCGTAAATCATTAAGATTTTTACTACCACGGATAGAGGTATATGAAGAGACCCATTCCAATCTCACGTACCCTGAAAAGAAAGCTCTAGATGCTTTAACTAATAATTATAATCTGGTCATTAAAAGTGCAGACAAAGGAGGAGGCATAGTTGTACAAAATAGAGCTGACTATGTTAATGAAGCCAACAGACTCCTTTCAGATACTAATACATATGTTAAACTAAAAACGGATCCATTGCCCAGGTTTACATTGGAGGCTACTGCCCTTGTTAAAAATGCACTTAGTGAAAAAATTATTACTCCACAGGAAGCCTCTTTCTTGATTAAGGATGTACATTTTACCCTGTACCTATATCATTTACCTAAGGTACATAAGAATTTGACTAATCCCCCTGGACGTCCTATTGTGGCAGCCATGGGTAGTATTACCAGTGGCTTGTCACAATATGTTGACCAGTTTCTTCAGCCACTTGCCCAATCCCTCCAGTCCTACATTAGAGATGGCACCCATTTGCTGGAATTGCTTTCTCCCTACTCTTGGGAGCCCAGTTATCTCTGGGTCTCCCTAGATGTCCAATCGTTGTATACCTCCATACCGCACGAGGTGGGATTGAGTGCCATACAATCCTTTTTGTGTCAGGACCCTATGCTGAACCCCAGGCAAGGCTCCTTTATTGTTGAGGCTACCTCTTTCTGTCTCACTCACAATTATTTTAAATTCGATAATATTTTTTTTCTTCAAGTGAATGGGACTGCTATGGGGGCAAATTTTGCACCTTCATATGCCAATCTTACTATGGGGCATTGGGAATCCTTGCACATATGGCAAAACAATCCTTTTCTCTCCCACATTGTGTTCTATGGTCGTTACATAGATGATGTGATTATTATTTGGGATGGCAGTGCATCCTCAGTCTTAGATTTTGTTACACATTGTAACAATAATAATATGGGCTTACAGTTCACCTCTGTTCTGGATAAAGATAAGTTAGCTGACTAGAAAAAATGGACGGTAACACCCCTATGCAGGGTCAGAGGGCGCTGATCACCCCTGGTATGTTGAAAACAAAAAACGAAAGTATCCCCAAAGTGGGGTTTTTTAACAGCGTAAATTACCTGTGGAGGCTAGTTTATGTATATATGGAAATAAATAGTGATGGCCGAACGGTTCGCCCGGCGGTCGTTTCGCGGCGAATTCCCGACATTCGCGGTCCGCACGTTCGAACGCCTTTTTCCGTCGTTCGCCGCGGCGGACTTACGTGTTTAATGTATACAAGAACTTTAACCTTTGGTGACACGTTTATCATGTGATACAGGACAGCCAATTGAGACATGACAGCACATGGACACTTGTACATTCCCCCTAACCTATAAATACACCCGATCCGGTGGCCATTTTACATTCTTTCTTCTGTTAAGATAGGGACAGGTTCCTGTGTGGAGTAGGGAGAGATAAACCACTAGCTATTTGGTACACAAAAGTTCTTTTCAGGACTGGTATAGGTGTTAGGTGTTGATAGGTTTGCTGTGCTGCTGATTCTTGCAGCAGCCTGAGTGTCTTTTGTTAGTTTAGAGAAAGGGAAAGGACGGTGTATGCTACAGGGACAGCCAGATTAGTCTTTCATCATCATCATCATCATCATCATCATTAGCTGTTACTATCAAGGTCCACAAAAGAGCTGTTCCAGTAACCACTAATCGTTCTCTTTTTTTGCCAATTTGTATAGGGACAGGAAGGAAGCAGTGTTGTCAGGCAGTGAGGGTAATTTTAAAGACTTGCTGTTATTATTAGTTCCACAAAGGTTCTTTTCAGGACTGGTATCAGTGGTACAGTAATAGGCTTGTACATGTATAATATTCTTTCTTCCAAATATAGAAAGGATATTATACTTGACTGCTGCCCTTCTGCTGCAGTCTGCTAAACATTCACAACTCACTTGTTCCACAAAAGTTCTTATAAGGACTGGTAACTTGGTATAGGGTGCTACGGTACATAGGCTTGAGTGCGGTACAGTCTGCTGTTCTGTAAGGACCGCTATCGGTCCACAATAGATAGGGTTGACGTGCACCACTGCTGACCGCTGCCCTATACTGCAGCAGTCCTTCAGCGGTATAGGGACTGACGTACAGTCTGCTAATCACTAACACACAACCTGCTTGTTCCACAAAAGTTCTTATAAGGACTGGTAACTTGGTATAGGGTGCTACGGTACATAGGCTTGAGTGCGGTACAGTCTGCTGTTCTGTAAGGACCGCTATCGGTCCACAATAGATAGGGTTGACGTGCACCACTGCTGACCGCTGCCCTATACTGCAGCAGTCCTTCAGCGGTATAGGGACTGACGTACAGTCTGCTAAACACTAATACACAACCTGCTTGGTCCACAAAAGTTCTTATAAGGACTGGTAACTTGGTATAGGGTGCTACGGTACATAGGCTTGAGTGCGGTACAGTCTGCTGTTCTGTAAGGACCGCTATCGGTCCACAATAGATAGGGTTGACGTGCACCACTGCTGACCGCTGCCCTATACTGCAGCAGTCCTTCAGCGGTATAGGGACTGACGTACAGTCTGCTAAACACTAATACACAACCTGCTTGGTCCACAAAAGTTCTTATAAGGACTGGTAACTTGGTATAGGGTGCTACGGTACATAGGCTTGAGTGCGGTACAGTCTGCTGTTCTGTAAGGACCGCTATCGGTCCACAATAGATAGGGTTGACGTGCACCACTGCTGACCGCTCACCTATACTGCAGCAGTCCTTCAGCGGTATAGGGACTGACGTACAGTCTGCTAATCACTAACACACAACCTGCTTGTTCCACAAAAGTTCTTATAAGGACTGGTAACTTGGTATAGGGTGCTACGGTACATAGGCTTGAGTGCGGTACAGTCTGCTGTTCTGTAAGGACCGCTATCGGTCCACAATAGATAGGGTTGACGTGCACCACTGCTGACCGCTGCCCTATACTGCAGCAGTCCTTCAGCGGTATAGGGACTGACGTACAGTCTGCTAATCACTAACACACAACCTGCTTGTTCCACAAAAGTTCTTATAAGGACTGGTAACTTGGTATAGGGTGCTACGGTACATAGGCTTGAGTGCGGTACAGTCTGCTGTTCTGTAAGGACCGCTATCGGTCCACAATAGATAGGGTTGACGTGCACCACTGCTGACCGCTGCCCTATACTGCAGCAGTCCTTCAGCGGTATAGGGACTGACGTACAGTCTGCTAAACACTAATACACAACCTGCTTGGTCCACAAAAGTTCTTATAAGGACTGGTAACTTGGTATAGGGTGCTACGGTACATAGGCTTGAGTGCGGTACAGTCTGCTGTTCTGTAAGGACCGCTATCGGTCCACAATAGATAGGGTTGACGTGCACCACTGCTGACCGCTCACCTATACTGCAGCAGTCCTTCAGCGGTATAGGGACTGACGTACAGTCTGCTAATCACTAACACACAACCTGCTTGTTCCACAAAAGTTCTTATAAGGACTGGTAACTTGGTATAGGGTGCTACGGTACATAGGCTTGAGTGCGGTACAGTCTGCTGTTCTGTAAGGACCGCTATCGGTCCACAATAGATAGGGTTGACGTGCACCACTGCTGACCGCTGCCCTATACTGCAGCAGTCCTTCAGCGGTATAGGGACTGACGTACAGTCTGCTAAACACTAATACACAACCTGCTTGGTCCACAAAAGTTCTTATAAGGACTGGTAACTTGGTATAGGGTGCTACGGTACATAGGCTTGAGTGCGGTACAGTCTGCTGTTCTGTAAGGACCGCTATCGGTCCACAATAGATAGGGTTGACGTGCACCACTGCTGACCGCTGCCCTATACTGCAGCAGTCCTTCAGCGGTATAGGGACTGACGTACAGTCTGCTAAACACTAATACACAACCTGCTTGGTCCACAAAAGTTCTTATAAGGACTGGTAACTTGGTATAGGGTGCTACGGTACATAGGCTTGAGTGCGGTACAGTCTGCTGTTCTGTAAGGACCGCTATAGGTCCACAATAGATAGGGTTGACGTGCACCACTGCTGACCGCTCACCTATACTGCAGCAGTCCTTCAGCGGTATAGGGACTAAGAGTTTTGTCACAGGGTCATTTAAAAAATGACATGCAGAGGAAGAGGCAGGCCCTTCCGCAGGGGTGGTAGGGGTAGGGCAGGAGCAACAGGCTTGAGCCAAAGTGGGAAGTTGCAGAAGGTGCGTTCAATTACTTTAAAGGATGCACCAGACTTGGTTGAGTGGCTCGCTCAGCCTTACTCTTCTGCACCCTCCTCATCCTCTCGATCTGCACCCTCTTCTTCACTCTCTGCTATGTGCACCCCCAAAGACACTACCACCAACAACACGACCACCACCACCACCACCACATACCTTCCGCTTGAGTCACTGGAATTATTTTCCGATCCATATCAAGAGGACATTTCTGATGCGCAGCCACTCTTGGTATTGGATCAGGAAGAGGAGGTAGCAACAAGCGCTACTCAGCAGTCTGACGCCAGTACCCAGATCAGCCCAAGGAGGAGGTTGGTCCCCGGTGTTGCTGCCTACTCTACTTATAGCGGTGGGGAAGGTGACGTTGATGATGACGTGTCTAGTGATGTCACGTGGGTGCCCACAAGAGAGGAAGAGGAGGGGAGTTCAGAGGGAGATATGGACCAGCAGATAGGGAGGAGAAGCAGCAATGACTTACATTGCACAGCAGGGACAAAGCAGACTGCAAATGTATCAGGAGCGAGTCATCGACCATGTACGGTCACATCTGGCGCTCCCAGGACACCGGCACATGGCTCCGCAGTGTGGGCTTTTTTTAACGTGTCCGCTGCTGACAATAGCGTTGCCATCTGCAATCTTTGCAGTCAACGCGTTAGTCGCGGTAAGCCCAATACTCACCTAGGGACGACCGCCTTAAGAAGGCACATGAGCAGCCATCACCGAGCCCAGTGGGAGCAACGGAACACACAAAGCCACACTGCAGGCTCTCACCGTCCAGCCTCGTCTTCTACTTCTCCTTCTCCTCTCTCCTCACAATTGTCCTCCACTCCACCTTCCATCACGCCAAGCTCACATTTTTCTGCAAAAAGGCAGGCTTCCGTGGGCCTAATGTTTGAGCGTAAAAAAATGATGACGCCGGATAACCCTCTTGCCCAACGGTTGGCGGCTGGCTTGTCAGAACTCATAGCCCGCCAACTACTGCCATATAAACTGGTGGACTCGGAGGCCTTTCGCAAATTTGTGGCCATTGGAACACCACAATGGAAGGTCCCAGGAAGGAAGTATTTCTCAGAGAAGGGCATCCCAGAGCTATATGGCCATGTTCAGCGGCAAGTGAATGTATCTCTGGCACACAGTGTCGGTGCCAAGATACATCTGACCACAGACACGTGGTCTAGCAAACACGGGCAGGGAAGGTATATCAGTTTTACTGCCCACTGGGTGAACCTTCTGACGGCCGTCAAGCATGTAACCCGTGGCACCCGTGTAGATTTGGTTTTACCGCCACGGATTGCATGCAGGCCTGACTCTTCTTCTCCTCCTCCTACTCCATCCTCCTCCCTCTCCTCCTCAGCTGCCTCCTCCTTTTCCGCTGCTAGCGTCTCTTCCACTGCACCGCCCAAGCTCCCCAGAACCTATTCCACATGCCAGGTGAGACGTTGCCATGCCGTGCTGCGTCTGTTGTGCCTGGAAGCAAAGAGCCACACTGGCCCGGCACTCCTTTCAGCTTTGCGTTCACAGGCAGATGAGTGGCTAACACCGCTCAATTTGACAGTTGGTAAAGTGGTGTGTGACAACGGTGCCAATCTGCTTAGCGCATTGAAACAGGGCAAAATCACGCACGTGCCGTGCATGGCACACGTCTTAAACTTGGTCGTGCAGCGATTCCTTGTCAAATACCCTGGGGTCCAGGACATCTTGCGGCAGGCAAGGAAAATCTCGGCCCATTTCAGAAGATCTTACACGGCCATGGCTCGCCTTGCTGACATTCAGCGGCGACACCATCTGCCGGTCAGACGTCTTATTTGCGATTGCCCGACGCGATGGAACTCAACCTTCTATATGCTTGATAGGCTGCTCCAGCAGAAACGTGCAGTTAACGTCTACCTGTATGAACTCTGCGAAAGAAACGGTTCTGGGGAGCTGGGTTTTTTTTCACCGCGCCAGTGGCTGCTCATGCGCGACACATGCAGACTTCTGCGGCCATTTGAGGAGATCACCAAACTGGTCAGTCGCAGCCATGGCGCCATCAGTGACATGGTACCTTATGCCTTCTTTCTGGAGCGTGCATTGCGTCGTGTCATTGATCAGGCTGTGGAGGAGCAGGAGCGGGAAGATGAGGAAGTCGCAATGCTGGATGAATTCCCAGGGGGGGCTACTCTATCTGAGACAAGTCAACAACAGGAGTCTGATGAGGAGTCAGAGGAGGATGGTGCCGGGGCGGATGAGCAGGAGCAAGAAGAGCATGCTTTAAACCTTTCTGGGATCCCTGTTGTGCGAGGATGGGGAGAGGAGAATGAAGAGGACGACATTATCCTGGATGATGAGCAGGAGCCAGGCCACCACACCGCTTCCACTTTAGTGCAAATGGGGGCCTTCATGCTCCAGTGTTTTAATAGGGACCCCCGTATAAAAAGCATGAGGGTCAAGGACCAGTACTGGGTGGCAACGTACTTAGACCCCCGGTACAAACACAAAATGGCGGAAATGTTACCGCCGTCGCAGAGGGCTGTCAGAATGCAGCACTTCCAGGCCTTGCTTCGAGAAATGCTGCATTCTGCTTTTGCGTGCGCTGGCAGAGGAGCAATTCCCACTCCCAGAGAAGGATTTGCGGGTACCAATCCAACAGCGCCTGCAAGAAGAGGCCGGTTTGAAGATGTGTTGGTGACTTCGGATATGAGGTCATTCTTTCAGCCGACCCATCGACAGGTGTCATCCGGATCCAGCATCAGGGAACGCCTAGACCGTCAGGTGTCCGACTACATTGGGTTAACGGCCGATGTGGACGCTCTGAGGAGTGATGAACCCCTAGACTACTGGGTGGGCAGGCTTGACCTCTGGCCAGAGCTTGCCCAATTTGCAATCGAACTGTTGGCTTGCCCCTCATCCAGTGTCCTGTCCGAAAGGACGTTCAGCGCAGCAGGGGGGATTGTGACCGATAAGCGTACTCGCCTAGCTCACCACAGTGTTAACTACCTCACATTTCTAAAAATGAATGAGGCATGGATCTCGGAGGAATTCAACACATGTGATCAGTAGACCATGTATATGTCTATAAACAATTTTTGGAATCAAGCACACAGACCTTCTTAATTCATTTGGCTCACTTCCCTGACCCAAAAAAGCACACCGTACTATATGCCCCTACCCTCCTCTTTGAAGAGGTTGAGCGGTGTCATATTTCTACTGGGGCTGCTTATTATGAGGGGTTCCCACCATCCCTGTGCTGTGCTGACTTCCTCCTGGGTGTTCTTATTATGAGGGGCTCCCACCATCCCTGTGCTGTGCTGACTTCCTCCTGGGGGTTCTTATTATGAGGGGATCACACCATCCCTGTGCTGTGCTGACTTCCTCCTGGGGCTGCTTACGGTGCTGCTGTCAGCGCTGTATGTCACGGAGCTGCTGTCAGCGCTGTATGTCACGGAGCTGCTGTCAGCGCTGTATGTCACGGAGCTGCTGTCAGCGCTGTATGTCACGGAGCTGCTGTCAGCGCTGTATGTCACGGAGCTGCTGTCAGCGCTGTATGTCACGGAGCTGCTGTCAGCGCTGTATGTCACGGAGCTGCTGTCAGCGCTGTATGTCACGGAGCTGCTGTCAGCGCTGTATGTCACGGAGCTGCTGTCAGCGCTGTATGTCACGGAGCTGCTGTCAGCGCTGTATGTCACGGAGCTGCTGTCAGCGCTGTATGTCACGGTGCTGCTGTCAGCGCTGTATGTCACGGAGCTGCTGTCAGCGCTGTATGTCACGGAGCTGCTGTCAGTGCTGTATGTCACGGAGCTGCTGTCAGCGCTGTATGTCACGGAGCTGCTGTCAGCGCTGTATGTCACGGAGCTGCTGTCAGCGCTGTATGTCACGGTGCTGCTGTCAGCGCTGTATGTCACGGAGCTGCTGTCAGCGCTGTATGTCACGGAGCTGCTGTCAGCGCTGTATGTCACGGAGCTGCTGTCAGCGCTGTATGTCACGGAGCTGCTGTCAGCGCTGTATGTCACGGAGCTGCTGTCAGCGCTGTATGTCACGGTGCTGATGTCAGTGCTCTGTATTACGGTGCTGCTGTCAGTGCTCTGTATCTCCTGCACCCTCTTGTTTGCCTACCCTGGTCCCTGACCTTCCCTCTCCTCCATTGCCTTCATTAGCTCCATAGTCCTGAATTGTCAGAACAATTTCCCAAATAAAAAAAAAATGCTTGTAGTTATCGATCCCAAATTCACCTCATACATGTATTATGCTATTGTCCAGGTGGTGGGACTACGTGCTACCCCCTAATAATTACCCCGTGGCCGCAAATTCGACCTAAAGGTTTGCGAAATTCGCCTCCCATTGAAGTCAATGGAGCCCGCGGCGAACGGTCGTTTTCGCGAACGTTTGTGTCCGTTCGCGTTTCGCGTTCGCGAAACGTCCCGTCGGAAGTTCGTCCATCACTAGAAATAAATACTGACATGTGGCAAAAAACTAATAATACAAATGTTTATTAGTAAAAAAGAGGATTGAACAGGTGACACAGTAGTCAGGGACTGAGCTCCACTATGTGAATAAAAATATATGATATTACATGGATAGACAGAATACAATTATAATGCCTAGACCATAATGCCACTGTAAATACAGTAAAAAATAGATAATGTGGACCCTTTACGCGTTTCGACCCTCTCGGGGGTCTTCTTCAGAAGGTTTTTATCTATTGTAAAAGAAGGAAGACAAACATAAATACATATCCATATATGGTGCACTGTACTTTACTAGAAATAATCTGCTGTAGGCAGAATATACACCAAACATTGCATGGTTACATAATTAGCAGTCAGTTGGTATACATTGCATGATAGATACCTATATCATTCACGTAGGAGATCCTCTTTAAAAGACAGAAATAAGCTCCGCCATTTCTCCCATATCCTTCACAGATGCGCCAAACCTGCATAGTTGAAGTTGGTCGCTATGCTCTACCGAAAGGGGAGAGCAAGGGAACGGAGTTCAAGGGATAAATAACTTACAGGGGATCACATCGCTATTGCTACCTCCAATATAAAATAGTGGAGGAGGGTATAGGTATAGGTAGACAGAAGTCGGGAGGGGGACAACCTACAATAAAAACAAAAGAAAATATAAGGATGTATATATATATATATATATATATATATATATGAAAAATCCCTATTCAGGGGCTGTCCCCCCTGTGTAGGGGGACAGAAAATATACCTACATGTAATATGACGGGTATATAGATACAGAGGTAAGCCATACTACTTGAGTGTAGCATACCATACACGATTAGAGTTTAAGCAGATGATAATAAAAGCTAAAGATCATTGTAAGTGCCCAGTGATGAGTCAGCAACGACAGACAACGCCAGATGACAAAGAAGAAAATAAGTGAAATAAAGACACAGCATGTGCAAAATCTAATACCCCAGCGTGACTGGTGGTGAAAGTAAGATGGTGAAAAGTAAAATAAGAATACACCATGTGTCTGGAGTCCAACGTGCCCCAGCGTAACAAAAGTAAGTGTGGAAAAAGGTGGTATATATATACCTGTGGTTAATATCAAGTAAGTGCACGTTATGTAGCAGAGCCAAAAAGGGGCAATAAAATGGAGATAGTAGTTGATTAGAAATAATGGGCTTTACAATCAAACCCCTCAGATACTTGTACTGTCATGGGACAGAAAAGACCTTTCATCTGCAAATAAACAAGAGATAGTATTAAACTCCTGCAAGCAGAGCTATATATAGGCGGTGAGGAGAGTAGTAAAGCATTCAGTAAAATAATCCAGTGACTTACCCTGCACCTAAAGTCAGTGCTAATGCTATCCTGTAGTAAGCAGAGTGAATTGCCAGTGTGAGGAGGTGGGATATAAATCATGTGTCGTTCAATTAGCTGAATCAAATTAGGAACTCCACCTGTCTAGCCATAGCCTCATTTGGTCGCCATATTGGTTGATTAGAAATAATGAACTTTCCAATCAAACCCCTCAGATACTTATACTGTCATGGGACAGAAAAGACCTTTTATCTGCAAATAAACAAGAGATAGTATTAAACTCCTGCAAGCAGAGCTATATATAGGCAGTAAGGAGAGTAGTAAAGCATTCAGTAAAATAATCCAGTGACTTGCCCTGCACCTAAAGTCAGTGTTAATGCTATCCTGTAGTAAGCAGAGTGAATTGCCAGTGTGAAGAGGTGGGATATGAATATCCCATGTGTCGTTCAATTAGCTGAATCAAATTAGAAACTCCACCTGTCTAACCATAGCCTCATTTGGTCGCCATATAGGCCGACCGGATGTGGTCCCCTCGGCGTTCCGGAAGTGACCTTTCCAACATGGCGGGAAGGTACACAGTAGCGTCGCACCGGCGTGACGTCGGCACGTCGCGTCGCACGCGTACAACACGCATGCGCAGTGAGGTGCCGCGTCCGGTACTGTTCCGGAATGCCGCCGACCAGATGCATTGTCCCGGGGGGACGGGTGGCGCCTACCCGCACAAGCCCCGGGACGAACGGGGAAAGGCATGCGTGCACCAATGCCGCTCCCCTCTTCTGGTCGGGAAGTCATACCCAAGCAGTCCGCCCTATGTGCAGCGAAAGGGACAAGTATGCTCAAATGGCACCACCTGATGGAGAAAGAGGGGAAATGCACACGAGCTTATCCGTCATAGAGTGTATAGAAAGATATGTGAAAGGACATTTTAATACATTTAATAGCAACATGTCAGGAGCAAAAATAAATATAAAAATAGCACAAAAACATTTCATAATGAGTATATCATTTACAGGTAAACTGGGTATACATAAGAAAATCATCTACTGGTTAATGTAAAGAATATGGCAAGCTGGTTATCGGATGGTGAGGCCATATATACATACTACGTTACTGTATCACATATATGCACATATACTCCCATCAGGCGCAGAGAGGAGCAAATAAGGATAATCAATATAATCATCCTATTAGAGAATTAGTGGAGCACCTATATAAATGTGAACATTTACACGTGTGTGATATGTTAACTTTATAGGTGCCTTGGGGGGCTATATCTAAGGCCCAAACCAAAATTGTTCCAATTATCGCCTTGGAAGCTATTCATGTTGACAACAAAAGACAAAAGACGATCGACAATAGCCGAAAAATGCCAAATTCAAATAGTACTAAACCAAGTAGAGCTCATGGCCCAGACCTCTGTATGTTACCGAATGGGGAAGGGTGTTTAACCACCCGGGTTTTAGAAGACTAGAAAAAATGGACGGTAACACCCCTATGCAGGGTCAGAGGGCGCTGATCACCCCTGGTATGTTGAAAACAAAAAACGAAAGTATCCCCAAAGTGGGGTTTTTTAACAGCGTAAATTACCTGTGGAGGCTAGTTTATGTATATATGGAAATAAATACTGACATGTGGCAAAAAACTAATAATACAAATGTTTATTAGTAAAAAAGAGGATTGAACAGGTGACACAGTAGTCAGGGACTGAGCTCCACTATGTGAATAAAAATATATGATATTACATGGATAGACAGAATACAATTATAATGCCTAGACCATAATGCCACTGTAAATACAGTAAAAAATAGATAATGTGGACCCTTTACGCGTTTCGACCCTCTCGGGGGTCTTCTTCAGAAGGTTTTTATCTATTGTAAAAGAAGGAAGACAAACATAAATACATATCCATATATGGTGCACTGTACTTTACTAGAAATAATCTGCTGTAGGCAGAATATACACCAAACATTGCATGGTTACATAATTAGCAGTCAGTTGGTATACATTGCATGATAGATACCTATATCATTCACGTAGGAGATCCTCTTTAAAAGACAGAAATAAGCTCCGCCATTTCTCCCATATCCTTCACAGATGCGCCAAACCTGCATAGTTGAAGTTGGTCGCTATGCTCTACCGAAAGGGGAGAGCAAGGGAACGGAGTTCAAGGGATAAATAACTTACAGGGGATCACATCGCTATTGCTACCTCCAATATAAAATAGTGGAGGAGGGTATAGGTATAGGTAGACAGAAGTCGGGAGGGGGACAACCTACAATAAAAACAAAAGAAAATATAAGGATGTATATATATATATATATATATATATATATATATATATATATGAAAAATCCCTATTCAGGGGCTGTCCCCCCTGTGTAGGGGGACAGAAAATATACCTACATGTAATATGACGGGTATATAGATACAGAGGTAAGCCATACTACTTGAGTGTAGCATACCATACACGATTAGAGTTTAAGCAGATGATAATAAAAGCTAAAGATCATTGTAAGTGCCCAGTGATGAGTCAGCAACGACAGACAACGCCAGATGACAAAGAAGAAAATAAGTGAAATAAAGACACAGCATGTGCAAAATCTAATACCCCAGCGTGACTGGTGGTGAAAGTAAGATGGTGAAAAGTAAAATAAGAATACACCATGTGTCTGGAGTCCAACGTGCCCCAGCGTAACAAAAGTAAGTGTGGAAAAAGGTGGTATATATATACCTGTGGTTAATATCAAGTAAGTGCACGTTATGTAGCAGAGCCAAAAAGGGGCAATAAAATGGAGATAGTAGTTGATTAGAAATAATGGGCTTTACAATCAAACCCCTCAGATACTTGTACTGTCATGGGACAGAAAAGACCTTTCATCTGCAAATAAACAAGAGATAGTATTAAACTCCTGCAAGCAGAGCTATATATAGGCGGTGAGGAGAGTAGTAAAGCATTCAGTAAAATAATCCAGTGACTTACCCTGCACCTAAAGTCAGTGCTAATGCTATCCTGTAGTAAGCAGAGTGAATTGCCAGTGTGAGGAGGTGGGATATAAATCATGTGTCGTTCAATTAGCTGAATCAAATTAGGAACTCCACCTGTCTAGCCATAGCCTCATTTGGTCGCCATATTGGTTGATTAGAAATAATGAACTTTCCAATCAAACCCCTCAGATACTTATACTGTCATGGGACAGAAAAGACCTTTTATCTGCAAATAAACAAGAGATAGTATTAAACTCCTGCAAGCAGAGCTATATATAGGCAGTAAGGAGAGTAGTAAAGCATTCAGTAAAATAATCCAGTGACTTGCCCTGCACCTAAAGTCAGTGTTAATGCTATCCTGTAGTAAGCAGAGTGAATTGCCAGTGTGAAGAGGTGGGATATGAATATCCCATGTGTCGTTCAATTAGCTGAATCAAATTAGAAACTCCACCTGTCTAACCATAGCCTCATTTGGTCGCCATATAGGCCGACCGGATGTGGTCCCCTCGGCGTTCCGGAAGTGACCTTTCCAACATGGCGGGAAGGTACACAGTAGCGTCGCACCGGCGTGACGTCGGCACGTCGCGTCGCACGCGTACAACACGCATGCGCAGTGAGGTGCCGCGTCCGGTACTGTTCCGGAATGCCGCCGACCAGATGCATTGTCCCGGGGGGACGGGTGGCGCCTACCCGCACAAGCCCCGGGACGAACGGGGAAAGGCATGCGTGCACCAATGCCGCTCCCCTCTTCTGGTCGGGAAGTCATACCCAAGCAGTCCGCCCTATGTGCAGCGAAAGGGACAAGTATGCTCAAATGGCACCACCTGATGGAGAAAGAGGGGAAATGCACACGAGCTTATCCGTCATAGAGTGTATAGAAAGATATGTGAAAGGACATTTTAATACATTTAATAGCAACATGTCAGGAGCAAAAATAAATATAAAAATAGCACAAAAACATTTCATAATGAGTATATCATTTACAGGTAAACTGGGTATACATAAGAAAATCATCTACTGGTTAATGTAAAGAATATGGCAAGCTGGTTATCGGATGGTGAGGCCATATATACATACTACGTTACTGTATCACATATATGCACATATACTCCCATCAGGCGCAGAGAGGAGCAAATAAGGATAATCAATATAATCATCCTATTAGAGAATTAGTGGAGCACCTATATAAATGTGAACATTTACACGTGTGTGATATGTTAACTTTATAGGTGCCTTGGGGGGCTATATCTAAGGCCCAAACCAAAATTGTTCCAATTATCGCCTTGGAAGCTATTCATGTTGACAACAAAAGACAAAAGACGATCGACAATAGCCGAAAAATGCCAAATTCAAATAGTACTAAACCAAGTAGAGCTCATGGCCCAGACCTCTGTATGTTACCGAATGGGGAAGGGTGTTTAACCACCCGGGTTTTAGAAGACTAGAAAAAATGGACGGTAACACCCCTATGCAGGGTCAGAGGGCGCTGATCACCCCTGGTATGTTGAAAACAAAAAACGAAAGTATCCCCAAAGTGGGGTTTTTTAACAGCGTAAATTACCTGTGGAGGCTAGTTTATGTATATATGGAAATAAATACTGACATGTGGCAAAAAACTAATAATACAAATGTTTATTAGTAAAAAAGAGGATTGAACAGGTGACACAGTAGTCAGGGACTGAGCTCCACTATGTGAATAAAAATATATGATATTACATGGATAGACAGAATACAATTATAATGCCTAGACCATAATGCCACTGTAAATACAGTAAAAAATAGATAATGTGGACCCTTTACGCGTTTCGACCCTCTCGGGGGTCTTCTTCAGAAGGTTTTTATCTATTGTAAAAGAAGGAAGACAAACATAAATACATATCCATATATGGTGCACTGTACTTTACTAGAAATAATCTGCTGTAGGCAGAATATACACCAAACATTGCATGGTTACATAATTAGCAGTCAGTTGGTATACATTGCATGATAGATACCTATATCATTCACGTAGGAGATCCTCTTTAAAAGACAGAAATAAGCTCCGCCATTTCTCCCATATCCTTCACAGATGCGCCAAACCTGCATAGTTGAAGTTGGTCGCTATGCTCTACCGAAAGGGGAGAGCAAGGGAACGGAGTTCAAGGGATAAATAACTTACAGGGGATCACATCGCTATTGCTACCTCCAATATAAAATAGTGGAGGAGGGTATAGGTATAGGTAGACAGAAGTCGGGAGGGGGACAACCTACAATAAAAACAAAAGAAAATATAAGGATGTATATATATATATATATATATATATATATGAAAAATCCCTATTCAGGGGCTGTCCCCCCTGTGTAGGGGGACAGAAAATATACCTACATGTAATATGACGGGTATATAGATACAGAGGTAAGCCATACTACTTGAGTGTAGCATACCATACACGATTAGAGTTTAAGCAGATGATAATAAAAGCTAAAGATCATTGTAAGTGCCCAGTGATGAGTCAGCAACGACAGACAACGCCAGATGACAAAGAAGAAAATAAGTGAAATAAAGACACAGCATGTGCAAAATCTAATACCCCAGCGTGACTGGTGGTGAAAGTAAGATGGTGAAAAGTAAAATAAGAATACACCATGTGTCTGGAGTCCAACGTGCCCCAGCGTAACAAAAGTAAGTGTGGAAAAAGGTGGTATATATATACCTGTGGTTAATATCAAGTAAGTGCACGTTATGTAGCAGAGCCAAAAAGGGGCAATAAAATGGAGATAGTAGTTGATTAGAAATAATGGGCTTTACAATCAAACCCCTCAGATACTTGTACTGTCATGGGACAGAAAAGACCTTTCATCTGCAAATAAACAAGAGATAGTATTAAACTCCTGCAAGCAGAGCTATATATAGGCGGTGAGGAGAGTAGTAAAGCATTCAGTAAAATAATCCAGTGACTTACCCTGCACCTAAAGTCAGTGCTAATGCTATCCTGTAGTAAGCAGAGTGAATTGCCAGTGTGAGGAGGTGGGATATAAATCATGTGTCGTTCAATTAGCTGAATCAAATTAGGAACTCCACCTGTCTAGCCATAGCCTCATTTGGTCGCCATATTGGTTGATTAGAAATAATGAACTTTCCAATCAAACCCCTCAGATACTTATACTGTCATGGGACAGAAAAGACCTTTTATCTGCAAATAAACAAGAGATAGTATTAAACTCCTGCAAGCAGAGCTATATATAGGCAGTAAGGAGAGTAGTAAAGCATTCAGTAAAATAATCCAGTGACTTGCCCTGCACCTAAAGTCAGTGTTAATGCTATCCTGTAGTAAGCAGAGTGAATTGCCAGTGTGAAGAGGTGGGATATGAATATCCCATGTGTCGTTCAATTAGCTGAATCAAATTAGAAACTCCACCTGTCTAACCATAGCCTCATTTGGTCGCCATATAGGCCGACCGGATGTGGTCCCCTCGGCGTTCCGGAAGTGACCTTTCCAACATGGCGGGAAGGTACACAGTAGCGTCGCACCGGCGTGACGTCGGCACGTCGCGTCGCACGCGTACAACACGCATGCGCAGTGAGGTGCCGCGTCCGGTACTGTTCCGGAATGCCGCCGACCAGATGCATTGTCCCGGGGGGACGGGTGGCGCCTACCCGCACAAGCCCCGGGACGAACGGGGAAAGGCATGCGTGCACCAATGCCGCTCCCCTCTTCTGGTCGGGAAGTCATACCCAAGCAGTCCGCCCTATGTGCAGCGAAAGGGACAAGTATGCTCAAATGGCACCACCTGATGGAGAAAGAGGGGAAATGCACACGAGCTTATCCGTCATAGAGTGTATAGAAAGATATGTGAAAGGACATTTTAATACATTTAATAGCAACATGTCAGGAGCAAAAATAAATATAAAAATAGCACAAAAACATTTCATAATGAGTATATCATTTACAGGTAAACTGGGTATACATAAGAAAATCATCTACTGGTTAATGTAAAGAATATGGCAAGCTGGTTATCGGATGGTGAGGCCATATATACATACTACGTTACTGTATCACATATATGCACATATACTCCCATCAGGCGCAGAGAGGAGCAAATAAGGATAATCAATATAATCATCCTATTAGAGAATTAGTGGAGCACCTATATAAATGTGAACATTTACACGTGTGTGATATGTTAACTTTATAGGTGCCTTGGGGGGCTATATCTAAGGCCCAAACCAAAATTGTTCCAATTATCGCCTTGGAAGCTATTCATGTTGACAACAAAAGACAAAAGACGATCGACAATAGCCGAAAAATGCCAAATTCAAATAGTACTAAACCAAGTAGAGCTCATGGCCCAGACCTCTGTATGTTACCGAATGGGGAAGGGCGCCACCCGTCCCCCCGGGACAATGCATCTGGTCGGCGGCATTCCGGAACAGTACCGGACGCGGCACCTCACTGCGCATGCGTGTGTGCATGCGCATGCTTATTATCAGAAATGTATATACAACAGTCGGTGCGAAATAACTTACACATCCCACCTTGAGCTGCAGTGAGAAAATTCAGCGTTAATCTGTGCTCTAATACTACTTTTTTAATCTGAGCCATTTCTTCACTTAATAAACCTATATCAGTGGTAGTAAGGTTAATAATCTCATCTACAATTCTAGTGTAATTATTTATTCTTTTCATTGCTTCAATTCCCCATCCTGTCCAGGAAGGGAACCATGACCATGCCATGTCGCCTTCAGTGAACAGCTCTCTTTTGAACACTAAAGGGTATTCTGGACTTTGATCTGCTCGCACTGTATCTTTGCGAACAGCCAAAGCAGGTGCTAACTTCTCAATATAACATGTACCTGTAACATTAGTAGGAAGCCAGGCGTAAGCTTTATTTCCACATATATAATATAACCCTCTACGTATGGACGGTATGCCTGCGCCTAAAAAACTGGAAGCAATAACATGGAATCTCAGGTAACCAATATTTTCACATATTGGGAACTGTGAACAATTTGTACTATAAAGGGTTCTATTTAGTTCTGGATCTGGGATATAATAATATTGACCATGGTTTCCTCCATAAACTGTAATCTTTGCCCTGGTGCAATCTGAATTGCCCAACCGTGTACATTTAGTGTTAAACGGGCATGTAATGTTTAAACAAATCTGTGGAGTGTCTATCTGTTTTGAAACCATCAAAGTTACTGATCTGTGCTCATTAGCTGTGGAGACGATGTATGAGCCATTTATTCTGGTCCTGTTTAGATCAGTGAATTTGAGAGGCATTGCTATCATGGGTATTGTTCCTGTTTGGGGATGTAAGTGAGAACACACCCAGCAGTCACTAGCGTTGCTATGGGTTGCATACAATTTTAACATTTGTATGAAAGGGTTATGTTTCCATGTCTCAGTTCTCACAAACAACAAAAAGAAAAAGAACAACATCATAATTTTTTCAAAGGATATCATCACTTCAGGATTTTCTTGCAGTGACTGGCATGAATCCAGGAGGGCTTTCCTTCCAACTTGACTGCGGAACCGGTTGTCAAAAGCACCAAATGTGGTCCGTCAAATTTTGGTTCTAGCGGCTTTCTGACGTGTCGCTTGACCACCACCCAGTCACCTGTTTGGATTCTGTGAATACCTGAAACAGAATCTGGGTCGGGGATAGATTTATAAACACCTTCATGTATTTTATTCAAAGTTCTTTGCAAAATCTGAACATATTCTAACAGACTAGAGTGAGAAGCCTGCAACTGTTGGGGAAAATATAGCCCTGTTTTGGGTGGCCCTCCAAATAAAATCTCATAGGGGGACAGCCCATGTGGTTGTTTAGGGGTAGTTCGTACAGAATATAGGGCTAATGGCAAAGCTTACACCCATCCTTTTCCTGTATCTGCTTTAATTTTTGCACATCTGTTTTTCAAAATTCCATTAAGTCTCTCAACTTTGCCACTACTTTGTGGATGATAAGGTGTATGGAAAGCTTGCTGTATGTGAAGGGCTCCCATTACCTTCATTACTTCCCCAGTAAAATGGGTTCCTCTGTCACTCTCAATAGTTTCAGGAACTCCATATCTACAAACTATTTCATTCAAAATTTTCTTTGCTGTTGTTTTTGCATTTGCTTTCGCTACCGGCCAGACCTCTACTGATTTGGTTGAGTCCAAGCCACTTAAACTCAGGCTAGGACAGCAAACAGAAATTGTCACTAAAGTGTTAGTTTCAGACACAGTTCCTACCAATCTTTTGGGAGCTGACATTTTGAATCAAATTTTAGCAAACATAGACTACACTCCTACAGGAGTCCAAGTGGTCAGTAGTCTGTCAGGAGAAGTTTTAAATACAGCGTGTGGAGTATTTTTAATTCAAGACTCCACTCCGCCATTTCCACCAGAATTGAAAGTGATTCCTGCTGAATTATGGGCCACCAGCAAATATGATGTAGGTCTGCTGGATTGCACCCCAGTCATGATAAAAATTAAACCAGGAGCCCATCTCCCACAGATTAAACAGTACCGACTGAGTATTGCTCAGATTGAGGGGATAAAGGATCAAATCACTCAACTGAAAGCCGCAGGGGTTGTTGTACCAATTAAGTCCCAAGTCAATACACCCCTGTTCCCAATTGCAAAGAAGCCAGACAAGAAGGGTGGGCAGGTGACATACCGCATGGTGCATGATTTGAGAGCCATTAACAAAATAATTGAGGCAGATACCCCGATTGTGCCCAATCCCCACACTTTACTAAGTGGAATACCTGCCTCCAGCACCTGCTTTACAGTGATTGATCTTGCAAATGCTTTCTTTTCGGTGCCTCTGCACCCAGATTGCTGGCATATTTTTTCTTTTACCAATGACGCCTAAAAATTAGCATGGACAAGATTGCCCCAAGGCTGTGTGAGTAGCCCCTCTGAATATAATACTGCGTTAAAGAAGGTATTGGACCAATGGTCCCCCTCACACCCAAACACAGTCTTGCTTCAGTACATAGACGATTTGCTTATTTGTTCTGATACAAAAGACATTTGTAGCAGAGAAACCGTAAGCCTTCTCATGTTTCTCTATAACAGTAACAACAAAGTTAGCAAAGATAAGCTACAATACTGCCAAGAGAAAGTGATCTTCCTGGGTCACTGCATTTCACATGGAATCCGTCACCTAACCCCAGATAGAGTTAAAACTCTACAAAAATTTGAAAAGCCAAGAAATGTACGGCAACTACGTGCCTTCCTGGGGTTAGTGGGATATTGTAGGGACTGGATTCCAAATGCATCAGAACTTATGGCTCCTCTATATGAGGCTACCACTAGAAACCCTTTCGACCTCACATGGGAAAATGAATTGCAGATGAAGGAGCTTATTAAAATTTTGTCTGAAGCTCCCGCCATTGGACTTCCTGACTATAATAAGACTTTCTCGTTGTTCTGTCATGAAGTCAATAGATTTGCTGCAGGTGTACTCACCCAGCTACATGGAGACAAACAGAGGCCTGTGATGTATGTATCAGCCTCATTAGACCCTGTCATTAAAGGCTCCCCCAGTTGTATGCGAGCCATAGCAGCCTGCATTTTGCTGCTAGACAAAGTAACTGAGCTTGTACTAGATTCTGCTCTGATCCTGTATGTGCCACATGCAGTACAGGAAATCATGAATCAAGTAAATACCAGACATGTGTCTGCCAGTAGATTTGACAAGTACCAGTCTGCTCTTTTTGCTCCATCGAATTTAACAATCAAACGGTGTGTTACTTTAAATCCGGCTACTCTTCTTCCTATGATTGATGAGGAAGATGCAACAAATGGTACTGATGTAGAAACAGAGAGTTTTTCTCATGATTGTATGGCTCTGATGGAGGTAGAAAGGGCCTCTGTCACACCAGCAAAAGATGAGCCTTTATCAGATTGTGACACACACTTATTTGTAGATGGTTCCAGATTTTACACCGATGATGATGATCGTGTATGGTATGCTACACTCAAGTAGTATGGCTTACCTCTGTATCTATATACCCGTCATATTACATGTAGGTATATTTTCTGTCCCCCTACACAGGGGGGACAGCCCCTGAATAGGGATTTTTCATATATATATATATATATATATATATATACATCCTTATATTTTCTTTTGTTTTTATTGTAGGTTGTCCCCCTCCCGACTTCTGTCTACCTATACCTATACCCTCCTCCACTATTTTATATTGGAGGTAGCAATAGCGATGTGATCCCCTGTAAGTTATTTATCCCTTGAACTCCGTTCCCTTGCTCTCCCCTTTCGGTAGAGCATAGCGACCAACTTCAACTATGCAGGTTTGGCGCATCTGTGAAGGATATGGGAGAAATGGCGGAGCTTATTTCTGTCTTTTAAAGAGGATCTCCTACGTGAATGATATAGGTATCTATCATGCAATGTATACCAACTGACTGCTAATTATGTAACCATGCAATGTTTGGTGTATATTCTGCCTACAGCAGATTATTTCTAGTAAAGTACAGTGCACCATATATGGATATGTATTTATGTTTGTCTTCCTTCTTTTACAATAGATAAAAACCTTCTGAAGAAGACCCCCGAGAGGGTCGAAACGCGTAAAGGGTCCACATTATCTATTTTTTACTGTATTTACAGTGGCATTATGGTCTAGGCATTATAATTGTATTCTGTCTATCCATGTAATATCATATATTTTTATTCACATAGTGGAGCTCAGTCCCTGACTACTGTGTCACCTGTTCAATCCTCTTTTTTACTAATAAACATTTGTATTATTAGTTTTTTGCCACATGTCAGTATTTATTTCCATATATACATAAACTAGCCTCCACAGGTAATTTACGCTGTTAAAAAACCCCACTTTGGGGATACTTTCGTTTTTTGTTTTCAACATACCAGGGGTGATCAGCGCCCTCTGACCCTGCATAGGGGTGTTACCGTCCATTTTTTCTAGTCTTCTAAAACCCGGGTGGTTAAACACCCTTCCCCATTCGGTAACATACAGAGGTCTGGGCCATGAGCTCTACTTGGTTTAGTACTATTTGAATTTGGCATTTTTCGGCTATTGTCGATCGTCTTTTGTCTTTTGTTGTCAACATGAATAGCTTCCAAGGCGATAATTGGAACAATTTTGGTTTGGGCCTTAGATATAGCCCCCCAAGGCACCTATAAAGTTAACATATCACACACGTGTAAATGTTCACATTTATATAGGTGCTCCACTAATTCTCTAATAGGATGATTATATTGATTATCCTTATTTGCTCCTCTCTGCGCCTGATGGGAGTATATGTGCATATATGTGATACAGTAACGTAGTATGTATATATGGCCTCACCATCCGATAACCAGCTTGCCATATTCTTTACATTAACCAGTAGATGATTTTCTTATGTATACCCAGTTTACCTGTAAATGATATACTCATTATGAAATGTTTTTGTGCTATTTTTATATTTATTTTTGCTCCTGACATGTTGCTATTAAATGTATTAAAATGTCCTTTCACATATCTTTCTATACACTCTATGACGGATAAGCTCGTGTGCATTTCCCCTCTTTCTCCATCAGGTGGTGCCATTTGAGCATACTTGTCCCTTTCGCTGCACATAGGGCGGACTGCTTGGGTATGACTTCCCGACCAGAAGAGGGGAGCGGCATTGGTGCACGCATGCCTTTCCCCGTTCGTCCCGGGGCTTGTGCGGGTAGGCGCCACCCGTCCCCCCGGGACAATGCATCTGGTCGGCGGCATTCCGGAACAGTACCGGACGCGGCACCTCACTGCGCATGCGTGTTGTACGCGTGCGACGCGACGTGCCGACGTCACGCCGGTGCGACGCTACTGTGTACCTTCCCGCCATGTTGGAAAGGTCACTTCCGGAACGCCGAGGGGACCACATCCGGTCGGCCTATATGGCGACCAAATGAGGCTATGGTTAGACAGGTGGAGTTTCTAATTTGATTCAGCTAATTGAACGACACATGGGATATTCATATCCCACCTCTTCACACTGGCAATTCACTCTGCTTACTACAGGATAGCATTAACACTGACTTTAGGTGCAGGGCAAGTCACTGGATTATTTTACTGAATGCTTTACTACTCTCCTTACTGCCTATATATAGCTCTGCTTGCAGGAGTTTAATACTATCTCTTGTTTATTTGCAGATAAAAGGTCTTTTCTGTCCCATGACAGTATAAGTATCTGAGGGGTTTGATTGGAAAGTTCATTATTTCTAATCAACCAATATGGCGACCAAATGAGGCTATGGCTAGACAGGTGGAGTTCCTAATTTGATTCAGCTAATTGAACGACACATGATTTATATCCCACCTCCTCACACTGGCAATTCACTCTGCTTACTACAGGATAGCATTAGCACTGACTTTAGGTGCAGGGTAAGTCACTGGATTATTTTACTGAATGCTTTACTACTCTCCTCACCGCCTATATATAGCTCTGCTTGCAGGAGTTTAATACTATCTCTTGTTTATTTGCAGATGAAAGGTCTTTTCTGTCCCATGACAGTACAAGTATCTGAGGGGTTTGATTGTAAAGCCCATTATTTCTAATCAACTACTATCTCCATTTTATTGCCCCTTTTTGGCTCTGCTACATAACGTGCACTTACTTGATATTAACCACAGGTATATATATACCACCTTTTTCCACACTTACTTTTGTTACGCTGGGGCACGTTGGACTCCAGACACATGGTGTATTCTTATTTTACTTTTCACCATCTTACTTTCACCACCAGTCACGCTGGGGTATTAGATTTTGCACATGCTGTGTCTTTATTTCACTTATTTTCTTCTTTGTCATCTGGCGTTGTCTGTCGTTGCTGACTCATCACTGGGCACTTACAATGATCTTTAGCTTTTATTATCATCTGCTTAAACTCTAATCGTGTATGGTATGCTACACTCAAGTAGTATGGCTTACCTCTGTATCTATATACCCGTCATATTACATGTAGGTATATTTTCTGTCCCCCTACACAGGGGGGACAGCCCCTGAATAGGGATTTTTCATATATATATATATATATATATATATATACATCCTTATATTTTCTTTTGTTTTTATTGTAGGTTGTCCCCCTCCCGACTTCTGTCTACCTATACCTATACCCTCCTCCACTATTTTATATTGGAGGTAGCAATAGCGATGTGATCCCCTGTAAGTTATTTATCCCTTGAACTCCGTTCCCTTGCTCTCCCCTTTCGGTAGAGCATAGCGACCAACTTCAACTATGCAGGTTTGGCGCATCTGTGAAGGATATGGGAGAAATGGCGGAGCTTATTTCTGTCTTTTAAAGAGGATCTCCTACGTGAATGATATAGGTATCTATCATGCAATGTATACCAACTGACTGCTAATTATGTAACCATGCAATGTTTGGTGTATATTCTGCCTACAGCAGATTATTTCTAGTAAAGTACAGTGCACCATATATGGATATGTATTTATGTTTGTCTTCCTTCTTTTACAATAGATAAAAACCTTCTGAAGAAGACCCCCGAGAGGGTCGAAACGCGTAAAGGGTCCACATTATCTATTTTTTACTGTATTTACAGTGGCATTATGGTCTAGGCATTATAATTGTATTCTGTCTATCCATGTAATATCATATATTTTTATTCACATAGTGGAGCTCAGTCCCTGACTACTGTGTCACCTGTTCAATCCTCTTTTTTACTAATAAACATTTGTATTATTAGTTTTTTGCCACATGTCAGTATTTATTTCCATATATACATAAACTAGCCTCCACAGGTAATTTACGCTGTTAAAAAACCCCACTTTGGGGATACTTTCGTTTTTTGTTTTCAACATACCAGGGGTGATCAGCGCCCTCTGACCCTGCATAGGGGTGTTACCGTCCATTTTTTCTAGTCTTCTAAAACCCGGGTGGTTAAACACCCTTCCCCATTCGGTAACATACAGAGGTCTGGGCCATGAGCTCTACTTGGTTTAGTACTATTTGAATTTGGCATTTTTCGGCTATTGTCGATCGTCTTTTGTCTTTTGTTGTCAACATGAATAGCTTCCAAGGCGATAATTGGAACAATTTTGGTTTGGGCCTTAGATATAGCCCCCCAAGGCACCTATAAAGTTAACATATCACACACGTGTAAATGTTCACATTTATATAGGTGCTCCACTAATTCTCTAATAGGATGATTATATTGATTATCCTTATTTGCTCCTCTCTGCGCCTGATGGGAGTATATGTGCATATATGTGATACAGTAACGTAGTATGTATATATGGCCTCACCATCCGATAACCAGCTTGCCATATTCTTTACATTAACCAGTAGATGATTTTCTTATGTATACCCAGTTTACCTGTAAATGATATACTCATTATGAAATGTTTTTGTGCTATTTTTATATTTATTTTTGCTCCTGACATGTTGCTATTAAATGTATTAAAATGTCCTTTCACATATCTTTCTATACACTCTATGACGGATAAGCTCGTGTGCATTTCCCCTCTTTCTCCATCAGGTGGTGCCATTTGAGCATACTTGTCCCTTTCGCTGCACATAGGGCGGACTGCTTGGGTATGACTTCCCGACCAGAAGAGGGGAGCGGCATTGGTGCACGCATGCCTTTCCCCGTTCGTCCCGGGGCTTGTGCGGGTAGGCGCCACCCGTCCCCCCGGGACAATGCATCTGGTCGGCGGCATTCCGGAACAGTACCGGACGCGGCACCTCACTGCGCATGCGTGTTGTACGCGTGCGACGCGACGTGCCGACGTCACGCCGGTGCGACGCTACTGTGTACCTTCCCGCCATGTTGGAAAGGTCACTTCCGGAACGCCGAGGGGACCACATCCGGTCGGCCTATATGGCGACCAAATGAGGCTATGGTTAGACAGGTGGAGTTTCTAATTTGATTCAGCTAATTGAACGACACATGGGATATTCATATCCCACCTCTTCACACTGGCAATTCACTCTGCTTACTACAGGATAGCATTAACACTGACTTTAGGTGCAGGGCAAGTCACTGGATTATTTTACTGAATGCTTTACTACTCTCCTTACTGCCTATATATAGCTCTGCTTGCAGGAGTTTAATACTATCTCTTGTTTATTTGCAGATAAAAGGTCTTTTCTGTCCCATGACAGTATAAGTATCTGAGGGGTTTGATTGGAAAGTTCATTATTTCTAATCAACCAATATGGCGACCAAATGAGGCTATGGCTAGACAGGTGGAGTTCCTAATTTGATTCAGCTAATTGAACGACACATGATTTATATCCCACCTCCTCACACTGGCAATTCACTCTGCTTACTACAGGATAGCATTAGCACTGACTTTAGGTGCAGGGTAAGTCACTGGATTATTTTACTGAATGCTTTACTACTCTCCTCACCGCCTATATATAGCTCTGCTTGCAGGAGTTTAATACTATCTCTTGTTTATTTGCAGATGAAAGGTCTTTTCTGTCCCATGACAGTACAAGTATCTGAGGGGTTTGATTGTAAAGCCCATTATTTCTAATCAACTACTATCTCCATTTTATTGCCCCTTTTTGGCTCTGCTACATAACGTGCACTTACTTGATATTAACCACAGGTATATATATACCACCTTTTTCCACACTTACTTTTGTTACGCTGGGGCACGTTGGACTCCAGACACATGGTGTATTCTTATTTTACTTTTCACCATCTTACTTTCACCACCAGTCACGCTGGGGTATTAGATTTTGCACATGCTGTGTCTTTATTTCACTTATTTTCTTCTTTGTCATCTGGCGTTGTCTGTCGTTGCTGACTCATCACTGGGCACTTACAATGATCTTTAGCTTTTATTATCATCTGCTTAAACTCTAATCGTGTATGGTATGCTACACTCAAGTAGTATGGCTTACCTCTGTATCTATATACCCGTCATATTACATGTAGGTATATTTTCTGTCCCCCTACACAGGGGGGACAGCCCCTGAATAGGGATTTTTCATATATATATATATATATATATATATATATATACATCCTTATATTTTCTTTTGTTTTTATTGTAGGTTGTCCCCCTCCCGACTTCTGTCTACCTATACCTATACCCTCCTCCACTATTTTATATTGGAGGTAGCAATAGCGATGTGATCCCCTGTAAGTTATTTATCCCTTGAACTCCGTTCCCTTGCTCTCCCCTTTCGGTAGAGCATAGCGACCAACTTCAACTATGCAGGTTTGGCGCATCTGTGAAGGATATGGGAGAAATGGCGGAGCTTATTTCTGTCTTTTAAAGAGGATCTCCTACGTGAATGATATAGGTATCTATCATGCAATGTATACCAACTGACTGCTAATTATGTAACCATGCAATGTTTGGTGTATATTCTGCCTACAGCAGATTATTTCTAGTAAAGTACAGTGCACCATATATGGATATGTATTTATGTTTGTCTTCCTTCTTTTACAATAGATAAAAACCTTCTGAAGAAGACCCCCGAGAGGGTCGAAACGCGTAAAGGGTCCACATTATCTATTTTTTACTGTATTTACAGTGGCATTATGGTCTAGGCATTATAATTGTATTCTGTCTATCCATGTAATATCATATATTTTTATTCACATAGTGGAGCTCAGTCCCTGACTACTGTGTCACCTGTTCAATCCTCTTTTTTACTAATAAACATTTGTATTATTAGTTTTTTGCCACATGTCAGTATTTATTTCCATATATACATAAACTAGCCTCCACAGGTAATTTACGCTGTTAAAAAACCCCACTTTGGGGATACTTTCGTTTTTTGTTTTCAACATACCAGGGGTGATCAGCGCCCTCTGACCCTGCATAGGGGTGTTACCGTCCATTTTTTCTAGTCTTCTAAAACCCGGGTGGTTAAACACCCTTCCCCATTCGGTAACATACAGAGGTCTGGGCCATGAGCTCTACTTGGTTTAGTACTATTTGAATTTGGCATTTTTCGGCTATTGTCGATCGTCTTTTGTCTTTTGTTGTCAACATGAATAGCTTCCAAGGCGATAATTGGAACAATTTTGGTTTGGGCCTTAGATATAGCCCCCCAAGGCACCTATAAAGTTAACATATCACACACGTGTAAATGTTCACATTTATATAGGTGCTCCACTAATTCTCTAATAGGATGATTATATTGATTATCCTTATTTGCTCCTCTCTGCGCCTGATGGGAGTATATGTGCATATATGTGATACAGTAACGTAGTATGTATATATGGCCTCACCATCCGATAACCAGCTTGCCATATTCTTTACATTAACCAGTAGATGATTTTCTTATGTATACCCAGTTTACCTGTAAATGATATACTCATTATGAAATGTTTTTGTGCTATTTTTATATTTATTTTTGCTCCTGACATGTTGCTATTAAATGTATTAAAATGTCCTTTCACATATCTTTCTATACACTCTATGACGGATAAGCTCGTGTGCATTTCCCCTCTTTCTCCATCAGGTGGTGCCATTTGAGCATACTTGTCCCTTTCGCTGCACATAGGGCGGACTGCTTGGGTATGACTTCCCGACCAGAAGAGGGGAGCGGCATTGGTGCACGCATGCCTTTCCCCGTTCGTCCCGGGGCTTGTGCGGGTAGGCGCCACCCGTCCCCCCGGGACAATGCATCTGGTCGGCGGCATTCCGGAACAGTACCGGACGCGGCACCTCACTGCGCATGCGTGTTGTACGCGTGCGACGCGACGTGCCGACGTCACGCCGGTGCGACGCTACTGTGTACCTTCCCGCCATGTTGGAAAGGTCACTTCCGGAACGCCGAGGGGACCACATCCGGTCGGCCTATATGGCGACCAAATGAGGCTATGGTTAGACAGGTGGAGTTTCTAATTTGATTCAGCTAATTGAACGACACATGGGATATTCATATCCCACCTCTTCACACTGGCAATTCACTCTGCTTACTACAGGATAGCATTAACACTGACTTTAGGTGCAGGGCAAGTCACTGGATTATTTTACTGAATGCTTTACTACTCTCCTTACTGCCTATATATAGCTCTGCTTGCAGGAGTTTAATACTATCTCTTGTTTATTTGCAGATAAAAGGTCTTTTCTGTCCCATGACAGTATAAGTATCTGAGGGGTTTGATTGGAAAGTTCATTATTTCTAATCAACCAATATGGCGACCAAATGAGGCTATGGCTAGACAGGTGGAGTTCCTAATTTGATTCAGCTAATTGAACGACACATGATTTATATCCCACCTCCTCACACTGGCAATTCACTCTGCTTACTACAGGATAGCATTAGCACTGACTTTAGGTGCAGGGTAAGTCACTGGATTATTTTACTGAATGCTTTACTACTCTCCTCACCGCCTATATATAGCTCTGCTTGCAGGAGTTTAATACTATCTCTTGTTTATTTGCAGATGAAAGGTCTTTTCTGTCCCATGACAGTACAAGTATCTGAGGGGTTTGATTGTAAAGCCCATTATTTCTAATCAACTACTATCTCCATTTTATTGCCCCTTTTTGGCTCTGCTACATAACGTGCACTTACTTGATATTAACCACAGGTATATATATACCACCTTTTTCCACACTTACTTTTGTTACGCTGGGGCACGTTGGACTCCAGACACATGGTGTATTCTTATTTTACTTTTCACCATCTTACTTTCACCACCAGTCACGCTGGGGTATTAGATTTTGCACATGCTGTGTCTTTATTTCACTTATTTTCTTCTTTGTCATCTGGCGTTGTCTGTCGTTGCTGACTCATCACTGGGCACTTACAATGATCTTTAGCTTTTATTATCATCTGCTTAAACTCTAATCGTGTATGGTATGCTACACTCAAGTAGTATGGCTTACCTCTGTATCTATATACCCGTCATATTACATGTAGGTATATTTTCTGTCCCCCTACACAGGGGGGACAGCCCCTGAATAGGGATTTTTCATATATATATATATATATATATATATATACATCCTTATATTTTCTTTTGTTTTTATTGTAGGTTGTCCCCCTCCCGACTTCTGTCTACCTATACCTATACCCTCCTCCACTATTTTATATTGGAGGTAGCAATAGCGATGTGATCCCCTGTAAGTTATTTATCCCTTGAACTCCGTTCCCTTGCTCTCCCCTTTCGGTAGAGCATAGCGACCAACTTCAACTATGCAGGTTTGGCGCATCTGTGAAGGATATGGGAGAAATGGCGGAGCTTATTTCTGTCTTTTAAAGAGGATCTCCTACGTGAATGATATAGGTATCTATCATGCAATGTATACCAACTGACTGCTAATTATGTAACCATGCAATGTTTGGTGTATATTCTGCCTACAGCAGATTATTTCTAGTAAAGTACAGTGCACCATATATGGATATGTATTTATGTTTGTCTTCCTTCTTTTACAATAGATAAAAACCTTCTGAAGAAGACCCCCGAGAGGGTCGAAACGCGTAAAGGGTCCACATTATCTATTTTTTACTGTATTTACAGTGGCATTATGGTCTAGGCATTATAATTGTATTCTGTCTATCCATGTAATATCATATATTTTTATTCACATAGTGGAGCTCAGTCCCTGACTACTGTGTCACCTGTTCAATCCTCTTTTTTACTAATAAACATTTGTATTATTAGTTTTTTGCCACATGTCAGTATTTATTTCCATATATACATAAACTAGCCTCCACAGGTAATTTACGCTGTTAAAAAACCCCACTTTGGGGATACTTTCGTTTTTTGTTTTCAACATACCAGGGGTGATCAGCGCCCTCTGACCCTGCATAGGGGTGTTACCGTCCATTTTTTCTAGTCTTCTAAAACCCGGGTGGTTAAACACCCTTCCCCATTCGGTAACATACAGAGGTCTGGGCCATGAGCTCTACTTGGTTTAGTACTATTTGAATTTGGCATTTTTCGGCTATTGTCGATCGTCTTTTGTCTTTTGTTGTCAACATGAATAGCTTCCAAGGCGATAATTGGAACAATTTTGGTTTGGGCCTTAGATATAGCCCCCCAAGGCACCTATAAAGTTAACATATCACACACGTGTAAATGTTCACATTTATATAGGTGCTCCACTAATTCTCTAATAGGATGATTATATTGATTATCCTTATTTGCTCCTCTCTGCGCCTGATGGGAGTATATGTGCATATATGTGATACAGTAACGTAGTATGTATATATGGCCTCACCATCCGATAACCAGCTTGCCATATTCTTTACATTAACCAGTAGATGATTTTCTTATGTATACCCAGTTTACCTGTAAATGATATACTCATTATGAAATGTTTTTGTGCTATTTTTATATTTATTTTTGCTCCTGACATGTTGCTATTAAATGTATTAAAATGTCCTTTCACATATCTTTCTATACACTCTATGACGGATAAGCTCGTGTGCATTTCCCCTCTTTCTCCATCAGGTGGTGCCATTTGAGCATACTTGTCCCTTTCGCTGCACATAGGGCGGACTGCTTGGGTATGACTTCCCGACCAGAAGAGGGGAGCGGCATTGGTGCACGCATGCCTTTCCCCGTTCGTCCCGGGGCTTGTGCGGGTAGGCGCCACCCGTCCCCCCGGGACAATGCATCTGGTCGGCGGCATTCCGGAACAGTACCGGACGCGGCACCTCACTGCGCATGCGTGTTGTACGCGTGCGACGCGACGTGCCGACGTCACGCCGGTGCGACGCTACTGTGTACCTTCCCGCCATGTTGGAAAGGTCACTTCCGGAACGCCGAGGGGACCACATCCGGTCGGCCTATATGGCGACCAAATGAGGCTATGGTTAGACAGGTGGAGTTTCTAATTTGATTCAGCTAATTGAACGACACATGGGATATTCATATCCCACCTCTTCACACTGGCAATTCACTCTGCTTACTACAGGATAGCATTAACACTGACTTTAGGTGCAGGGCAAGTCACTGGATTATTTTACTGAATGCTTTACTACTCTCCTTACTGCCTATATATAGCTCTGCTTGCAGGAGTTTAATACTATCTCTTGTTTATTTGCAGATAAAAGGTCTTTTCTGTCCCATGACAGTATAAGTATCTGAGGGGTTTGATTGGAAAGTTCATTATTTCTAATCAACCAATATGGCGACCAAATGAGGCTATGGCTAGACAGGTGGAGTTCCTAATTTGATTCAGCTAATTGAACGACACATGATTTATATCCCACCTCCTCACACTGGCAATTCACTCTGCTTACTACAGGATAGCATTAGCACTGACTTTAGGTGCAGGGTAAGTCACTGGATTATTTTACTGAATGCTTTACTACTCTCCTCACCGCCTATATATAGCTCTGCTTGCAGGAGTTTAATACTATCTCTTGTTTATTTGCAGATGAAAGGTCTTTTCTGTCCCATGACAGTACAAGTATCTGAGGGGTTTGATTGTAAAGCCCATTATTTCTAATCAACTACTATCTCCATTTTATTGCCCCTTTTTGGCTCTGCTACATAACGTGCACTTACTTGATATTAACCACAGGTATATATATACCACCTTTTTCCACACTTACTTTTGTTACGCTGGGGCACGTTGGACTCCAGACACATGGTGTATTCTTATTTTACTTTTCACCATCTTACTTTCACCACCAGTCACGCTGGGGTATTAGATTTTGCACATGCTGTGTCTTTATTTCACTTATTTTCTTCTTTGTCATCTGGCGTTGTCTGTCGTTGCTGACTCATCACTGGGCACTTACAATGATCTTTAGCTTTTATTATCATCTGCTTAAACTCTAATCGTGTATGGTATGCTACACTCAAGTAGTATGGCTTACCTCTGTATCTATATACCCGTCATATTACATGTAGGTATATTTTCTGTCCCCCTACACAGGGGGGACAGCCCCTGAATAGGGATTTTTCATATATATATATATATATATATATATATATACATCCTTATATTTTCTTTTGTTTTTATTGTAGGTTGTCCCCCTCCCGACTTCTGTCTACCTATACCTATACCCTCCTCCACTATTTTATATTGGAGGTAGCAATAGCGATGTGATCCCCTGTAAGTTATTTATCCCTTGAACTCCGTTCCCTTGCTCTCCCCTTTCGGTAGAGCATAGCGACCAACTTCAACTATGCAGGTTTGGCGCATCTGTGAAGGATATGGGAGAAATGGCGGAGCTTATTTCTGTCTTTTAAAGAGGATCTCCTACGTGAATGATATAGGTATCTATCATGCAATGTATACCAACTGACTGCTAATTATGTAACCATGCAATGTTTGGTGTATATTCTGCCTACAGCAGATTATTTCTAG
Organism: Lithobates pipiens; assembly: GCF_037356315.1. NCBI lineage: Eukaryota > Metazoa > Chordata > Amphibia > Anura > Ranidae > Lithobates > Lithobates pipiens. The sequence continues at coordinate 49,395,465 of NW_027507784.1, forward strand.
TAAAGTACAGTGCACCATATATGGATATGTATTTATGTTTGTCTTCCTTCTTTTACAATAGATAAAAACCTTCTGAAGAAGACCCCCGAGAGGGTCGAAACGCGTAAAGGGTCCACATTATCTATTTTTTACTGTATTTACAGTGGCATTATGGTCTAGGCATTATAATTGTATTCTGTCTATCCATGTAATATCATATATTTTTATTCACATAGTGGAGCTCAGTCCCTGACTACTGTGTCACCTGTTCAATCCTCTTTTTTACTAATAAACATTTGTATTATTAGTTTTTTGCCACATGTCAGTATTTATTTCCATATATACATAAACTAGCCTCCACAGGTAATTTACGCTGTTAAAAAACCCCACTTTGGGGATACTTTCGTTTTTTGTTTTCAACATACCAGGGGTGATCAGCGCCCTCTGACCCTGCATAGGGGTGTTACCGTCCATTTTTTCTAGTCTTCTAAAACCCGGGTGGTTAAACACCCTTCCCCATTCGGTAACATACAGAGGTCTGGGCCATGAGCTCTACTTGGTTTAGTACTATTTGAATTTGGCATTTTTCGGCTATTGTCGATCGTCTTTTGTCTTTTGTTGTCAACATGAATAGCTTCCAAGGCGATAATTGGAACAATTTTGGTTTGGGCCTTAGATATAGCCCCCCAAGGCACCTATAAAGTTAACATATCACACACGTGTAAATGTTCACATTTATATAGGTGCTCCACTAATTCTCTAATAGGATGATTATATTGATTATCCTTATTTGCTCCTCTCTGCGCCTGATGGGAGTATATGTGCATATATGTGATACAGTAACGTAGTATGTATATATGGCCTCACCATCCGATAACCAGCTTGCCATATTCTTTACATTAACCAGTAGATGATTTTCTTATGTATACCCAGTTTACCTGTAAATGATATACTCATTATGAAATGTTTTTGTGCTATTTTTATATTTATTTTTGCTCCTGACATGTTGCTATTAAATGTATTAAAATGTCCTTTCACATATCTTTCTATACACTCTATGACGGATAAGCTCGTGTGCATTTCCCCTCTTTCTCCATCAGGTGGTGCCATTTGAGCATACTTGTCCCTTTCGCTGCACATAGGGCGGACTGCTTGGGTATGACTTCCCGACCAGAAGAGGGGAGCGGCATTGGTGCACGCATGCCTTTCCCCGTTCGTCCCGGGGCTTGTGCGGGTAGGCGCCACCCGTCCCCCCGGGACAATGCATCTGGTCGGCGGCATTCCGGAACAGTACCGGACGCGGCACCTCACTGCGCATGCGTGTTGTACGCGTGCGACGCGACGTGCCGACGTCACGCCGGTGCGACGCTACTGTGTACCTTCCCGCCATGTTGGAAAGGTCACTTCCGGAACGCCGAGGGGACCACATCCGGTCGGCCTATATGGCGACCAAATGAGGCTATGGTTAGACAGGTGGAGTTTCTAATTTGATTCAGCTAATTGAACGACACATGGGATATTCATATCCCACCTCTTCACACTGGCAATTCACTCTGCTTACTACAGGATAGCATTAACACTGACTTTAGGTGCAGGGCAAGTCACTGGATTATTTTACTGAATGCTTTACTACTCTCCTTACTGCCTATATATAGCTCTGCTTGCAGGAGTTTAATACTATCTCTTGTTTATTTGCAGATAAAAGGTCTTTTCTGTCCCATGACAGTATAAGTATCTGAGGGGTTTGATTGGAAAGTTCATTATTTCTAATCAACCAATATGGCGACCAAATGAGGCTATGGCTAGACAGGTGGAGTTCCTAATTTGATTCAGCTAATTGAACGACACATGATTTATATCCCACCTCCTCACACTGGCAATTCACTCTGCTTACTACAGGATAGCATTAGCACTGACTTTAGGTGCAGGGTAAGTCACTGGATTATTTTACTGAATGCTTTACTACTCTCCTTACTGCCTATATATAGCTCTGCTTGCAGGAGTTTAATACTATCTCTTGTTTATTTGCAGATAAAAGGTCTTTTCTGTCCCATGACAGTATAAGTATCTGAGGGGTTTGATTGGAAAGTTCATTATTTCTAATCAACCAATATGGCGACCAAATGAGGCTATGGCTAGACAGGTGGAGTTCCTAATTTGATTCAGCTAATTGAACGACACATGATTTATATCCCACCTCCTCACACTGGCAATTCACTCTGCTTACTACAGGATAGCATTAGCACTGACTTTAGGTGCAGGGTAAGTCACTGGATTATTTTACTGAATGCTTTACTACTCTCCTCACCGCCTATATATAGCTCTGCTTGCAGGAGTTTAATACTATCTCTTGTTTATTTGCAGATGAAAGGTCTTTTCTGTCCCATGACAGTACAAGTATCTGAGGGGTTTGATTGTAAAGCCCATTATTTCTAATCAACTACTATCTCCATTTTATTGCCCCTTTTTGGCTCTGCTACATAACGTGCACTTACTTGATATTAACCACAGGTATATATATACCACCTTTTTCCACACTTACTTTTGTTACGCTGGGGCACGTTGGACTCCAGACACATGGTGTATTCTTATTTTACTTTTCACCATCTTACTTTCACCACCAGTCACGCTGGGGTATTAGATTTTGCACATGCTGTGTCTTTATTTCACTTATTTTCTTCTTTGTCATCTGGCGTTGTCTGTCGTTGCTGACTCATCACTGGGCACTTACAATGATCTTTAGCTTTTATTATCATCTGCTTAAACTCTAATCGTGTATGGTATGCTACACTCAAGTAGTATGGCTTACCTCTGTATCTATATACCCGTCATATTACATGTAGGTATATTTTCTGTCCCCCTACACAGGGGGGACAGCCCCTGAATAGGGATTTTTCATATATATATATATATATATATATATATATATACATCCTTATATTTTCTTTTGTTTTTATTGTAGGTTGTCCCCCTCCCGACTTCTGTCTACCTATACCTATACCCTCCTCCACTATTTTATATTGGAGGTAGCAATAGCGATGTGATCCCCTGTAAGTTATTTATCCCTTGAACTCCGTTCCCTTGCTCTCCCCTTTCGGTAGAGCATAGCGACCAACTTCAACTATGCAGGTTTGGCGCATCTGTGAAGGATATGGGAGAAATGGCGGAGCTTATTTCTGTCTTTTAAAGAGGATCTCCTACGTGAATGATATAGGTATCTATCATGCAATGTATACCAACTGACTGCTAATTATGTAACCATGCAATGTTTGGTGTATATTCTGCCTACAGCAGATTATTTCTAGTAAAGTACAGTGCACCATATATGGATATGTATTTATGTTTGTCTTCCTTCTTTTACAATAGATAAAAACCTTCTGAAGAAGACCCCCGAGAGGGTCGAAACGCGTAAAGGGTCCACATTATCTATTTTTTACTGTATTTACAGTGGCATTATGGTCTAGGCATTATAATTGTATTCTGTCTATCCATGTAATATCATATATTTTTATTCACATAGTGGAGCTCAGTCCCTGACTACTGTGTCACCTGTTCAATCCTCTTTTTTACTAATAAACATTTGTATTATTAGTTTTTTGCCACATGTCAGTATTTATTTCCATATATACATAAACTAGCCTCCACAGGTAATTTACGCTGTTAAAAAACCCCACTTTGGGGATACTTTCGTTTTTTGTTTTCAACATACCAGGGGTGATCAGCGCCCTCTGACCCTGCATAGGGGTGTTACCGTCCATTTTTTCTAGTCTTCTAAAACCCGGGTGGTTAAACACCCTTCCCCATTCGGTAACATACAGAGGTCTGGGCCATGAGCTCTACTTGGTTTAGTACTATTTGAATTTGGCATTTTTCGGCTATTGTCGATCGTCTTTTGTCTTTTGTTGTCAACATGAATAGCTTCCAAGGCGATAATTGGAACAATTTTGGTTTGGGCCTTAGATATAGCCCCCCAAGGCACCTATAAAGTTAACATATCACACACGTGTAAATGTTCACATTTATATAGGTGCTCCACTAATTCTCTAATAGGATGATTATATTGATTATCCTTATTTGCTCCTCTCTGCGCCTGATGGGAGTATATGTGCATATATGTGATACAGTAACGTAGTATGTATATATGGCCTCACCATCCGATAACCAGCTTGCCATATTCTTTACATTAACCAGTAGATGATTTTCTTATGTATACCCAGTTTACCTGTAAATGATATACTCATTATGAAATGTTTTTGTGCTATTTTTATATTTATTTTTGCTCCTGACATGTTGCTATTAAATGTATTAAAATGTCCTTTCACATATCTTTCTATACACTCTATGACGGATAAGCTCGTGTGCATTTCCCCTCTTTCTCCATCAGGTGGTGCCATTTGAGCATACTTGTCCCTTTCGCTGCACATAGGGCGGACTGCTTGGGTATGACTTCCCGACCAGAAGAGGGGAGCGGCATTGGTGCACGCATGCCTTTCCCCGTTCGTCCCGGGGCTTGTGCGGGTAGGCGCCACCCGTCCCCCCGGGACAATGCATCTGGTCGGCGGCATTCCGGAACAGTACCGGACGCGGCACCTCACTGCGCATGCGTGTTGTACGCGTGCGACGCGACGTGCCGACGTCACGCCGGTGCGACGCTACTGTGTACCTTCCCGCCATGTTGGAAAGGTCACTTCCGGAACGCCGAGGGGACCACATCCGGTCGGCCTATATGGCGACCAAATGAGGCTATGGTTAGACAGGTGGAGTTTCTAATTTGATTCAGCTAATTGAACGACACATGGGATATTCATATCCCACCTCTTCACACTGGCAATTCACTCTGCTTACTACAGGATAGCATTAACACTGACTTTAGGTGCAGGGCAAGTCACTGGATTATTTTACTGAATGCTTTACTACTCTCCTTACTGCCTATATATAGCTCTGCTTGCAGGAGTTTAATACTATCTCTTGTTTATTTGCAGATAAAAGGTCTTTTCTGTCCCATGACAGTATAAGTATCTGAGGGGTTTGATTGGAAAGTTCATTATTTCTAATCAACCAATATGGCGACCAAATGAGGCTATGGCTAGACAGGTGGAGTTCCTAATTTGATTCAGCTAATTGAACGACACATGATTTATATCCCACCTCCTCACACTGGCAATTCACTCTGCTTACTACAGGATAGCATTAGCACTGACTTTAGGTGCAGGGTAAGTCACTGGATTATTTTACTGAATGCTTTACTACTCTCCTCACCGCCTATATATAGCTCTGCTTGCAGGAGTTTAATACTATCTCTTGTTTATTTGCAGATGAAAGGTCTTTTCTGTCCCATGACAGTACAAGTATCTGAGGGGTTTGATTGTAAAGCCCATTATTTCTAATCAACTACTATCTCCATTTTATTGCCCCTTTTTGGCTCTGCTACATAACGTGCACTTACTTGATATTAACCACAGGTATATATATACCACCTTTTTCCACACTTACTTTTGTTACGCTGGGGCACGTTGGACTCCAGACACATGGTGTATTCTTATTTTACTTTTCACCATCTTACTTTCACCACCAGTCACGCTGGGGTATTAGATTTTGCACATGCTGTGTCTTTATTTCACTTATTTTCTTCTTTGTCATCTGGCGTTGTCTGTCGTTGCTGACTCATCACTGGGCACTTACAATGATCTTTAGCTTTTATTATCATCTGCTTAAACTCTAATCGTGTATGGTATGCTACACTCAAGTAGTATGGCTTACCTCTGTATCTATATACCCGTCATATTACATGTAGGTATATTTTCTGTCCCCCTACACAGGGGGGACAGCCCCTGAATAGGGATTTTTCATATATATATATATATATATATATATATATATACATCCTTATATTTTCTTTTGTTTTTATTGTAGGTTGTCCCCCTCCCGACTTCTGTCTACCTATACCTATACCCTCCTCCACTATTTTATATTGGAGGTAGCAATAGCGATGTGATCCCCTGTAAGTTATTTATCCCTTGAACTCCGTTCCCTTGCTCTCCCCTTTCGGTAGAGCATAGCGACCAACTTCAACTATGCAGGTTTGGCGCATCTGTGAAGGATATGGGAGAAATGGCGGAGCTTATTTCTGTCTTTTAAAGAGGATCTCCTACGTGAATGATATAGGTATCTATCATGCAATGTATACCAACTGACTGCTAATTATGTAACCATGCAATGTTTGGTGTATATTCTGCCTACAGCAGATTATTTCTAGTAAAGTACAGTGCACCATATATGGATATGTATTTATGTTTGTCTTCCTTCTTTTACAATAGATAAAAACCTTCTGAAGAAGACCCCCGAGAGGGTCGAAACGCGTAAAGGGTCCACATTATCTATTTTTTACTGTATTTACAGTGGCATTATGGTCTAGGCATTATAATTGTATTCTGTCTATCCATGTAATATCATATATTTTTATTCACATAGTGGAGCTCAGTCCCTGACTACTGTGTCACCTGTTCAATCCTCTTTTTTACTAATAAACATTTGTATTATTAGTTTTTTGCCACATGTCAGTATTTATTTCCATATATACATAAACTAGCCTCCACAGGTAATTTACGCTGTTAAAAAACCCCACTTTGGGGATACTTTCGTTTTTTGTTTTCAACATACCAGGGGTGATCAGCGCCCTCTGACCCTGCATAGGGGTGTTACCGTCCATTTTTTCTAGTCTTCTAAAACCCGGGTGGTTAAACACCCTTCCCCATTCGGTAACATACAGAGGTCTGGGCCATGAGCTCTACTTGGTTTAGTACTATTTGAATTTGGCATTTTTCGGCTATTGTCGATCGTCTTTTGTCTTTTGTTGTCAACATGAATAGCTTCCAAGGCGATAATTGGAACAATTTTGGTTTGGGCCTTAGATATAGCCCCCCAAGGCACCTATAAAGTTAACATATCACACACGTGTAAATGTTCACATTTATATAGGTGCTCCACTAATTCTCTAATAGGATGATTATATTGATTATCCTTATTTGCTCCTCTCTGCGCCTGATGGGAGTATATGTGCATATATGTGATACAGTAACGTAGTATGTATATATGGCCTCACCATCCGATAACCAGCTTGCCATATTCTTTACATTAACCAGTAGATGATTTTCTTATGTATACCCAGTTTACCTGTAAATGATATACTCATTATGAAATGTTTTTGTGCTATTTTTATATTTATTTTTGCTCCTGACATGTTGCTATTAAATGTATTAAAATGTCCTTTCACATATCTTTCTATACACTCTATGACGGATAAGCTCGTGTGCATTTCCCCTCTTTCTCCATCAGGTGGTGCCATTTGAGCATACTTGTCCCTTTCGCTGCACATAGGGCGGACTGCTTGGGTATGACTTCCCGACCAGAAGAGGGGAGCGGCATTGGTGCACGCATGCCTTTCCCCGTTCGTCCCGGGGCTTGTGCGGGTAGGCGCCACCCGTCCCCCCGGGACAATGCATCTGGTCGGCGGCATTCCGGAACAGTACCGGACGCGGCACCTCACTGCGCATGCGTGTTGTACGCGTGCGACGCGACGTGCCGACGTCACGCCGGTGCGACGCTACTGTGTACCTTCCCGCCATGTTGGAAAGGTCACTTCCGGAACGCCGAGGGGACCACATCCGGTCGGCCTATATGGCGACCAAATGAGGCTATGGTTAGACAGGTGGAGTTTCTAATTTGATTCAGCTAATTGAACGACACATGGGATATTCATATCCCACCTCTTCACACTGGCAATTCACTCTGCTTACTACAGGATAGCATTAACACTGACTTTAGGTGCAGGGCAAGTCACTGGATTATTTTACTGAATGCTTTACTACTCTCCTTACTGCCTATATATAGCTCTGCTTGCAGGAGTTTAATACTATCTCTTGTTTATTTGCAGATAAAAGGTCTTTTCTGTCCCATGACAGTATAAGTATCTGAGGGGTTTGATTGGAAAGTTCATTATTTCTAATCAACCAATATGGCGACCAAATGAGGCTATGGCTAGACAGGTGGAGTTCCTAATTTGATTCAGCTAATTGAACGACACATGATTTATATCCCACCTCCTCACACTGGCAATTCACTCTGCTTACTACAGGATAGCATTAGCACTGACTTTAGGTGCAGGGTAAGTCACTGGATTATTTTACTGAATGCTTTACTACTCTCCTCACCGCCTATATATAGCTCTGCTTGCAGGAGTTTAATACTATCTCTTGTTTATTTGCAGATGAAAGGTCTTTTCTGTCCCATGACAGTACAAGTATCTGAGGGGTTTGATTGTAAAGCCCATTATTTCTAATCAACTACTATCTCCATTTTATTGCCCCTTTTTGGCTCTGCTACATAACGTGCACTTACTTGATATTAACCACAGGTATATATATACCACCTTTTTCCACACTTACTTTTGTTACGCTGGGGCACGTTGGACTCCAGACACATGGTGTATTCTTATTTTACTTTTCACCATCTTACTTTCACCACCAGTCACGCTGGGGTATTAGATTTTGCACATGCTGTGTCTTTATTTCACTTATTTTCTTCTTTGTCATCTGGCGTTGTCTGTCGTTGCTGACTCATCACTGGGCACTTACAATGATCTTTAGCTTTTATTATCATCTGCTTAAACTCTAATCGTGTATGGTATGCTACACTCAAGTAGTATGGCTTACCTCTGTATCTATATACCCGTCATATTACATGTAGGTATATTTTCTGTCCCCCTACACAGGGGGGACAGCCCCTGAATAGGGATTTTTCATATATATATATATATATATATATATATACATCCTTATATTTTCTTTTGTTTTTATTGTAGGTTGTCCCCCTCCCGACTTCTGTCTACCTATACCTATACCCTCCTCCACTATTTTATATTGGAGGTAGCAATAGCGATGTGATCCCCTGTAAGTTATTTATCCCTTGAACTCCGTTCCCTTGCTCTCCCCTTTCGGTAGAGCATAGCGACCAACTTCAACTATGCAGGTTTGGCGCATCTGTGAAGGATATGGGAGAAATGGCGGAGCTTATTTCTGTCTTTTAAAGAGGATCTCCTACGTGAATGATATAGGTATCTATCATGCAATGTATACCAACTGACTGCTAATTATGTAACCATGCAATGTTTGGTGTATATTCTGCCTACAGCAGATTATTTCTAGTAAAGTACAGTGCACCATATATGGATATGTATTTATGTTTGTCTTCCTTCTTTTACAATAGATAAAAACCTTCTGAAGAAGACCCCCGAGAGGGTCGAAACGCGTAAAGGGTCCACATTATCTATTTTTTACTGTATTTACAGTGGCATTATGGTCTAGGCATTATAATTGTATTCTGTCTATCCATGTAATATCATATATTTTTATTCACATAGTGGAGCTCAGTCCCTGACTACTGTGTCACCTGTTCAATCCTCTTTTTTACTAATAAACATTTGTATTAGTTTTTTGCCACATGTCAGTATTTATTTCCATATATACATAAACTAGCCTCCACAGGTAATTTACGCTGTTAAAAAACCCCACTTTGGGGATACTTTCGTTTTTTGTTTTCAACATACCAGGGGTGATCAGCGCCCTCTGACCCTGCATAGGGGTGTTACCGTCCATTTTTTCTAGTCTTCTAAAACCCGGGTGGTTAAACACCCTTCCCCATTCGGTAACATACAGAGGTCTGGGCCATGAGCTCTACTTGGTTTAGTACTATTTGAATTTGGCATTTTTCGGCTATTGTCGATCGTCTTTTGTCTTTTGTTGTCAACATGAATAGCTTCCAAGGCGATAATTGGAACAATTTTGGTTTGGGCCTTAGATATAGCCCCCCAAGGCACCTATAAAGTTAACATATCACACACGTGTAAATGTTCACATTTATATAGGTGCTCCACTAATTCTCTAATAGGATGATTATATTGATTATCCTTATTTGCTCCTCTCTGCGCCTGATGGGAGTATATGTGCATATATGTGATACAGTAACGTAGTATGTATATATGGCCTCACCATCCGATAACCAGCTTGCCATATTCTTTACATTAACCAGTAGATGATTTTCTTATGTATACCCAGTTTACCTGTAAATGATATACTCATTATGAAATGTTTTTGTGCTATTTTTATATTTATTTTTGCTCCTGACATGTTGCTATTAAATGTATTAAAATGTCCTTTCACATATCTTTCTATACACTCTATGACGGATAAGCTCGTGTGCATTTCCCCTCTTTCTCCATCAGGTGGTGCCATTTGAGCATACTTGTCCCTTTCGCTGCACATAGGGCGGACTGCTTGGGTATGACTTCCCGACCAGAAGAGGGGAGCGGCATTGGTGCACGCATGCCTTTCCCCGTTCGTCCCGGGGCTTGTGCGGGTAGGCGCCACCCGTCCCCCCGGGACAATGCATCTGGTCGGCGGCATTCCGGAACAGTACCGGACGCGGCACCTCACTGCGCATGCGTGTTGTACGCGTGCGACGCGACGTGCCGACGTCACGCCGGTGCGACGCTACTGTGTACCTTCCCGCCATGTTGGAAAGGTCACTTCCGGAACGCCGAGGGGACCACATCCGGTCGGCCTATATGGCGACCAAATGAGGCTATGGTTAGACAGGTGGAGTTTCTAATTTGATTCAGCTAATTGAACGACACATGGGATATTCATATCCCACCTCTTCACACTGGCAATTCACTCTGCTTACTACAGGATAGCATTAACACTGACTTTAGGTGCAGGGCAAGTCACTGGATTATTTTACTGAATGCTTTACTACTCTCCTTACTGCCTATATATAGCTCTGCTTGCAGGAGTTTAATACTATCTCTTGTTTATTTGCAGATAAAAGGTCTTTTCTGTCCCATGACAGTATAAGTATCTGAGGGGTTTGATTGGAAAGTTCATTATTTCTAATCAACCAATATGGCGACCAAATGAGGCTATGGCTAGACAGGTGGAGTTCCTAATTTGATTCAGCTAATTGAACGACACATGATTTATATCCCACCTCCTCACACTGGCAATTCACTCTGCTTACTACAGGATAGCATTAGCACTGACTTTAGGTGCAGGGTAAGTCACTGGATTATTTTACTGAATGCTTTACTACTCTCCTCACCGCCTATATATAGCTCTGCTTGCAGGAGTTTAATACTATCTCTTGTTTATTTGCAGATGAAAGGTCTTTTCTGTCCCATGACAGTACAAGTATCTGAGGGGTTTGATTGTAAAGCCCATTATTTCTAATCAACTACTATCTCCATTTTATTGCCCCTTTTTGGCTCTGCTACATAACGTGCACTTACTTGATATTAACCACAGGTATATATATACCACCTTTTTCCACACTTACTTTTGTTACGCTGGGGCACGTTGGACTCCAGACACATGGTGTATTCTTATTTTACTTTTCACCATCTTACTTTCACCACCAGTCACGCTGGGGTATTAGATTTTGCACATGCTGTGTCTTTATTTCACTTATTTTCTTCTTTGTCATCTGGCGTTGTCTGTCGTTGCTGACTCATCACTGGGCACTTACAATGATCTTTAGCTTTTATTATCATCTGCTTAAACTCTAATCGTGTATGGTATGCTACACTCAAGTAGTATGGCTTACCTCTGTATCTATATACCCGTCATATTACATGTAGGTATATTTTCTGTCCCCCTACACAGGGGGGACAGCCCCTGAATAGGGATTTTTCATATATATATATATATATATATATATATATATACATCCTTATATTTTCTTTTGTTTTTATTGTAGGTTGTCCCCCTCCCGACTTCTGTCTACCTATACCTATACCCTCCTCCACTATTTTATATTGGAGGTAGCAATAGCGATGTGATCCCCTGTAAGTTATTTATCCCTTGAACTCCGTTCCCTTGCTCTCCCCTTTCGGTAGAGCATAGCGACCAACTTCAACTATGCAGGTTTGGCGCATCTGTGAAGGATATGGGAGAAATGGCGGAGCTTATTTCTGTCTTTTAAAGAGGATCTCCTACGTGAATGATATAGGTATCTATCATGCAATGTATACCAACTGACTGCTAATTATGTAACCATGCAATGTTTGGTGTATATTCTGCCTACAGCAGATTATTTCTAGTAAAGTACAGTGCACCATATATGGATATGTATTTATGTTTGTCTTCCTTCTTTTACAATAGATAAAAACCTTCTGAAGAAGACCCCCGAGAGGGTCGAAACGCGTAAAGGGTCCACATTATCTATTTTTTACTGTATTTACAGTGGCATTATGGTCTAGGCATTATAATTGTATTCTGTCTATCCATGTAATATCATATATTTTTATTCACATAGTGGAGCTCAGTCCCTGACTACTGTGTCACCTGTTCAATCCTCTTTTTTACTAATAAACATTTGTATTATTAGTTTTTTGCCACATGTCAGTATTTATTTCCATATATACATAAACTAGCCTCCACAGGTAATTTACGCTGTTAAAAAACCCCACTTTGGGGATACTTTCGTTTTTTGTTTTCAAAGATAAGTTAGCTATCCTTGATTTGGAATTATTTTCTGTTGGCAAATATATTCATGCCAAGAATTTTACCAAACCTACTGCAGGGAACTCATTTCTCCACTATAAAAGTTGTCATCACCCCCAATGGCTCAACAATATACCCAAGAGCCAATTTTGCAGACTGAAAAAGAATTGTACTAGAATTGATGATTACGATAATCAGAGTAAGACTTTAAAAGCAAAATTCCTTGATAAAGGGTTCCCAGTAAATCTTGTGGAAACAGCATGTTCTCAATACAAAAATACAACTCCCTCTTCATATACCTCTATCCGTGGTAGTAAAAATCTTAATGATTTACGCTTCATCACTCAATTTCATTCTCATCACAAACAGATGGAGAGTATTGTACGGAGACATTGGCCCTTGCTGCTTCAGGATGAGCATCTCCTTCCTGTTGTTCCCAATAGGCCAAAGTTTGCGTACAGAAAAGCACCTAATATTAAGAGCAAAGTGGCACCAAGTAAACTTAAAAAGAAACCTCCTCCCCCTGGTAGCTCTATTCCCACTTTTCTAGCTATCTCGGGTATGTACCAATGCCGCAAACCATTATGCAAAACCTGCCAGTTTGTAAGACATGGCCAGAAGGACTTTGTTGTAAAAGGAAAAACATACCCTATCAAGGGTTTTCACACATGCTCCACTGACCATGTGGTATACTGTCTAACATGTCCTTGCGGCCTGTTTTATGTAGGGAGAACCATTAGGCCACTTCGCAAGCGTTTCGGCGAGCATCGCCGTTTCATCTCCGGTGGATTAGATAATCACAGTGTTCCTAGGCATTTCCTCAAGTATCATCAAAAATCTACAGATGGTTTAAGGGTCTGGGTCATTGAGACAATGCCAAAGAACCTCCCCTCAGCCGAACATTTCAGAAAACTCTGTCATAGAGAAATGTTTTGGATTTTTACTTTAAATGTTCTTGCCCCTGGAGGGTTGAACGAGGACTTTGAAACTAGTGCCATTCTCTAGATTCCTCCTTTCCTAATATATTTGTGCAAGATTTTTTTAGTAGTATATAATTTTCTATTAGTATATTATTTTAAATATGGTAAATATTTTTAAATAATTTTAACCTTTTCGGTATATTTATATATTTTTTTAAATATATTTAGCTAATATATTTATACATATTTTTTGCCCTAGATATTTTTCAAAATAGTTTCTCTTTGCCCCTTTATTCCCTTTCTTCTTTTGCCCCTCCTTTTTTTTATTTTTTTTATTTTTTCCCTACTCCCTCCCCTTCAGTCTTATATATTATGCCTAGACCTAAGCATTATTGAAGATTGTGTAAAAATATTGATTCTCATTTTCATTTTATGTTTATTTTTATTTTTAAATGTCGCTTATTGGTTGTTGCTCTGTAAGAAATCATATTTTTTTGTTTGGATAGGGATTTTGTTTCTGTTTCTCCCCCTGTCCTATACCTTTATATTGTGATAACGCTCCATTTACATATCCCCGCCCCTAAGGTCCGCCCAGGTAGTATAAATTAGTCCCATACACACACAGTCATCAGGTTGATAAAGGAACCAATGAGATGTTCCGAAACGCGTCCCTCTTTGATGACTGCTTCCTGTTTTGCTTCCTGTTTGTGGTCCACGCTGGTTGCTGGTTATTGTCTCCTGCCGCTGACGTCACTTCCAGGATCCTCGTGTTTAGTGTTAAACGGGCATGTAATGTTTAAACAAATCTGTGGAGTGTCTATCTGTTTTGAAACCATCAAAGTTACTGATCTGTGCTCATTAGCTGTGGAGACGATGTATGAGCCATTTATTCTGGTCCTGTTTAGATCAGTGAATTTGAGAGGCATTGCTATCATGGGTATTGTTCCTGTTTGGGGATGTAAGTGAGAACACACCCAGCAGTCACTAGCGTTGCTATGGGTTGCATACAATTTTAACATTTGTATGAAAGGGTTATGTTTCCATGTCTCAGTTCTCACAAACAACAAAAAGAAAAAGAACAACATCATAATTTTTTCAAAGGATATCATCACTTCAGGATTTTCTTGCAGTGACTGGCATGAATCCAGGAGGGCTTTCCTTCCAACTTGACTGCGGAACCGGTTGTCAAAAGCACCAAATGTGGTCCGTCAAATTTTGGTTCTAGCGGCTTTCTGACGTGTCGCTTGACCACCACCCAGTCACCTGTTTGGATTCTGTGAATACCTGAAACAGAATCTGGGTCGGGGATAGATTTATAAACACCTTCATGTATTTTATTCAAAGTTCTTTGCAAAATCTGAACATATTCTAACAGACTAGAGTGAGAAGCCTGCAACTGTTGGGGAAAATATAGCCCTGTTTTGGGTGGCCCTCCAAATAAAATCTCATAGGGGGACAGCCCATGTGGTTGTTTAGGGGTAGTTCGTACAGAATATAGGGCTAATGGCAAAGCTTACACCCATCCTTTTCCTGTATCTGCTTTAATTTTTGCACATCTGTTTTTCAAAATTCCATTAAGTCTCTCAACTTTGCCACTACTTTGTGGATGATAAGGTGTATGGAAAGCTTGCTGTATGTGAAGGGCTCCCATTACCTTCATTACTTCCCTCAGTCACACGGAGGCACAGCCTGATGAGGAAGTAAATGACAAATATGAGAAATAGGAACATCGCAATGTAAGCGCCTAGTTTCTGTAACCATGTTGCTATACCATATAAAAAGTCACCAAAACCTCCTAAAGCCTTAAAGGGGTTCCATCCATCTTTAGCAATATCTCTGGCCTTATTCTGTAGTTCTCTTATCTTAGCAAGATGTCCTTTAATAATGTCCTTATTATCAGAAATGTATATACAACAGTCGGTGCGAAATAACTTACACATCCCACCTTGAGCTGCAGTGAGAAAATTCAGCGTTAATCTGTGCTCTAATACTACTTTTTTAATCTGAGCCATTTCTTCACTTAATAAACCTATATCAGTGGTAGTAAGGTTAATAATCTCATCTACAATTCTAGTGTAATTATTTATTCTTTTCATTGCTTCAATTCCCCATCCTGTCCAGGAAGGGAACCATGACCATGCCATGTCGCCTTCAGTGAACAGCTCTCTTTTGAACACTAAAGGGTATTCTGGACTTTGATCTGCTCGCACTGTATCTTTGCGAACAGCCAAAGCAGGTGCTAACTTCTCAATATAACATGTACCTGTAACATTAGTAGGAAGCCAGGCGTAAGCTTTATTTCCACATATATAATATAACCCTCTACGTATGGACGGTATGCCTGCGCCTAAAAAACTGGAAGCAATAACATGGAATCTCAGGTAACCAATATTTTCACATATTGGGAACTGTGAACAATTTGTACTATAAAGGGTTCTATTTAGTTCTGGATCTGGGATATAATAATATTGACCATGGTTTCCTCCATAAACTGTAATCTTTGCCCTGGTGCAATCTGAATTGCCCAACCGTGTACATTTAGTGTTAAACGGGCATGTAATGTTTAAACAAATCTGTGGAGTGTCTATCTGTTTTGAAACCATCAAAGTTACTGATCTGTGCTCATTAGCTGTGGAGACGATGTATGAGCCATTTATTCTGGTCCTGTTTAGATCAGTGAATTTGAGAGGCATTGCTATCATGGGTATTGTTCCTGTTTGGGGATGTAAGTGAGAACACACCCAGCAGTCACTAGCGTTGCTATGGGTTGCATACAATTTTAACATTTGTATGAAAGGGTTATGTTTCCATGTCTCAGTTCTCACAAACAACAAAAAGAAAAAGAACAACATCATAATTTTTTCAAAGGATATCATCACTTCAGGATTTTCTTGCAGTGACTGGCATGAATCCAGGAGGGCTTTCCTTCCAACTTGACTGCGGAACCGGTTGTCAAAAGCACCAAATGTGGTCCGTCAAATTTTGGTTCTAGCGGCTTTCTGACGTGTCGCTTGACCACCACCCAGTCACCTGTTTGGATTCTGTGAATACCTGAAACAGAATCTGGGTCGGGGATAGATTTATAAACACCTTCATGTATTTTATTCAAAGTTCTTTGCAAAATCTGAACATATTCTAACAGACTAGAGTGAGAAGCCTGCAACTGTTGGGGAAAATATAGCCCTGTTTTGGGTGGCCCTCCAAATAAAATCTCATAGGGGGACAGCCCATGTGGTTGTTTAGGGGTAGTTCGTACAGAATATAGGGCTAATGGCAAAGCTTACACCCATCCTTTTCCTGTATCTGCTTTAATTTTTGCACATCTGTTTTTCAAAATTCCATTAAGTCTCTCAACTTTGCCACTACTTTGTGGATGATAAGGTGTATGGAAAGCTTGCTGTATGTGAAGGGCTCCCATTACCTTCATTACTTCCCCAGTAAAATGGGTTCCTCTGTCACTCTCAATAGTTTCAGGAACTCCATATCTACAAACTATTTCATTCAAAATTTTCTTTGCTGTTGTTTTTGCATTTGCTTTCGCTACCGGCCAGACCTCTACTGATTTGGTTGAGTCCAAGCCACTTAAACTCAGGCTAGGACAGCAAACAGAAATTGTCACTAAAGTGTTAGTTTCAGACACAGTTCCTACCAATCTTTTGGGAGCTGACATTTTGAATCAAATTTTAGCAAACATAGACTACACTCCTACAGGAGTCCAAGTGGTCAGTAGTCTGTCAGGAGAAGTTTTAAATACAGCGTGTGGAGTATTTTTAATTCAAGACTCCACTCCGCCATTTCCACCAGAATTGAAAGTGATTCCTGCTGAATTATGGGCCACCAGCAAATATGATGTAGGTCTGCTGGATTGCACCCCAGTCATGATAAAAATTAAACCAGGAGCCCATCTCCCACAGATTAAACAGTACCGACTGAGTATTGCTCAGATTGAGGGGATAAAGGATCAAATCACTCAACTGAAAGCCGCAGGGGTTGTTGTACCAATTAAGTCCCAAGTCAATACACCCCTGTTCCCAATTGCAAAGAAGCCAGACAAGAAGGGTGGGCAGGTGACATACCGCATGGTGCATGATTTGAGAGCCATTAACAAAATAATTGAGGCAGATACCCCGATTGTGCCCAATCCCCACACTTTACTAAGTGGAATACCTGCCTCCAGCACCTGCTTTACAGTGATTGATCTTGCAAATGCTTTCTTTTCGGTGCCTCTGCACCCAGATTGCTGGCATATTTTTTCTTTTACCAATGACGCCTAAAAATTAGCATGGACAAGATTGCCCCAAGGCTGTGTGAGTAGCCCCTCTGAATATAATACTGCGTTAAAGAAGGTATTGGACCAATGGTCCCCCTCACACCCAAACACAGTCTTGCTTCAGTACATAGACGATTTGCTTATTTGTTCTGATACAAAAGACATTTGTAGCAGAGAAACCGTAAGCCTTCTCATGTTTCTCTATAACAGTAACAACAAAGTTAGCAAAGATAAGCTACAATACTGCCAAGAGAAAGTGATCTTCCTGGGTCACTGCATTTCACATGGAATCCGTCACCTAACCCCAGATAGAGTTAAAACTCTACAAAAATTTGAAAAGCCAAGAAATGTACGGCAACTACGTGCCTTCCTGGGGTTAGTGGGATATTGTAGGGACTGGATTCCAAATGCATCAGAACTTATGGCTCCTCTATATGAGGCTACCACTAGAAACCCTTTCGACCTCACATGGGAAAATGAATTGCAGATGAAGGAGCTTATTAAAATTTTGTCTGAAGCTCCCGCCATTGGACTTCCTGACTATAATAAGACTTTCTCGTTGTTCTGTCATGAAGTCAATAGATTTGCTGCAGGTGTACTCACCCAGCTACATGGAGACAAACAGAGGCCTGTGATGTATGTATCAGCCTCATTAGACCCTGTCATTAAAGGCTCCCCCAGTTGTATGCGAGCCATAGCAGCCTGCATTTTGCTGCTAGACAAAGTAACTGAGCTTGTACTAGATTCTGCTCTGATCCTGTATGTGCCACATGCAGTACAGGAAATCATGAATCAAGTAAATACCAGACATGTGTCTGCCAGTAGATTTGACAAGTACCAGTCTGCTCTTTTTGCTCCATCGAATTTAACAATCAAACGGTGTGTTACTTTAAATCCGGCTACTCTTCTTCCTATGATTGATGAGGAAGATGCAACAAATGGTACTGATGTAGAATCAGAGAGTTTTTCTCATGATTGTATGGCTCTGATGGAGGTAGAAAGGGCCTCTGTCACACCAGCAAAAGATGAGCCTTTATCAGATTGTGACACACACTTATTTGTAGATGGTTCCAGATTTTACACCGATGATGGTCAGCCACACACAGGTTTTGCTGTAACTACTACAGACACCATTTTACACCAGGAGGCATTGGCACCCCAGATGTCAGCACAGGAAGCGGAGTTATGTGCTGTAGTCAAAGCATGTCATCTCCTAGAGAATCAAAGGGGAAACATTTACACTGACAGCAGATATGCGTTTGGAATCGCTCATGATTTTGGGCCTATTTGGAAAGCACGGAATTTCCTGCCTAGTGCAGGGAAGCCAGTGAGACATGCAAAACTCATAGAGCGGCTATTTGAGGCCTTTCAGAAACCAGCAGAAGTTGCCATCTTGAAGGTAAAAGGGCATGCAAGGGGAAATGACATGACAGCCAGAGGAAACGCTTTAGCGGACCAAGCGGCAAAGGATGCTGCCCTTATGGCATTGGGAGTCACACCCACTGTAGGGGTTGCCCAGGTAGCGGGGACAGATTCCCCTCATCAAGAGCAGTGGGATGTAGAAACTCTAATTCAGTTGCAGAACCAGGCCCTTGATGAAGAGAAGGATAAGTGGAACAAATGTAATGCTACCCAAAATCATCAGGGCCTGTGGAGCGCTGACAACAGGTGGTGTCTACCCAGGAGTTTGTACCCAGTTTTAGCACAACTGGCACATGGCGTCAGTCATCTTGCTAAGGGCGCGATGGTGGCACTTACTGACTGCTATTGGATAGCACCTGGATTTAGTGCATTTGCAGCCAGGTTTTGTGCTTCATGTCTCACTTGTGCTCTGTACAATGCAGGGAGGCCTGTCCATGTTCTGGTCTCCGAATGGAGGCGTGAGAGGAGGAAAAGGCGGGAGAAACTGCAAGTCCATCTACACAACTGGTGAAACAAAGGTTTCTTGATGGTTTAATACCCCAGTTGAAAGAAAAGTTGTTCACAGCAAGGCCTGAGGCAGGCAATATGTCTATTCGAGACGTCCTGCCTATCCTGTTATCCATAGAAAACAGAATTAACCTGTTTAATAGATACTGGTGCAAGCCGAAGTGTTTTTAATATAGAGGACTTACCTCCAGGATTATTATCTACAAATGTTATCTCTGGTGTTGGCCTAACCGGGACCTCTACTGATTTGGTTGAGTCCAAGCCACTTAAACTCAGGCTAGGAGAGCAAACAGAAAATGTCAGCTCCCAAAAGATTGGTAGGAACTGTGTCTGAAACTAACACTTTAGTGACAATTTCTGTTTGCTGTCCTAGCCTGAGTTTAAGTGGCTTGGACTCAACCAAATCAGTAGAGGTCCCGGTTAGGCCAACACCAGAGATAACATTTGTAGATAATAATCCTGGAGGTAAGTCCTCTATATTAAAAACACTTCGGCTTGCACCAGTATCTATTAAACAGGTTAATTCTGTTTCTCCTCCAGGATAGGGGAGTTCTCGTAAAAATACTTTTACTCTGGCCTCGGGACCATTGTCTCCCCTATTTAACATGATTGATACTGGCATGCCATTTTCCTATGCCTGATCCACTGCTTTTGGCAGAGAACTGGGATCAGCATGAGGTGCCTCTGAGCTCTTTTCCAGTCTACGGTCAGGAAGATGGCAGTATTTGGCTATGTGTCCTTCCCCATCACAATTGTAGCATATGATTGGTCCCCGATTGCCACGATTTCTGACATTGCCTTTGCCTCTTCCTCTACCTCTCTGCTTCCCCACGTACATAACCTTGGGTTTGCTGTCTTTTTGGTTAATCCTGTTTTCTATGGATAACAGGATAGGCAGGACGTCTCGAATAGACATATTGCCTGCCTCAGGCCTTGCTGTGAACAACTTTTCTTTCAACTGGGGTATTAAACCATCAAGAAACCTTTGTTTCACCAGTTGTGTAGATGGACTTGCAGTTTCTCCCGCCTTCTCTTCCTCTATTTTAATGCCTGCTTCCTCAGCCATATCACTTAACCTCCTCCAATAAGCCCCTGATGCCTCCTCTTTCCCTTGCTTGGCATTCATAAATTCAGCATGTCTGGTTTGTCCATATATTTGGGGCAATTTTTCCTTCAATTTCTCACAAACCTCCCGTCCACTAACCATCTTACCTAGATTTTTAATGTCTACACCACATTCTTTAAGTATATAGCCAGACATGTTGCTTCCCACTGCTTTAATAAGAAGCTGATGAATGTCAGTAGCAGAAGCCTCATATGCTTCCTGTGCAGCGCTAAGTTTGTTTGCAAACCCAATTGGATTCTTTCTAGGGTCTCCCAATCCCTCTAATATGGATCTCATATCTTGGGGACTAAAAGGTACATGCCATTTAATTTGAGACTTACTGTCAACAGCATTACCTTCAAAAACTAATTGGGTTCTGACAGGATAAACTGCAACAGATTGATCTATGACCGGGGCAGAAGGGGCGGCATCTCCCTTCTTTCTCTCTTCATCTTGCTGCCACAATTTGGAAATTATGGTTTGCTCCGGAAGTTCAGACTCTATCTCTCTTTGTCTGGCCAAAGCCTTAAGTTCAGAGAGATCTAGTTTTGCATATGTGCCTTTGGATTTATGCCAATCATTTGTTTCTAAGATACGAGCCAAATCCCTCTTTGTAGGTTGATATGGGGCTGTTAAACCTCTGCTCTCTACTATATTGCCCAGCTCATCTTTTGTATGTTCCATGTAATCTAATTCTTTTGCTTTTGTGCGTGGACCCCTTAAAGCCAAACTGGCAGCCACATAAGGTGGGGGGTCCTCCTCTACAGAGTCTTCTGGCCAAACGTAGTAAATTTGGGCAGTACTTTTATTAAACATCTCCATCAAGCCAGTTTGATTTGCTACTTTAGCTTCTGTCTCCCATGTGCAAGCTATTCTCCACGTTCCTTCACTGCACAGTAGTGGGCCATAATCGTGCAGAAAAGTTTGCCATACTTGTAAATCAAAAGTCCCTTCAGATTTTAAAGGTTTAGCTGTTTCTTTTGTCCATTCTACCCATTTATCTAGGGGCTCAGTATAGGCGGAACCGTACCTTCGGTTCATATATTCTCTAGCGCTCATCTTGCGCTGGGCATTTTCTGAAGGCTTCTCTCCCTTCATTCTCTTACTTAAATTAATGCCCATAATGACTGGCCAGTCTTCTCTATCTGTGCCTATACACTCTTGCCTCTAAAACAAATAGTACAGCAAATCTGCAGATTTACAAGAAAAGTCTCCACTTATCTACGTGGATAGAAGGGGTTTATGACAATAGACAAAACACTCATTAAGAGACCCTCCTCGTCTCTTCTCTTCTCTGAGTTTTATCTGACCCTACCATGCGCCTCTGACCCAGGTCGCCCACAAGGAGTCAACGCAGGGAACTGCAGAGGATTCTCCCTATCCACACACAGTCCAGCCCGTGAAGGGGGACACAAACACATTCACACACACACGTTACCCAACCAGAAAGGTCCGAGAGTGGTCTGGTTTCCTTGAGAACCGACAGATAGGATACATAGGAAAGGCAGAAATATAGCAAGCTTAAGGACAGCTTACCTAGCCGGCATTTAGATGTCTGCGTTCCCGATGATCCAGATCAAAGCGCGGTTCCTTCTGGAAACTCTGCCAAGCTCCTGGCTGGCTCGCCAAAACTGTTATGACTGATTTCTGATTGGGACTCTAAAACAAAGTTAATACTGCAGCTGCAGGAACAGATTCACAGGACTCAATCACTGTGTTTAAAATGTCCGTTCAGTGTTAAAATTTATTATTACATGTTATTTTATACATAGATAAGAAAGGGGTGGTGTGAGATGTTATTAAAAACTAACAAATAGAAATATGTTATTAAGAGCTAAACAAATAGAAATATATTATTAAAAGCTAGCGAATAGAACAATTGCAAAAGTAAAACATTGAGAAGGGAGGGGGGAGTAGAGAGTGTTTAGTAGGAGAGGTTTCTGTGTGTTAGGTGAAGGTTACAGAACACTAAAGCAAAGGAGGACAAAATGGAGTCTCTTGTGCTTAAATGAACAGTACAGTGAATGTCCATGTCATTAGCCACGCCCGATAATCTAAATTTGCCCCTATTTAAATTCCTAGTCCCCTCCCTTTCTTCTGATTAGCCTGACAAAAGAGCACGGTAGTCTTGCCATCTCGACCCGCACGCTCAAGAAACGCGTTGCACATCCATGACATCACAGATCCGCGCCCTGCTCGTCTTTGCTTCCCAAGCCTCGTTCTGAGTACACATACTCTGCGTCCACCACAAGCCATCATCTCTTAAACATCTGAGCAGTGGATAACGCTGGGAGGAACAGGAATGACGATAGATGTGGACCGGATTACTGGCTGACGGACTGAACCAGATACATCAGATGACCCCTCTTGTGCTTAATGCCTGTTTTTAACCTTCTAAATGTGAGTGCAAATTTTACTACTGTAATACTGTAAATAAACTCTTGAAAAAAATCTGCACCCAGAGGCACCCCTCTCTCTCTTCTCTTCGTATTTTTAGCAATCCATGAGCTTGGTTTCAGCTCTCTTAAGGTGGCAGCCCTGCATGCGGTTCCTCCCCACAAATGAACTAAGACTGTTCAATCACTTCCCCGGACTTGATTAAGTAGATGCAGAATTATCCTGCACTTATTATTTCATGTACTCTCATAGACTCTTTTTCTCCCCGTGGGGATATAAAAATGATCATTTTGATTTGCGCCTTAACTTGTCTTACATTGATTTCAATGGCAGGGGCAGTTTAAGAGCAGTGTATTTAAACTGCAGGACTTTATTTACCATCCTGCAAGCACACCGCTCCAGTGTGAAAGCACTCAGGCTTTCACACTGGGTAGGCTTTTCAGGCGCTTTACAGGTGTTAAAACACTTGAAAAGCTCCCCAGTGTAAAAGGGGCCTAAAAGTGAAACATTAAAAACACCTAATTAATTTAAAATGCACAGGGAAGGGGAGGGGGGAGTCTGTCTGGGAAGGGGCATGCAACTAAATGCAGGTATCTAGCAGGGGTGACCAGATCAGGGGGCTACACTTCAGGCAATCAGAAACCAGACCAAATATGATTAAATAAAGTTTATTAACATAAATAACATTCTTCAAACACCAACAAACCATAAACAATGTAAATGTGAAAAATATACGTGACAGTGCAGAAAACCCAGAATAACAAACTAAGTTAAAAATGCTGTGTAAAAAAAAAAAATGGGGGGGAGCTCACATGAACAGGGCAGGTTCACGGCTAGGAACAAGGGGAGCGGAGCAGGATCCAGGGTACTGGAAGAAGGTCCCACAATACAAGGCACAGGATCAGGCAGGGACATGGCTCACAAACAGAACACTGAGGCACAGATATTAGTTAAGGGAGGGAATATATACTGGAGACACTCGCTGATGGCCACAGAAACTCCACCCTTTGGCTTTAGGAACAATAGTTCCACCAGTGTGTGATCTAAGTCCTGACGGGCGCATGCTTGTGATGTTTAGGAGGTACTGCAGTAGCGCTGCCATTCATAAAGGAGGAAAGTGTTTAAGAATGCCAACAAATGACATTTCATTCCTGGAACTTATTTAAAAAAACAGCACACAGACCCCCTCCAAGGATTTTGAGGAACCTTTTGTATAATATTTTTTATTAATTTTCAAAGATAGATACAAACATCTTAGACAGGTATAATTATAAGATTGTGGTAAGAAGTAGCGATGTACACAGTTATCCCATC
Organism: Lithobates pipiens; assembly: GCF_037356315.1. Lineage (NCBI taxonomy): Eukaryota > Metazoa > Chordata > Amphibia > Anura > Ranidae > Lithobates > Lithobates pipiens. The sequence goes on from NW_027507784.1 coordinate 49,419,933, forward strand.
ATAACATATATATAAACAGCATAATCAAACTATTAATGCAAAAACACAGTTTACATCGTTGAGGTATACAATACTATATGCATAGTCAACCATATCTGTATAGATTCTGTTAAGATGTGTTGGTGTTTACTCGAGTACGCATAAATTTTATGCAGAGCTTTGCCATACGTAAAATAAATCATCACAACTTAAATAAAGATACAAAAAACAAGGCTACAAATCCAGAGTTTAGATGGACACACTGAGTTTTCTTGTTAAATTTTTCCCATACGGACCACTGGGCTATTACTTTCTTTTGGTTTCCCTCTCTCCATGACATTGTTTTTTCGTATGCACAGGAATCATTAACCAGTTGTATAACTTCTTTAATTAGTGGAGGTGATGTTGATTTCCAGTGATGAGCTATAACCAAACGGGCAGCGTGAAGGATATGCAAAACCAGGGTGCGGCAGTTGCTGGGATAAACATCTAGATCAACACTTAGGATAGCTTGTTCAGCTTTTAATCTATTGAGTATACCTGTCAGTCCAGCTATTAAATTTGAAATTACTGCCCAGAAGCTCCTCAAAGAGATACAAGACCATACCATATGTATTAAATTGCCAACTTGGCCGCAGCCTCTCCAACATAAGTTGCTCAGTGCTTTGTTGTAGGTTGCTAATGTGTATGGCGTCTTGTACCACCTGAGAAGCATCTTAAGGGCTACCTCCTTGTAGTTAGCAGATTTAGTATGGGCATTATTGAGTCTAAGTGCACGGTGCCACTGTTCTCGGGATATAGTTGCTTTTGGTTCTGATTCCCATTTTTGGAATTGTTTAGGGATGTCTAAGTGCGTTTTGCTATTTAATAAATTATAGATACATGAAATACCTTTCTTCCTAGTAGAACCCACTTTCCACAATTTGTGGATTTCTTCTGGGATGTCAATTGTATGTGCAGATGCCGCTTTCAAGATATACGAAACTCTCGCATATGTTAGAAAATCTGTGTGTGGTAGGGAGTATATAGATTGTAAATTAACAAATGATTTCAACCGCTGTTTATCATACAAGTCTGCTACAACCCGAATGCCTGCTCCTTCCCAATTGTGGAGCGACAGGTTTGGCGCAATTAAGAGGAGAGTGTTTATAGGGATTTGTGTTGTTACTTGTTTAACGTGAGGATTTTTAACTTGTCTAAAATAGTTCCAGGTTTGGAGTGTTGCAGTAATCGTGGGGTGAGTACCCCATAATTTCCGATTAGTAAGTGCTGTAGTCAATAGTAAGTTTTTCATATCCCCCTTTTGTATATATGCTTGTTCTGCTTTGCTCCAATGTATTGGATTGGTTGTATCGTACCATGCTGCCGTTTGGCCAGAATCGCTGCTATGTGGTAGTCTTTTATGAGTGGGACTCCCATGCCTCCCGCTTCTTTTTGTTTCGTGATGATAGACTGATGTCACCTAGCTTTTTTCCTTTCCCATAGGCATTTGGTCAGAATGTTTTGCATCTTAGAGTAGAAGGAAGCTGGTAAATGGATAGGGAGCGCTCTAAAGTAGTATAGTAACTTGGAAACAGAAAAACAAAAAAAACAAAGAAAAGGCGCCTCTAAGTGTAGAATTAAAAGCTGTTTAATTTTCCCAAAAAGGGTTAAAAACACTTACAAGATATGTAGACTGGCAGAGCATATCATTAATATCCATGTAGGTGGTCCGGCATGAATGCAGTGGTCACTGGCATATACCAGTTCTTTAGGCTGTGTGTGTCCAGTAGCAGGGAGGTCCAGGGGATGCCAACAGGAAAAACAGCAGGGAGCTCCAAGAGAACTGACAGGCCAGTCCGCAATCACAGTCTCAAAACACGAGGATCCTGGAAGTGACGTCAGCGGCAGGAGACAATAACCAGCAACCAGCGTGGACCACAAACAGGAAGCAGTCATCAAAGAGGGACGCGTTTTGGAACATCTCATTGGTTCCTTTATCAACCTGATGACTGTGTGTGTATGGGACTAATTTATACTACCTGGGCAGACCTTAGGGGCGGGGATATGTAAATGGAGCGTTATCACAATATAAAGGTATAGGACAGGGGGAGAAACAGAAACAAAATCCCTATCCAAACAAAAAAATATGATTTCTTACAGAGCAACAACCAATAAGCGACATTTAAAAATAAAAATAAACATAAAATGAAAATGAGAATCAATATTTTTACACAGTCTTCAATAATGCTTAGGTCTAGGCATAATATATAAGACTGAAGGGGAGGGAGTAGGGAAAAAATAAATAAATAAATAAAAAAAAAAAAAAAAAAAAAAAGGAGGGGCAAAAGAAGAAAGGGAATAAAGGGGCAAAGAGAAACTATTTTGAAAAATATCTAGGGCAAAAAATATGTATAAATATATTAGCTAAATATATTTAAAAAAATATATAAATATACCGAAAAGGTTAAAATTATTTAAACATATTTACCATATTTAAAATAATATACTAATAGAAAATTATATACTACTAAAAAAATCTTGCACAAATATATTAGGAAAGGAGGAATCTAGAGAATGGCACTAGTTTCAAAGTCCTCGTTCAACCCTCCAGGGGCAAGAACATTTAAAGTAAAAATCCAAAACATTTCTCTATGACAGAGTTTTCTGAAACGTTCGGCTGAGGGGAGGTTCTTTGGCATTGTCTCAATGACCCAGACCCTTAAACCATCTGTAGATTTTTGATGATACTTGAGGAAATGCCTAGGAACACTGTGATTATCTAATCCACCGGAGATGAAACGGCGATGCTCACCGAAACGCTTGCGAAGTGGCCTAATGGTTCTCCCTACATAAAACAGGCCGCAAGGACATGTTAGACAGTATACCACATGGTCAGTGGAGCATGTGTGAAAACCCTTGATAGGGTATGTTTTTCCTTTTACAACAAAGTCCTTCTGGCCATGTCTTACAAACTGGCAGGTTTTGCATAATGGTTTGCGGCATTGGTACATACCCGAGATAGCTAGAAAAGTGGGAATAGAGCTACCAGGGGGAGGAGGTTTCTCTTTAAGTTTACTTGGTGCCACTTTGCTCTTAATATTAGGTGCTTTTCTGTACGTAAACTTTGGCCTATTGGGAACAACAGGAAGGAGATGCTCATCCTGAAGCAGCAAGGGCCAATGTCTCCGTACAATACTCTCCATCTGTTTGTGATGAGAATAAAATTGAGTGATGAAGCGTAAATCATTAAGATTTTTACTACCACGGATAGAGGTATATGAAGAGACCCATTCCAATCTCACGTACCCTGAAAAGAAAGCTCTAGATGCTTTAACTAATAATTATAATCTGGTCATTAAAAGTGCAGACAAAGGAGGAGGCATAGTTGTACAAAATAGAGCTGACTATGTTAATGAAGCCAACAGACTCCTTTCAGATACTAATACATATGTTAAACTAAAAACGGATCCATTGCCCAGGTTTACATTGGAGGCTACTGCCCTTGTTAAAAATGCACTTAGTGAAAAAATTATTACTCCACAGGAAGCCTCTTTCTTGATTAAGGATGTACATTTTACCCTGTACCTATATCATTTACCTAAGGTACATAAGAATTTGACTAATCCCCCTGGACGTCCTATTGTGGCAGCCATGGGTAGTATTACCAGTGGCTTGTCACAATATGTTGACCAGTTTCTTCAGCCACTTGCCCAATCCCTCCAGTCCTACATTAGAGATGGCACCCATTTGCTGGAATTGCTTTCTCCCTACTCTTGGGAGCCCAGTTATCTCTGGGTCTCCCTAGATGTCCAATCGTTGTATACCTCCATACCGCACGAGGTGGGATTGAGTGCCATACAATCCTTTTTGTGTCAGGACCCTATGCTGAACCCCAGGCAAGGCTCCTTTATTGTTGAGGCTACCTCTTTCTGTCTCACTCACAATTATTTTAAATTCGATAATATTTTTTTTCTTCAAGTGAATGGGACTGCTATGGGGGCAAATTTTGCACCTTCATATGCCAATCTTACTATGGGGCATTGGGAATCCTTGCACATATGGCAAAACAATCCTTTTCTCTCCCACATTGTGTTCTATGGTCGTTACATAGATGATGTGATTATTATTTGGGATGGCAGTGCATCCTCAGTCTTAGATTTTGTTACACATTGTAACAATAATAATATGGGCTTACAGTTCACCTCTGTTCTGGATAAAGATAAGTTAGCTATCCTTGATTTGGAATTATTTTCTGTTGGCAAATATATTCATGCCAAGAATTTTACCAAACCTACTGCAGGGAACTCATTTCTCCACTATAAAAGTTGTCATCACCCCCAATGGCTCAACAATATACCCAAGAGCCAATTTTGCAGACTGAAAAAGAATTGTACTAGAATTGATGATTACGATAATCAGAGTAAGACTTTAAAAGCAAAATTCCTTGATAAAGGGTTCCCAGTAAATCTTGTGGAAACAGCATGTTCTCAATACAAAAATACAACTCCCTCTTCATATACCTCTATCCGTGGTAGTAAAAATCTTAATGATTTACGCTTCATCACTCAATTTCATTCTCATCACAAACAGATGGAGAGTATTGTACGGAGACATTGGCCCTTGCTGCTTCAGGATGAGCATCTCCTTCCTGTTGTTCCCAATAGGCCAAAGTTTGCGTACAGAAAAGCACCTAATATTAAGAGCAAAGTGGCACCAAGTAAACTTAAAAAGAAACCTCCTCCCCCTGGTAGCTCTATTCCCACTTTTCTAGCTATCTCGGGTATGTACCAATGCCGCAAACCATTATGCAAAACCTGCCAGTTTGTAAGACATGGCCAGAAGGACTTTGTTGTAAAAGGAAAAACATACCCTATCAAGGGTTTTCACACATGCTCCACTGACCATGTGGTATACTGTCTAACATGTCCTTGCGGCCTGTTTTATGTAGGGAGAACCATTAGGCCACTTCGCAAGCGTTTCGGCGAGCATCGCCGTTTCATCTCCGGTGGATTAGATAATCACAGTGTTCCTAGGCATTTCCTCAAGTATCATCAAAAATCTACAGATGGTTTAAGGGTCTGGGTCATTGAGACAATGCCAAAGAACCTCCCCTCAGCCGAACATTTCAGAAAACTCTGTCATAGAGAAATGTTTTGGATTTTTACTTTAAATGTTCTTGCCCCTGGAGGGTTGAACGAGGACTTTGAAACTAGTGCCATTCTCTAGATTCCTCCTTTCCTAATATATTTGTGCAAGATTTTTTTAGTAGTATATAATTTTCTATTAGTATATTATTTTAAATATGGTAAATATTTTTAAATAATTTTAACCTTTTCGGTATATTTATATATTTTTTTAAATATATTTAGCTAATATATTTATACATATTTTTTGCCCTAGATATTTTTCAAAATAGTTTCTCTTTGCCCCTTTATTCCCTTTCTTCTTTTGCCCCTCCTTTTTTTTATTTTTTTTATTTTTTCCCTACTCCCTCCCCTTCAGTCTTATATATTATGCCTAGACCTAAGCATTATTGAAGATTGTGTAAAAATATTGATTCTCATTTTCATTTTATGTTTATTTTTATTTTTAAATGTCGCTTATTGGTTGTTGCTCTGTAAGAAATCATATTTTTTTGTTTGGATAGGGATTTTGTTTCTGTTTCTCCCCCTGTCCTATACCTTTATATTGTGATAACGCTCCATTTACATATCCCCGCCCCTAAGGTCCGCCCAGGTAGTATAAATTAGTCCCATACACACACAGTCATCAGGTTGATAAAGGAACCAATGAGATGTTCCGAAACGCGTCCCTCTTTGATGACTGCTTCCTGTTTTGCTTCCTGTTTGTGGTCCACGCTGGTTGCTGGTTATTGTCTCCTGCCGCTGACGTCACTTCCAGGATCCTCGTGTTTTGAGACTGTGATTGCGGACTGGCCTGTCAGTTCTCTTAGAGCTCCCTGCTGTTTTTCCTGTTGGCATCCCCTGGACCTCCCTGCTACTGGACACACACAGCCTAAAGAACTGGTATATGCCAGTGACCACTGCATTCATGCCGGACCACCTACATGGATATTAATGATATGCTCTGCCAGTCTACATATCTTGTAAGTGTTTTTAACCCTTTTTGGGAAAATTAAACAGCTTTTAATTCTACACTTAGAGGCCCCTTTTCTTTGTTTTTTTTGTTTTTCTGTTTCCAAGTTACTATACTACTTTAGAGCGCTCCCTATCCATTTACCAGCTTCCTTCTACTCTAAGATGCAAAACATTCTGACCAAATTCCTATGGGAAAGGAAAAGAGCTAGGTGACATCAGTCTATCATCACGAAACAAAAAGAAGCGGGAGGCATGGGAGTCCCACTCATAAAAGACTACCACATAGCAGCGATTCTGGCCAAACGGCAGCATGGTACGATACAACCAATCCAATACATTGGAGCAAAGCAGAACAAGCATATATACAAAAGGGGGATATGAAAAACTTACTATTGACTACAGCACTTACTAATCGGAAATTATGGGGTACTCACCCCACGATTACTGCAACACTCCAAACCTGGAACTATTTTAGACAAGTTAAAAATCCTCACGTTAAACAAGTAACAACACAAATCCCTATAAACACTCTCCTCTTAATTGCGCCAAACCTGTCTACATATCTTGTAAGTGTTTTTAACCCTTTTTGGGGAAATTAAACAGCTTTTAATTCTACACTTAGAGGCGCCTTTTCTTTGTTTTTCTGTTTCCTATTCAGAGATTGCTTCTCTCCATAAGTGCAGCCCTAAGTGTGGAAGATACCCTATTATAGACTTTCTGGTTCATAAAGACATCTGTTTTTTGCTTGGTCCTGAAGTTCAGAGCGCCCTTACAAACTGTATCTGTATAGTAACTTGGGAAGCAAGATCATTTTATATGCTGCTAGTCTGCCGGACCAGGACAGATAATATCGTTTTAATCTGGACATTTCTTGTGTGAATTCAGTAATTAGTGGTTTGAAGTTAGCCTGATATAATTGGGAGAGTTGACTAGTGAGTGAGATGCCTAGATAGTGAAGAGATTTGCTTGCCCATGTATATGGTAGGGTGTTTCTTAAAACATATTCTGTGTCAGCAGGCAGCACTATCCCCAAGATGCTGGATTTGGAGGCGTTTACTTTATAGTAAGATATTGCATTGAATTGAGCTAGTAATCCTTGTACGGCTTTAAGTGAATGGGTCGGGTCTGATAATGATAGTATAATATCATCAGCAAATAATGTTACTGTATGTTCCTCTTTTCCTATATGTATTCCCGTTATTTGAGGGTGTTGCCTTATTTTTTCTGCTAATGGTTCCATCACTAATGTGAATATCAGGGGTGACAACGGACACCCCTGCCGTGTGCCGTTAGATATGGGAAAGGGATCAGAGAAAATACCTTCTGTAAATATCATGGCTGAGGGGGTGGAATATAAAGTGCCTATTGCTGACTGTATCTGACTGCTAAACCCAAATTTATCTAACACACTAGTCATATAGCCCCAATGTAGCCTGTCAAAGGCTTTTTCAGCGTCCAATGACAGGAGAACTGACGGTTGGTTTGACTCAGTCGCACAATGTATAATGGTAAGTATACGTCTGGTGGCGTCCGTGGTTTGCCTACCCTCCACGAATCCCACCTGGTCATGGTGTATTAGGCGTGGCAAAATTTTCGCCAGTCTTTTTGCTAAAATTTTTGCGTACAACTTAACATCCGTATTTAAAAGTGATATAGGCCTGAAGTTTTGGGCCCTGTCTGGTTCTTTCCCTGGTTTGGGTAATGTGATAATTGTGGCTTGTAACATTTCATCAGGAAAGGAGGACAAGGAAGCAGCGCTTTGGAAGATTCTCTGTAGGTATGGAACTAATATGTCTTTGTAGGTTTTGTAATATTCTGAAGAATAGCCATCTGGACCTGGTGTTTTATTATTGGCAAGTGCGGCAATAGTGTCCTTAATTTCTAATTCAGTGAAGGGAGAATTTAGCTTTTCTAATTCCATGGGTTGAAGCGAGGGGAGGGAAATATCTTCTAGGAAAGAATTTATTAGATTTGGCGTGGGTTGGGGAGTGTCAGGGTCTCTCTGTATATTATATAAGTTTTCGTAGTAACATCTAAATGTGTCCGCAATTTCTTTGGGATTAATGTGTTTTGAGCCGCTTTTGTGGTGGATTAGAAAGGGAATTTTTTGTCTAATAATTTTGTCTTTAATTTGGTTCGCTAGTAATTTGCCTGCTTTATTTCCGTGCATATAAAAGTTAGATTTAAGCCTATGCACATTTCGAACATGTTGTGCTATTAAAAGATTTCTAAGGTCTTCCCTTGCTGTGGATAGCTTCGAGCTAATATTCAAAGACGGTGTCGATTTATTCAGGGATTCTAACCGCTTAATGTCATGCAAGATGTTCTCCAATCGCTGCTTCCTTTTCCTTCGAATGGCCGCACTATGTTTCAACATGATCCCTCTCATATACGCTTTGTGGGATAACCATAAAGTAAAAGGGTCAACATTAGGTGTATCATTAAAGTTAAAAAATTCTCTTAATGAATTCCCTATGTCCGATGCAAGCAGCGGGTCTGCAAACAGCAGGGTGTCGTTACGCCATCTGTTAGCTTTAGTCGTGATACCTTGAGTGCCAACTGTCACAGAAACCGGTGCGTGATTGGACCAGGAGATAATACCTATAGTAGAGTCGGAAATCTTTTGTAAGAGAAACTTATCTACTAAAAACACATCAATCCTGGAGTACGATAAATGTACTTTTGAGAAAAAGGTGAAGTCCTTTTCATTGGAGTGATGACTCCTCCAGACATCATATAAATCATGTTTACGAGCAAAATCTGACAGGGATAGCTGGAACGTTTTCCTGTGACCAGAACTGGAAACATCCAGACATGGGTCAGAGACAACGTTCAGGTCACCGCATAAAATAACATGACCGAACCGGTTTTGTTGTATTTTTTTCCATAACTTGTTCAGAAAGGCAATCTGATTAGTATTAGGAGCATATGCATTGACGATGGTGTAGGCCACCCCACCTATCTCACATGCCAGAATAATATATCTGCCCTCTGCATCATTGCAGTGGGCTTTGTATTTGAATATAATGGATTGTTTAATTAAGATGGCGACACCTCTTTTTTTTGTTCGTGCACAGGCATAATAGCAATGGGGATAGTGGTTGTGAGATAAGTGTGGGTGACCTTGTGCCCTAAAATGCGTTTCCTGCAAACATAGTATATCACATTTCTGGGATTGAGCTTCTTTCCATAACATATGCCTTTTTTGAGGGGTATTTAAACCGTTAACATTTAGAGAAGTAATTTTAAAAGCCATAGTCAATTACTATGTAGTGGAAGATCCGCAGAGAAGCAAAAGATTGGTTATATATAAGGATGTTGCAATGGGGTGTACCCAGCGGTCTGTAAATTACCAAGTGGTAGAAAACAGTCTCAAGGAGTAATTATGTAGCCTCGCCGTAAACGTACAGAGTTAATACCGTATAGGATTTAACCGGAGTAGCTGCCCAAGTGGACACCAAATTTGCAAGAAAAAAGTAGAAACAAAAAGGAGGAAGAAATTGGAAAAAGGAAAAAAAAAAAAAAAAAACAAACAGACAAACGTGCGTTCCGCACTTGATATAAAAAGAGGCAATTTCTTACGAAATCTGAGCAGGCAAATACCTGCTAATTTTAGGGGAAAGATTAACTAGTTCAATCCGCCGGTGTAACTCTCCGGAGTGTATGGGTTGAGGTACAGGCACCAACCTTTGAGATTATCAGGTAGAGTGGTCGAGATCGCATCTACCATCTTTTCCTGCCAGATGGGGGCTGTCATCTTGTCGTGGGAAGATGTTCCATTTTTCTAGAAGCTGGATGCCGTCTTCCAGAGCAGAGATCACATATTCTCGGTCGCCTCTAGCCACGACTAGCTTGGCTGGGTAGTTCCACCGATAGGGAATTTTGTGATTCCGTAATGGTTTGGTGATGGTTACCAAATTGTGTCTTCTTTGCATTGTATGGGCTGATAGATCTGCAAAGAAAGATAGACCTTGCATGCTTTCCGGCAGCTGGGACACATTCCTGGTTATGGACATGAATTTTTCTTTGACATGGTAATAATGTATTCGTGCAATGGTGTCTCTGGGAAGTTGTTCAGGGATATGTCTAGGCTTCGGTAGCCTGTGAATCCTGTCAATATTTAGCTCTTCCAATGGGAGGTCAGGGAGTGCATCTCTCATAACCGTAGCCAAATACGCTATTAATTCTTGTGGGCGGACTGTTTCAGGGATCCCCCTTATCTTAATGTTATTTCTCCTAGAGCGGTCTTCAAGGTCCGCAACTTTTGACTTAAGCCATTGGATGTCATCGTCATGGTCGTTGTGCGCATCCACCATAGCATTAAATGTCGTAGTGAATTCGCCCATCTTGTTTTCAATATGGGTCACCCTGTTGCCCACAGCCTTGACCTCGGTTTTGCACTGTTTAACCAATTGCAGCATGTCAGTGTGTATAGCGCTGCGTAGAGTCATTAGCATCTCTTTCATGGTGGAGTCTATCACTGGGGCATTGTTGGTGGGGAAAGCCGCAATGGCGTCTTGAAATTCCAAAGTGTCATCTATCATTACTCCCCTTTCTGCTGTCTCGGAGCCTGAAGGTGAGAGATCTGTCATCTTTTGTTTAGTTTTCTCTGGACTATTGTAGGCAGATGAGGCGCGGGAGTCAGGTGAGCGAGGTCTCCGCTCCTCCGTCGAATCACTGTCCCCTCTCCATCCCCTTCCTACATGCGGTGAGGGCGGACGTGTCGTGCCTGTGCTATGGCCGGCGCCATCTTTACAGTCTGAGCGGCCGGAGCGGGCGAAGAAATCTGTCATCTTACCCGGTCCTTTGCGTTCTTTCCTCTTCCTCGGCATGTTCTCCGGGGTTAGCCCACCTTCGGTTCTCTATTGCGAGGGTAAACAGGTGCCTCTCGTCGCTGAAAATTGTTCCGGAGAGTATTGTCGGCAGGAGCTGTGTTACTACGCAGCCATTCTCTCCGCCGGCCGGCTCCGCCCCCGGATTTTGAGGAACCTTTGAGGGGTCTGTGTACTGCTTTTTGTTTCCTTTGTAAATTCCACTTTTGACATCCTACAGCAAGAATGAAAAAACAATTGAGTAAAGTCCCTCCACTCCCCTCAAAAAATACATACTGGACTATTTAAGTCTGTTAAGGATTTTAAGGAAACATCTCACACACAAAAAATTGGGTCTCCTGGGAAGTCCATACCAGAGCCTTCAGGTTTGGTATGGATTTTAAGTGGGATCAAACAAACATGTGTGAGGTCTCCCTAAAAGCCCATACCTCAATCTGTATATGCAGCCTGGCTGGCCATCAAAGGGGGGGGGGGGGGGTGGATGAACATGCACCAGTTAAACCATACCAGGCCACATGTCCTCATTCCTTTACTCTCCTTGTTGTTTAGATAAATGGCAACACTGTCTTATATCATGCTGGTGATATACTGGGTTAGGTTTTCTCTATACCTTCCCAGTTGAGAGAGCTTGTTACCATAGCAGCTTTTGACACCATTGGTCTAATACCAGTATTATCAGAACAAAGTGGCTCATCTTACACTAGGCACATTTCTTTTTTTTTTTCACAATCAAAGGTTTTATTGAGAGTATATTCAGGTTTAAAATTAACATAGGATTATAAATGTCGTCAACAGTGGTATGTATACACACATTGATACAATTAGGTAGCATTTGTGTTGTAACCAAGTATCTCAATTAGAACAAAAGATAAAGCAAGATCCAATAGCTAAAGTGGAAACTAAAGATACCACTGGATAAATCATGTATTAGAGGGAGGGTGAAAGAGGGTACAAGGTAAAGGGGGATGGAAGTCAAGGGGGGGGGGTGAGGGGTACCATCGCACTGGGATTCGATTCCTTAAGTTAAGTGTGTATCTAATAGAGGCCTATATAGCTCAATCATTCTGTTTCTCCTTTCTATTTCCTTTTCCTCTGAGAATATTGGGGAAGGGTAGTTCAGCCCATAAGTAATTGGTAATCTGAAGAGAGGGAAAAAGCCAGCCAAGGTTGCCAAGTTTTGTTAAAGGAAGTGCTATTCTCTTTTTTCATTGCCACTATTTCCTCCATTTTAAAAATATATTGCACTCTGTTTAACCAGTCCCTAACTCCTGGGACTCTGGGGGTTTTCCAATAGATGGGTATAAGTGTTTTAGCAGCAACGAGTAGGTGTCGAGAGAGTGATTTTTTGTAGCGACTTAAGGTAATTGGGACTAGATTAATCAGGCATGCGGCTGCGTCTAGCTCGAGATTAGTTTCCGTTATATGTTTTATCCAGGTCCTAATTTCGTTCCAGTAGGTGCGGATGAGAGGGCATTCCCACCATATATGTATAAAGGAGCCTACACAAGTTTTACATCTCCAGCATTCATCCGAGGTGGGATGAGACCATCTCCCGGTCTTTTGCGGTGTCAAATACTACTGGGTGAGGACCTTATAGGAAATCTCTTGGTATTTGGAGCTTAATGAGCATTTGTGTGTCAGAATACACACCTTTTCCCATTGCTTTTCAGAAATTTTCAGTTTAAGGTCCTGTTCCCACTTCTTCTTGTGTTTATTATTATCCACGTGTGGCGTACATATTAGCCATGAGTATGCAAGGGACGTGGTGTGCGCTACCGGTGATCTTTTTAAGCATATAGATTCCAGCTGCGTCAACGGGAGGCTAAATTTAGATTTGTGCTTACTGTTCACCACAAAGTCCCGTAATTGCATGTAAAACCACAGGCCAGGAAATGTCTCGCCCACCTCGGAGCTAAGTGCGTCAAATGTTTTGATTTTCGAGTTTGCTATACAGTGGTGAATGAGGAGGTCATGTGGTAGTTTATGGTGCATACCCGGTGGGAAAGCAGGATTATTGGTGAGTGGTGTCAGCGGGCCCGGGACGGATGCGATCTTGTAAAGACTCGCTATTTTGTGCCAAATATTGATTGTGTTTTCAATCAGTGGGTGTCCTATCTGTTTATCTTTTTTGGAGTGTATAGTCCATGGATAGTAAAGTGTTTTATGTAGGGTTAGATTGCTTTCTAATTGGACCCAGTCTTTGTTTGGGCCATGGCAGTGCCAGTCTATGAGTCTGGTGATGTGTGCGGCCTGAAAATATTTTTTGAAGTCAGGAAGACCCATGCCTCCCTCACTTTTGGGAAGCGTTAGTAGATTGAAATTGATTCTGGGTCTTCTATCTGCCCAGAGGAAACTTCTCTGTGCTTTAAGGAGAGTGCTAAAAAAGGTTTCCGGAATTTTTATGGGTAGAGCATTAAATAGGTACAATAGTCTAGGCAGTATCGTCATCTTCAAGATGGACGCCCTGCCAAACCATGAGAATTTCTTTGGTTTCCACCTCAGCAGGTCTTTAGTTATTGTGGATAATAAAGGTTTAAAGTTGTAGTTGTATAAAGTGTCAAGGTTGTTAGTTAAGTTTATTCCCAGGTATTTGAGTGTGGTCTGTTCCCATTTATAAGGGTAGTTGTCTTTCAGTCTCTTAAATTGGTCAGGTGGTAGGGTAAGGTTGAGTGCTTCAGATTTTGACTGATTCACTTTAAAATTGGAAATGAACCCAAAGGTTCGAAACACTTTTTGAAGATTTGGTAAAGATATATGTGGGTTGGTGATGAAGAGTAAAAGGTCATCCGCATATGCGGCTATTTTGTATTCTCTATGGTTTACTACGAAGCCCTGAATATCTCTGTGTAGGTTGATTGTTCTTATTAGGGGTTCTAAGGTGATAATAAAGAGAAGTGGTGATAGAGGGCATCCTTGGCGTGTTCCATTGTGAATCGAGATGGGGTCTGAGAGTATGTTATTTACTTTAATTTGGGCCTGGGGATTTCGATAGAGGGCTGAGATCCATGATAGCATGTTCTCTTTTAATCCAATATGGGCACAAGTGTCCATCATGTAGTCCCAGGAGACTCTATCGAAAGCCTTCTCTGCGTCAGTGGAAAGCAATATGCCGGCTGTTTTGGAGGTTTGAGCAAAGTGGATAAGATTCAGTGCCTTAGTGGTATTGTCACGTGCTTCCCTACCTGGCATGAATCCCACCTGCTCAGGGCCTATGATCTTTGCCAGAAGGGGTTTCAATCTATTGGCAAGTATTTTGGCCAGGATCTTGAGATCAACATTTAGGAGTGATATGGGCCTAAAGTTTGCGCAATTGGAGTGGTCCTTGTTAGGTTTTGGGATAACAGCTATGTGTGCCATCAAGAATGAGTTGGAGTTGTTTCTGTGTTTTGCTAGAAAGTTAAAGGCCGCTTGGAGAGGTTTCAGGAGAGAGATTGTGTAAGTCTTATAATATTGTGACGTAAAACCATCAGGTCCAGGGCTCTTACCTGTTTTTAAATCAAATATTGCGTCTGAGATCTCTGATATAGCTATAGGGTCATCCAGCTTGTTTGCCTCGCCACTTGCCAGAGAAGGTAAGTTACTGTTTTCCAAGAAGTCTTTAATTGCTTCTTGTTTTGTCTGAGTTATGTGGGATGGTTTGTGTTGGGCTGGCAGGTTGTATAATTTGGCATAGTAATCGTGGAACAGATCTGCCATTTCTTTAGATTTGTATTGCAGAGTCCCCTTTTTGTCCTTTATGGCATGGATATGACTAGATAGTGTTGCTTCCTTCAGGGCCCTAGCTAGTTGTTTCCCACTTTTGTCCCCTTGTTCATAAAAAATATTTTTTTTGAAAAAGAGGGATCTTTTGATTTTGAGATCCAGCAGGAGGCGTAGTGCCTTTCTGCGTTCAGTCAGTTGCTCTTCTACCCGGCGAGATTGGGATTGTTTATGTTGTAGTTCCAAGTTAGAAATTTGTTGGGATAGTTTTGTAATTTCACCCTCTCTTTCCCTTTTCTTCCTGGTGCCCCATTTTATCAGTTCACCCCTCACCACTGACTTGTGGGCTTCCCAATTGTTTAGTGGGTTTTTATCAGTGTCAATGTTATTGCGAAAGTATGTATTAATAGTGTTTTGGATGTCATCTCTCACTATTTGGTCAGTAAGGAGTGTAGGGTTAAGTCTCCAATTAAATGCAGGTTTGCGGTGTGCACCCAGTTCTACTGAGATAGCCGTGGGTGCGTGATCAGAAAGGGCAATAATGCCAATCTCAGCTGCAAGTAAGTTACCCAAATCTCTTTGTGAGACAAAGATCATGTCAATTCTTGAGTATCGTTTGTGAGGTGCTGAGTAAAAGGTAAAGTCCTTCTCCAATGGATGCATGGATCTCCATGCATCCACCAAAGTCAATGACTGCAGTAGTGTTTTCATTCGTTTAAGAAGCCTGTAACTGACATGGGTGTGTCCAGAAGAGGTGTCCTTCAGGGGTGAAAGAGGTATGTTGAAGTCCCCGCCCAGGAGAACACATCCCTCCGCAAACCATTTAAGTTCTTCGATTATTTTTCCACAGAATGGCACATGGGAGGTGTTCGGGAAGTACACATTAGCAAGTGTTATAGGGGATCCCTCCCAGGTGCCCTTCAGGAACAAATATCTTCCCTCAGGGTCAATAAGTTGGTGCTTCAGTTCAAAAGGTGCGTCTTTGTTCAGTAGGATGGACACTCCTTTCGTTTTGGCAAGGGGATTAGTAGAGTGGTAAGCTTTGGTGTATATATTGTCAGTGAGTTTAGGAATATTTTTGTCTTTGAAGTGGGTTTCTTGTAGAAATACCACGGAGGGACGTACTTTTTTAAGTTCTCTTAACAATCTAGACCGTTTTTCAGGAATATTCAGGCCATTTACATTATGTGAGACAAGGGTTGGCTTTTTCCCTAGAAAAGCATATGCCATCTTGGCCTTTAATCTAGGATGGATGGGTTCTGAAAAAGCTACTTCCGTGAGTGAATTTCACAGAAGTTGTAGGTGGCACAGCGTGTTAGGGTAGGGTGCTGTGGTACAGAAGAGGTGAATGCGTACGTGCGTGGGGGTAAGGAGGGGGAATGGGAGTAGGGGGTGGGGGGGTAAGGTAAGGGGAGAAAGGGGGATGAAAGATTTAAGAAGGTAAGGTATAAGAAGAAAAGTACCCACCAGCCACTAGTCGGTGGTGGGTCTGTTTGGGATTCAACCAATATGCGTATGTGTTGGTATTTTCCCTTTGGGGGATAGTGGGAGGCGATCAATAAGCAGTCTAACGGTGACTGTTTCTTTGGACTGCTCTGTGGCAGCAATGTAGGTGACCAGAGGGGGGGCCCGGCTCAGTGCGTTGTGTCTAATTCCCATCAAGAGGATATCTGTAAGTAAGGTATCTGAGACCAGTTATTAGCATCTATTGTAGGCTACGGTGGATTTGAGTAATGGGGGGGAAGGAGATGTACAAGTTACCATTAACCGGTTTGCAAGAGAAGTTAACAATATAAACACTTTATAAACCATTCAAAAGAAACTAAGGCCTAGGCACCAGGCTGTATAACGAGTACTGGCAAAGAAAAAAAAAAAAAGGAAAACCCACAAAAAAACCAAAGCAAAAACAAGACCCCGTCAGATTTTAACCCAAAGCCTAAGTGAGTAAGTGCTTAACTTTCAACTCTTCCACATTGCGTTACTAGGTCCAGGCATCCCCGTGTACACTAGGGGTAGCCTATTCCCTGTGCAAGAACGATAAGTTTCCCACATCAAGCAAGAGAGGAACAAGGTTTCTGTTTCATATAGGTCTAGCCCTCCCTTATAATCCCCGAGCAAGATATGTCATAGCGAGTGAGGTAGGGGGATCTTCACGGATGTTTGCCCAGACTATGCGGAAGGAGGTCTAGTCCAGATGGATTAAATAGTGTCCTTAGGGTTAACCTGTTATTGCTTTCTGCTACTAGCCGCAAGGGTATACTTTCCCCCATGTTATGTTGGGGGGAGGGAATATACAGCTGTGGCTCATGCAATGTAACTCACTGTTCTGAAGTCATGAGAGATACACCATCTCTGGAGATGTAGGGGGGTATCTCATGCGCCAATAGCGACATTTAGGCGCTAAACACTTTGCCATTCTCAGAACCTAGATAAAAGACAAAAGTTAAAGCATAACAGAATAAAAGTCAATGTTGTTGCTGCAGATTGTAATAGCCTCTCCGCAGAAAACTGAAGTCTAACCATGTTAGGTGGGGGGGGAGGTGAAAGGGGGAACCTTCAGCTTTTAGAGTTGTGTGCCCCCCTATTGCAACAAGATAGTGACAGCCGCCAAGGTGGGATAGTGGGTGAGTTTTTCATAAACAAAACAAAACAAGGTGGGTTGCTCCATTTCAAGGTGCCGTACTAGAGAGCTGGGAGATAACTTGCATCAGGTCAGGATTTATGTTGTAGAAGGTTTGGTCATTTCAGTAGCCTCTTGATTCTCTCCCTCTCGGGCTCCTAGCACTTTTGGAGGATGCTGGGGACTCTAAATTGTGTCTGTCAGTGCTTCTGCGGTGCTTGCCTAGCTGATAAGGCGATTGTGTCTGGGGAGGACCCGCTGAGAATTGTGGGTTGTTGATCGCCGGCGGTGTGAGGAATTCTGCATACCATTCCGGGAGGTCTACCGGTGTAATTTGTAGTTCCTCACAGAATTTTTTGAGGTCTTCAGGGACTTTTAGCATATGCTGTTTCCCCAGGAAGTTTGCTTGTAGTGCGAACGGGAACTTCCATCTGTAGTTGATTCCTTTTTGCTTCAGTACTTCTAGAAGCGGACGTAACGCTCTTCTATTTTTCAGTGTAATGGGCAACAGGTCTTGAAAAAGCTGGATCGTAGCTTCTTCGTGCACTATCCTTTCCTTCATCCGTGCTTTGTGGAGGATGTCTTCCTTCAGGCTAAAGTTCGATAGGCAACAGATGATGTCCCTTGGGGGGATTCCATCCTGCGCTCTGGGTCTGAGAGCCCTATGCGCCCTGTCAAATTCAATGGGGGATTGCTCCGGCCGTTCGATGAGAGTGTTAAAGATGGCAGTTAGGGCTGGTCTGATCTGGTCCGGGGGTACCGATTCGGGCACTCCTCTGACTCTGATATTGTTCCGCCTGCCACGGTTGTCCAGGTCTTCAATCTGCCTGTTCATAGCGATCAAATGTTGGGAATGCGAGTTAGTGATATCGTCCAGCCTGATCAGTGCCATGTCCCTCCTTTTCCCAGCTCTGTCTGTGATTGCCATTTGCTCAGTTAGTCTCATTAGCTCGGTTTTAATATCTGTGATTGCTGCAGCAAAGGAGCTTTTGATATCAGCGGCAATGTCTGTCATAGCTGCGTAAGTAAGGAGCTGGTCGGTTTTGCCATGGCCTGCAGTTGAGTCTTCAGACGCCGATAGGGAGACTTCATCATCTTCCATATCCTCCACAATACTGTTTCTTCGTGACAGCGCCATTTTAGAGCTTTTGTTCCCTACACAGTATTTAAATTTGCTAAGGTTTGCCGGCGAGTTCCTTTTCTTCTTCTGGGGTGTCCCCACAGAGCGGAGAATATGGCTGTGTGTGCTTCTCTTTGATTGTGTGGACATATTCGTCTGTCAGGTCCGTTTTCAGTGCACAGGCCCTTCTGGTCACCAGGGTTTCTCTACATTACAGTCATGTGTGTTGCTCACCAGGCCACCGCCCCTGTGGTAGAGTTTGGTAGTTCTTGGGTAGGAGAACTGTATTGCTAGTGGGGTGTACACCTGTGCTGGGGGAGTGCTGGGGAAGGGTTAGGTGATTTCAGTCCAAGTTGAGCTAGTTAGTTAGGGAGGTACAGGGTGTACTTGGAGTAGCAAGATGGCCGCCGTCTCCAGTGAATAGGCCTGGGCCTCAGGCTTTCCCTGCTCTGATGGACTTAGCTTCCTGTGCTCCCAGGATCTGCCCCCCAAATCTGTTTGTGGTACAGGCTCCCACTAAGTATGGTGGAATTAGTCCGCTGTGGAGGGGGGGGGGGATGCCGTTCTGGTACTCACTGCGGCCTGGTGGAGGTATAGGCCAGATCCAGGGCCTGGATGGACGCTCCGGGAGACTGCTGAGCACTGTACTCCGTTGGTCAGGCCGTGCTGTGTCCGGATGAGCAGCGATGTGTGTCCGCTGGGCAGACTCCTCACTCCGCGGTGTTGCGGCAGAGGCTGGCGTGGTCCTGCGTTCTCGTAGGCCGCAATATGGCGCCCGGAGCTCCGCGATGCGGCCGGGTGTGAATACGCCGCTAAGGGTGGGTATTTTTCCGCCGATGGCCTCCGGGAGACAGCTCTGCAGACCCCAGACACTTTGTGAGTGACTTCTAGGGGTGGATGGCGGTGGATGGCTAGCGGTAGGCGTCCGGACCTAGTAGGCCCCAAGATGGCGGCGCCGCGTCCCCGGGTGGCGGCCAGCCACGGCCCGGAGAACGGCGTTTGCGGTGTCCGCAGAGGTCGATACGGGCATCGGACTGTGCCCCACACTAGCGGCAACCCCGATGGACGGTGGGGAACCGCGGAGAGGCTCGCCGGGCTCGGATGGCCAGCGATTGTCAGGAGGCCTCGGCGGAGCTCCTCGGATACGCGTCCGCTTACTTCCGCTTCCGGTCACGCCTGTGGCACATTTCTATACATTGGGGCAATTATCAACAGTACTGAACTTGCACCCCCTGCTGGTTCCCATTGGTACTAATGCTTGGCTGGTATATATCAAATATTCATGCATCACTATGTATAATTTCCCTACAAGCCTTCGCATGTTTGAATAAATATTTTTTTTGTACTAATCTAATTATACTTATACTTCTAGACTATGTACATATGAGATCAAATATATGCCTTTGAAAAAGGACGGTTGGTCCGAAACATGTCCTCATTTTCCTCCAAAGCTACTTCAAGTCACAAGTTTATTGGTTACACCATTAACAACTGGCTTTGCAACCTGTTTATGTATTGCCATTATATGTTTTTTATATGTATGAAATACACTTCCTTTTGATTAATAAACTGATTGTATTATACTCTTTTATGGCTTGGTATATCTAAATATCCCTAGGGGTAACGGCTGTGCCATTTGCACTACGCCAAAAAATTTCCGTGTATTGTTTTATTGGGATGATATTTGCCAGCCTACTGTCGATCACCACCCTGCACGAATTACATTGATTTCATGTCTTCAATGTGAGGGAGGGACGCCCCTGGCAAAGCACCTTGTACCCATGTTGATGAGAAACACAGACCTCCTCCACACAACTCTGGCCAGTGGTTCTAGGGGTCTGTGAGTGGGGGCTTATCAGAATCTGGAAGCCCTCCTTAATAATAAAGGGGCCCCCAGATACCACCTCACATGAAGAAGAGTATGTCACCTAGATATATATGACTGCAATTGAAAACAGGTCACATCTAGTAATGGGACACCCCTGACTGTTCCAATTAAGTTTGCAGGCTGGTGTCCATTCTGTGCTGGTGGTAGGGAGGAGTGCCTTGTATTATAACAAGGCAAGGCACTCTTCTGTACCTTTTAGAAGAATTATGCAAACATAGAAGTGTAATGGCAGAAAAAATAGGTC
Organism: Lithobates pipiens; assembly: GCF_037356315.1. NCBI lineage: Eukaryota > Metazoa > Chordata > Amphibia > Anura > Ranidae > Lithobates > Lithobates pipiens. Next base: position 49,440,395 of record NW_027507784.1, read on the forward strand.
ATCATTGAGTCTGCCCCATTTTGTTTTATATATATATATATATATATATATATAGATAGATAGATAGATAGATAGATAGATAGATAGATAGATAGATAGATAGATAGATAGATAGATAGATAGATAGATCGATCTATGTTTTAATCTATTTACTGTTGACTAATTTTACTGGAGTAATTTTGTTGGAAGTCCATTCTAAATATAAACTACTCTTTCAGTAAAATAATACTTTCTAAGATTAGTTATGAACTTTTTTCTTGCTATTTTGAGGTCATGTACCTGTGTTCTTGATCTTAGCTTCATATGGAAAATACTACCCTCCTGAACCTTATTTACCCCCTTGATGTATTAAAAAGCTGCAGTCATATCTCCTATTTCTTTTCTTTACTCCAGACTACATATTATGTTCCTGAATTCTCTCCTGATATGTTTTATCCCTCTGATGATTGACCATTTATCAATATCTTTTTGTAAGAGAGGTCTTCAGAACTGGACACAGTATTTTAAATTATGTCTAACTGAAGATCTGTATAAGGAAATTAGGACCTCCTTCCTCCTGCTGGTGACCACTCTAGTGACACATCCTGGAATCCTATTCACTTTTTTAATTACCTAGACACACTGTTTACTCATTTTGCATTCATCTGAAATAATTATCCCCATTTTTTTTCCACTGTAGTGCTAGCCAACACTACACTCCCAGCATTATACTCTTTCAAGGGATTATTTTTCCCTAGGGGCATTGCTTTACATTTAGAAACATTGAACTGTAGTTTTCACTACGTTGACCAATCTTCCAGCAATGCCAAATTGTGTTCTATGCCACAGACACCTCCAGGTATATGAAGTGAAGAAAGTGGGGTGTTGGCACCAAAATTAAAATACCTAATATGCAACCAATGTACTCTATATTCAACAAAAAGTCCATAAAGTTAACAGAGTTATTGTTCAATGCATTTCGCGCTCAAGGGCGCGTCATCAGGGACCTCCAGGTATACCAGTTCTTTTTGCACACTTTTGTGTCTTTATCAAAAATCCATGCCTTACCCACCAAATTTTTAGATATGTCAGAGCCTTGTGGTACACCACTGGTGACTGGTCTCTCTTCTGAATAAATATAATTTACAACCACACTCTGCTATCTACCCTTTAGCCAACTGCACATCCACAAAACCACCCAAGGGTTAAGTGTATCAAACTGAAATGAAGGTAGGCTATGTCCACAGCACCACCCAAAACAATAGTGATATACAGTAGTCAAAAATCAAATCAGATTAGTCTGACATGGTCTGCCCTCAGTAAAGCCATGCTAAGTTGATTCCAGCAAATTGTGTGTTTTATATGATCATACTTTCAAGGAGTGATTCCATTAACTTGATTACAACAGATGTTAACCTCACTGACCTGTAATTGCCAGTTTTTACCTTCTTACCCCTCTTGTGGATAGGTACAATATTAGCTGTATGCCAGTCATGGAACTTTGAAAAGTTGTAAAACAGCATTTAAATGCCAAAGTGACATTTAATTTACATCTACAATGCCTTGCAAAAGTATTCACCCTCTTGCCATTTTTTGTGTTTTGTTGTCTCACAACCTGGAATTAATTACATCATTTAATTTACAGAACATGCCCACAACTTTGAAGATGTCTTTTTTTTATTCTGAAGCAAAGAACAAATAGGAAAACATAACAGAAAAAGTCAATGTGCATAACTATTCACCCCCCCCTAAAGTCAATACTTTGTAGAAAAACCTTTTGCAGCTATCACAGCTCCAAGTCACTTTGGATAAGTCTCTATGATCTTGCGACATCTTACCACTGGGATTTTTGCCCATTCCTCATTGCAAAACTGTACCAGCTCCTTCAAGTTGGATGGTTTGCGCTTGTGAAAAGCAATCTTTAAGTCTGCCCACAGATTTTTCTATTGGATTGAGGTCTGGGCTTTGACTAGGCCATTCCACATTTACATGTTTCTCCCTAAATCACTCAAGTGTTGCTTTAGCAGTGTGTTTGGGGTCATTGTCCTGCTGGAAGGTCAATCTCCGTCCTAGCCTCAAATCACACACAGAGTGGTACAGGTTTTGCTCAAGAATATCCCTGTATTTCGCACCATCCATTGTTCCCTCAACTCTGACCAGTTTCTCAGTCCCGACTGCTGAAAAACATCCCCACAGCATGATGCTGCCCCCCCCCCATGGGGATGGTGTTCTTTGGATGATGTGATGTGTTGGGTTTGTGCCAGACATAGCGTTTTCTTTGATGGCCAAAAAGTAAAATTTTAGTCTCATCAGACTAGAGCACCTTCCTCCATACATTTTGGGAGTCTCCCACATGCCTTTTCCCAAACTCAAAACATGCCATTTTGTTTTTTGCTGAAAATAATGGCTTTCTTCTGGCCACTCTGCCATAAAGCCCAACTCTATGGAGCCTACGGCTTATTGCAGTCCTATGTACATAAACTCCAGTCTCTGCTGTGAAACTTTGCAGCTCCTCCAGGTTTACCTTAGGTCTCTGTGCTGCCTCTCTGATTAATGCCCTTCTTGCCCAGTCCATGAGTTCTGGTGTGCGGCCGTCTCTTGGCAGGTTTGCTGTTGTGCCATGTTCTTTCCATTTGGTTATGATAGATTTGATGGTGCGCCTAGGGATCATCAAAGATTTGGATTTTTTTTATAACCTAACCCTGACTTGTACTTCTCAACAACATTGTCCCTTACTTGTTTCAAGAGTTCCTTGGTCTTCATGGCAGTGTTTGGTTAGTGGTGCCTCTTGCTTAGACGTTGCAGCCTCTGGGACCTTTCAAAAAAGGTGTGTATATGTAATGACAGATCATGTAACACTTAGATTGCACACAGGTGGACATCATTTCACAAATGATGTGACTTCTGAAGGTAATTGGTTGCACCAAAGATTTTTATGGCCTTCAAAACAAAGGTGGTGAATACATACGCATGTGCCAATTATCATTTTTTTATTTCTGAAAAATAGTTATATATATATATATATATATATATATATATATATATATATATATATATATATATATTCTAATTTTACTTCACCAAGTTAGACTATTGAGTTCTGATCCATCACATATAATTCAGATAAAAAAAAAAACATTGAACTAAAGGCTGTAATGTAACAAAATAGGTAAAAAGCCAAGGGGGGTGAATACTTTTGAACTGTATCTGCTGCAGCAGAGCTCTGACATCAGGTGAACTCAAGTATGTTGTGGAAAAATACAGCATTTCTTTGTTTTTAACACTATTGACAACATTGTCTTTCATGGATTTTACTGTGGTGTGGTGAATATTGCCTTTTTGTGAAAATCTTATTAATAAATATTTTCTATTTTTGTGATTATTACACTGCTGTGTGGTTCCCTTTGGAGTTATTCTCTTTCTGTATATTTTTTATATCCAAGTCCTCCCCTCCTTTTCAGCCTGTTATTGAATAGGGGTGAGCCTGTGTATTTTCACTTATTTTCAAATTGATTTTCCCTGTTTTTACCAATTTGTTCGAAAAATACAGCGTGCCTACATTTTTCCTCACAACACTGCACATCACACAAGATTGTTTGTCATTGTTATATCCTAAAATGAATGCTGGGCACACACTAATAGTTTTTTTTGTTTAAACCCAGAGGGTTGAATGAAAGAAAAACTGGCAAATCGCCATTCCAACATACTGTAAGTGATGTTGGTGTGCCAATCTCCCCTGCTGTTATTGCTATTGAATTCTGACAGTGGGGAAGGTCTCCCCACCACAACCAACATTCACAGATTAGCGCTTGCAGCCATCGACTGGATGTGGTGATCAGCTGCCGGTAAAATGACGTTAGACTAATAGGTTTAAGTCCAAATATGACAAAATTCAACTGTAGTGCAGCTTTCAGCAACAGTTCATAGATTTCCAGTGACTTCAGTTACCACCACCTCTAGCTGGAATGCCTGCTCACCTCCAAAAGTTGACCCTACTACATACAGTAGTCACACACGCCTGTGATTGTATCTCTCAAGAGGCCTTGGGAAAGCAAATCTTCCTCCTGTTATTCCTGGACAAGACAGACCTCTTCCTGGGTTCTCACTATGTAGGTCCTATCTGAAGATTCACACACACTTAGTGTAATATCTCTCAGGGTTTTTCAGGAACACAAAACCTCATCACAGTGCACCTAGATAGCTCAGACCTCCTCCCGGGATCTCATTCAGCCATGAGTGGCCATAAAAAACAAAGGTAAGCCATAGTGCTCTCTGCTAATAACATTTATTAAAACTGTAACTTAGGGATAAAATACTCACATACAAATATGAAAAACATGCATGTCACCGATAATGATGTGAACAGAGAAAACATCCTGAATGAGGGCACCTTACACCTGTACGCTTTATGCTCTCTGATGAGCTTCTGCAGCAGCAGGTCAATACTGTGAATAGGCTCAGCAGAGAGTAGGAGGACATAAAATAGTAGTGCAGTGAACTTGGACAACTATTTGTGAATATCAACTTTCATTGTACTGATTTAGTTTGAATGACTGCGCTCTATCACTTTGTTGTCCCATGATTCAATTTTCCCCTCTGGGGTACATCTTTTCACAGTCAAGATAAAGGAATGGCATCTTTTTATTCAAAATCAGTCCAAACAGTGTCAATAAAATGAAGCCCTTTGTCAAGCAGAAGCTACTATCTAGCCATATTTTGATCCTACATGATAGATCTGCTTATTTCTAACAATACCGCTGAAAACAATCAATATTAAAGAAATATGTAGTTACACAGAAGAACATTAAAACTAATTTCTGCATGAAGTACATAGCTAATAGTTCCTATTTTAATAGGGATGTAATGATTGAAATTTCTAAATACACTTTAACATTTTTCAAATAGTGGATGCAGAGGGTTAAGTGTAAATATGGCAGGTAAATTTATTGGACTACTGTCAGTTTTATGACAGTTTTTGCCAGTGATTTATCAAGCTGTAAAATTTTTGTGAGCATTGAAAAATTGGTAATAAACTGTCAAAAATAATTCTTAAGTATCCTAAAAAGATCTTTGACTTATGCAAATGTGCCCACTGCTTTCATTCATCATTTTAATAAAGGTGAGGGGATGAAACACAGCACTTGTCTACCCACTAATCATTCAAATAGCAACAATTGCCATATTCATGTAAATTAATGTTTTAAAGTGTGCACATTTTGTATTGATCACCAAAACCTTGAAAATGGCATTCCTTGCTTCCCCGTCAATCATATTTTAACTTTTAAGAGTAAATTAGTTTCCATAAAATGGTACATCGCTTGAAAAGAAGCTTTAAGTAATGAAGTTGCTTTTACTAGCTTAAAGGGAAATTTAATTTACCATGATGCATTTTTTTTTTCAAATAGTGCTGAAGTGTAAAAACTAACATATTGCTATGGATACGTTTTTCACCCTTTCATAATCAGAGTTTTTCTAATTATTGATGCCAGTCAGCATGCTTCAGTTTTTTTTTATAGTAACTAATTTTTCAGTTGTACATCAGGCCTGAGAAGTAGGAAAACACCCAATTGCGCATTCCTAGTTATTTGCAGCAGGGTAAATTAAAGATGTAATGGCAAGGTATGTTTTCCATGTGGACATAAAAAGTTGCATTGCATATAAAGGAATAGGAAATGATTTTAATTGTATTTTTGTTATCTAAAAGATTCATACACAATTTGGACAGCCTGATTTCTGAAAATAAATGTATTTTGCATTATGAGTTTTTATAGGGCTATCAGTCATTCATAGTAAGTAATGAGAGTTCACAGACCTGTATCCACCAAAAAGAAAAATGAATGTATCTTTTCTGAATAGTATCTTCTAAATCAGATAGACTGCGATTTTTTTCAATTGCCTAAGTATATAGTACATGCAGTTTTAGACAATGCATAGAGACACATAACATACATGAATCACAATTTCCTGAATTGTAAATCGGGCTGCAGGTCTGACAGATTTGTATATCATTTATCTTTTGTTTACTACAGGTATTTGTATAGCACCATCATTTCAGGCCTTGATTTTCAAATTCAATATTCACAAACAAAGTTTCAGTTGAATCAAAACAGAGCAGATCCCTTGCTTTCCTGATGTAATCTATATTAAGCACAGGAGCTCCCTAAGTGAATGAAAATAGTTTCTAGCAACATTAAACTGAATATACTTGACAGTTGTGCACTGTAAAGTTAGTATATGAAGAAAGGTGTCACATACCTGGTTGAGGCCGAGCTTACAAGTGGGTTTCCCTTACACCTTGTTCCCAGTATACTATATTTGATATTTAATATTGCTCAGATATGATTTGGATTAAATGAGAGTTCTTTGATCATGAGTGTAAGCTTTAGCACAATAATAAAATGTTATTGGCATATAGTAAAGTAGGCCTAGACTAATACACAGCAATCTATCTAATTGTACAGGAAAAGGGTAAAAATCATGGATTACTTGAAGGAATACAGAGTATATTCCTTAAAACATTAATCTGCAAACAATATGACAGAAAATACATAAGACCAACATATTTAGATACAAGTACAAGGGAGATTTCCCATTCCCATAGAGGTTCTATTCACGTGACTGTCTGCCATAGAGTGTGTGTTTCATTGGTTGGCATGGCGTGACTGATTGGTGGGCTTCCCTATTCTTGATTCAGGATTGACTACATCTCCAATCCCTATACTTTTCATAAGTCAACCCCCTTTAATGCAAATCTTTGGCATTGACTATTTTGAGTGGGAGACTTAACTTGTAGGTACATGACCTTCAGGAAAGTTAAGTATTGATAACGGTTGACCCTTGTTGCATATCTAAACATGGGATCCTTTGAAGTGAGTATGTGTAGAACAATGAGGTTTGAGTCCCATTGTTTATATATACAAGCTTAAGCAACGAATTGTCTGTCTAACACGCCCTCCAAAGATTCAAGCTAAATGAAATATATTCATAATTAAAATATTTTACAGCTATTAATGGAGATTTCACATAAACTCATAAGGCAACAACCTGGTGTACTGTTTCCCCTGGGGTTGATGACAAGGTAAAACAAGGCACAGAGTGGAATGGGTGCCTGTAGGAGATTTGGGGCAGGTGATCTTGTAGTAGATTTTAAGATGAAGACAGTGTAACAGGCAAGATGGCAGATGCAGGATCTTGGGTGAATGATTAGACAGGCAGGGGTTGGCAACAAACAGGCAGCAGGAGTACAGAATCAGGAGCAGAGTCCTAACTAAAGTCAGTATCGGAGGCAGAGGAGAAGGTGAACTGAGGAGGTACCAGAACATCAGGCAGGAGGCAAGGTTGGATCACAATCTAGAGTCATCAACAGGGGTTCAGGGACACCTACAATACAAATACAAAGTAATTCTTAAAAACACTAGGCTCCTACCTATTTTAGTCTGATTCACTGGTGGTTATGCTTTACACTCTACACCATGACTACTACCTTTTTTGACCTCATAAATCAAAGGAAATGGCTAATTTAACATATTGCCATTTGAAGTAAAACTCAATGGACATCCTCCCAAAGCAGAACCAATGGCCTGATTATTGCAATAACAAAGAGAGGGAATAGATATGGCGCTATACCGGTAACTACGGACTCTCAGTATACTGGCAAATAAAATGCGGACTTAAATGTGTTATGTTGTGTTAGTGAACCTCATATGAGTGGGGGCACATATAATTTTCAGCGTGCTGGTTGATTTAGCATAAAAACATGTATTGTATATATTTCTCAGCGTGCTGGTTAATAAAAGCCAGAGCCACAAAATATCACAAAAATCGCAAAGTCACAAAATAATCATAAAATAAAGGTCATAATATCACAGGACCTAGTGGCCCTATAATGAAATGCTTATCACTGTATCAAGGCAGTATATGGTTATTAATAAAGTGCATGTGCAAATAAATTCTTATGTGCCTTAAAAAAGGAAGGTAAAGCTGAGAGTAAGACTAGATGTGATAACTGGTGCAAAAACCGTGTGTGTTATACTGGTATGCAAAAATAAAATACATGAATAAAAGTAAAAAGTGAATAATCTAATATTTAGTCCAATGTGATGCTATATAATAGGCATAGACATACCATAAAAATGCAATAAAAATGATATAATGTAAAAATAAAATTAAACAATAGGAATATAAAAATGTGTAAAAAGATGCAGGTGAATTGTGAACAATAAACGTGATAAAACAAGTCTCTAGTGAGTGACGGAATATTCCGCAGGTGAAAAAAGGAGGGGGGTGATGGTTTCCAGCGGTGTTCTTCGCATTCGGTGGCTATTAGTGTATTATATTATTATGCTCTCACCAGAAAAAGGACCCCATCCCGGGTGGATCAACCTTCACAATATTAGCTATTGTGCCGCTCTCTGGCTTCCTTCAGCTGTGAAAGTTAGGGATCCCTCGTTCCTCCGTGAGTGCGGTGTGCCACGTTTATATAAGGTAGAGAAGAGGCACATCCATAGTGTGATACTGTTTTAAAACTTTGTATTTATTGCAGCAAATAGGTTAAAACTACTTACAAACAGGCTGATTAAAATTGCGGTAGTGCATACAACTTTAAAATTCCCGCTCTGTAATCTCCTTCTGAGCTCGAGGTGTACGCTGCTTGGCCACGCCCTACGCGTTTCGTCACACGGACGTCATCTGGAGCCAGATGACGTCCGTGTGACGAAACACGTAGGGCGTGGCCAAGCAGCGTACACCTCGAGCTCAGAAGGAGATTACAGAGCGGGAATTTTAAAGTTGTATGCACTACCGCAATTTTAATCAGCCTGTTTGTAAGTAGTTTTAACCTATTTGCTGCAATAAATACAAAGTTTTAAAACAGTATCACACTATGGATGTGCCTCTTCTCTACCTTATATAAACGTGGCACACCGCACTCACGGAGGAACGAGGGATCTCTAACTTTCACAGCTGAAGGAAGCCAGAGAGCGGCACAATAGCTAATATTGTGAAGGTTGATCCACCCCGGATGGGGTCCTTTTTCCGGTGAGAGCATAATAATATAATACACTAATAGCCACCGAATGCGAAGAACACCGCTGGAAACCATCACCCCCCTCCTTTTTTCACCTGCGGAATATTCCATCACTCACTAGAGACTTGTTTTATCACGTTTATTGTTCACAATTCACCTGCATCTTTTTACACATTTTTATATTCCTATTGTTTAATTTTATTTTTACATTATATCATTTTTATTGCATTTTTATGGTATGTCTATGCCTATTATATAGCATCACATTGGACTAAATATTAGATTATTCACTTTTTACTTTTATTCATGTATTTTATTTTTGCATACCAGTATAACACACACGGTTTTTGCACCAGTTATCACATCTAGTCTTACTCTCAGCTTTACCTTCCTTTTTTAAGGCACATAAGAATTTATTTGCACATGCACTTTATTAATAACCATATACTGCCTTGATACAGTGATAAGCATTTCATAATAGGGCCACTAGGTCCTGTGATATTATGACCTTTATTTTATGATTATTTTGTGACTTTGTGATTTTTGTGATATTTTGTGGCTCTGGCTTTTATTAACCAGCACGCTGAGAAATATATACAATACATGTTTTTATGCTAAATCAACCAGCACGCTGAAAATTATATGTGCCCCCACTCATATGAGGTTCACTAACACAACATAACACATTTAAGTCCGCATTTTATTTGCCAGTATACTGAGAGTCCGTACTTACCGGTATAGCGCCATATCTATTCCCTCTCTTTGTTTTCGTATCTTTCCACCCATTTGGGTGGAAATTAATAGAGGCTTCTCTTACCTTTACTTTGTACTCAGTTTTTCATCTTTAATTCTAAGATTCCATAGCGCAACCTACACCCCATTTAATGATTATTGCAATAGTCTTTCTTAAACATATTCCACAAAAACCTAATAATGTTTATTATTTGTTGGTCTTTCATATCAGCCTCCGATTAGTAACATTATTTAAAGCACTAAAACCCTTCATATTTTTTCATAGACCAATATATCGCTACCACTGTAAAGCAAGATAGTAAGTCTACTAGTGTGATTTTGGATTTATAGAGAAAAAAAGCAGTACTTGGAGGAAACTCTGGAAAGCATAATATTGCATATCTAGCAGGAATTTAGCACAGAACTGAACTCTGAAGATGTTCTACTATTTTACCTGCTGTATGTAATTCTATGTACCACCAAGCCCATAGAATTACATACAACCACTGACTGTTATCAATATTTGTTCCACTAAAACAGAGATCTTCAAACCATTGCCCTCCAGCTGTTGCAGAACTACACATCCCATGAGGCATTGTAAAACTCTGACATTCACAGACACGATTAGGTATGATGGGAATTGTAGTTCCTGAACAACCGGAGGGCTGGAGGGTTTGAAGACCCCTGCACTCGAACATATAGTGTAAAGTGTAAACGCATGCACCAATTCAACAGCCATTTTATATGGAAGCCAGTTATCACTCCAGTATGTTAATGCATTATGGTAGAACCTAGACCTTATTTTGATGAACCTTGAGGCAACCTACACAAACATAAAGTAAAACGCTTAAGTGACCTGATGCTCCATGCCATCCTGCACCGTTATGCAACTAATATAATCACTGCATCACTACAAACTATAATTCAGGATACAATTAGTGTATAAAGTACCTCTGCGCCAACCACCTTGACAAGGGGAATAGAGGGATGCTGCAAACACTGAAGGGAGCTCCACCTGCTCCCTGGGCAATATCGATTAAGTGGTTTTAGTGTTGCGCAAATGGGGGAATACAAGAAAGGAGGGGAGAGGGAGGGGGGGAAAGGGGGAGAAAGAGAGGGAAGGAGAAAAGAAAAAAGGGAAGGGGAAGAAAGGGCAGGGAGGGGGAAGGGGAACAGATGAGTATGCAGGTAAAGGATAAAAGGGTAAAGGTCAAAAAGTGCTAGTGTAAAATTATATGTGTCTGGGTGTGCACAAATCCTTGTTCGGTACGTGCTAAACTAAAATAAATGTTAGAGAGTGGCAATCAAATATAGATTCTGATAGAGTGCCATACAAATAAAAACTCACAGTAATGGATGAATGCCTGAAACAATAGACATACAAATCGTGGGTGCTGTGCAAACCTGCAATAAAATATGCTGACAATAAATGAGTATATAACTTAAGGTGATAGTCCAAAATATATGACTAAAAGTGTACAGTGAGAATAATCACATAAGCACAATCCCATGTGACATGCCAAGTGGAAAAAGCACAGATATCAATCAATCCAATATAACAAAATGCATGTTCCATGCGGTGTTTATAAAGTGTCAAGTGAAAAAAAATACAGATAACAATCAATCCAATATAACAAAATGCATGTTCCATGCGGTGTTTATAAAGTGCAAATAGTGCTAGCAGCAAAAAAACGTTACAACACAAGTGAAATGATAAACACATAAAAATAAGGTGCTGGTAATCAGTCTGGGATATTCAGTCCTGTGGACGTGCTGTGTTCTAAGGGGAAGCACTAGCTTTGAACTTCAGTGATCCATGCAGGCATACATGTGCAGTGACTTAATCCTCCTATTTATCCAATACGTGGATGGATGTGCCCTTACCTCACGGCTGTGAGGTTACAGCCTTAATAGTATAGGTGGGTAACTGGCTCCTGTTCCTGGGATAGGTATGCCTCACGGCTGTGAGGTTACAGCCTTAATAGTATAGGTGGGTAACTGGCTCCTGTTCCTGGGATAGGTATGGCTCACAAGATAAAGAGATAATGTCCCATAGTGTAGTAGTTTCAACCAATTGAATTTTATTTAAGTATAGTGACAGGGTACTCACATTCTGAGTGAATAAAAACTGCAGTAATAGAGCAACAAGCAGAGTAACGAACGGTGCGTTCCAATGTCCTTCCTAGTGTCTCTCTCACTTTCTTCCTTGCACATTCGTCACCGTCACGTGACTTCTTCAGGGAAATGAATAGAGAGAAAGGAGTTGTGTTTTTATGCTGATCGTTCGTACTTACGGTGGCCATTTTCTTGTAGACCGGAACAGGAAGTTCCATGGCGGCCATTTTTGGTAAGGTATGTCGCCGGAAATATACCAGCATTCATTGAATTGGAGGTATATCAAGCTAAATTACACCAAGCTCAGGTTAGAGGGAGAGTGACACCAGGGGACTACTCAGCACCTTGAAATATATCGCTGGGCTCATATAAAGTGCAGTGAAATACAATATTATATAAAAATACCCTTTTAAATATGTGGAAATGAAAAATATAAAAAATAGTATGCTGCACCAAGGTATATATAAAAACTACAAAATATAATGTGAGAGGAAAAAGTATATTTGTATCGATATGCATGCCTAAAAATTTGAAATATATTAAAATATAGAAGCTATATTAGATAAAAACTAGATTTGTGTATGTAAAATAGAGCATAGGAATAATATAACGCGCCAAGGTGAATTGAGAAATTTACGTCAATGTGCACTTATATAAATATAAAATCTGTCGGTTATGTTAGGGGGAGAGAGTGTAAATGTGTTTGTACATCGGTGTACACATAATTAAAGGAGGAGAGGTTTATCCGAATTAATTATTAAAAATATTAATAAATATAAAAATGTAAAAAATATATAATGACTTTAAAGGTTAGATAAAGCACTCATAAGAGGCAAAAATGATAAAAATTTAGTGGGAGGAGTCTAATGAAAAAACATGTATGTATTAAAAATCGCTGATGAAACAGTTCAGGTCAAACTCTATATTTAACCCTTGAGGGGCAAAAGTGTCTAAGGTGAAAATCCACTTCGATTCCAATTGGCTTAATGTTCTGACTTTGTGTCCTCCGCGCCAATGTTTGGTGTAAGGTTCTATGCCCCAAAATTTTAGTTGAGATGGGTCTTTGTTGTGGACAGCAGCAAAGTGCCTGGATACACTGTGCTTGTCGAAGCCTTTTGAGATGTTCTTTACATGTTCCTTCAGACGAACTCTAAGGGGTCTTTTTGTGTGGCCCACGTACTGGAGGCCGCAATTGCACTCCAGTGCGTAGACCGCTCCCTCAGTGTTGCAACTTATAAAATCTCTTATCTCATATGTGTTTCCAGTAGTTGTAGATGTGAACTCCTTTCGTTTCTTATTCTGGCATCCCGTTTTTAAACAAGCATAACATCTTCTACAAGGAAAGAAACCTTTTCCAGTAAAGAATAAAAAGTTATTTTTAAGGGGAAACCACAGAACATCAAAGATATGATGAAAGACATATTACTTACCAACAATATACACCGTATAATAACGAAAGAAGATACCAACAGGAACGGACCCCAAGAAATGGCTGGAAAAAGCCATTTTGGAAAAACTTTAGGAAGAATAATTATAAACAAAAACCTGTATACGAACAGAGGCCCCCATACGAACAGAGAGATGAAAGAAGATACCCACAAACGTACAGGGGGACACCCTATCACAACAGGGATCGCCCACAAGATACAAATAGACTAAGAGCAAGAAGCCCAGAATACCAACACCAATATGATAGAAGAGATGGAGATGGCAGAGGACCACAAACACAAGGGCTGTACAGACCATATGAGAGGAGCCCAACCCGAACGCACAATTATGAGAGAAGAGATGGAGACAACAGAGGTCCACAACCACATAGTTCATATAGACCGCACGAGAGGAGTCCAATCCGAACCTATAACTATTATGCGCCCCTATTAAACAGACCAGAGGAAGATAGACCCGACAGACGACAACACTCAGACACAGAACATGACAGGTCTTTTTTGGAACGGGACAGGGAAAACCACCCGGTAAGAAATGCCGAAGAAATGAGATACGTAAGACGCACCCCAGAAAGAAGAGAGGACGAAGAGGAGGGAAGAGAGTACAAAAGAAAAAGAGAGTGAAAGGAGGAGGCATTTTTAATCTTAGTGGGAAACAACTTACACATGAGGAAATTGGTACATTAGACAAGGGTCTCAAATATGCCCCCATAAAAAATTTAGATAAATTTCAGACATATATAGGCATTCAGAAGTATATAAGGAAACTCAACATCAAGAAATACATTGCCAGTAACCCTTGCAAAACCAAAATATCCCACACCAATGACCCAATAGTACCTTGAGGAATAAATCTACCTTCAATCCACCAGCAAAAGATAATAAACACATCGATGTGTTTAAGAGAATTGTAACAGACGAATTAAAGTCTCTAAAAATCAGAAAGAAAGAAGACCCCAAACACATCAAGAGTGGAATTCGGAAACTAACAAAAAGAAAAGACCTGGTAATCCGACCAGCGGATAAAGGGGGAGGAATTGTGATCCTCTCCAAGGAACAATATAATTTAAGTATGGAAAAATTATTAGAAGATGAAAACACATACACACGTCTACCAAGTAACCCTATGTTCAGATGCAGAAAGGCACTAGAACAAGTAGTCCACTTGGGTCTTAAAAGGGAAATCTTGACTAAGAAAGAAGCAAAATATCTCATACCGGAATCGTGTCGTACTCCCATTATATATACAGTCCCGAAAATACATAAAGACCAGAGTAATCCCCCACCAAGACCAATAGTCAATGGGATAGATTCATTAACATCACGCATGGGACAATACATCGACTTTTATTTACAACCCGCAGTCCAGAAGACACAAGCATATTTAAGGGACACTAAACAAATTCTACAAATACTAGACAATCTCCCTGTCAATGAAGAACCGTGGCTCTTGGCCACAGCAGATGTAGCTTCTTTATACACAGTAATTTTACATCACCAAGCATGTGAGGCAGTAAAATGGGGACTGAGGAAATATACAACCTTACCATGCAGTCAGAGGAAATATATAATAAAATGCCTGGATTTTACTTTGAAAAATAGCTATTTTTGGTACAACCGCAATTACCTTTTCCAAAAAACAGGGGTGGCTATGGGAGCCAAATTTGCCCCGAGTGTGGCGGGCCTATTTATGGCGCAATGGGAAGAAGAAGAGGCACTAAAAAACATCCCAGAAGACTTACATCTATACAAGAGGTATATTGATGACATAATAATAATATGGAAGGGTAAGAAGGAATCACTCATCAACTTCCTAGTAGGCCTGAATACCAATAACAGAAATATCCAATTAACATGGGAGATCAGCAATAAGAATATCACATTTCTAGATTTAGAAATTATACAGAAGGACAACAAAATTTCCTCCCAAACACACTTTAAAGAGGTAGACAGGAACAGTTACCTTCCAATAGGAAGTTGCCATCATAACAACTGGCTGTTCAATATACCCAAAGGACAATTAATGCGAATAAAGCGGAACTGCACTGACGATCAAATTTTCAAAGTACAAGCAGAAACCCTGAGAGATAAATTCTTGGAAAAAGGATATGACAATAAATTTATCAATAAAAAGATCATGGAAGTTGCGGAGATAGACCGAAAAACACTACTAGAAGATAAACCGAAACATATACCTAAAGACGATGTAGTACCAATTATCCTCGACTATAGTTCCCAATTTAAAGAAGTGGAGAAAATCATCAGACGAAATTGGAATATCTTACTAGCAGACCAACAGCTACAACAGATACTCCCTTCAAAACCCAAATTTATATATAGGTGGGCTCCGACTATTCGAGACAAGCTAGTAAAAAATGTCCCGGATCCCCCTAAAAATAACTTTTCATTCTTTACTGGAAAAGGTTTCTTTCCTTGTAGAAGATGTTATGCTTGTTTAAAAACGGGATGCCAGAATAAGAAACGAAAGGAGTTCACATCTACAACTACTGGAAACACATATGAGATAAGAGATTTTATAAGTTGCAACACTGAGGGAGCGGTCTACGCACTGGAGTGCAATTGCGGCCTCCAGTACGTGGGCCGCACAAAAAGACCCCTTAGAGTTCGTCTGAAGGAACATGTAAAGAACATCTCAAAAGGCTTCGACAAGCACAGTGTATCCAGGCACTTTGCTGCTGTCCACAACAAAGACCCATCTCAACTAAAATTTTGGGGCATAGAACCTTACACCAAACATTGGCGCGGAGGACACAAAGTCAGAACATTAAGCCAATTGGAATCGAAGTGGATTTTCACCTTAGACACTTTTGCCCCTCAAGGGTTAAATATAGAGTTTGACCTGAACTGTTTCATCAGCGATTTTTAATACATACATGTTTTTTCATTAGACTCCTCCCACTAAATTTTTATCATTTTTGCCTCTTATGAGTGCTTTATCTAACCTTTAAAGTCATTATATATTTTTTACATTTTTATATTTATTAATATTTTTAATAATTAATTCGGATAAACCTCTCCTCCTTTAATT
This sequence comes from Lithobates pipiens, assembly GCF_037356315.1. Taxonomy (NCBI): domain Eukaryota; kingdom Metazoa; phylum Chordata; class Amphibia; order Anura; family Ranidae; genus Lithobates; species Lithobates pipiens. Next base: position 49,456,740 of record NW_027507784.1, read on the forward strand.
ATGTGTACACCGATGTAAAAACACATTTACACTCTCTCCCCCTAACATAACCGACAGATTTTATATTTATATAAGTGCACATTGACGTAAATTTCTCAATTCACCTTGGCGCGTTATATTATTCCTATGCTCTATTTTACATACACAAATCTAGTTTTTATCTAATATAGCTTCTATATTTTAATATATTTCAAATTTTTAGGCATGCATATCGATACAAATATACTTTTTCCTCTCACATTATATTTTGTAGTTTTTATATATACCTTGGTGCAGCATACTATTTTTTATATTTTTCATTTCCACATATTTAAAAGGGTATTTTTATATAATATTGTATTTCACTGCACTTTATATGAGCCCAGCGATATATTTCAAGGTGCTGAGTAGTCCCCTGGTGTCACTCTCCCTCTATACTGAGCTTGGTGTAATTTAGCTTGATATACCTCCAATTCAATGAATGCTGGTATATTTCCGGCGACATACCTTACCAAAAATGGCCGCCATGGAACTTCCTGTTCCGGTCTACAAGAAAATGGCCACCGTAAGTACGAACGATCAGCATAAAAACACAACTCCTTTCTCTCTATTCATTTCCCTGAAGAAGTCACGTGACGGTGACGAATGCGCAAGGAAGGAAGTGAGAGAGACACTAGGAAGGACATTGGAACGCACCGTTCGTTACTCTGCTTGTTGCTCTATTACTGCAGTTTTTATTCACTCAGAATGTGAGTACCCTGTCACTATACTTAAATAAAATTCAATTGGTTGAAACTACTACACTATGGGACATTATCTCTTTATCTTGTGAGGCATACCTATCCCAGGAACAGGAGCCAGTTACCCACCTATACTATTAAGGCTGTAACCTCACAGCCATGAGGCATACCTATCCCAGGAACAGGAGCCAGTTACCCACCTATACTATTAAGGCTGTAACCTCACAGCCGTGAGGTAAGGGCACATCCATCCACGTATTGGATAAATAGGAGGATTAAGTCACTGCACATGTATGCCTGCATGGATCACTGAAGTTCAAAGCTAGTGCTTCCCCTTAGAACACAGCACGTCCACAGGACTGAATATCCCAGACTGATTACCAGTACCTTATTTTTATGTGTTTATCATTTCACTTGTGTTGTAACGTTTTTTTGCTGCTAGCTACTTTATAAACACCGCATGGAACATGCATTTTGTTATATTGGATTGATTGTTATCTGTATTTTTTTTCACTTGGCACTTTATAAACACCGCATGGAACATGCATTTTGTTATATTGGATTGATTGATATCTGTGCTTTTTCCACTTGGCATGTCACATGGGATTGTGCTTAAGTGATTATTCTCACTGTACACTTTTAGTCATATATTTTGGACTATCACCTTAAGTTATATACTCATTTATTGTCAGCATATTTTATTGCAGTTTTGCACAGCACCCACGATTTGTATGTCTATTGTTTCAGGCATTCATCCATTACTGTGAGTTTTTATTTGTATGGCACTCTATCAGAATCTATATTTGATTGCCACTCTCTAACATTTATTTTAGTTTAGCACGTACCGAACAAGGATTTGTGCACACCCAGACACATATAATTTTACACTAGCACTTTTTGACCTTTACCCTTTTATCCTTTACCTGCATACTCATCTGTTCCCCTTCCCCCTCCCTGCCCTTTCTTCCCCTTCCCCTTTTTCTTTTCTCCTTCCCTCTCTTTCTCCCCCTTTCCCACCCCCCTCCCTCTCCCCTCCTTTCTTGTATTCCCCCATTTGCGCAACACTAAAACCACTTAATCGATATAATTCAGGATACGGTTCTTGTCATTCCATCACACTCATAGGAAGGTGCCATCTATAAATCTCAAAACCCAGGGACAGCCATATTGATCACTTAGCCTAAGCTTGCACAGAAAAAGACTGGCTATCAGTGTCAATTGCACCACATCTTGTAAACAAATATTCAATAATACCAAAAAAGAAATCTCAATTTTCAGGTGCTACTTAAAGGAGAAGTGCGGGGTTTAAAAAAAAAAAAACCTACATACTTACCTAGGTGAATTCAGCATCAATCTGATGCTACATTTGTCCCACGCCACCTCTAAGACCGGGAACCAGGAGATCAAAGACTACTGATCACTCGGTTCTTGGTCTAAAGTGAGCAGAGAGCCAGTGACTATCAGCCACTGTCTCTCTGCTCTTTCCCTCGAGTGCTCAGTGAAGGGCTGGGCTGTAGAAAGGGGCAAGAGAAGCTCACCCAGGCTCTCATTTGCATACTAGGAGGCTGAGCCAGCTGCCACTCAAATATCTGAGTGAATCTCAACATTAAATTAGGGATTCCTCCAGAGTCTATACCAGCTGAGTAATGCTGCAGTGGACTGTTGTCAGCTGAATATGGGTCACAGGAGTGTAGAACTAAGTGCACTCCTGTGACCTACAGGAGAAGTAGGGGAGAGATTTCTGGTGAGTGGAGCAATAAGAGGGAGAGCACAAGTGGAGACACCGGGCACACCACTGTATATATACTGTATATAATAAGGACTGGATAAATGCTCACTTGTGATTTTGGAGAACTGTTTTTTTATTTAATTTTGTTTTAGGTTAAACCAACATTGGATTTACTATATGAAGCACTAGTCACTTTACATATGTTATTTGCACATTAGAAAGAATGTATTATGCATTTGATTGGAGACCATGTTTATTCACTGTTAGTAATTTTTGTATATTGTTTAATATTATTGTATGTATGCACTTTTTGCACAGAAGGTGTATATTGATAGCTGTAGCGCCACACCCACTTTTAAAATACTACATCTAAAGGTGTAGTAATGTCATGCTGAACTGTAAGACACAATGGGACTGATTTATTAAAACTTGAAAATGCTAGGTGGTACAGCTGCGCATGGTAGCCAGTCAGCCTCTAACTTCAGCTTGTTCATTTAAGCTTTGACACAATAAACTGGAAACTGATTGGTTTCTGTGCATAGCTGCACCAGATTTTGCACTTTCCAGTTTTAGCAAATAAACCCCGCAATGTCTGGTCTGGTCTGTCTGTATTGGTCACATTCAGTGACAGAATGATACAGCAGCCATGACATTAGAAAACATACAGTTGGCCGAAATTGGTAATTAGTGGAGAAATCTAGACAAGAAACATGGCGGGGAAAAGCAAAAAGGTAAAACTGACAGATGTTATAGTGGCATACGGGCATGAGGCTCTTTGGACATTTGGCATAAGTGTGGCTGGCTTTGAAGAAAAATCTAAGTTATTCTTCTGCAGAGGGACTTCACAAAATCAATGTGGTACACTGCAAAAACTCTATATTTTTCATGTTACAAATACTGTATAAAACATAATTATTACGATGAAATATTTTCTCCTACATACCTCATGAAAGTTAAAGTGTGATTATAATAATTTCTGTAATAGTTTAAAAAAGTTAGACCAAAGCATTTCAGTCATTCTTGTAAGAGATTCTATAATTAATGTATCTATGTCATATACTGACATTGGTGAATTGCATCTCTCTCTCTCCCCATTGTAAGGTTTAAAACGTACAACTTCTAATTTCAGGTATCTTTTGAAGTCTTTATTTTTCAATAGCTTTCATATACCCTTTAATGATATAGTCAGTGGGCATTTTACAAAGTCATCTCAGCTCATCTGTGTTTTTTTTTTTTTTTAAAGAAAAGATTAAAAAGATTTTTTTCCCATTACCTCTGGAAACTTTCCATGCTTGTTATTCAAAGAAGTGAATATATTTAAAAGACAAAAAAAGGGTTTAATGCATTTTGGAGGAGAAAAACAACACTGTTGCCATTTGTTTCTTCTGAGGCACTTTTATAAATTACAGCAAAGAGCTAATACATTTCTAAGAACATATAAAACAAAATACCGGTTTTGAAGTATTATAATAAAACAACTCAGCTCTTTTCATGTTCGGTCTCTTTTTTAATGAAGATCTTCTGGCAGTTCTTGAATGTATAACTAGTTTGTATCAGTGAATAAAGCTGTCTATTCTGATGATTGACATGAGCCCACTTTACAGTGGGATTCTAGAAATTAGTCCACTGAGGTCCATTTTTTTCAGGTATTTTCAGTCTGAGAGCTGCCCTCCAACTATCGTAGAGGCTTCTTAACCCCTCTCATTGGTATTCTAATCTAGCATGGTTGTCCTGCTTTTTAAAGTAACTCTGAGATTCTTGATAGAATCCCCCCTGACACATTACTTAGCCAAAGGATTCAAATGAGATTCAAGAAACACGGAGTATAGCACAAAGGGATCGCAAAGTGCACAATTAATAATCATACAGTTAATTCATTTTTAATGCATAGATTTTCTTAGCATGCCATTTCTCATTCAAATGAGAGATAAAAATCACAGAAATATTTCAGATTTGGAAATTTTATCATACATCTATAAATATTCAATTTAGACATTTTTTCTTCTCTTTTTATTCCACTAAGTAAAAAAAAAAAAACTTTAAAATTCAATATTGGATCTTGAGACTTTAGAAAATAAAAGGAAATCAAGATTAAATTTGTATAGTTTTAATTAGCAATTTCTCACTTCTTGGATACCTAATAATTGTTTTTGTCTTATGTGTCTGCTATTCACTGTGGTGTCTTGTCCACTTAGGAATTCTTTTAATGCATTCAAATAAAGTAATTGGAAGGTCATTTCATGATTTTCATTATTCATGGTAAATACAATTGGCAATCAGCTATCTTTGTGATGCAAGATTTCACAGACATTTAGCACATGTTTTGCTTGTCATTTCAAGTTTGAAAACCTAGGAATATACAGACTATGTGCTAAGAAGAAAGGGACACATTACTAGTGTGTTATATTCACACATCTTTATTTTCACAATATTGTTATTTACTGTGTTAACTTTATCACTGATTTAAAAAAAAAAATGTACAACATGAATTTAATTTATTAATAAAAAGTTGAAGGTTTCCTTATAAAACTAATTGTGAAGTAATTTTAGCAAAACAAATGTGTGGAGTGAAGTAGCCCCATAACCAACCAATCAATATTCACTGTCTTTTTTTCCAAACTGATAACATTTTAAATCGGATTGGATGTTATGTGTGCTTTGCACGTCAGTACATTTTAAACTGCCTTATTAAATTAGCTAGACTAAGTTAATCAAAATTGGTGATTAAGGCTGCTTAGTGCCATTCCCAAATGGAAAATTACATACATCCCATTCAATGGACAAAATTAAAGCATTTTTGTACACAAATAACAAACACTGTAACATGTAATATACTGCATTTCCTAAAGCAACTTTGTCACTAGACAAAAAATAAAATGATGAGAAAAAGAATACTTTAAAAATAAAATGATGATTCTAACCAGTCCAGCTGCGTTCCAATAAAATCCCATGCTTTGATCTCCCTTCTGAACAGGAACAACGTCACACAGCAGTAAGATCCAGGCATAACCCACTTTTAAGTACACAATGGGGTTTATTTACTAAATCTGGAAAGTGTAAAATCAGTCTCACTTCTGCATTGAAACCAATGAGTTTCCAGGTTTTATTAACAAAGCTTAATTGAACAAGCCGAGGTTAGAAGCTCATTGGCTTCTATGCAAAAGTGAGCCTGATTTTGCAATTTCCATCTTTAGTAAATAAACTCCATTGTGTATTTAAAAGTGGGGTATGCCTGTACAGGGTTGGTAAGTATTATCATTTTATTTAAATTACATTTTTATGTATGTAATATTTATTACATAATATTTGTGTAATATGTATTTTTTTGTAAAAAAAAGGTTGCTTTAATGCAATTTTTTAGCTGATAGTACATTGTGGCAGACATCTGATCTTCTAAGGCAAAATGCCAGTTTCTACATTTATTTTTCATATAAGTCATAATGCTCAGTACAATGAAAGTCTAGATGGCAACAACTGGCAATTTTTTATGAAATTCATCATGTTCCATCTGCATTATAAAGGGGGACAAATCTGGCATTCATGCATTTGGCATTAGCACAGCTTTCTGCCTCTGTCCTGTATTCTTGTGGTGTCTTCTAACAAAGCAGCATACAGTCCTAATCATGAAAATGACATATGACTAAATGCAAGGCTTACCAAAAACATAAAATAAATAATATATTTTGTAGATGGAACATTTACATTGTCAGAACACCATTTAATGTATGCTTCTACATTTTATTAAGATTTAAGAAGAAACACAAATGGTTATCTTTGGTCAATAAACCTGAAGCTGAAACCCACAATGGCAGATAAGGTTTGATCCTTCGGCTTAAGTTTGAATTAAATCTTTTGACTAATGGTTCTGGGGAAACATGTATAGTTTAGTCTTCATAAACTTGGCTAAAAAAGTTCAAATAATTACCCTTAAAATTACATAATAGGTTACATTCAACTGGGATTTGTTATACAAGTTCCAAATGTTTCTCCATTGAAAGTGCATGATCATTTCACAGAGAGTGTCAATGCCTACATTATGAGAACAAGGGTTTCTACTGACTCCAGCTCTATAATGGCTAATGATTGGTTTGATCTCTACAAGACATGGAAGCAGGAAGTTGTCTAAAAACACCTAATTTCCTATTTACTATAGGCCCAATGGTATGTGGGAGGAGAATTATGGTTTCCCTCTTAATAATATGACCAAGATATGGATATGAGAGCATACTGGTGAATACATTTTGTATGTTTTCAAAAATATCAGCTATAAAATGTATAATTATCTGAGAAGCAATAGTAAAATAACAGTAGAAATAAGAAAGCCTAGAAGGCAATTAAGCACAAAATGGACATATCCCCAAACATCATGTATGAAAACCAAAACCAGTGAATGGTTTCTTTTTATGTAATTATGGAGTGGTTAGGCCAAGAATCCCCAAGTATTCTCATCCCACCTGAACTTTCTGTACCTTTGGTTAAGTACAGACAGAAGCTGAACATCCCTGTGTGACTAGAGCTCCAAACCGCACACGACATTCTCTGTGCTCTCCCTATTAAAATTTTACAGGTCAAAAATCCAAAACCTGCTTAGTAAAAAAAAAATTTTCATATTCATCACTAATGACAAGACAGAACAGGTTAATGTCTGTAATAATGGTGTGGTAATTAGGACCTATGTAGTTGATAAAGTGTGACTGTTAATCAATGCTTGGCTAATTAATCAATATTTTAATCATTAGACCTTTAAATGAGCATTTCCTCTAATTCCCTTGATCATTCAGCTCCAAAGCTCTTTCTAGTATAGTTAAATAATCAGGAAATATTTGTATGAAATACCATTGAGCGCAAGCCTGGTTAGCCGATTCCCATTTATTCAGATGAATAAAAACAATATATATATATATATATATATATATATATATATATATATATATATATATATATATATATATATATATATATATATATATATATATATAATATAAATATTAACCAAGATTACAACCCGATATTAGTGTTAACAACCAGTTAAACCTTTTGTATACCGATATAGATATGAAACACAAGTTGACTCAAAATTGTCTCGTTGGGACATTACTCTCATTAGGTCTACTTTGAACTTTCTAAAAAATAAATACATTATAATCACTAATGGCCCAAATACAGTAGCTGCAATAATTGTAGTTTTAACATTTTTTTTTTACCATTGCATTCCATTATCTTTCCATGGTGCTGGTGACAGTTATATCAAAAGTTATTTCCATGGAAGAATAAGACTAGGAGACTATTGATACTGTGCTTCTTGGAGAACAAACAGATCATGTTCATGAATCTTGTTTGAGTATCCAATTGAAAAACATTTACTACAGCTCTTTCCCGCATGCACGGCTCACTTCTTCAAGGCAGTGAAAACATTGCCTTGACCAAGCATGTTTTTTTATTTATTTTTGTATACCAACAAAGGATAAATAAAGCGATCTATTCAAATAAAGTACATGGATGATTATTCTCCTCTTACAATGTATGGACTCATTATTTAATAGTCTATCATGGCTTCTAAAAGAACTAGAATCCTCTAACATGCACCATACTTTAGTATTAAGGAATAAGACACTTATCTGTTCCAACACAAATCCAAAAAAACAAGATTTGTTTTCCTTTAAAATAGATATATTTTTAAAGTTATGTGGCCTATTTAAGGAGATAGCACGGTAGTAGTAACTTGCCCTGTGTCGTACTTTGTCTGATTTAAAATATCAAGTGAAAGAGGTAAGTTATTCAGTTCTCTGTGAAAATTGCAGATTGAGTTATGTTTCTTAGTGAACAATATGCTTATTGCAGCAGATTTCTAAGTGTTTTTTGGAAGACATAAGGAGACAAAAACTCCAAATGTTGGGTATATATATATATATATATATATATATATATATATATATACCCCCCAAAACCTTCACCCATTCCTCCATTCCTATTATAGGGCTGATGGGAAGTCATTAATAATGTCTTTAGAACTACTGCATTTTAGCACGGATACAGTCTAAAATTATGCAACCATACAATATATTCCAACTTAAAAACTGTTTCTATCAGTAACATAATTTCTACGTTGTTATAGTTTGTTTGCAAGAATTGTCAACAAGTAAAGATGATGTAGTCCTGAATCTTAAAAACTTGAGAAATGAATAATTTTAGCAAAGATGACTTGTACACCAAGTTTACATGCATAATAGTATTACATAGATGATTTTATGTCACAATTATATTATACTCCATACACAAAAGTTCTTCTAGTAGTCATATTTGATATCAATAAGGACCCTTATATTCTGTCAAAGTTGTAGCAAGTTTAGCAGTGGTCTTGTTTTTACTGAAATATCCCTAATTATATATTACTTAATTTTTATATTATATTATTAGACTGTATGATATTATATTATTTGACTAATATCATTATGATATTCACAAACGAATTTGGTACTTACAGTATCACAAAAGTGAGTACACCCCTCACATTTTTGTAAACATTTTATTATATCTTTTCATGTGACAACACTGAAGAAATTATACTTTGCTACAATGTAAAGTAGTGAGTGAACAGTTTGTATAACAGTGTAAATTTGTTGTCCCCTCAAAATAACTCAACACACAGCCATTAATGTCTAAACTGCTGGCAACAAAAGTGAGTACACCCCTAAGTGAAAATGTCCAAATTGGGCCCAATTATCCATTTTCCCTCCTCCGTGTCATGTGACTCATTAGTGTTACAAGGTCTCAGGTGTGAATGGGGAGAAGGTGTGTTAAATTTGGTGTTATCACTCTCACTCTCTTATACTGGTCACTGGAAGTTCAACATGGCACTGCAATGCAAAGAACGCTCCGAGGATCGGAAAAAAAAGAATTGTTGCTCTACATAAAGATAGCCTAGGCTATAAGAAGATTGCAAAGACCCTGCAACTGAGCTGAGCTGCAGAACGGTGGCCAGGCCTCATCATGGTCGACCAAAGAAGTTGAGTGCACATGCTCAGCACCATATCGAGAGGTTGTCTTTGGAAAATAGACATATGAGTGCTGCCAGCATTGCTGCAGAGGTTGAAGGGGTGGGAGGTCAGGCTGTCAGTGCTCAGACCATATGCCGGAGATTGCATTAAATTGGTCAGCATGGCTGTCATCCCAGAAGGAAGAAGAAGATGCACAAGAAAGCCTGCAAACAGTTTACTAAAGACATACAGACTAAGGACATGGATTACTGGAACCATGTCCTGTGGTCTGATGAAACCAAGATAAAAATGTATTTGGTTCAGAAGGTGTCAAGCAGGTGAGGCGTACAAATACAAGTGTGTCTTGCCTACAGTCAAGCATGGCAGTGGGAGTGTCATGGTCTGGGGCTGCATGAGTGCTGCCGACACTGGCGAGCTACAGTTCATTAAGGGAACCATGAATGCCAACATGTACTGTAACATACTGAAGCAGAGCATGATCCCTTCCCTTCAGGGACTGGGCCGCAGGGCAATATGCAACATGATAATGACCCCAAACACTTCTCCAAGATGACCACTGCTTTGGTAGCATGTCTCATGACCTAAACACTATTGAGCATCTGTGGGGCATCCTCAAACGGTAGGTGAAGTAGTGCAAGGTCTCTAACATCCACCAGCTGGTGAACTCCATGCCTAAGAGGGTTAAGGCAGTGCTGGAAAATAATGGTGGCCACACAAAATATTGACTGGATGGTCCAATTTGGAAATTTTCACTTAGGGGTGTACTCATTTTTGTTGCCAGCAGTTTAGACATTAATGGCTGTGTGTTGAGGTATTTTGAGGGCACAGCAAATTTACACTGATATAGAAGCTGTACACTCATTACTTTACATTGTAGCAAAGTGTCATTTCTTTAGTGTTATCACATGAAAAGATATAATAAAATATTTACAAAAATGTGAGGGGTGTACACACCTTTGTGAGATACTGTAAATGCAATAAATATAAATATTTTGCTGGTTTTAGGCACAATACACAATTTTTTTATTAATAGTTTTTATATTTTCATATCTTTGTATTTGTCTTGTAGTCCTGAAGAAAATGGAGTGTTTTGCCCCTGAAATGCATTGATTGTTTTATAAATCATTAAAGATGTTTTAAACTCCTTTATGAATTTGGTATTGAGCTCCTTTTCTTTGTTTAAGCTCTGAGTGATGTTCCTGGGTACCCTTTGGAGGGTATCCCTAAATGCATGTGAGCTGCATAACTAAAGCCAGTGAGCCTTTCAAATGACTGTCCCCTTTCCCATTATTAATCTGCATTAATAATCATTGAAGTCGCAATGCCTCCGGATGTATCCATCTGACACATTCTGTGCAACATTCCTGTACCTTAAACCTTATAACTGTGTATCTGCAGTGCAATATCATCTAAAGCCGCGTACACACGTAGCCGTCTGTCCGACGTACTTAGTCTGGCGGACTTCCCGCCAGACTGTCCGTCGGACTTTCCGAACGGGCTACTTGCCCACACACGGCACTTTTTCAGCGGACTAATACGGCGTACTAAGTCCACCCTACTATCTGCCCTACTTTTGAAATGAACGGACTCGCCCACACACGCGGAGGAAAGTCCGCTCATTTCGAGCGCCTCTCCAGGTAGGCGGGGCCCGCGAAGGAGACGCCGCTGGCCCCGCCGCCTGGTATGGACTTAAAGGGGAACCCCAATGCCGAATCGGCGTGGGGGTCCCCCCAAAGTCCACAACAGACCCTTGTCCGAGCACGCTACCCGGCCGGCCAGGAAAGGAGGGGTGAGCGAGCGCCCCCCCTTCCTGAGCCGTACCAGGCCACGTGCCCTCAACATGGGGGGTGCCTTGGGGAAGGGGGGGCGCGCGGCCCCCCACCCCAAAGCACCTTGTCCCCATGTTGATGAGGACAAGGGCCTCTTCCTGACAACCCTGGCCGTTGGTTGTCGGGGTCTGCGGGCGGGGGGCTTATCGGAATCCGGGAGCCCCCTTTAATAAGGGGGCCCCCGGATACCGCCCCCCACCCTATGTGAATGAGTATGGGGTACAATGTACCCCTACCCATTCACCTGTAAAATAAAAGTACAAAAAAAACACAACACACGAGATAAAATAGTTTATTGCACAGCTCCGGGGGTCTTCCGTCTTCGGGGGTCTTCTCGCCGGACTCCTCCGCTATCTTCTTGTAGCTCTTTTGCTAGCGGAGGAGCCCGGCTTTCTTCCTCGCCGCCGGCCTCTTCTTCCGACTTCGGGGGTCTTGTTACCCTCTCCGGTTCTTCTGCCGGGCCACCGCGCCTTCTTCTAGCTCTTTTACAGGCGGTCTTCTGTCGCCGCCGCCGCCTTCCGTTCTTCTGTTCTTCTCTTCTTCTTCTTCAGATGTTGCCTCGCCGAGTCCTCCGCTCACAATGACAGGGACCGGGCAACTTATATAGGGACAAGGGATGGGGTCTTCGGTGGATGTCACATGGGTAAATCTACCCCTGTGCTTCTGACTGGCCAGGAGATTTTGAGTGAGATTTGTGATGTTGCTCACTGTTCCCCTTGGTGAAGGCTCTGGCATTGGGAAAGTGGTGGTGGAAAAGCAGCACAGAAACCATTGCATTGTCATTCCTCCTTGAATGCCTTAAGAATTTTAGGATTGAGAAACTAGAACATCAGCTTTTTAGAAGCCCCATTTGGCTTTTAAAGGATAAGTTCACCTTTTAAAAAAAAAAAATGCACTTATTTTGCATTGCATTATTTATTTATGCATTTATTATCAGTTTATACAGGAGCCTGCAAAGCATTGCCCCCATGATCAGTGAATCAGGAGTGCAATGCCTGGCTGCTTCAAACAAGCCCTGCAGCTTTCATTTCGTCATTTTGAAAGCTGCAGGGCTTGTTAATGAACTACAATGGTGCTCATCAGTGCCCTCGCAGTTCATTCAGAACTACAAGATGTGGTGACTAATGGTATTTGTAGTTTATTCATTCATAGTAAACTGTGAATGAATGATACTGGTGTGTGGTCTGAACCCCCACATGGCCACACTGTTTTTGAATTGTGACAACGTGGGGAGAGAGGGGAGAGGCATCAGGAACTGGAGCATGCTTCATGTTCCAAAAAGTGAACTTATCCTTTAAGAATTCAGCTCTGTGAGAGAGGGACCATAAGAAAGGCATGCAGAAGACCAAGGACTGTGTTTTAATTAGAATCTGCTGCTTCCAAACAGTGTCTGGGATATTTGTAATATGACTATTGGGTAGCTGAAGAGCCATTTTTCTTTAAGTTTTTTCTGCTTGGTTACCAATAATGGTGTGCATTATTTATGGAAAAAAGTGGGATTATGTATCATTACCTTAATGCATAAAGGAACTGGTTGCTTGATATGTTCGATGTAAAACCATGGAATCAGCAGAGACCATTTTAGTAAAGATTTAGGCTAGGTTGACACTGCTGCAATCAGATTTTGATTTGACTTTTAGCGCAATTATGTGATGTAACTTGGATGTAATTTGCATATTCTATGGGACCAGAATCATGCTGGAATCGCACCCAAGTTTCTATAGAACTTAGTGAACTTTTCTAAAACTGCACTGTGCTGCATTGAAGTGAACAGGCACCATTGAAAACAATGTGGTCTCCATTGTCATGCAATTCTGTGTGACTCAAGTTGAAATCTTACTAGTGTGAATGAGGCCATAAAGCTAAACTTTAAACAGATAAAAAGAAAAAAACACTGAATAAAGTTATACAGTAGATCCCTTAACCACTTTCAGACCGGACCATTTTGCTAGCTTTAGACCAGACCACTTTTTGCGTTTTGGCACTGCGTAGCTTTAACTAACAATTGCGTGGTCGTGCGACGTGGCTCCCAAACAAAACTGACGTCCTTTTTTTCTCACAAATAGAGCTTTCTTTTGGTGGTATTTGATCACCCCTGCAGTTTTTATTTTTTGTGCTATAAACAAAAAAAGAGCGACAATTTTGAAAAAAGTAATATGTAAAATAAATAAATTGCGGCGCTACCTAAAAAATTAATACATTATAATAAAATGTAACAAAATAAATATAGTGCAATAGTGAATCCACCTCACTAAAGTGATAAATGTGCAGTATTACACAATAAATATGTTGCATCTAATAAAATAGATAATATATGTGCATAAATGAAAAAAACATGCGTGAAATAATTTCAAAGTCCAAGATACAAAAAATGCTGAATGCACATTAATGTGCAAATAATGCAATAATAAATCGTGATCTTCAAATAAAGTCCATGCAACTGATTAGTGACCATGTAACAAAGTCCATGCAAAAAGATTTTTGTAAAGTGACTTCCAAATGCGTGTCTGTCCACCGACTAACTTCAGTGCTAAAACAGTGCACCACCAGTTTCCCCCAGCCTCTCACCTTAAATACCTAACACAAAGGCACTGTATGTAAGCAGATGCTACTCCATCCCCATCCGTCCAGCCTCAATAGCACACCCTTTGAAAAAGTCACGAGGTTGTGACGCAACGCGTCAGAGAAGGAGCTTTGGTGTTACACTCATTACTTCCGGTCGCGGCCGAGACCGGAAGTCCGGGTTGTGTTACGAAATTCGCTGTCATTTGCCTTCATGTAAGTGGATATTTTTATCTATTAAATCATTGTTTTGGATACTACACATGAGAGCCCCCCCTTGTCTTTCTTCCATGCTTGGTGTACCATCAACTGTAATTGGATCTGTTTGAAGAATCTGGGGAAGGATTAACCCTATATCTACAGTGGTGTGCTATTGAGGCTGGACGGATTGGGGATGGAGTAGCATCTGCTTACATACAGTGCCTTTGTGTTAGGTATTTAAGGTGAGAGGCTGGGGGAAACTGGTGGTGCACTGTTTTAGCACTGAAGTTAGTCGGTGGACAGACACGCATTTGGAAGTCACTTTACAAAAATCTTTTTGCATGGACTTTGTTACATGGTCACTAATCAGTTGCATGGACTTTATTTGAAGATCACGATTTATTATTGCATTATTTGCACATTAATGTGCATTCAGCATTTTTTGTATCTTGGACTTTGAAATTATTTCACACATGTTTTTTTCATTTATGCACATATATTATCTATTTTATTAGATGCAACATATTTATTGTGTAATACTGCACATTTATCACTTTAGTGAGGTGGATTCACTATTGCACTATATTTATTTTGTTACATTTTATTATAATGTATTAATTTTTTAGGTAGCGCCGCAATTTATTTATTTTACATATTACTGCTTTGGTGTAGAGATCATTATTTCTTTGCTGGCCGCTTCCACACATTTGTATATATATATATTTTTTAGATATTTTTTACACATTTATTAGTAGTCAGGTGGAGCGCATTAGTACCTTTCGTTTATAATTTTGAAAAAAACTCATTATTTTATTTTGCTATAATAAATATCCCCAAAAATATCTAAAAAAAAAAATCGCAATAAGTGTTTATTGATTGGTTTGCACAAAATTTATAGCGTTTACAAAATAGGGGATATTTTTATGGCATTTTTATTAATATTATTTTTTACTAGTAATGAAGGCGATCAGCAATTTTTATTGTGACTGCGACATTGTGGCGGACACATCTGACATTTTTGACACATTTTTGGGACCATTGTCATTTATACAGCAATCCGTGCTATACAAATGCACTGATTCCTGTGCAAATGACATTGGCAGTGAAGAGGTTAACCAGGGGGTGGCAGTGTAGAGGTTAAGTGTGCCCTAGGGGCATGTTACTAACTGAGGGGGGTGTGGCTGTGTGTTAGTGAACACTGATCTCTGCTCCAATCACAGGGAGCAGAGATCAGTGTCACTTGTTGCTAGGCAGAACGGGGAGATGCTGTTTACTTCCGCATCACCACGTTCAGCCACCCCGTGAGATGATCGCGGCTATCCCCACGGCGATCGAGTCCACGGGACCCGCGACTGGACTCACAGGGGTCCCGACCGGCACGCGTGCGCACCGGCGGCGGCACGCACACGATGGCAAGGCGGCAATTTCAAATGGACGTACCTGTATGCCAATTTGCTTGCCCGTGCCATTCTGCCGACATACATTGATGTGCGCCAGTCGGGAAGTGGTTAAAAAATACTTAAATGTAATTTTTCAAACAGATGATAGTTTGGATATTGTTGAGGATCCAAAATTAGATTTAATCCTTTTATCACCAACAGCATCCAGACTGACAAAGCGTGGCACATCATTCTAAGCAAGTTAGATTCTATGGCGCTGCATTGAAATATTCTGGAGAGAGCAGAGTTAAAACCTTAGCAGGATGCTGCTGCTTTGGAAAAGCAGAACCCGGCTGTGCTGTCTGGCAGGGATAGCGTGATCACAAGACGGCCAGAACAGAATTACAAATCCTACGGCAGGTAAACCAGTTTATACATGTAGCTCTACTGTTTATTTATAGGCTGGTTGCCTGAGGTTCAGCTTTAAAGCCCATGAAAATGTTATATGTGTGTTGTCGAATAGTTTTAAAGAATGTGTATTACTCTCACAACACGTATGCACTTTTACTTGGGAGTTCAGAAAGAGTTTATATTTGACATTCTATACACTGTATGTGATTCCACATGCTGTAGATTTGTATGTGTACAGTGTTCCCAGATCACTGATTCTATGACTCAAACTACTGTTTAGAATTTTAATCATGTTAATATAAGGAAGTTTCAGTATCACTGCATTTTGCTGAGGAAGTCAGCTTCAGGAAAAATACACACAAAATTTCATTGTCATTAATAGATAACTCTAGAATACTATATACAGACAAGGTGGCAGCCAGCAAAATTTTAGATTCTACCAGCGGGTATAATTGATATTTTAAAAGGAAACCATTTCCGTGAGCACATATCAGTGAGCGTGTACTTTGAATTATTACTGCAATGTTTACCTGAAATTCATTTCTATATATGATATGACTTTCCAAATTGTCATGCTTGTTGTACCATATTTCCATTTTTGTATTACTTATTTTAGATATATGGTTTGTAAATTCTTCCAGTTTTGGCTGCCTCTAACTGAAGTAGAGTTAGTCGTCCTGCCTGAGGATGGGAAAATGTGCAAATGCATAAAAGATGTCAGCATGGTCAGCTTGCTATATCGGTATAGGCATGGATACTTGGTTGTGCTCAGCATATGGAGAAATTTGGGTTTTCAGATGTGCTTTTCTCAACTCAAAGTACACTTTTATTTGTAACACACTTCAGAGGAATGAATGTCATTCTGTATAGTTTATATAATTGTTAATTTTTATAAAGGAGTATTAGGGCCCTGGTGCCCAACCTGTGGCCCCAGGGCCACATGTGTCTCTTTGGCACTTCTTCCCATATTGTAGATATTTATTAGAAGTCTGTCTATCGCCCATGCAACAAATGGGGCAACTTGCAACATATTTATGTAATGGCCAGTACAAACAAGTCCTGCAGCTTTCATCCTGTCATTTTGAAAGCTGCAGGGCTCATGAATGAACTACAAGGGTGCTCATCTGCCCCTTCGCAGTTCATTCAGAACTACAAGATGTGGTGATTGATGGTACTTGTAGTTCATTCATTCATAAGAAGCTGTAAATGAATGACACTGGTGTGTGGTTGGAGCCCCTACATGGCCACGCTGTTTTTGAATTGTGACAGCGTGTGCAGAGAGAAGATCCCCCACCCGCTGTCACATTGGGGGGGGGGGGGGGGTGAGGGGGGAGAGGCATCCTAAAAAAGTTCCCAAAAGATGAACTTATCTTTTAAGATGTCAGTCCTGTGAGACAGGGATCATAAGAAAATCCTGCAGCATAATAAGAATCTGCTGCTCCCCAACAGGAAGAACCCTTCTTTCTCTCCTTACATAAAAGCTATGAACGTGACCGGTGTACATCATTCTGAACATCCAGAGATAAAAAATCAACCCTGAGAAGAATGTGTCTGGAACATTTATTGCCAAGTGAGTTTGTCTGGGACCAGTGGCGGCCTGTCCACATGGGGCACAGGGGCATCACCCCCCCCCCCAATCCATGTGTCCAGCCTCTAATCTACATACAGGACCTGGACGCATAGATTTCAATGGGGTTTTTATTTTTGAAGCACATGATTAAAGCCTGTAGGCTCTAATTAGCTTCAATAAAGGGTGGGTTTGGGGCGCAGAGCACTGCACCCTGAGCCCACTCACTTGTGTGACAATAACGAAATAGCATTGGCTATTGTCTTCCTGATTCTCCTTCCGGCCAATCAGGAAGCGGGTTCTGAGACCCAATCGTGTCTCAGGACAAACTTCCTGTTTGACCAGGAGGAGAATGTCTCTCTGTCTGCTGCATCAGCACAAACTCACTCCACCAGGCAGACAATGTCTTTGAAATCTGGCCGGGAGAAGCAGTCAGAGTGGGCCATGCTCTTCCTTCCCCCTGCATCTGATTGTCATATTTATGTCTGTCTCCCACAGGGAGGAATTCACCGGTGTCCTTCTCCCGTGGGGGGGTCGCCACTGTTCATATCTTGGGGGGGTTGATGGGGATCACCGCCATCTGTCTCCCACAGGGGACAGGGAGAGTGGTGCTAGTTTGATGCCCCCCCACAAAATAATGAGGACTAGCCGCCACTGACTGTTTACCAATAGAGGTGTGCATTATTTTTGGCACTTCTTCCCATCTTGTAGTCTTTTATTAGAAATCTGTCTACCATCCATGCAACGAATGGGGCAACGTGCCACATATTTATGTAATGGCCGGTAAGGTGTAGGTGAATCTATTGCAGAACTGCCTCAGCAAAATCTTGTGCAACACAATTTACTGGAAGAGGTCTTATTTACCCCCATGCTTCTTGTCGTTGGTATGGTGATATTTCTTAATAATTATTCATAGCCATAGTGCCAGAATGTAAAGTGGCATATATAAGAACTGTGTTAGAAATAGCAAAAAACTGCTGCATGGCTTTCATTAATTTAATGCACAAATTTCTAATACAACCAAATACCAAAAAAGGGTCTGTAGAGGGCATAGATATGGTAGCATTGACTTGTAAAGGTGTTGTAATAGCAATGATCTCTAGTAGTCTCATGTAATGTTTAATGTGTCTCTTGATTCTAAAGCCCCATACACACTATCAGATTTTCTGCTGATTTTTTCCTTCAGATTTACCAAAACCATATAATATGAGGTCAAACCTTAGAAGTTTCAATTTGTATGCAATCAGGCAGGCCCTTGCACTACATGGTTTTGGTAAATCTGAAGACAAAAATCAGCAGAAAATTTGATAGTGTGTATGGGGCTTAACACATATCTGCAGTCTCTGACTTAAGATAATTTTGCATACCGTTAAAGGCTTTAATTCTCCACAAAAGTGAAGGAAAGCCTTTAGCTCAGGGGTCTCAAACTGGCGGCCCTCCAGCTGTTGCAATACTGCAAGTCCCATCATGCCTCTGTCTATGGGAGTTATGTTTGTAACTGTCAGCCTTGCAATGCCTCATGGGACTTTTAGTTTCGCAACAGCTAGAGGGCCGCCAGTTTGAGACCCCTGCTTTACATCCTATAGACACCTGGGAGACATATTGCTTCTTCAGGACATCCACTTTTCAAACTCCAACCACTCTAGCTACTTTGACCGCCTGTGTAAACAAAATTTTTTTATTATATATATGACTCTAGGTCTAGAGGGGTGGCTTTATTTATTAAAAATTCAGTTTTATTGGATGTGCAGCATGTGTACAAGGACCCCACAAGTAGGTTTCTGATAATTCAGGGCTGTATTTGTGGCAAAGCGATTACCATAGCAAATGTATATGCTCCTAATGACTCACAAGCTTCTTTTTTTACTTCATTCTTTCAGGAACTAGGCAGATATCTTTCCCCTCACCTATTGATAGAAGGAGACTTTAATCTGGTGACAATAATTTAATTCAGGGCTGGACAGAAGCCGAATTGTAAGTAATGCCAACGCTTTCCCAAAGACCCTTACCCATTTGCTCAGCTCACATAAACTCATAGATTCCTGGTGGGCTCACAATGTAGGCGCTGAGGACTATGCATTCTACTCACACCCCTATGACAGTTACTCTGGGCTAGACTATATTTACAGTACTCCTGTCCTGCTAGTTAACTCAAACTCAGCAAACATACATCCTTGCTCATGGTCTGATCATCACATGGTACTGCTAGCTATATCATATATAAGCATTTCACCAATAAACACCACTTGGCGCCTTAATGACTCCTTTCTCTCAGATTCTGAATTGGTTACAGACAACTTAGACAAATACTTTCATATCGATAACATGCAACATACTCCTCACACTATTTTGGGGGCTGCCCATAAGGCGGTAATTCAGGGACATCTAATAAAACTAGCAAAGGCAAATAAAAAACACAAACTTGCAGATATCACTAGACTATCCCAGGAGCTGACTAGACTGTATCATATTCATAACCAGTACCATTCATCTGACACTCTCAGACAGATTAAAAATAAGAGAATCACATTAGACACGATCCTGTCTGAGCAAACAGAAAAGATGTTGAGATGGTCAAACACCATGTTTTTACTGCACAGCAACTCGGCTTCAGCAATTTTTTCCAGAAAACTGAATTCTACCATCCAACCTCCATGCTCTTATAAACTTAGGAATGATAGGGGTAATATTGTCATCCACCCCTCAGAGGTACTCAAAATGTTCTCCAATTTTTTACCAAGACCTTTTAGTGGCTCCCTCTTCCCTGCCTGGCCCCACACCCAAATCCCGGTTGGAGAATATGCCCCTCCCATCCCTGTCTGAAGAGCAAATTAAAACCCTGAACTCCCTCTGCAGAGAGGAGAAACTCCTGGCTTTAACTGTATCCCTGATGCCCTCAAAAGTAACAGGTCTAGAAGAGTTTTCTTCCACCTACGACAAAAAAATCTCTAATCAATTAGTCCTTCATCTTAAAAACCTTTATAATCATATACAGTAATTAAAGGTCACACCTTTGCAGATGACATGTTGATGATGGTGAACATGTCTTTGATACCTAAACCAAGCAAAGACCACACCCTCCCCCAAAATTACCACCCTATTTCAGTCATAAACAACGACCTAAAACTGTCTGGTCACCTCCTAGCTGATAGACTCTCCATGATCATTCCTATGCTGATCTCCCTAGACCAAACAGGTTTTATCCCCACTAGACAAATCACCGATAATATCAGTTTTCCCTCTAATAGAATACAAGAAGCTGACACGTTCTCCCGAAAAGTCCTTTTGCTAAGCTTTGACATACACAAGGCATTTGGTAGCATGACATGGCCCTACTTAGAATCTACCCCTTTACCAAATTTGAGTTTCGGGGGGCATTTGTGCAAGGTTTCAAGGCTCTATACCATCACCCATGCACTCGCATTAAACTCCCAGGATGTACCTCTGAGTATTTCACACTTGGTCGTGGAACCAGGCAGGGATGTCCCCTACTCCCTTTGCTATTTGCCATGGTAATTGAACTTCTGGCCCGCTCGATTTGCCTGAATCCCAACATTAGAGGTTATAAGAAAGGAGATCAGGAATTCAAATGAAGCATGTATGCGGACGATATCCTCTTATTTTTATCAGAACCTGTGGTTTCTTTGCCAAACTTGATCCCCACTTTAAGTACTTTCCACAACTTGTCGGGTCTAGGGGTTAACCTGTCGAAATATGCTGCACTCCTGATCAATATCCCACAAAACATGCTCTCTTGTATGCAGTCCACCTTTGGCCTTGCTCTGTGTGGGGAAGCATTACTATACCTGGGAGTAAAACTGGTCACTTCTCTCCATAAACTTTACTTCGCTAATTACCTCCAAGTATTTTCTCACATCAAGCAATTATTATGCATGTGGTCTGCCTACCACATTTCATTTTTAGGTAGGATACAGACCATTAAGATGTCCTTACTCCCAAATCTGCTATTTTACTTTAGATCCTTGCTTTTATATGTTTTACGTCAGACCATAGAACTAATTCAGGAAGCTAATGTTTTTATCTGGCAGGCCAAGAAGCCCCATCTGAATAAAAGACTACTTTACAGACCAACAGCCA
Organism: Lithobates pipiens; assembly: GCF_037356315.1. Lineage (NCBI taxonomy): Eukaryota > Metazoa > Chordata > Amphibia > Anura > Ranidae > Lithobates > Lithobates pipiens. The sequence goes on from NW_027507784.1 coordinate 49,478,233, forward strand.
TGGGTGGACTGGGACTACCACACTTATGGCTTCTGCTAGATCAGTACAGATGGTCCAATGGCACGCCCCCCTCCCCCCCCGGGATGTGCCTTGGTTTCAATTTGAACGGGCCTCAGTGGATCCCTTTGGTTAGACCAAATTAGGCCCAAAGATCTGATACCATTGAATGGAGTAGTGGTCCTATCGGTACAATTGTGTTCTCTATATAAATCGTCATACTCATTGGCTCCCCACAATCCTCGCTTAGCCTCATTTATAGGTGACTCTAGGTTCCCTTTTGCATTCCACGCTATCCAAGATTTCTCCCAATGGACACAGAGTGGCTTAACCACCCTAGAAGCCTTGACCCAAGATCCCCCTTTGAGCTCTTTCACCTTTCTGCAAGAAAAATATGCCCTACCTAGAATAGAGTTCTATAAATATTTACAGATTAGACACTTCTATTCCACTCACTACCACTGGGGGATGACAAATACTACCAATACTTTTTAACACATATGTAGGTTCTCTTCTAGAGATAATGGCATTATCTCCACCATGTATCAATATCTAAATGAACGAACCATCCCCATAAAATCACCAGCAATGTTCAATTGGGAAGCTGACATGGGTCTAGAGATAGCCCCTGAGGATTTGTTAGATATGGTCTTAAACATGCACAAATATACGAAATCTATGGCAGTAAAGGAGACAGTGGTAAAACTCCACACCAGATGGTACTATACACCTTCCAGACTGAATAGATTTTGTTCCTTGGTCCCTGGGAACTACTTCAGCGGTTGCCCCGATAGAGTTCTTCAGCCCTTATGGCAGAAGATAGCTACCAAGGTTGCTCAAATCACTGGGATTCACCTTACCCTGACTTATCAGATGTGCCTTCTTTTCACAGAACTCCCAGAGGCTACCTCCCCAGCTCAGGAACTTGTCCAAATTCTATTCAGTGCAGTGCACTGGGCAATATGGCTACATTGGCGCTCGCCAGTAGTCCCCTGGGACCAAGTTTTAAGACTCATGAAAGAATTTCGTCTTATTCACCACACCATGATGGAAATTATGCCGGTATTTGAAAGAAAATGGGCCTCCTGGTCATCATATGGTTTTTGAGGTTCTAGTTTGTTTTCACATGCATACACAATTTCTTTTACATCTGGAGTGCCATTGTTCCTCTCCCCCCTTCCCCTCCCTATGATTTTGTATGTGTTATACCTCTTCAATTTTCTTTTAGGCATATAAGCTAATTCCAGTTACCTGATATGATGGCCACAGGACATGGATAACCTTATACATGTTGTATGTAACCATCTGCCACTCGTTTTGTGGTCAATATCAGCTTAACCGAGCGGGCCATAGCCGAAAGACGGCTACAGCGCAGTCGGCTTATTCTTGGTGGACGTCCGTAGGACATCCTCACAGAATCACGCTCCCTGGGGTGTGCACATGGGAACATCCATGACCTCTGGGTCCGGGGGACCTGGTGCATCACAGATCATGGTAAACAGCCGCTGATAGCGGCCGTTTACCACATGATTGCTCTGTCAAATGACGGAGCAATCACTTGTAAAGAAATCTGCGTCATGTTCCCCCCCCCCCTCTGTACTGGTCGGTACAGTGTGAGAGGAGAGAGGGAGAGGGGAGAGATTGTTTGCAGCACTGTGGGCACTACAGATCCAGCCCACAGCGCTGCTCAGTGCCCATATTCCGGCAGTGCTATGCAAAACTATGTAATACTCTGCAATACTAAGCAATATTCTGCAATACTAAGCAATACTGTGCAATACTGTGCAGTACTGTGCAACACTCTGCAAAACTATGCAATACTATGCAATACTTTGATATACTCTGCAATAAATTTTAACAGAAACAAAGAATTATAATTTTTTTCCAGATTTTCAGGCTTTTTTTTATTTATAGCACAAACAATTAAAAACACAGTGGTGATTAAATACCACCAAAAGAAAGCTCTATTTGTGTGAAAAAAAGGACAAACATTTCATAAGAGTACAGTGTTGCATGACTGAGTAATTGTCATTCAAAGTGTGAGAAAGCTGAAAATTGGTCTGGTTAGGAAGGGGGTTTAAGTGCCCAGTGGTCAAGTGGTTAAATATGAGATGATATCAGACATTATGAACATGGCTATATATATATATATATATATATATATATATATATATATATATATATTGTATCTAATTGTATGCCTTTCTTTTTACTACAAAATAAAAATAGTTTGTAAATAAAAAAATAAAATAAAAAAAACTAGAACTCCAGTTTTTCCTGTATGTGCACATCCACACAAGCATGCCATAATGATGTATCCCTGCTCTGGTGTATTTGCTTTAGTAAGACAGCCCCAGTAAGTTTAAGTTTTTTCCCTTTGAAAAAGAGGGTTAATTTGTTGAGATTGCTTTGACATTATGTTATCATTTTGAAATGAACTCAGAAGAATCCTTCTTTAACCTACAATAATATTCAGCTGATACTAATTTTAGTGGATAAAGGGAAAATATCTGGTGATGAAAGGTTAAGTGCAGTTCCCCCTAAACAACCATTCATCACATGAAATGTTGTTTGTCTCCAACACGTCCTAGAGCATTTCAACAAAGGGCTAAATGCAGTTTTTATTTTTGCCATTCAGATGAAAATGTTCAATTTCTGCCTAGCACAATAGCATGCACCTGAACAAAAAAACACATCTCTAATATTAGCAATATACCTCATAAGCCCATAAGCCACAAAATTCCAGGACCAAGACTTATCACTTGTGGGTTAGTTCCATGTGACCTGCATAGGATGCCCATAAATAGCAGAAGGCAAGTCATTTTCTCCGTGGAAGGGCTGATCTGTTGAGCATAGGACTAAGAGGCCGTCCTGGGTGTTGTGAAACAATCATTAAGTTACACGCTTGTCATTTCTTGTACATTCACTCAGAACTAATGCACATCACTTTTTCCAATTATAATCATTCCACCATTTAACAAGCACAAAGGAAGTTGGATTCCAATTTGCCACTGATTCTTCACTCTTATTTGCTCATTGTCAGACATTTAGGACCAGTAATGTTGAGCTTGCTTCCGATTCTAAGGCATGTTCTCTCTTCAATAAGGCTTATCTTATATCACAATGTGAAGTCAATTTAGTTGTGTCCAACTTTGAATGGTGGTTTATGACATATTATTGTTCAAAATGGTAATGCTTAAAGATTTCCCCGCAGTCCCCACATGCAGGGAAATCCAAAGGCATATTGTTTTACGCTTAAAGTGAAAATGCATCTATATATGAAAAAAAAAATCCCTTTTATAAAACTTTATTGTAGATTGCTGTCTTCTTATGTTCTTCAGATATGAAAAACAACAGCAATTGCTGGACCACTGGTATTGATGAGACTAACAATTACTAAAGTCTGTTCAAATAGGGAATTTTTATTTTTACTTAGGGAATGATGTGAAAATTCATCTAGCAAAGAATTCTTGATCATGTGCAAAGAAAATAAAAAAAACTTGTAATTTTCTTGTACAGGAATGGCTGATGGAAGTAAGCAGAGATTCACCTCACTTACTAAGCTAAGGGTAAATTCTCTTGTAAAGGAAAGTGTCCTTGCAAACTGAACAACCTAATCTCCTTTAGTAAATTAACTCATATGCATCTAGTTGTTACAATACAGAGTGCCGGTATCTTGTTGTCCAGAGTAACTGGATGTATAATAAAAACAAGACAGTTTTTTGTAAAACATACAAACACAAATGACAAGAGACATACATTCAACAATTTTCAAAATCAGCAATTTTATATACATCCTGGTAAAACAAATATACAAAGTAGAAAACTGACCTAACTGTTTACAGCGTACAAATAGTGTCAAGAGAGAATTCAGGCTAACAGACACGTCAGGAATGGACAAGAATGGAATATAAATACATACCTGGGCTAAGCTGTAACTAAGAAAAAAAAACATACCTGGAATAATTCAGTGTTAAGATTTTCTGACCTCTTGGAGACACTAACCAACAGACACTGGAACTGCCTACAACTTTAGTCCAAGAACCACAGAGCCCCCAACATGTACCCTAGCTCTTTTGCAAATTCCTGATGCTAATGAACTCCATTAATCTTCCCTCTATGCAAGTGTAGGGGACAACCCTAAAATTGGTTTATTTTGTTAAAAGTTGTGTTTGTTTTTCTAAATAATCCTGGCATCTACCAGTGACTTAGTGTCAGGAAGATTGTGCCAGCCTATATAGCCAGATTTAAGCTCAGGTACATACACAGTCCTTCACACAGTGCATGATGCCAGTTGCTAACCTAATTTGTCCCATGATCAATTTGCAATTTTTCTCCTTGTCTGCTTACTTGCTACTATTTTAAGGGCAGAGACAGAGTTAGGAACAGGCCAGGTCAGTAATTTACTTACTGTTAGGAAACAGTAGTCTATTTGCAGAGGTTCAACATACCACTTGCTTAGTCAGACCTATAGCTCTGCAATTGGCAAAACTCATACTCTATGTTAATTGTTGAGCTCAAGCTTTTACTCGAGAGAGACCATTGCTTTCACACAGAAAACAAAGATCATTCTCTGCATAATGCTATCGGGGAAAATACTTTTCTTCATTGTGACTGCATTCTATAAACTGTAAAGATTTGCACAACTTTAGTTTTGATGCACATGGTATGCATTTAGCTGATTTAACACTGAAAATTTGGTTAAGATTTAATATTTGGTGGTCTAGGTAGTAGACCACCCATGTATCTTTTTCCCCTCATGAATGTCTCATTGTACCTACTGGAAGCTGACATATTCCCCAACAGTTTCACTGGTACACAGTTTACAGTAGGTACCAAAACACTTTGTAATGCTATACATCAGTCAAGAAGTGTAGCTTAAAGATGAAGTAAACCACTGCCTTTTTTTTCTGACCTGCAAAGTAAATGCATAATGTGCTAGTATGCATCGCATACTAGCACATTATGTGAAACTTGCAAACAAAGCCCTCCACTGATGCATTGCCACCGCCGGAGGCCAAATTCATCTTCACCCGTCTTCCTTCCGTGTCCACGGACTCCAGCTGTGTCACTGGCCAGAGCCGCATAATGTCACACTCGTGCTTGCATTCAGATCCCATGGGCACACTGGAGGTTTGACTGGCGGATTTAAGAGCAGTGCCCCTGAACAAAGGCCCGAACAATGGAATGTGAAGCAAGTAGCTTCTGAAAAAATATTGACAAGGCCGAAATTTGGACCTTGATAGTGCTCAAGGCCAATTTCATCTCTAGGCCTGACTGGAGAAAGGCCAGGATCCTAATGACATACTTTCTAGGATGCCATCCCCTGGGTTCACACCAGGAAACATATGCCTTCCAGATTCTATAGTAAATAAGCCTGGAGGCCGGCTTTCTGGCATTAACCAGAGTGGAAAGGAGTGAATCCGAGAGCCCACGTTTTTTCAGAATGTGGGTCTCAGCAGCCAAATTGTCAAATTTAGACTTTGTATGGCAAAATGGTATATTGGACCTTGTGAGAGTAGATCTGGCCAGAGTGCAAGGACTCAAGGCCTGCCTACTGTTATCTTTACGATTTCTGCATACCAAGGTCCTCTGAGCCAAGACGGAGCTACTAAAAGGACCGACTTTGCTTCCTTTTTGACTCTCCCCGGGAACCACTTAAGAAGCGGATTTGGAGGGAAGGCATACATTAGATTGTACTGATCCCATGAAATTGTCAGAGCATCTGACCCCTGAGCAAGTACATCCCTTGTTCTTGACACAAAGTTGTCCAGTTTCCTGTTGAATCTGGATGCAAACAGGTCTACATCTGGGGTTCCCCACTTTTGACATATGATCTGAAATATGTGAGGGTTTAGAGAGCACTCTCCTGGACAAAGCTGCTGCCAGCTTAGAAAATCCGCTTGTCAATTTTCTACCCCTGGAATGAAGACCGCAGATAGGCAGGGAATATGCATTTCTGCCCATGCAAGAATGTGATTCACCTCTTTTTGGGCATCCAGACTTCTAGTTCCACCTTGGTGATTGATGTAAGCCCCTGCTGGGGACCATCTTCCCTGAGTGCATGTTTCTTCAAGAACTTCTCCTCAGCCTATCAGGCTGGCATCTGTGGTTAAGATTTTCCATAGTAGTGGAAGAAAGGTCTTGCCTTTCAAAAGATTTTTGGTCTGAGGCTTTGGCGTATCCTTGGGGATAAGCACATAGGAAGATCCAAGGCATGATGCTTCTTGTTCCAAGCTTCTAGGATGCTTCTCTGCAAAGGCCTTGAGTGAAACTGGGCGAATGGAACAGCCTCGAAAGAGGCGACCATCTTTCCTAACAGTCTCATACATAGCCGAATGTAGGAACTCTTTTTGCTTAATACTAGGTGGACCAGAGCTCTTATGGCCTTGGCCTTTGGCTCGGGCAGGAACACCCTGCCTTGAGCAGTGTATATGATCATGCCTAGATATTCCAACCTATTTAACAGTTGCAAGGAAGACTTTCCTTGACTGAGAATCCAATCTAGGCTTTCCAGATGTTTCACTGTCTTGTCACTGTCACTGTCTTGGACTGTGGTTTAGGTGCGCTACTGCTCTGTGAGTAGCAAATCATTCAGATAAGCTATCATGGTTATGCCCTGGGCTCTTTGATATTTTTGGTGGGCTGGAAAAATTGGCACATGGAGATATGTATCCTTGATACCTTTGGATGCCATAAACTCTCCCCCTTGAAGAGTGGAGACCACTGAGCAGATTGACTGCATTCGGAAGGACCGAATGTGCAGGAATTGATTCAGATCTTTTAGATCTAGAATGGGTCTGACATCCCCATTTGGTTTTGTAACCATGAAGAGATTCAAATAAAACCCTGAACCCTGATCTTCTGGGTTCACCTCTACTATCACCCCCTGGGATAGTAGGCGATCTAAGGCCAGAAGAAGCGTATTTCACTCTACTGGATCCCTGGAGTCCTTTGACCTTATGAATCGAGATGGTGGAAGCTCTTGGAACTCTAGCTTGTAGCCCAAAAATACTGAGGAGACTACCCATCTGTCTTGAACCTCTTCCCGCCAGGCTCCAGCAAACTGAAGGAGCCTTCCCCCTACTGGGCCGAGTGGTGGAGCCCCTTCATAGGGATGCTTTGGGGCCCTGCTTGGCAGATCTTTGTCCTCAAGTCTTCTTCTGACTTTGGGCATGACCTTGGACCATTCCTCTGGAACTAGATTGGGGAGGCTGTCACCACTGCTTAGAGCTTGATGTTCTAGGGGATGGTAAAAGCGTAGATTTACCAGCAGTAATCTTTTGGATGAATTTATCCAGATCATCCACAAACAAGCGCTCCCCTTTGAATGGGAATCCAGTTAAGTATTTCTTGCATTATAGCTCAGCTGCCCAATGTGTAAGCGACAGAGACCTGCGCATGTGCACTAACCGGAGAGACAAACGAGATGCTTGTTGGACTGAATCCAGAATGGCATTGATCGTAAAACACAGAACTTGAGGAAGGTCTGCATAATTCTCCACTTCCTCACTGGGAAGGAGGTTAAGCATCTGCTTAATTTGTTCCTTAAGGAATTGGCATAAACCAACGGCGCGACCGTAGGTTGGACTACAGCGCCAGCCATGGAAAAGAAGGCTTTTAATAAAGTTTGCAGCTTCTTATGAGTTGGTTCCTTAAATACCTGAGCATTGTCCAGAGGACAGGTCAGGCTTTTATTCACACAAGAGACAGCCACATCCACGGATGGAACCTCCCACTTCTTGGGGAAGCTTTCCTCCAGAGGATAAAGCATAGAAAACCTTTTAGGAGGAGAAAAAAGTTTATTGGGATGTCCCCAGTCCTCATACAACAATTTATCCATTAAAGGATGAATTGGAAAGGTACAGGAAGTCTGTGGGATATTTCTGACCCCTAAGGAGGAAATAGAGGATGTGGTAACCTCAGTAGAGGGCATCCTGAATGTGGTACGCACCAACTCAGTATAATACTGGACCTGCCTCTTCAGTGCCTGAGAGGTAGAAACTTTCTCCTCTTCCTCTTATTCATCAGACTGCTCTTGATCCCTATCCCTGGATAGGGATATTTCCTCATTGTCAGAAGAATCATCTGAAAGAGAAACTGCAGCAGAGGGAGGGGATCTACCCCCTTTTCTGCTATTATTTAAGGAAGCTGTAATAACATTAATAATCCTTCCTTTGAAACCTTCCAATGTAGCCTTAAGGGAGTCTTCCGCACCGCAACCACACCCCCTCTGTTCCTCTGAAAAAAGTGTAAAAGCATGCCCCAAGCACGCACGCACATCTAGGACATAATGGCAGAGGCCGAGGATGAGGGGGAGAAGAGGACCACCATATAGGACTGTGCGAGACCTTCCTGACTACGTGGGACCCCTTATATACACTATTTGAGGCAGAGCCTGCAGCGGAGTAGGAGAGCGGCCCGGAGACCGGCTTCACTGAGTGTGTATCCTGGAAGGCATGTAAGTATACACCAGGTTTGCTCTTTACTCCCTCTAGTGGCAGAAACCAGGTAAGACATAGAACTACTGTCTGAACAAATCCATAATATGTAATATATATATATAGGATTAACATTACTTACCTGTCCCTGCCACAGGAACTGCTGAGAACAGACAGTTTCCAGCCTTTACCCATCACGGCGGGTAGCGTTGTGCCAAACCTTCAGAGTTTTATGGGTTCCTACTCAGAGGAACCTCTTCCCTGGACCTGTAAAAGACTCTGCCGGAACTTTTGTGTAACTGTTTTAATAGTACACCAATCCTGGTTTTCCCAGAGCCCAGTCCTCCAAGGAGAGACTTACAGGCAAAACCTTGCATCTTCGGTTAACAAGGCCCGGGCACCACACCATCTTGGGAGTCAAAATATCGGCCCAAGATATGGATCCGGTCTGCATAGCCCCTAAGCCCCCGCAGGGACCTGAATAGAGCTTTCTTCATAGCACATGTTTTACGTGACCAACCACTTTAGACACTGATGAAAAAACTGAGGTGCTCCCCAAATGGGAGGGGTTATATAGGGGAGAAATTTTCCTTAATTAGGGTTAACCAGTGTCCAATCACCGAAGGTGCCTATCTAACCCACTATGTAATGAAGGCTCTGTCCCATGATGTATGAACAAGAAAGATATATATATATATATATATATATATATATATATATATATATATATATATATATATATATATATATATATATCCAAATAACATGCCCAAGCTCATCTTTTCACCACACACAGCCATAAAGGGAAGATAATTCTTGATGGGCAGTGTATTAGTGCTTAGATGAACACCCCGAATTTTAATGGTTCAAAGAATGGCAGGCAAAATGGTCGGCCCTCATGCATGTTCACTTCATCAAATCTGGCCCTCTTTGAAAAAAGTTTGAACCCTCCTGGTGTAGAGGGTTTTTTTAGTTGTCAGGGTGGGAAAGGATATTGAATTCTCTTCCACAAGCAGCGGTATCAGCAGGGAGCATCGATAATTTCAATAAACTATTGGGCATCTTAACAACATTCAGGTCACAACATTCAGGGATATGTGATTTACTATTGACATAAACACATGCACACACACACATGCACACTGTCTTTATTCAACCTTACCAACTATGTAACTATATCAGCTATAAAGGACACTTGGCACAGGGGATTCATACCATGTACTAGCTAAAAATGGTGCTTACAAGTCTTGCATGTTACTGTATAGATTCACTAAATAAAGTGTATCTTTAGTTGAAACATTTTCAGTTTGGGATAACATAAAAAATGGTTAGAACAGTCAGTGTTGTTTTTTGTTTTTTTCTTTATTTTTGTTCTTACTACAGGTATTATCCTACAGTGAAGAGATGTAAATTGTGAGTTTCTGCATATTTCCTAAGGCTGGATTTAACTGAATGCAGGATTTATACATCGAAGGTGACCACCTTTATAATTATTATAATAGAACAAAGGGCCCAGCAGTCCATGAAGTGCACATGCATACAGTGTTTATTATAAAAGTGAAACTCATCACAGGTTAATACTATACATACTTTACATAATGCATACGTTTGGTTTGAGTAGTGGATAATAGCAATTTGGTGTCTGCATTCTGAGGATCTTCCTTTTTCCCTTGGAGTAGTGAAGATATTAAATGTATCTGGCCAGCTTTGTTTTTGCTTTGTCTCTTCATGTTAGAGAGATTTCCAGAGACTTTGTGTACTGAAGGCACAACAGGAAGTAAGTAAAACTCTTTCAAAGTGAGTGGAAATTTCTTCATGGACAGTTGTCATTGATACAGGTTTTCCAATTGGAAGATATTTCCTCTGACAGCTTTACCATTTTAGATTTCCAGGACTTCCCATCCCAGTGCAAATGGTCATCAGGACAAAAAGAGAGGGCACATCTTCCCAGCAGGTGCACAGACAGCCAGAAACATAGAAGAGTTGCTAACCCTTCCCTGCTTTAACTAAAACCAAAAAAATAAGTTTTGGCTATAGATGGCCTTCAAGTTGAAATTTTATATTACCTGTTGACTGTGTTTTTCATGGACTCAGACTTCACTTATGAGGTCAATTGACTTCACAAGGGTTTGGAATAAAATATAAGAATGTCAGACAGGTTGTTGATAGATGCATAAGCCATCTTTCTAATAGTAGGATTTTCCAAGTCCTGACTCTTTTGTAAAGACTCTGACATCTTACACATATTTGAACTCTGACTGAACTCTGCATGGCTTTCAAAGCACCCCCATCCACTCCTTGTGGTTGGGGAAGTGCTTTAAATTGAAACTGAATTGAAACTGTGAAACTGTTTATAAATCAAAACAAGAATGCACACTTTTGAATTTGTGCTGTTTACTCTCTACCTTTTCTCCCGTTCAAACCATCATTGCAGACCTCCCACAGGCATTTTGATCTGCAGTTTCTAATAGGAAAATATCAGCTTAACTTCCAGTAGTAAAGAATTTATTAATTTACTATACTAAAACTCCCAGATTGCCAACCTTATTTAGCCATGGTATTAAATTAAAAGGTGAAGAAAAATTGAAAAGAAAAAAATGACAAGAACAAGGCTAAATATTTCCAACTACTCCCCCACACCTTAGAGAATGTTAACAAATAAGGCATACTTATGCTTCTACCATAACATTTTAAATAAAAAATATTTAAACAAGAGCAAAAAAATTTCACCCTCTGGTAGCGCAATAATAAATCAATCCAAACATAATTAAAAGTCTGTGCTTTTAACACAAAACACCTTAGCCCTTGTACACACGTTCAGACATTCCGACAACAAAATCCGTCAGATTTTTTCCGATGGATTTTGTCCGAAACTGGTGTTGCACACACACTGTCGGACAAAGTTGTCGGAAAATCCGATCGTTCGGAACGTGATGACGTTCGTGCCTTGCGACGGGACTACGTTGCGGCTAGTAGCCAATAGCTTTGGTGTCGTAATTTGTTCTGAGCATGTGTGGCACTTTGTCCGATTGGAATTCTCTACAAACGATCAGACAAAGTCCGATCGGATCATGTTGTCGGAAAATTTTATAGCCCAGTTCTCAAACTTTGTCGGTCGGATATTCCGAAGGAAATAGACCGATGGAGCCCACACACGGTCGGATTAACACACGTCCGATCGGACATTTTCCATTGGAATATCCGACCGTGTGTACAAGGGCTTCATAAACAGTACTTCATGCATAAAATAGTGACTTCCAATACACAATTCAACTTGTGCGATTCTTTCAATTTTCCACCACTGTGTAGAAAGTGCTCTCCACTCCCCATAAGACACCACACTCACCAACGTTATTTGCCTCTCATTTTACCGATTTGCAAATAGCGCTCAAATGGATTCCCTTTCCATTTACTGCTCCTTTTGAAAACTTTCATCAGCTCTCCACAATCTCCACACACATACTAGGAGAAAACAGTGGCCCACATAGTGTAATCTCATTTTAACCAATGTATTTAAAATGTAATATTAAACACAATTACAATTAAAAAAAAAAAAAAATTTATGACTATCAACACCACACAACTGTCAAACTGGCCAGAATCAAGCAGCTGGTGAAAACTGCATCTCACCACACTCGCCAGCCATGTCTCCACATCATACGACTTCTTCCCACTCTCGCTGTGCTTGCGCACCTGTGGGGTTGTGCGCGGTAATCGGTGGTGCACTCCATCCCTGGGACACATCGCATCACCATTCCTTGTAAAGAGCCAATGATGAGGCTCTTTACCTATGAGATCAGCTGTGTCCAATCACAGCTAATCACATGTAAAGAAGGAAATGCCTCACGCTGATAGCGTGTGAGGAGAGGAGAGCCAGTCAGCGGCATTTCCTCAGGGGAGATATGCACAGATAATCAGGGCATTGATCATCAGTGCCCTGGTGATCAGTGCAGCCCCATCATTGCCACTGCCCAGCAGTGATGCCAATCAGTCCCTATAAATGATGCCAATCAATGCCCATCAGTGATGCCAATCAGTGCGAATCAGTGATGCCAACCAGGGCCCATCAGTGATGCCTGTCAGTGCTGCCTTTCAGTGCCCATCAATGCCCACTCATCAGTGCTGTCTATCAGTGCTGTCCATCAATGCCACCAATCAGTGAGCATCAGTGTCATCAATTAGTGCCCATCAGTGCCACCTATCCGTGTTGCCTATCAGTGCCCATTAATGCCGCCTATCAGTTCTCATCAGTGCCACCTATCAGTGCTCATCAGTGCCACCTATTGATGCCCATAAGTGCTGCCTATCAGTGCCACCTATCAGTGCCCAACAGTGCTGCATATCAGTGCTGTCTATAAGCCCCCATCAGTGCTGCATATTAGTGCCTCTTCATCAGTGCAGTCTTATCAGGGCCCATCAGTGCAGCCTTATCAGGACCCATCAGTGCCGCCTCATCAGTGCACATCGGTGAAGGAGAAAAATGACTTATTTACAAAATGTTATAACAGAAACTATGAAAAACATTTTTTTTTTTAATTGTTGGTCTTTTTTCATTTGTTTAGCAAAATATAAAAACCCAGTGGTGATTAAATACTACCAAAAGAAAGCTTTATCTGTCTCAAAAAAATTATAACAATTTTGTTTGGGTACAGCATTGCATGACCGCGTAATTGTCATTCACAGTGCGACAACCCTGAAATCTGAAAATTGGGCAGGAAATGGGTAAAAGTGCCCAGTCGGCAAGAGGTTAAACAAATCATCTGCCCATTGATTCCCTTTGTAAAAATACTGTATATTACAAAGAACCTTTACAGTTTATACCTTTAAACAAAACAAATAAAATAATAGTGGCATATTAAATAATAAACACTCTCAAAAAGCCTACATTGTAGTAATATACATATATATATATATATATATATATATATATATATATATATATACAGTATATATATATATATATATATATATATATATATATATATACTGTATATACTGTATATATAAATTAAATAATTGTTTTGCACTACCGGTAACTTGAATTCTGCAATTCACTCAGACTCTATATTATATTTGTGATAAATTTTAATCAGCAAAGCAGTGTTTTTGAGCTCTCACAGTAGATGGAAACTTGTCAAAACTTCACTGCATGAATTTTCCCTGTGATATTAGTAAGGTGATGCAAGCACACTTTTGTATCAGGATGCCACTTGTGACACTGCTTTAAACATTTAGATCTTAGTTCAGTAGTTCACTCAGTGTGGATACGAACGCTAGGCTTGCTAGGCATGAATCCTTCAAACATCTGCTAAATATATAATAATATCTGCAAAACATGTCAGTCATTGTCAAGATAAAAGTGTTTTAAATGAGAAGAAACCAGTGCATTCTTTCTTAGATGGATACCCATTCTCCAAGTATGGGTCAGATGGATCCATGGTAAGTTCTTTGATTAAACAAAGTCAGTTTTTCTTGTGTATGGTAATTGTGGCATATACCAACCTTATAGGACCCCTGAACAAAGCTCCCAGTTGGTGCCCAGCATTTTTTATATACACTGTATATGTATTAACTTACCAGAGTGCCATCTGGCCAGGGCATCACAATGAAGAATTAACAGAGCTTCTACAGATGTGCCAAGCTCTAACACTTGCTGGTAATATTGAAGCTTTCCTACTGTTCTCTAGACTCCAACACATAGGCAGCTCATCATAGTAATGGACCAATTGAAATGTGTGGGAGCCCTTATGATATCAGGAAGTGGCTACAGTGCTGTCAGAAAGGCTTGCCTTTTAGGTAGAATGGTGGCTCTTTGAGGCTGCTGCACATGCCTACACTTTATACCTGACAACAGATTTTTATACTAGCTACATAGTTGATTTAAAAGAAATCCAGAGCAGAATTTCTCCAGGAAAGCTATTTCCATTGCTATTACTTATTATTTATCCCTTCTGTTATTACTTTGTATTTATCCATCTCAGAAAGAATGTTCAGATAACTGTCAGTTAACATAATATATTGTTTTACTTTAAAATGTAATATTTGAATATGTCTAATACAAGACTATTCCTGTATTCCTGTATTATTAAGATATCTTCAACTTCAATAAACTTTTGCAAATCATAAAAGATTTTTTTTCAGATTGACATTTATTTTCTCAAAATTCTGTGAAATACGCTGATTAAATTTGGTGTTCTCAAATATATTTACAGTTCTTTTTTAAGAATGTCATTTTGTAATCCAAAACAACAGAAAAAAAGTAGCAATGGTTGAGAATCAGAATCTGTTTACATGTATAACTTAAAACTACTGTTACACACTAAAACTACTATTACACTTACAGTAGTTGTAAAGGCAGGAGTTTTTTTTATCTTAATGCATTCTATGCATTAAGATAAAAAAATGTCTGTGTGTAGCAGCCTCCCCAGCACCCCCTAATTACTTACCTGAGCCCCATCTCTCTCCAGCGATGTCCATGAGTGTCTTAGCCGTCCAGGACTTTCCTCCTGATTGATTGAGACACAGCAGCAGCACCATTGGCTCCCGCAGCTGTCAGACAAAGTCAATTAGCCAATCATGGGAGAGAGGGGATGGGGCCGGGACAGGGTTCAGTGTCTGAATGGACATATGGAGCTGTAACCTGGCTCAGGGAAGCCCTATTGCAAACTGCTGGCTGTGGGGGCACTCGACCGGAAGGAGGGGCCAGGAGTAGCAAAGAGGGACCCGAGAAGAGGAGGATCCAGGTTGCACTGTGCAAATCCACTACACAGAGCAGTTAAGTATAATAGATTCGATAATTCTTCATTCATCTACACTTTTATTTAACAAGGACTTTGTTGAAATGTGCACGTTTATATAATATTCAACATATTGGGTGTTTATCACATTGTTTATTGTTGATCACTGTTATTATTTATCCTAATATCCCCCAATTTCTTATGAGATAGGGTGCAATAGGTCTATTCGATATTTGCACATTATCACTGAGTTTATGTTTGATGGGTTCTTAGCTTATAAAATTTCATGTGGTATTTATGGTTTAGCGCAGCTTATATAATTTTTCATGCGTTTTGTCTGTAGTTATGTGATACAGTTAAGCCGCAGCTGAACAAAGTTCTGTTGTGAACAATTAGTACATAGTTCTTTGTTTACCATAGCGCAGTTTCTTTTTCTTATCCAGTTAAGTATAATATGATTGTTTTTTTGTTTTGTTTTTTAACGAGACTTTAGAATCACTTTAAACTGCTATTTGCCCTTTTGAAAACTTTACAATAATGTTTTATAATTGCCTGTAAAATTAGTACTGAAACCATAAACAGCTGACTGTAAGAATTATAAGCGGACATATTAGCTAGATAGAAAATAAATTAGAAATCTTTTTCTGAGTTAAGTGAAAAATGCATAATGAAATTTGGTAGTGGCAAAAGGCACAAAATAAGCGGGAAAATCCTTAAAAACAGAATTTGCATGGAATTTTTAGTTAGTTAAAAATCTAAAAACACACCACAGTAATTTTACCAAATATTAGGATTAACTTTGAGCAAAGGCAGCACAGACACTTTGCACCCACACTGTCAATGGCTACCAAAACCTTAAAGATATACACTTATTTTTCTAACTATATTGAAAAGTCTGGAAAGGTGTCTGGAAAGGTGTGGCTAGCTATGGGAGCATGAAGATAACCTGTACTGGAGCTCTGTAAGGCAGGAACCTTTCAAACAGCTCTTTAAGGCTGGCAAACCACAATATGCTTATCTTGAAACACCAGGAAACACAAGAATTACTGAATTCAGTAAGCCATCCAGTGCTTGCTCTTTCTGCAGACACCCTCTGTTGCATCTGTGGTCTCTTCCAAGAGTGTACTGACACTCATACAAGGACTTTTCTGTTCTGGGTACAGTGGCGGACTTTACTCAACTCCCATGCTTCTCTGATTCTTGGGGAGCTGCCCACCAAATTGTCTTCCACTTACCTGAATCTGTTTATTCTATGGGCCTGATTAGCCACTACTCGACTATCATACACATTGTTATGTTGTTATTGTACTTGCTTTGGGTTACAGTTTTATGATCTGATACCCTTTGACGTGGTGACTGGCAATCAACTACACAGGAATGTTGTTTGGACTCTATTCCAATCAGCACCTCAGTGCAGAATTATAATGTTGCTCCTAGTATATACATATATACTGGAATAGAGCCCAAATATCATTCCTGTGTAGTTAACTAAATGCAGATGTACTTTCTTTGGATTTGGAAATAAATCAGAGCTGCCAAACAGCACCAAGGGATACCTCCTTACAGATACTACATAGTCAATGCCATCCATCCATACTACAGGTCCCTCTATAATATGTCCACTCCCACTAAAGACACTTCTCACACTAAAGACACTACTGTTAAAGCCAGATCAGATTTTACAGTAGGTTGTTTGGTCTTCTCACCCCTTCAGAAGATGAAATCTGCCAATTAGAAACCCCCTTAAGCCCTATAGAGTTACAGCAGGTCTTTGTAAATCTAACAACAGGCAAAGCACCAGGCCTAGATGGCTTTACTATCCATTATTGCAAAATACTCAAAGATCAGTGACTACTTTCTGTAAGCATTCAATGCATCCACTCTTGATAGTCTTCTACTCTCTGACTTGCTAGGTGCTCACAGTCCTGCTAAAAGATGGCAAATACCCCTGGCAGTGACTAAGCTTATCTATCTCTCTACAGTCCATCCTTTGTTTGCCCACAGTTACTAGATGTGGAGGAAGAGGAAAGATCTCTCCTACACATACTGTATTGTACTACAATCCAAAACTCTTGCCCTTCTTGAACAATGTGGCAGAACTGCACAGACCACCATGTCCCACCAGATCTAGCATACTTCCTTCTCCATCACAACTCCTGTCCAAGCAAAACGCACAAGTAATCTGATCTTGTTCAACTAATCTAGAGTTTTCAAGTGCTTCTCTCACTAGATTTAAGTTTCAGCAAGACATAGAACAAGACAGTAGGCCTAAACCAATATGTGTTTTTAGTGGTTAATAATGGTGGTCACACAAAATATTGACACTTTGGGCCCAATGTGGACATTTTCACTAATGCTGCGTACACACGATTGGAATTCTGGTCAGAAAAAGACCGATGAGAGCTTTTCATCGAAAAATGCGACCGTGTGTATGCTCCATCGGAATTTAGCTGTCCAAATTTCCGCCAGCCAAAAATTGATAGCGTGCTCTCAATTTTCGGTAATTCGGTAATTCCGATCATGTATATGCAATTCCGACACGCCAAAAATCACCAATGCTCAGATTCAACTACGAGACAGAAGCTATTGGCTACTGACTATTGAACTTCCTTTTTCTAGTCCCGTCGTACGTGTTGTACGTCACCGCGTTATCGGAATTTGATGTGACCGTGTGTAGGCAAGACAGCTTGAGCCAAATTCTGTTGGAATTCCATCGAGAAAACCATCAGAGCTTTTTCCAACGAGAATTCCGATCGTGTGTACGCGGCATTAGGGGTGTACTCACTGTTGTTGCCATCAGTTTAGACATTAAGGGCTGTGTGTTGCGTTATTTTGAGGGGACAGCAAATTTACACTGTTATACAAGCTGTACACTCACTACTTTACATTGTAGCAAAGTGTAATTTCTTCAGTGTTGTCACATAAAAAGATGTAATAAAATATTTACTAAAAGGTGATGGGTGTATTCACTTTTGTGAGATACTGTATCTCTCTCTAAATATATATATATATTTAACAACTTATCTTAAATAGCAGATAAATGGATTTCATGAAGAAGACAGTTACATATGTATGATCACATTCTATATTTAGGCATGATGCAAAGCCGCTGACAAAAAGCATCAGTGAATATTATATTATTAAAACCCTTTCATTAAATTTATTTTCTGAATGGCAGGGAATATGATTTCAATTTAATTTAAAGTGTCTCCCTACTGTGTGTGATTTTGCTGAGGATGCTATTTTTTTTCCTCCTGCCTGTATTAAATTGCTGTAGTGCTTTCAAGTAAATAAGAAAGAAATAATTAAGGGAAGAGAGCTTTAAAACTTACCTTCAATGAACACAAACATGATAATGCTCTCATAATACTATTAATCACTTTAGGGATCTCTCAGTGTGTTGAAGCTACTTTTATTAAATCATGCCATCATTGCCTGTGACAGTAATATCCTCTCAGTTTTCTATTATTTAAAGTAATTGTATTGATTTTGCAAAAAGTGTTTTTTAGGTAGTAATAACATTTAATGGGCCATAGTCAAAACATAGGCAGTTTTCAGTGGAGCATTTAAAATGTAGTGATAATATAAGAAATATAGTGGTGATAAGATGTGTAATTTGATATACCTCATTGTGTACATTTGTTGTACGTTTGTTGATTAATCTCTTATAACTCAGTTCTAATACATTTAGACATGATTGTACTATAAGTGGGAATTATATGTTAAATTAGGGAATTTGGTCTTTAATCACTTCAGCCCTGGAAGGTTTTACCCCCTTCATGACCAGGCTATTTTTTGCGATACTGCACTGCGATACTTTAACCACTTGCCGATCTGCTCACGCAGATATACTGTGGCAAGTCGCTTATCCTGAGTGAACCGACGTACATGTATGTCAGTCCGTAAGATCAGGATAGGGCGCGCACGGCGCCACCTGCACCTCTGGAGCATGCCCGCAGGTCCCACCGACTCAATGTCCACCGGTGGCCCGCAATCGCGGCGAAGAGAGGCAGAACGGGGAACTGCCAATGTAAACAAGGCATTTTCCCATTCTGCCTAGTGACATGACAGGGATCTACTATTCACGGTGATCGGGAACCGTAATCTTTGTCATGTTTCAGTAAGCCCACCCCCCTACAGTTAGAACACGTTGAGGGAACACACTTAACCCCTTGATCTCCCCCTAGTGTTAACCCCTTCCCTGCCAGTGTCATTTTTACATTGATCAGTACATTTTTATAGCACTGATCAATGTAATATTGTCACTGGTCCCCAAAAAGTGAAATTTGGGGTCAGATTTGTCCGCCCCAATGTTGCAGTCCCGCTAAAAAATCGAAGATCGCTGCCATTACCAGTAAAATAAAATAAAAGACTATATATATTTTGTACTTTGTAGACGTGATAACTTTTGCGCAAACCAAACAATAAACACCTGTTGTGATTTTTTTTTTTACCAAAAGATATGTCGAAGGATATATATATATATCGGCTTAAACTGATGACTAAATTCATTTTTTTATATATTTTTTTGGATATGTATTATAGAAAATTGACGCTCTGTTTTTGTTTATAAAGTGAAAAAAAGGCAGAGGTGATCAAATACCACTAAAGAAAGCTCTATTTGTGGGAAAAAAAGGATGTCAAATTTGTTTGGGTATGGCCGCACAATTTTCAGATAAAACGGCGCAGTGCTTTATCGCAAAAATGCTCTAATCATTATGGGGGCAAATCCTTCCGGGGCTGAAGTCATTACGCGCTCGTGTGACGCTGTACCCAAATAAAATTGATGTTCTTATTTCCTTACAAATAGAGCTTTTGTTTGGTGGTATTTAATCACCTCTGCGGTTTTTATTTTTTGCGCTATAAACAAAAAAAGAGAGACAATTTTGAAAAAATATATTTTTTTTACTTTCTGCTATAATACATTTCCAATAAAAAAAATGTAAAATCAATTTTTTTCATCAATTGAGGCCAATATGTATTCTGCTACATATTTTTTGGTAAAAAAAAAAAAAAAAATCCCAATAAGTGGATATTATTGGTTTGCGCAAAAGTTAAAGCGTCTACAAATGATGGGATATTTTTATGGAATTTCATTTTTTTACTAGTAATGGCAGTGATCAGCAATTTTTGTGGGATTGCGACATTGTGGTGGACAAATCGGACACTAACTGACACTTTTGACACTTTTTTAGAACCAGTGACATTATTACTGTGATCAGCGCTAAAAGTATGCACTGTTACTGTACGAATGACACTGGCAGGGAAGAGGTTAACACCAGGGGCGATCAAAGGTTGTGTCCATAGGGGTAATTATTAAGACCCCTTTCACACTGGGGCACTTTGCAGGCGCTACAAAGCACCCTGAAAGAGCCGCTCCTGTCTCGAGAGCTTTCACACTGGAGCTGTGCGCTGGCAGGACACTAAAAAAAAGTCCTGCTAGCAGCATCTTTAAAGCGGTGTGTATACCACTCCTCCACCACTCCTGCCTATTGAAATCAATGGGAAGCCCGGCTATACCGTCGGCAAATCGCTGCTGCAGCAGCACTTTGCAGGTGGGTTTAACCCTTTTGCTGCTGATTTTAACCCTTTCTTGGCCACTGGTGGGGGGTAAAAGCTCCCTGCTATCGGTCGAACAGCTCCACAAAATTGGCGGTAAAGTGACGCTAAAAATAGCAGCGCTTTACCGCCGAAACACCTGCCGCCCCTGTATGAGAGGGGCCTTACTGTGTGGGGGTTGTTCTGACTGGGAGAACACAGAGATCCATGTTCCTGCTTAGCAGGAACACAAGATTTCTATGTTCTCACCATCAGAACAGTGATCTGTCTTGTTTACATAGGTAGATCACCGTTCTGCCTCTCTGAGGAATGATTGCAGGTGGCTGGTTGACATCCCGT
Organism: Lithobates pipiens; assembly: GCF_037356315.1. Classification (NCBI taxonomy): domain Eukaryota; kingdom Metazoa; phylum Chordata; class Amphibia; order Anura; family Ranidae; genus Lithobates; species Lithobates pipiens. The sequence goes on from NW_027507784.1 coordinate 49,499,306, forward strand.
CTGCTGGAACCTCTGATTGGCCCCCCTCTGTCCATTCAGAGGCTACTACATGAAACGACATACAGGTATGGGCTGCCCTGCCACAGTGATTGTGCTGAAGGAGGCCTGGAAGAGGTTAAAAGGGTTGTATAATGGTTGTATACATATTTTCTATATTTATTCATCATGAGCAGCACTAAAGACTACAATTTTAAAAATATATTTTTTAATTATTTTTTTAAGGTGAATATGCATTATTATACATGAATATTTTGCATTTTTACATCCATTTGTCAGGCCAAGATTTAGGCCGGCCATACATGGATTGAAATTCAGCCAATTCAGCAAGGACCAATCAAGATTCAATCCAGCAGGCTACTTGTACCCAAATCGATCAACTTAGGTAAAACCAGCGAGTCCGAATTTTTACATGCTTTACTGCCGGCAGCTATAGCTGCTAGCAGTAATTATTGTGTTCTACCGGCCTCTGCATGCCCCTCTGCCAGCAGAACACAAAAGCGCAGCGAGAGGCATTTCCCCATCAACATAGACTGTGTTGATGGTGGAAACCAGTGATTTTCTTTCCTTGTAAAAAATGTAATTCACGAATAAGTGTTCAATTGATTTCTCTACATTTATGAAATTCACAGAAACATACAACATTATAATAATATGTAAACCATGTTGTATTATGACCAATAGTGATACAGGAGAAGGTTGGCCGAAGTACAACTTTCCTAGCTGACATTGGTATTTGCATAAAACAGTCCCCAAGATACAAGGTACCAAGCCAAACCTGACAATCACCAAAAATGCATATGTCATCTAGAGGTACCTGATATAAAATTCAGCTGCCCCTCAAAGTGTTTCTAATCCAATGACAGTAAAATGAGTCTGTTTATGCAGTAAAGCATGCTTTTCATACTCACTGTGGAACCTAAGGGGTTAATCCTCTGCACTGTGTAAAAAGGCTGTTTGTTCCTGTCTTCTCTCATCCACCCTTCTTCCACAGTCCCCAAATCATCTCATGATAGAACAGAGCCTTGGAGGCAAACCACACATGCTTAGTTTGGTGTGTATTGTTAAAGAGTTTTTTTTTTCTTGGGAGAGAGCATGTGATCAGCACAGGGCCAATCAGCATTATCCAGACAGAAGGTCAGGGGTCATGCAGCCTCATAGGACAGTCAGAGTAGAATTAAGACCCCTCTTACAAGCTTTAATCAAACACTGATAGAAATCACACGACTGCTTTAATTGCTGATGAGAAAAGGTATTTCGGTGTTTATATTTACTAAAACTATTGCATTTCCATAGAAAGTAGGTTTGGTTCAACTCAGCATCGTAAGCACCCATAAAAATAGGCATCCCGAAAATGATTATTTGTACAGAGTATGAGAACAAAGGCGAAGGGATTGTAATGGTGCAACATATTTTTCATTTTTAACAAGTCATTCAAAATAATTTTTGTATTAAATATTTATTAAGCTCAAGGTTAAAATTGTTTAACATGCATACATGAAATATACAAACAATAAAAATGTAATATTCTATACAACAGTGATGGTCATAGACAATACTGGATAAAGATATTTTATTGCACACTATCCCAACATGTTTCACAAAAATTGCTTCCTCAGGGGATGTATGAATATTCCAGCGATAAAAGGTCTAAATTGGACAAAAAATATTCCAAAAATACAATCAGAACAACATATAAGAGAATGTGCAGGAATACATAAGGAAACGCACGGACAGAGAGCACCAACTAAAGATGGCCCCCAAACCACACGACTATTGCATTTCCATGTTCTGTGTACTGTAGGAGACCAGATATAGTAAATGCAGGGTCCTGGGTTTAGTAACACTTTTAATTATCTGGGAACTCATTACAAATAAACTTTAAAGTTAAATAGACCTTTCTGCCTTTTTCCAACATACATTCTTCTATGCATACCACAGTTTATTCTTCCTCATACAATTCAATTGCTATAATTTCATCCATCCATTATCAGTAGTATATCAAACGTACACTATTATCATGTTATGAATGTTTCTACAAAAGTAATTCACCAATAAGTGCTCAATTGATTTCTCCACATTTATGAAAATAATGGTAACATACAAAAGAATAATAAGATGTAAATCATCATGTATTATGAAGTTAATGTATATCTTCCATTTTATATATCTGCTGCCTTCATAACCTTTTTTTAGCTGTTCAACAAACAAAAAGTTAGCAAAATCAAGAAAACAATTGTATGCACAGGACATGTCTTCCTCTGCCAGTACACAGAACCATCTCAGCCTGGCATCAGGGTTTTGACTATGATCTAGAGCAGGGGTAGGCAAACTGTTGAGCACAGTTTGCCAAAAAATTTTTTCAAACAAATTGAGTGTGCCAATTTTATAACAAAAGAATGTTAACTTCACACTCTCAATCACGAAAAAGATTTTTTACAAAGTAAATGCTGTACGACTTGAGTAGTAGTGAGAAATGAATACCCTGCACTCACGCCTCACATCAGTCCCAATTCAAGCACCTTCACACCTCAGATCACTGTACCCCCTGCTCATCTGCCCACCACTGTAACCCCCTGCTCACCTGCACCACCACTTGTAACCCCCACATGCACAGCTGCCCCACCACTGTAACCCTCATGCCCCCATGCACATCTGTCCCACCACTGTAACCCCCTGCATATCTGCCCCTCCACTGTAACCCCCTTAACATCTGCCCCCCCCACTGTAACCCCCTGCACATCTGCCCCACCACTGTAACCCCCTGCACATCTGCCCATTCCACCATACCACCCTGCTCATCTGCACCACCACTGTACCACCCTGCTCATCTACCCCACCAATGTTCCCCATTTCTCATCTGCCTCACCACTGTACCTCCATGTACATCTGCTCCACCGCCATATCCCCATGTTCTTCTGTCTCACCACTGAACCATCTTCTCATCTGTCCTAACCCTGAACTTATCTGCTCATCTGTCCCACCACTGTAACCCTCTTTCTCATCTGCCCCACCACTGTAACACCCTTTCTCATCTGCCCCACCACTGTAACCCACTGCTCATGTGTTCCACAATGTATCTCCTTTCTCCTCTGGACATCTGCCCCACCTCTGTGACCCTCTGCCCCACCGCTGAAACCCCCTGCTCATCTGTCCCACCAGTGTACCTCCTTTCTCCTCTGCCCCACCACTGTACCCCCCTGTACATCTGCCCCACCTCTGTACCCTTTGCTCTTTTTCCCAACCACTGTAACCCCCTGCTCATCTATCCCACCAATGCATTACTCAGGGAGGCTGAATACTTTTTTGAATTTTGAAAATTGAAAACCATTTATCATTTTATTTCACATCACAATTATAAGCCGCTTTGTGTTGGTCTATTATAGGCATAGGCAACCTTGTGAGCACTGTGTGGCGAAAAAAAAAAATTTGAACAAATTGAGAGTGACGATTTTATAACAAAAAAATGTCAACTTCACACTCTCAATCACAAAAGGATTTTTTTATAAAGTAATTGCTGTAAACTATTTGAGTAGTAGTGAGAAATGAACATCCTGCACAAAAGCCTCACATCAGCGCCAACTCATGCACCTTCACATCTCAGATCACTGTACCCCCTGCTCATCTGCCCCATCACTGTACCCACTGCTCATCTGTCCCACCACTGTAACCCCCTGTACATCTGCCCCGCCACTGTACCATCCTGCTCATCTGCCCCACCAATGTACCCTATTTCACATCTGCCTCACCACTGTAACCCCCTGCACATCTGCCCCACCACTGTAACCCCCTGCACATCTGCCCCACCACTGTGTTACCCTGCACATCTGCCCCACCACTGTGTTACCCTGCACATTTGCCCCACCACTGTAACCCCCTGCACATCTGCTCCACCTCTGTACCCCCACGCTCATCTGTCCAACCACTGTTACCCCTTGTACATCTGCCCCACCACTGTTCCACCCTGCTCTTCTGTCCCTTCACTGTAACCCCCTGCTCATCTGCACCAATGTCCCCCCTTTCTCATCTGCCCCACCACTGTACCCTCCTGCACATCTGCTCCACTGCCGTATCCCCATGCTCTTCTGTCTCGCGGCTGAACCATCTTCTCATCTGTCCTAACACTGAACATATCTGCTCATCTGCCCAACCACTGTAACCCCTTTTCTCATATGCCCCACCACTGTAATACCCTTTCTCACCTGCCCCACCACCGTACCTCCTGCACATCTGTCCTACCTCTGTTCCCCTTACTTTTCTGCCCCGCCACTGCAACCCACTGCTTATGTGTTCCATGGATGTACCTCCTTTCTCCTCTGCACATCTGCCCCACCTCTGTGACCCCATGTTCCTCTGCCCCACCGCTGTAACCCCATGTTCATCTGTCCCACCAATGTACCTCCTTTCTCCTCTGCCCCACCACTGTACCCCCTTTTACATCTGTCCCACCTCTCTTCCTCCTGCTCTTCTGCCCAACCACTGTAACCCCCTGCTCATTTGTTCCACCAATGCATCTCCTTTCACATTTGCCCCACCGCTGTACCCCCTTCTCTTCTGTCCCACCACTGAACCCTATTCTCATCTGGCCCAACACTGAACCCCCCACTCCTGTCCCACCACTGTAACTCTCTGCTCATCTGCCCCATCACTGTACCCCCTGCTTGTCTGTCCCACTGCTGAACCCCCTTACCATCCCTCCCACCACTGTACCTCATGCTCATCTGCCCCACCACTGTACCTCCTTGCACATCTGCTCCACCACCGTATCCCCATGCTCATCTGTCTCACTACTGAATCACCTTCTCACCTGTCCTAACACTCAACCCATCTGCTCATCTGCCCCGCCACTGCAATCCACTTTCTCATCTGCCCCACCAATGTACCTCCTGCACATCTGTCTCACCTCTGTACTCCCCTGCTCTCCTGCCCCACGACTGTAACCCCCTGCTCATCTGTCCCATCAATACACCTCCTTTTATATCTGCCCCACTTCTCTACCCCCCTGATTTTTTATCCCACCACTGAACACCCTTCTCATCTGCCCCAACACTGAACCCCCCTGCTCATCTGTCCCACCACTGTAACCCCCTTCACATCTGGCCCAACAATGAACTCCCCTGCTCATCTGTCCTACCACTGTAACCCCCCTGCTCTTCTGTCCCACTGTTGAACCCCATTCTTATCTCTTCCACCACTATACCTCCCTGCGAGTCTGCCCCACTGCTGTACCCTCCTGCTCTTCTGTCCCACCTCTGAACCCCTCCTGCTCATTTTCCCTACTCATCTGTTCCACCACTGTAACGTCCTGCTTATCTGCTCCACCGCTGTACCCTCTTCTCATCTATAATATGCGTGATACGCAGAGTGGTGAAAGGAAGAAGAGATGAGACACATCTACCTGTCCTGGCACACTCATCCTGCTTATCCACCTCTCGTATCCAGCCGATGTGCTTGTATGTGATGTATGTTATGTATGGGATGTATGTGATGTCACATACAAGCATCTGGAATGGATGTGCAATGATGAGCTCAGGTCAGGGGCATTTTCTGAAAGCAGTGGGCATGTGTGCAGTTTCATAAGTTGGGCCCCCCACAGCTTAGAAAAAGTGGGGCAGCAAAGGTTGGGTGTGGTTTTCTTTGCACTGAATACTGGCTGTGGCTTAAAGGGACACAGAGTGCAGGAGTTCAGTAGTAAGTGACGCAAAAGTTCAGGAATCATTTTAACAAAATTCCCAGAAGCTCAACAGTAATTCCACAAACTGTTACCTGATTGTGGTTTTCTCAATCACAGTGATCTTCTTTCTGAGATTGGTAATGGTAGCCAAGCAAGTCATCTTCCTCCAGATAGTGGATGGGGCAAGCAGGACTGTGATTGGCTTTACTAGTGGCCAATGACAGTCCTCCTCCTCCTGGAAACAGGGACCCCCCCCCCCCCCCCGCAGAACTGCACCCAATCTCTTTCCCTTCACAAAAGCAGAGAATCACAGCTACAGAAAAGTTAGAGGACCAATGTTTCCCATCTTTTACAATGTATGGGGGCACAGTGCCTCCCCCTCAGTGCAGGTGCGGCTTGGGGGGTACTCTGAAATTGGAATGCATTTGTGTCTCACTGACACTTCCCTGTACTGCTCTGCTGATGGGGATCGAGTCGAATGCCGGCAAAAGAGGCTTCATGTGTTGCTTGCCTTTGTACAATTAAAGTGCACCAGAAATTTTCCTATGCAGAATACAATGATTTCAGAAATGAAAGGCTTGCCTATACTTGCAGATATTTTCTTAGGTAACACCATATTCCACAGATGTTCACACAGGGCAAGCCAACAGAAGGCAAAACTTCAATCTGTAATTAAAAATTTAAATGTAGGTAGAATTCCACTTTAAGGGACCTAAACACTAGTGCCTAATACATTCAAAGAGTATTAAAGATAATTTACTTTTAAGTGTAACTATGGCCAAGATAAAAAAAAATCACATATAGATGCAGCCATTACCATTAACACTGCCCTTTTTTTGTTCCCTTGTATTAAACATTTATTGCTTGTTTATCCATATATTATTATTAGTAGTATACACGATTACTATAGTGCCAGCAGTTTACACAGTGCTTTACAATGTTGAGGGGGGACAGCACAATTACCATACAGTTCAATACAGAAGGGGCAGGAGGGCCCTGCTCTTAGAGCTTACATTCTAAAGGGAGGGGATGGAGGAGTGGATGGGAGAGGCTCTGGAGAAGTCCTGAAGGCGAGCATGAGAGGAGGTAACAAGAAAGCTAGAGAGTCTGAGGTCCTGGAAGGAGCGGAAGGGATGATTTGGGCGATATCTGCAGATGAGGTTGGTGATGTAGCTGGGGGCGCTGTTGTGGATGGCCTTGTATGTTGTGTTTAGTATTTTGAATTTTATACAGTGGGGTAGGGGAAGCCAGTGAAGGGATAGGCAGTGAGGAACAGCAGTCACAGATCGGTTAGTGAGGTGTATTAGTCTAGCACAGCCTTCAAAATAGACTGAAGGGGGGATAGCCTGCGCAAGGGTATGCCATTATGGAGAGAGTTGCAGTAGTCGAGGCGGGAAATAACCAAGGAATGAATAAGTTGCTTTGTGGTGTCGTTAGTCAGGATGGGTTGATTTATGTTATTTTTCCTCTTTCCTTTAACATGGTGACAATGCTGTTCTTTCTGCAGTGAAATAGAAAAAAAGTTTAATCTATTTGTATACAATGGTAAGATGTAACTGCCATGCCAAGTCATAGGCTTTGCAAGGGAATGTTCTTGTAGCTTAGTGAACGACGTAAAGCCCTGCTGACTTCCACCATCCAAACATAAACAAGCTAAAATACTGGGTTCTTTTTTTCTTTCACATGATTGGGTATTCTTTGCAAAGTTCATTTTTACCCGTTTCACTAAGCTAAGGGGAAATTCCCTTGCAAGTGAATAGTCTATTTGCCTTGAGTAATCAACCCAAAAGTATGTTTCTCACTGCTTGTGATTTTTTTCTTAGCCAAAATGTTTACTTTATTACTATTGACATGCTGCATCACAGATGTCATGTTCTATTTTGCCCATTGTTTCACTTTAACTCTGTTAAACACTGCTAAAATATATGTGTAAATCCCGAAATAAATCTAAAAGGAAAAATTTAAGCAGACATTCTAGTTTTAAAAGATGCTATGTTTACCTTTATTTCATTGTATTTCCCCTTCTATTTACAGATGCATTTGGTCAATTTCCATTTACCATCCACACCTTACTGCATCCATTTCTATAATACAGCTGAAAGACCTGTAATTCCCATCTTCACACATTATGTTGGTCAATAAGGAGCTAGTGATTTTAAACAGACAGTGGCTATTTATTTATCTTGCCTCTGAAAAAAAAGAATAAGTAGAAAAAAAAAAAAAAAACAATTCCTCATTTTGTTTCAGATGCCTTAAAGCAAGATATTTCTTGAAGCAATTGCAATTTTAACAGCTACTACTAAACTCTTTGTAGCACCAAGCAAATCTTCACTGGGGTAGAACTAAGATCTGGAAGTAATCATCAGCAAGCACTGAACATTGGAAATTCTTTTAAAAATGGAGGAAAAAAAAGATGTCAACACAGCTGGAATCAGCTGCTACTTGTGATATGATTCAGGTACCCAGTCTCTTGAGGTTACATTGCTTTTCCTTGTCCTTTTTGTCTTATATGTGGAAGTAAGGATCACCAGGGTGTTGATGGTGGCAAGCAAACGAAGGTATCTGACCCCTGCTGTGAGCAATAAATAAAAAGTAAAGCTGTCACTGTTAGTTTGTGCGCTCTTGCTTGCTATTACCTTTAGGTTCTTTGATTTCTTTATTGTGCAACATATACAGTTGTTTTAGTTTAAACAAGAAGGCCTTGAATATGAGCAAGCTTTTTGATCAGTCATCTCATAAAATATATATTTATGAATCGGGTTGATCGGTTATTTTACTCAGCAGTAACCAAAGCATTGAAAAGGTTATGAAACATAGATGATTTTTTTATTATTTTAAATATGCTTGATATGTTCTGAGCATCAACAGGGGAAACATATTGATGATGGAAATTGTACTAGGATTGATATTCTATTGTGTATTTTGGTTGATTTTTTAAGTGTTGATGCTATTAACCAGGTAGATGATTATTTTTACGTAAAACAAATGTCTACTTGGCTTTCAATGATGAGTTAAGTTTCCTTTTCTCAAGTGCATTCAGTACATTTATTAAATCACAGTCGGTAACTTGCTGCTATTAATTATTATAGTCAATATTATGTTTACTTTTCATGTGTAGATATATTCTTAAAAACCCTAAAACTTAACCCTTAAAGTATATGTAAATAAAGCAGGGAAGGAAAACATAATAAAAATTAAATTTTAATGGTACCAGAGTTTGCAGACATGTATGCATATTGTTAAAAATTCATATTTATTGACCATTATTTAAAAATTAATAAAAAATATTATTTGTACAGATATTTTAACAACTAGTGTGTTTGCATGCACCTCCCTTATTTCCCACCTCACAGATCATTGACCCTTACTATGTACAGTTTTCCCAATCAACTTATTCTATTTCACCATGGTTAAATACATTATAATTTATATTCCATATTTGGTGAGGGAGAGGATAACATTTCTATGTGTTTCTTAGACATGCATCCACTTCCTCTAGAGTTGCTAAGAGGTGTTCATCTAAAACAACATATACGATATACAAATATACAGATATCTTAAAGGAGGTGTAAAGTTTCAAGGTTTTTCACCTTAATGCATTCTATGCATTAAATTGAAAAACCTTCTGTGATGCAGTTGCCCCCCAGAGCCCACCTTTTTTATTATCTGAACACGATCGTTCCAGCAACGAGCACAGGCTCAGCAGCTCCAGCTGCTGTTTCATGTCCTCATTGGATAGGTTGATAGCAGTGGGAGCCAATGGCTCCTGCTGCTGTCAGTCAAATCCAGTGACATAGGAGCTGGGGTGGGGCTGAGTCCTTCTGTCTGTGTCAATGGACTCAACAGCAGGACTACGTAGCGCATTCGCACAAGTGCACCCATGGAATGCGGCTCTCTGAGGGGGCACTCCTTTACACCACTGTAAATTAGGCCAATTTTTCCTCTTAGTGGGACTTTAAAAGGCAGGAGTCTTAAAAAAAATTATATCAAAGTATCAATTTTATTAGAAAAGTTAAAACCTATGCAACAGTAAAAATATATATGGATGTACAGCTACAGATTTGTGATGCGCAAAGAAAACACAGCAATATATACAAACACAGTAAGGATCATGACACTACACTTTAGTAAATCTTGGGTAGTGAAATTGAAACCAAAAAGCTGACGCGTTTCGAGGTAATTAAAGAATAGGACCTCTTCTTCAGGGGATGATACTGTAGTGTATATCCTCATCTGTAGACATTACAAACAAAGCATAAGTAAACAGGCAAGGTAAATGTACTCAACAATTCTAATTCACAGAATAATGACATATCAATTAACATACATTAAATATCGTATTCTAACCATATAATATTGTACATCAATATTCAGGGGGCATCCAATCTGATAAAATTGGCAAAAGAATTAAGATTTTGCCAGCAGGTATCAGGTCCGTGTACCAATGCGTGATGTCTCGGGAGTGTCACAGATTTGGTCAGTCGGCAGTGCACAAAGGACGTATCCCAACCACATATATTGCACTCAATATAAGATGACCCCAGATTTGATTTTCTGATCTAGTAGAGAACAAAAAAAAAAAGCAGTGCCAGTAAGGTACTGACTACAATACACCATGGGCTAGTGATATTTCTAAAAAGTGGCTGGTACAATCTAGTAATAAGGGCACACATACTACCCCCACAGAACATACCTGTTTATGGGCAATATGTGGGGGAGGGGGAAGCGCATTGGCTATGTGTCTGCCATAAACTGCCGCACCGATATAGTAGGGAAATATAGTGCAAGCCAAAAGTATCTGTAGAGAAACAAAGGAGCACCACTGGGACACCCTAGAAGAGGAGGAACGGAGCCGCTCTGTACAAAACCATTGCGTTGAGGAGGTAAGTATGACATGTTTGTTATTTTAAAATAAAATTAATCTTTACAATCACTTTAATGGTGATTCTAGCATAGGGATCAAACTCTTTATTCTCAGGGAGTGTAAGAAGACATGGGGCCACTCAATGAAATTGAAGGAAAAGCAGTTTAACCTTAAACTGCGTGTATGTGTGTGTGTGTGTGGGGGGGGGTCACTATCAGGGCGGTAAGGATGTGGACTCACTTCCACAATTAGTGGTGTCAGTCAAAGAAGTATTGATAGTTTAAAAAAAACTCTTGGATGGCATTCTTAGTGAACACAGTATACAGGGATATGGAAAATGTTTATTTTTTTAATATTATTTTTTTTTTTTAACAAGAACATACACACCCACACAGGTTGGACTGGTGCCTTTATTTAACCTTCCCTACTATCACTATGTGTAACATAAATGTCATATTAAAAACTCATAAAGTAATAACATTATAGTGAGTGACTTCACATCTAACCAAACTGGGAAAATTAAGCCTAAATGTTTAGTTTAGTACCTTCCACTAAATTTAACCCCAACCTAAGAGTTAAAAGTAACACCTAAGCCAGGCGTTCGGCAGCCTATGGCCCACCGCCGATAAATGTCCGACCCATCAGTGCACGTGATGAATTCACGTACACCCGGCCCGTGAACATTTTAACCCGTCACGCCGTCCTGTACTGGGGTGATGCAGCTAAGAAGCTACTCAGCTGTTATCCCAAGCAGAGGGAGGTTACACCCTACCTCCTGCCAACGTCTGTGCCTTGTCCGGCCTCTTCTGTCCCACCAGGAGGTGTGAGCGACCAGTAGGCACTTCCACCGGCTGTCTGGAGACCCGAATGAAGCGGGAAACAACAATGAAATCCTGAACAATGAGGATAATGACTGGCAGGCAGGGCAGAATTCTAAAATGTTGTATACTGTAGTACATGGGATTGTATTACTGACAACAACATTATGTACTGTATGGGTGGCTGTATGCCACCTTTGGCCACCACACTACCTGCATAGGACATGTTTATGTTAGTTAGGCAGAAATATGGTCCTGCGTGGTGAGATGAACAAGGAAGCAAAACTTTAGTGACCACTTTTCCATGATTTACCTATCAAGTAGGTGAGCAACATAATATTAAGATCCTTCTATTAAATATTTGCCTGGATTTTCCATTAAGCATTTTCAAAGGTTTACAAAAAAAACTCTGACCTAAACCTGGAAAAACAGACAGCCAAAAAAATTCAAATTAAAAAAACTAATAACTGAGAAAAAGGCACAATGCACAAGTAATGATCAAGTACACAAAAATAAAAAGAAAAGATCACAAAAAACACCAAATGAGATAATCTAAACTATGCTAAATATACAACAAAACCTTCTAAATAAAAACGTGTATCTAAAGCCAAGAAGAAAATTTTAATATACTGCAGCTTACTCATTCTTAGGTCCTTAGATGTAGTGGCAGCATTTGCTTCCTTTTTTTTTTTTCTTCCTCTCTTTATTTAATACCACACTATTTTACTAGAGTGACAATACTCACCCACCATACTCTACTTATGGAGGAGCTCTGTTATCACCCTAGAAAGGACTGACAAATACTTCCATATCCTTCTTCCATGGCAGGGGTGTTTTTCTTTTTGCAGATATAACAAAACCTTTTAATTTTTTTTATTATTTAGGAGACCAAAACAGAGCAAATAAAAATTTAATTTTTTAGGGTTTACACACACTTTAAACAATTTATGTCTAAGCAGCTCAATAAACTAAACTGAGAGTTTGCACTTTTGGTTAAATCTTAAAATTTTTTTTTTTTAATAATTTCCCCCAAAATCACTTTGCTCTTTCCCACTTGGAAATGGTATTATCACTCATAAAACAATGTAACGTACTAATATGTTTCCTGCTTTCTTATTTTGTTAGTATCAATAATGTTTCACGTATCAATGCAAAGGTATGTGATGGCAGACAACATTATCTACAATAAAGGCCTGTTTATTTATCTGCAAGCACTAAGTTAATAATAATCTTGATAAAAATACAAGAAAGACAGTGCTTTATAATAACATTTGATCATTTGACCAAGTTACCTGTCAAGCTGCATTGATATTACAATATCAATTTTATTCAAAGCAAATTCTACTTAAGATCACTTTTGTTTCACATTGTGTGACTATTTCAGGCAGTGGATCAATGCAATATTACCACAGAAAATATAATTTTCTTTTTACAGAAAATTATTGTTAAAATAAAGGCTGACAGGGAGGGCATTTCCTGGCAGATAATGACTGACTGGCAGACTGGTACTCTAAATTTCTAAATCGCAACAACATAAATTGATATATTGGTTGTAGCATTTGTTTGTTTGTGTCTCAATGTCAAATACAAATTCAATGATCATGAATGCAAAAGTTGCACTGACTTGTCTACATATTTGAAGCTCAACTCCAGACGCATATTAAGAAACACATATTAAGAGATACATATTAATTTATCTATAAATTAATACGTCATCATTTTTTTTTAATACAAGCAATATATTTTAAGTACCTGAATGTGGCTTAGCATGTCAAACTTTTGCAGTCCCCGTAAACGCAAGCTAATACTAGGAGAAGAAAAAGCAGCACTAAGAGCCAGTCAGTGATGCTGTAGTTCAAAGGGCATGTTGGTAGGGAGGGAGAACAACCTGCCAGAGAGATGAGCTTATCAGTGAGTTTTTTTTTATTTTTGTTCAATGCCCAGTCACAGGCTGGAAGAGGGACAAGACTTGTGGATGTTACTGTAACATATTGAAATCAGGACTCCTTCCCTGCCAGATAGGGCAGTGCTGTGTGGCAGAACTGTGTAAATCCACTGTGTTGGGACTGAATTTTGGCTGGTCAGAGAACTGGACAAAATTCTGACTTTTGGGACATTCAGCAGGAATTGCTCATCCAAACGCATTGCAAAAAACTGTCACTGACCAAAGTCATGCATCTAACCTCTGGTTTACACCCACCTGCATTCACTGTGCTGCCATAAGACCCAACAGTCATTTTGAGGACTAGTATTTGGTCTTTTCTGTGCTGTGCTAGTTTATTTATTTCATTTTTTTTTTTTTTTTTTTTTTTTACATTTTACAGGGTCAGCTGAAGCAAAAGAAACTGCCCCTTGTTTGCTGTAAAGCACTGTATATTACTGTGGTGCTGTTTAGGCCACAAAAACATCATAGTTTCCAGTGCACCAAACCACAACATCACACACATACAACTTTTGATCTGGCTGTCAATAAAAGTCAGGAGTAAGCCTCATGTGGTTGGAGTGCAGCTAGAGGCAGAGGACATGTATCTTTCTTATCTGACAGTGGGTGTTCTGAACACCCAGAGCATGAGGATTACATCATGGTGTGGCTAAACAAGCATTCATCATCCTCCTCCTCTGTCTCCCAGGTGCAGAGCAGCTTGACCCCATCAGCATCTGCTAAAGCATCCTATTCTGCTTCCTGGACCATGTAGTCAGCAGAGGGTCCACCTGACCAAGGCCTGCTGAGTAACTCTGCTGCAGTGGGGAAAGCTGCTGTATGGGGAGAGTCATTGGATCATCTCCACATCCATACTGCTGGTAATGGTGATAGTGCAGTTGCTACCATCTCCTCCTCTTCCTCACTTCTGTATTCAGTTTAATCATCCTTTGAACCACCAGTTACCCTCTACAATTCAATAGGATATATAGTGTTGTCCTCAGCTACCCTGGAGTTCCTTCTCCTCCAGTAATTTTGGGCAGATGGGCTGGTTCATGCTCTAGAACCTGCAAAAGAACCCTAAGATTTGTAACACCAAAGTGAGGGACTGATGCTGCCTTTGCAGGGTAAGCAAGAGATGAAACACTTATGCCCCGTACACACGAGAGGAATTAAGTCTGACAGACCTCCAAAGGAGTTCCGCCGGAGTTCCGCTGGAGTTCCGACGGAGTTCTGGCGGACTTTTCGACCGAACGGACTTGACCACACACCATCACACCAAACTCCGACGGAGTCGAACGTGATGACGTACGACTGGATTCGACGTAGGAAGTTCATAGACAGTAGCCAATAGCTGCCCTAGCGTCGGTTTTAGTCCGTCGGAGTAGCACACACACGAGAGGATTTTTCAAAGGGGACCGGGTCCGGCGGAGTTCCGTCGGGAAAATTTAAAGCATGCTTCATTTCTAAAGTCCGTCAGACTTTAGCTTAGCTAAAGTCCGTTGCAGCCCACACACGATCGGATAGTCCGCCGGACTCAGTCCGTCGGAGTTTGGATGTCGAAAAGTCCGCTCGTGTGTACGGGGCATAAGAGGATGTGCTGCAGAGCAACCTGTAATCCTCCTTTCCTGAAGCTGGCTGTATACTCTATAATGCATAATATGGCTTGATGGCTTGGAGCCTGCTGTTGTTGAAAGGAGGAGCAGTTGTGGGGTGACTGCCTAAGGAAGGTGTTTAAAACATTTTTCCTTACCCAGTGCCCAGAGCTGTACCTTATCAGCAGCTATCAGCAGCTATCAGCAGCAGCTGCGTCATATGGTGGGAGAGTACATGGGGTCAAGGGTAAATGTTGACACCCTTCCAATGGACTAGCCCCCTTGATTATTGGGTAACGAGGATGGACCACTGCAGTCAGCTCCCTTTCTGAACTTTTATTTTCTGAGCAGCCTAAGCCTCTTCTTTCATTGTTGAAGGCTTGAAATAAATCTTACCTCCTGCCACCATTTCTATTTCCTGCATCTCCTGTTTAATTTGTTTTGTGAATGAGAAGGGCATGTATGTACCATTAACTCATTTACACAAGGACCAATATCTGGGGAGTTTCCAGATTTTGATATGTCCCCCACCAGCATACCTCCATAACCACGGGGCCAGGTTTGTGGGGAATACTCACTCCTAGTAAAAAAGAAGAGAATTGTGCAGCATATCAATACCATTATAATATAGTGTCTTTGAAGAAAAAAAAAATCTGGAATTTCCCTGAATGTAAAAATGTGATTCTAAATGTGTTTTTCATATTTCTGCCTAAAAGAAACTAACTCTCTCCAATGGAGTTTGAAAGGGATGCCCCCTCTCTGCCTTGATCTTCATTCTGATACTTCAGCCTTTCCTATATGCAAAATCAGATCAGACTCTATAAATAAGAGGCTACAAATCTCATCCATAGAACACAAGATTGCACAAGATTGCAGCCCTAACTGTGTTATTAGACCTCTTTGTTCAGTATGGATGCCTATCAATTTTATCATTCAATTACTCTAATGCTGAAGCATTTAATGTCATCCTCTCACCAGCAAGGGTTAGTTCATTCCATAGGGGTCCGCCAGTCTTGAAATGCCTAAGGGCCAGGATCACCCCAAACCCATTCACATTATACATAGCAAATTTAACTCCATTGCTGACGAAGATATGTTCTGAACTTTGAATATGGCATTAATATGTTAAAGTGTTACTAAACCCAGGACCCAGCATTCACTATATCTGTACACAGAACATAGAAATGCAATTATTTTAGTAAATATAAAGTGCTAAATACCTTTTCTCATCTACAGTATATAGCAGTCGTGTGACTTTAATCAGTGTCCAGCTGAGCACTGGATAAAGCTTTTAGGAGGAGTTTTCATTCTCCTCTGACTGTCCTATGAGGCTGTATGTCTGCATCAACAGTGTTGATTCACCCTGTGCCAATCACATGCACTCTCCCAAAAAAAAAACTAGCAATACACAGCACATCTGAGCACGTGCAGAGTGCCCTTAAGGCTATGTACTGTCAGGAGATGGATTGGGGGCTGTGGAAGAAGGGGGGTCAGAGAAGACAGGATCAAACAGCCTTTTTACACAATGTGTAACCACTTACACAGTGAGTATAACAAGCATGCTTTACTGCATATACTGACTGATTTTACTGTTGTGAGGTCAGTAACTGCCATGGTCTGGAGTCAAGCTATAGTAATGGAGCAGCACCCACCGACAAGAGGGACAGTGGGACAGGTATACAAGCAGGTCACCCTGGTTGATGACAATGGTTTATCTGAGGTGTGGGGTCTAAGTACTAACTTGTATTCACCAAAGCGAATGATGGTGGAGATGGGTTTTGCTGCGTGTTGGTACCAGGTTGCAGTCCTTAGGATTGCCTCACAAGGAGGTGAGCAAGCGGGGGGGCCAGTAACGGATATAGGAGGTAGGGGTCAAGCAGAAGCATAGTCAGGAAACAAGCCAAAGGTCTGTAATGAATGGTTACAGGTTGGGATTAAGCAGAAGTGTAGTCGAGGAACAAGTCAAAGACCGGCAATGAATAGCAGCAAACATACGGCTGGCAACAAGAGAGACAAAAGAGAGATATTGGCTTGAGGGAACACAATAATCTGGCAAACAGGAAGTGCAGAGACTTTGCTTAATTCAGGAAGTTCATGGGAAGAGCAAAGAGTTCAAGGTTCAAGACAAACAACATTCAAGGCAGGATCATTCAAGGAATTGTCCAGTGAACTGTCCCGCATTTCAGGTGGCTCCGCAAGCAGTGTCATTGCCAGACCAAGCAGAGATCCCAGGTTCAAGTCCAGACACAGACCGTAGCACTTTAACACTCACCGGGTTCAGGTGTTTTAATGCCTTTAACCCTTTTGCTGCCAGGCCCTGTGCTCCAATTTGTACACTCAGGTGGTCAGACCATTTTTGCAATTTTTCCTTTGCTTTTTATTTTTCACTTATAGCTTTCAGAATTTGTGAAAGACCGCCAAACCATATATTTTCTTCAAGCACATGATCTCTAGAATAAAAAGAAGGTGTGTTTATTATTAGCAGATAAAAACACAGCTAATTTTAGAAAATTCCTACTAAATATAAAAGCTTAACCTGTATTGAGTTAATAAATAACCAATATTTGTAACTTTTAAATTGCGCCTTTTTGCGAAATGGTGAAAATTGAACATTTAAATTTTCCCCTTACAGCCTTCAGAATTTATGAAACCATATATTTTCTGAAAGCATATGACCTCTAGAATAGAGATTTTTTTAGATGATTGTTTGTCGAACCAATATATTGCCAAAAAATACACTAAAACCATTATTAGCAGATAAAAACAAAGCAAATTTTACACAATTTCTGCTAAATTCCTACTAAATATAAAAACGTAACCTGTATGGAGTTAAATAATAAATATTTGTAAATTTTAAATTGCGCCTTTTTGCAAAATTGTGAAAATTGAACTTACCCAAAAATGTCTCTGGAGGTTTTCATTTTTCACTTACAGCTTTCATAATTTCAAAAAGACCCCTTAAACTAGACACTTTCTAAAAGCACATGATCTGTAGAATAAAAAAAAAGTGCTACTGATATTTTGGGCTCCGCAATAATTGTGCAAATGTTCATCATATTGCTATTTTCACCAAAAATACACTAAAATTATTAATATTGCATATAAACATAACGTAACTTACAAAATTCCTGCTAAATTAGTACTAAAGCATTATTCACACATGGCATACTAAAGTGTATGCCCATGGAGGGCCATGTTTACCTGCTGCGGATGCACAGGTGTTCCATGCATCCCCGTATAGGCAGTCCCATTTATGTCAATTGGGATGCAACAGCTGCACAGGCATAGCTGCTGTTCCCAATCAGACATCAGTGTGGGTGTGGGTACGTAACCCAAAACACAGACGGTGTGAGTTCAGGCACATGTATGCAGACCTACATGGATGTACAATTGGGAGCAACGGCTTTGTTCGCGCAGGTGCTACATCCCAAAGGACATCAATGGGACTGCCTGCACAGAGATGCACGGAACACCTGTGCATCCCTGTAAAGGTACGCTTTGTATGCCCTGTGTGAACAAGGCCTTAGGCCCCTTTCACACAAGCACACTGATTGGGTCTGCCTGTCTGTTTTTCAGGCGGGCCCAATCGGACCACCCATTGTTCATAGACTGATGTAAATGGACATGTGTCCATTTACACCCACCTGCATCCGATCCAGTCTATTAAAAACAGACAGGTGGAAATTCCATTCCCTATACATCTGGCATAATTTTATACGTATTGCTGAAATCAGCTTGCTTTCTATCTCAGAAATAGCAGTCTATTCAAAAAGGCTTAAAAGGTGTACTTGAAATCATTTACATTCTTCCGGTTTAAATTTCTCATAAATTTATTTTTTTCAGATGAAATCTGCCTTCTCTCTATCTTAGCACTGCTGTCTGTCCAAAAGAGGATAAAAGTTCTTCTGCTAGTCTTCATATTGTTTCTCGCTTCTGCCTTTAGCAGTTAGAATTAGACATGTACAGTAGGTGCCACCGATATTGTGTTTCCAGCGCGATGCTGTCGCGCTGGTTCCCGGTGACAGGCTTCTCTAACCAGCGCAATCCCGTTGCGCTGGTTCTTGCGCTGGCTGCAATAGGAAAATGTCATTTTCTAATAGTAGCGAGAGCGAGAGAGCGGCGATAATGTCGCCTCACTCATGAAGCCTGCATGCCTTCTCGGGGGCATACCAGGCCCTTAGGTCCGGTAGGGATTTTAAGTGGAATCCCCTACGCCAAAAAAAGGCATGGGGTCCCCCCCAAAATCCATACCAGACCCCTATCCGAGCACGCAGCCCAGCCGGTCAGGAAAGAGGGTGGGGACAAGCGAGCGGCCCCTCTCCTGAGCCATACCAGGCCGCGTGCCCTCAACATGGGGGGTGCCTTGGGGAAGGGGGGCCGCGCGGCCCCCCACCCCAAAGCACCTTGTCCCCATGTTGATGAGGACAAGGGCCTCTTCCCAACAACCCTGGCCGTTGGTTGTCGAGGTCTGCGGGCGGGGGGCTTATCGGAATCCGGGAGCCCCCTTTAATAAGGGGGCCCCCGGATAGCGACCCCGCACCCTATGTGAATGAGTATGGGGTACAATATACCTACCCATTCACCTGTGAAAAAAAAACACAACACACAAGGGTTAAAATAGTTTATTGCACAGCTCCGGGGGTCTTCCGTCTTCGGGGGTCTTCTCACCAGACTCCTCCGCTATTTTCTGCTAGCTCTTTTACTAGCAGAGGAGCCTGGCTTTCTTCTTCTTTGCCGCCGCCCTCTTCTTCCGACTTTGGCGGGTCTTGTCCCCCTCTTCGGTTCTTCTTGCCGGGCCACCGCTTCTTCTTCCAGCTCTTTTACTAGCGGTGGCCCAGTCTTCTGCTGCCGCCACCGCCTTCCGTTCTTCTTCTTCTGGAGATGTTGACTCAATGCCCGCAATGCCAGGCGACTTATATAGGGACAAGGGGCGGGGTCACCGGTTGATGTCACATGGTGACCCCACCCCCTTATGATGTCACAGTCCCAGCATCCTCCAGGACTGTGACATCATAAGGGGGCGGGGTCACCATGTGACATCAGACCCCGACAACCAACGGCCATGGTTGTCGGGTAGAGGCCCTTGTCCTTGTCCTCATCAACATGGGGACAAGGTGCTTTGGGGTGGGGGGGCGCGCGGCCCCCCTTCCCCCAGGCATCCCCCATGTGGAGGGCATGCAGCCTGGTACAGCTCAGGAGGGGGGGGGCGCTCGCTCGTCCCCACCCCATTTCCTGACCGCCCTGGTATGGATTTTGGGGGGGAGTAAATTGATACCCAAAATGTTATGCTTCATAATTGCACCCGCTCGAGGAATGGCATCAAACTTTTACCCTCAAAAAGCAACATTTAAAAAATTCTACAGGTTGCATGTTTTGCGTTACAGAGGAGGTCTATGGCTAGAATTATTGTTCATGCTCTACCGATCTCGGCGATACCTCACATGTGTTGTTTGACTACCGTTTTCCTATGCGGGTGCTACTCATGTAAGCGTTCGCTTCTGCACGCGAGCTCGTCGGGACGGGGTGTTTTAAAAAAAAAAATTCTTATTTATTTTACTTGATTTTATTTATTTTTACACTGTTAAAAAAATTGATCACTTTTATTCCTATTACAAGAAATGTAAACATCCCTTGTAATAGAAAAAAGCATGACAGGTCCTCTTATATATGAGATCTGGGGTCAAAAAGTCCTCAGATCTCATATCTGGACTTAAATGCAATAAAAAAAATGTAATTTGAAAAAATGGCATTGAAAAAAAATGTTCCTTTAAGCGGCATAGGCGGAAGTGAAGTTTTGACGTTGCTTCCTATGGTATAGAGACGAGTGGGGACCATCTTAGCCTCACTCATCTCCATACCCAGCAACAAGAAGGACCTGATCGCCTCCTCCGCCACTACCGATGGCTCCGGTAAGTGGCGGAGGGCGCAGGAGAGCGGCAGGAGGGGGGTGGCACGTGGTAACGGTGATCTTGCGGCGAACCCGCAGCAGAGACCACCATTATCATAAACAGGACCGCCTCCTGTAAAGAGGGATATCTCGGTTGTGGCAGCAGCTGCTGCTGTTACCGAAATATCCCTCTTCAAAGTACCGACATATATGTACAGGAGGCAGTTCTTAAGTAGTTAATACAAACAAGATCAATGTGTATAAATAACAGCCAAATGTTTGGTCACTCTGACTGAGCTCCAGAGATCCTGTGTGGAGATTGGACAATTTTCAAAAACGACAATCATCACTGCAGGTCTCCACTGATGTGGCCTTTATTATGGCAGAGTGGCTAGATAAAGATGGAAGCCTCTCCTCATTGCAAAATACATTAAAGTCTTCTTGGAATTTCACAAACACGGACCTGAAGGGCTCTTAGACTGTGAGGAATAAGCATATTCTCTGGTCTGAAGAAAGAAATATAGAACTTTTTTTATATAAATGGTATTTATGTAGGAAACCATTTCAACAGAGGCATTCAAATCCAAATGCAAATTTTTTTGATTTGGACAATTGGAAATTTTTCGGTTTAATCGTTTAGAATAAAAAAAAAATCTGTAAAATCAAAGAAAATTTTAAGTAATAAAGGAAACAAATTCCAAATATGAATTCAGAATACGAATTCAACAAATTCAACAAATCAACCAAATTTAACAAAACAAAATAAATAGATTCACGAATCTAAATGAAATAAAACAATTTTTTTGCCATTCACATGTCTAGTTTAAATGAAGTTGATAGCATTATGCCCTGTACACACGATCGGACATTCCGACAACAAAATCCATAATATTTTTTCCGACGGATGTTGGCTCAAATTTGTCTTGTATACACACAGTCGCACAAAGTTGTTGGAAATTCCGATTGTCAAGAATGCAGTGGCGTACAACATGTACGATGGGACTATAAATAGGAAGTTCAATAGCCAGTAGCCAATAGCTTCCATCTCGTAATATATTCTGAGCATGAATGGCACTTTGTGTGTTGGAATTGTCTACACACAATCGCAATTTACGCAATCGGATTTTGTTGTCGGAAAATTTTATATCCAGATCTTAAACTTTGTGTGTTGGAAATTCAGATGGAAAAAGTCAGTTGGAGCCTACACATGGTCGGAATTTCCGACAACACGCTCCGATTGCACATTTTCCATTGGAAAGTCCGATTGTGTGTACAGGGCATTAGTGTTATAGATGTGATGTTTCTTTAAATGCAACTCTATGGTGCATCTCTGTTGTACTACTTCCTGTGTGGAGTTTCCTTTTCCCGCTGAACATGGCTTCTGTATAGTAATGACTTGTGCTTTCTTTACTTACATCACATCAAACATGGTGTCAGAAGTATCTGGATCTGCCCTCCTTCTACACATTTGATGCTAAGAGCATGCTAGCCTTGATGTGAGAGTTCCTAGAACTGATTGTGCCTCCTAGCAATTGCAGTCTTGTGATGGAAGCTAAGCATTTGCAGCAAGGAAAACAGCATAATGGCAGCTAATAGCATTCCACTGCCTTAGGCAATGAGGGAGAGTGGCAATATCAGCAGTAACTGGGACAATTTCAGGGCTGAGTTTGAGGACTACTCTCTAGCCACACAGTTAAATGAGAATCCTGCAGCATTGCAAGCAGCCACACTGAGGAGGGTGATGGGCAGTGAATACCTCCATGTTTACAAGCATAATCTGATCCTCACAGAAGCACAAAAGAGCAACACCAAAATCATTCTGGATGCAATAGAAGCTTTCTTCAGGCCCTCTAAAAATGTCATGTGAAAGATATATATTTGGTTGCGGTAAGCAAGAAGAATGTGAATCAATAGAATTAACTTATTCATGATAAAATAGTATTGGGTATCCCCAGTGAAAATACACGCCGCCACCTATTGAGGAAACATGATTTAAACCTACAAACAGCAACTGAGATATGTCTTACCGCACAAACTTACTGACAAACTTATGAAAGCTTTGAAGCAGGATAAACTGATTGACAAAATCAATGCAGCCTCTAAACAACAGCAAAGCTTCATAGACCACCAACATGACTTTCAGCACAAGGGTCACCTACACAACTCCCCTAGGAGGAAGCCTGCATCATGCAAGTACTGCGGCAATGTGCATGTACAAGAGAAAGAAAAGTGTCCTGCATATGGTAAAATCTGTACTGCATGTGGTAAACCAAATCACTTTGCAAGAGTGTGTCTCTCCAGTAAAATGGAACCAAGCAAGCTGCACACAATTGAGCAAATGTCAGATCCGAAGGTCGCGCACCTGCTTAGCACTGCTATGGTTTACTTCTCAGAATGCATTGGTGCTGTAAACACAAAGGGCAAAAAATGGTTTGTAAACCTCAGCTCAAACAATATAATCCAACCCTGACATCTGGACTCAGGTGTAATGTGTTATGTCATGAGTATAAAGGACAATCTCTCAGACTTTCTGACCTCGATGCTAACTGGCGTGTAATCCTATGTATTCTGTCTATTTTTAAAGTTTCTGTAGGCTTTCTATCTAGTAGGAGGTTAAATAACTGTTGGACTATGTTTCTTAATTCCGCGTTGCTATATATCTCTGGAAGACCATTGATAGGTACATTCTTCCTCCTACTACGGTTCTCTTGGTCCTCTAATTTGTACTGGAGGGCTCTATTCACTATCTGCAAGGATGTGACTTGTTCTGTTATCTCATCAAGTAGGGATGAGCTTCGTGTTCGAGTCGAACGTACGTTCGACTCGAACATTGGCTGTTCGTGCGTTCGGCGAATTCCGAACGTTTTGGCCGTTCGCGTCAAAATTCGAGTGACGCGCGTGCGGACCATAATGCACTGCGTTGGCGCAGTGCATTGCTGCCCGATGATTGGCCAAGCATGCACTGTGACCCCGCATGCTTGGCCAATCGCAGCGCCGGCAGCGAGGAGAGCCATGATTGGCCACAGGCATCCTGCCTGTGGCCAATCATAGCTCAGGCTGTGTAGTGCACGCCCCACACTATATAAGGCCGCCTTTGAGGCGGCCTCGTGTAGTGTGTTACTTAGCATCTGAAGCAGTGGGTGTTCTGTGTACCTTCAACACAGTACACACCAATCGTTTTTGGCTGATTTCCTATCTTGCTGCTGTGTAGTGGTTGTTGTCTGTGCCCTGACTGCAGTATACACCACTATATTCACCTCACCTATATAGCTAGTGATCTAGCTTTAACCACTTAACAACTGCCTATTGCCGATTAACGGCTTCAGGGCGGTTGTTTAGCTCTGAGAGGCCGTTAATTAACGGCCTCCCAGAATTCTGCTCTCGCGTGCCCCGAGGTGTGCGCACTCGAGAGCATCCGTGACCGCCGGGTCCTGTGGACCCGGCGCATCACGGATCACGGTAAACGGCCGCTCATAGCGGCCGTTTACCACGTGATTGCTCCGTCAAATGACGGAGTGATCACTTGGAAACAAACCGGCGTCATGTTATGACGCCGGTTCCTCCCTCCCCTCTCTGTACCGATCGGTACAGCGGAGGGGAAAGAGATCGGTGTCAGCAGCGATGTGGGCTGCATCTGCAGTGCCCACATCGCTGCTCACCGAATTTAACCCCTCAATTCCCTGCCAATACTCTGCAATACCAGTGCATACTCTGCAGTACCCTGCCATTACTCTGCAGTACCCCGCCATTACTCTGCAGTACCCCGCCATTACTCTGCAGTGCAGTACCCTGCCATTACTCTGCAGTACCCTGCCATTACTCTGCAGTACCCCCCATTACTCTGCAGTAACCCCCATTACTCTGCAGTAATCCCCATTACTCTGCAGTACCCCCCAATACTCTGCAGTACCCGCCATTACTCTGCAGTACCCCAATACTCTGCAGTACCCTGCCATTACTCTGTAGTACCCCCCAATACTCTGCAGTACCCTGCTATTACTCTGTAGTACCCCGCCAATACCCCGCCAATACTCTGTAATACCCTGCCATAAATTGCCATACCCAGCCATACTCAGAGATACCCAGCCATACTCGGTGATACCCTGAAATACCCAGCCATAGAAGCCCCCCACCCCTCACCGCCCTCCGGTAACCCTTCCCTATGTTTTCCAAAAAGCTTAAAGATAGTTTTTTTGACTGGAGCTACACTTTAAAAATGTACCGGTTGAAAATGACAAACAGATTCAACTTAACACAACAAACCTACACAGTCCCTGTCTTGTTTGCACCGCCTATATACTGCTGTTCTGAGTATATAGGGCCTGGGGGCCACACGCATTTCCTTTTTTTAATATGGGTACGGGGTTCCCCTTAATATGCGTACAAGACCCAAATAGGCTGGTAATAGGCAGGGAGGGCTACCCATGCCATGTTTCTCAATGATTTTCAACCATATTGCAGGAACCAGATATAACATTAAAACCGCAAGCAGTTTTAAATGGTGTTATTTCCGTTTAATGTCATTTTGTGCAGGGACTGTTCTAAACACGGGAAACTCGTGGCACTTCACAGGCATACTACAGACACCCCCCAGGCACCATATTTAAAGGAATATTTAACTTTTTTTTTTTCACTTTAATCGTCATTAAAATCAGTGTTCCCGCCAAAACGGCAGTTTTTAAAACTTTTTTTTGCAGTGACCCATGTCCCCTGAGGCAGGAGGCAGGTCCCCAAACCCTTTTTAGGACACTATCTTGCATATTAGCCGTTAAAATTAGCACTTTCCAATTCGAACGTTCGAGTCCCATAGACTTCAATGGGGTTCTAACGTTCGTACCGAACGCGGGGGTCGTTCGCAAGTTCTGGTGTGAACCGAACCGGGGGGTGTTTGGCTCATCCCTATCATCAAGCCTTTGATCATGGGCGTCTAATCTTTCCTCCATCTCCTCCACCCTCCCTAAGACCAACCCTATGTCTGCTCTTACCGCTGCTATTTCTACTTTTAATGAAACTTCCATCTTTGAAAACATTTCTGCGAGCATCTCCTTTATTTATGGTGCTTCTTCCTGAGGTGAGGGTTGCAAACTTCTTTCCCTTATTGACTCCACATCTATTCCACTTCTACTCTATTCTCTTCCCTCCCCTCCTGCGTTTTAACACTGCCTTGCGGGCTGTTTCCCTTTCCATTTTCCTTCCCCCCTACTCTCTTCTGGGATCTTCTGCCTATTTAAGCCTGACCGCAGGGGCACTCCTAACTTGGGGCTACCCTGTCCTTCTTCTGTTATGCTGGTGTTATTAGCCATGTACCGATGGATACCTCCCGGACTTGAAGCAGGTTGTGTACTTTTACCAGTTTTACCTGTTTTCCCCCTCATCTTTATTTGCTCACTTCGGGTGTATGAAAATTCCTCTCCCTCTCCTCTCACTTTCCCCCTATCTCTCCCCTAGCAGAAATTATCATTTAAAAATCTCATGACAGTCACTTTCTGCTCACTTCCTTGGAGTAGAAGAGAACAGAGAACAGAGGGAAAAAAACATGTAAAACTGCACAGTACTTTTTCACTTTAGTGTATTTAACTCTCTTACTGTGGAGGTGGGGCTTTCTGTTTATAACTTGGGCATATGAAATAAATCCTTGTCATAGATCAGTCCTGAATCAGTCCTGGAGCGTAGAGAAGTAGTCATCCACTATAAACTAATAATCTTAATCTTAATATAGTCCTTTAGGTAACCAGCGGGGTTTAAGCAATCAAGCAATCAAGGCTTTTCTCCAGACTTCCTCTTCCTCTTCCTCCAGTTTTCCTATATATGGTGAGGAAGGATGTCCTGTTGTTAAAATAGGCTTATTATATCAATGGTCATTCAAATCCTCTTAAACGAGCTCCTCTATACCGTACAGGGAAGGCTCCCCACAGGCAGCTTTGCTTTCAACACGAGCACAATAATAATTCCAATCAGAAAAGATGAAAGGGGGTGAGAGCGTCAGCAGAAAGCAGCAATGGTAGTGTAATCTATAGCAATGTCCATAACCATATCCCTAGTAGGAACAACCCATCTGGAGTCGATATCTGATGCCCAGGTCATGCAAATAAGGCCGTTGGTACTGACGTTAAAAGATTATCTCCTACTTGATATTATTATTAATGTCAGCTTGCTTATTCAAAGCGGAGATTATAGAAATTGTAGCAGAGGCGTATATAACAGTATCCGTGTTACTGTCTTACTTCAATCAATCAAAGCACTAGTAAGAAGTACAGAAGTGCAGAAGTACAGTAACAGCGGCAATGACAGCAATAATAAAAGTAATGTTCATAAGGTCTTTACACTAATGAACGACCACAATATCGTAATCACCATAGCGGTCTCAGCATTCATGATAGCAACTAGCAATGTCCATAGGATTGAGAGCGGTAAGAAATGGTGAAGAAGACCTTTATCCTCATTGATATCTGCGTTGCCATCTACTGTGTTCCGGGTCGCAGTGGTGAGTGCTGTCCCTGGTGGTGGGAACAGTGCGATAGCCTCCGGGTCAGAAGTCCTTGAGGGTCCCTCCAGCTGTATCTTAGATGGCTGCATTCGTTTCACAAGAGCCGGGTTCTTCAACTGGTTGCCTCCCGCCAGGTACTAGGGGACACTCCCCCCTGCTCGGCCGACATCCATCTGCTGGAGACTTACTCCTTATCTCCACGTGTCAAGCGGTCAAGCCATTGCAGGAAGTCTGGGGCTGGGAATGTGGGGTGGAGGTGTAGCGGAGATGGAGGGGGGGAGTCTAGCAGCAGGGCTGGGATGGCCCACTCCCGATATGTGGCATATGTTGGATGGATTGGATACTCTCCACAGCGCCCACAGGGGGACTCTCAGCGTAACTTCCCACTCCTCATACTGCCCGTAGTGGAGGTGCAGTGTTGCAAGGGGGTTCCGGATAGCTGGGATGTTGGGCGGACGCCTAGAACACGCCTACGTCATGGTGCCCCCCCTTTGTTCTACCCACCCACTGGAATTTGGACTGCCATGTCTGCGTGAATGGAGCACAGAAGGAAAACATTCCATGTGTCCCTACACTTCACTGCAAGCAAAATATTACTTCTCAAGCAGGCTCTCTCCCCCATCTAAGCCATTGGGGGACGCTCCGATGATTAGATCGCAAGGTGCCACATGCGCCAATTCCATAATAAAAAAAGGTGACTAAAAGTGGCATGCTTGTGTAGTAATTGTCCACTTACAATTGATACCCCTTTCTGAATAAGGGTGACACCAAGTCCTAAACAAACTTGCTGCTGCTCCTTATGTAGTCTGGGCAGTTGGGGGGCTCCATGTGACTATCTCTTCCCTCGTAAACCATAAAACGACATAAATAGCCTTTTGCCCTGTCACAGAGCTTATACATCTTGACCCCATTTCTTTCACACGTGCTGGGGAGATACTGTTTGAAAGACAGGCGGCCAGAAAATTTAATTTGGGACTTATCAACACAGTCAACTTGATTGGGAATAGACATGGCTGAAAATTGTTGGTTGAAGTGGTTTATGGGAGGCCAAATTTTGTAGAGCCAATGGTATTCAGGGTCCTCCCGAGGATGACAGAGTTCATTGTCATTGAAATGCATGAACCGCATAAGATTAAAGCCATTGTGGACATGCCACAGACTGTTGATGCCAAAGCGGTACAGAGATTTATTGGCTTTGTTACATACCTAGCAAAGTTCCTGCCACTTTTATCTGAGGTGTGCGAGCCATTCAGGCAACTTTTGGACAAAGATGCAGTTTGGCACTGGCTTCTCAAGCATGACCAGGCAGTAGAGGATATAAAATGCTTGGTCGCCTCTGCCCCAGTGTTGAAATACTATGATGTTGCAAAGCCTGTTACGATACAAAGTGACTCCAGTAAAAATGGTCTAGGTTGTTGTCTTTTGCTGGAAGATCAGCCAGATGCATATGCGTCCAGAGCTCTTTAATCAGCTGAGCAAAATTATGCTCAAATTGAGAAGAAATGTGTAAGCATTGTATTTGCTTGCCAGCATTTCCATCATTCTCTTTATGGATGGGATTTTATTACAGCTGAAACTGATGACAAACCTCTGCTACCGATATTTAAGAAGCCCCTTTTGTGTGCTCCTGTTTGCAGAGCATGATGCTTACATTGCATCATTACAACATCAATGTTGTCTACAAGCCAGGATGTAAAATGTATATCAGTGATACCCTGAGCAGAGCTACATCAGATAATGTGGCACCTGGAGGTGAGCATGAGCATCGTACAATTTGTCTGCTGCAACATGAACAAAAGTTCTTTGCCTAAATCAATCAAGTGGACTATCTTAATATCACAGATCAGTAACTACATCAACTCATACGGCACCCTGCCAGTAATGCAACTTTACAAGCTTTGAAGTCTATTGTTTTGAGTGGGTGGCCAGATGAAAAAGAGGCAGCACCAAGGGTCATCGTGCCAAAGTCACTGAAAGCAGAGATGTTATCATGCATACACTCCAGCCACATTGGAGGTGAAGCCTGCTACAGACAAGCTTGGGATACTCTTTACTGGCCCAACATGCATGGTGAAATCAAAGAATTTGTCAGTAATTGTTCCACCTGCAATGAATATGCCCATTTACAACAAAAATATATCAGTGTGGACTTATTCAACTACGCAGGCAAGGAATACCTGCTATTAGTCGATCATTATTCAGACTTCTGGGAAATATGCCTTCTTCCCAACTTATCCCCTAAAGCTACAATTAAGAGGTGCAATGCTCAGTTTGCACGTCATGGCCAACCAGATACAGTGATCTCTGATAATGGCCCTGAGTGTGCAAGCCTACAATTCGGAAAATTTGCCACTGAATGTGAGTTTGAGCATGTTACTTACTCATATCGTCATCTACAAGGTAATAGCAAAGCTAATTCAGCTGTAAAGATTGTTAAAAATGTATGCAAAAGACCCATGGAAGGCCAGTTTACATTGGAGAAACACTCCAACCGAAGGTATGGATAGTAGTCTGGCACAAAGACTGATGTCAAGGAGATTAAATACCTCCTTACCAGTAGCAAATAGGCTGCTTGAACCCTCTGTCATACAAAGTGTTACAGAAAAGTTAAGGATTAAGAGATAAGTGTCAAAGGCACGATATGACACAGAGATTTGTCAGAAATTGAATATTGAGGAACTAATCCATATGAAACCATTACCTGGAAATTGAACAGGCCAATGGGTCTTGTCTGCAAAAGGTTTGTTAAAATACCATTATTATGGTATTTATACCAATATTCTGTAAATTATATTGATGAGGAAAGTTCCAAGAAAGTCCATTCAGTTCTTGTGTAAAAACTCAAAAACGGATTTAATAATAAAATAGCAAAATATTACAAGAACAATATCAAAATATAGAATGTAAAAATAACATCAATAAGGTATTATATTCTTAAGATGAAGTTTGAATCAGATGTGGGTCTTTATGTGTGTGCGTGAAGCTTCCTTCTTGTGTGTTTGAAACAAATCTGCCCAACTGTGCCTCTGTCCCTAGCTTTTACACCTAAAATCCGACCCTCCTTCCTAAAAAGGCTGGTTTAAGGTTCTCATTTGTCTTGCCGTTCTACAGAAAACTGCGGGCTTTAAACCCCTCATGTAATGGTGGGAGTTGCTCAGTCTCTATGCATTGGCATTCCCAAGGAGTGGGCAAGAACAATGTGTGAAAACATTAAACGTATACAATAGCACATCTGATTCAAATACTACTTAAATCAGTATGTATATTATATTCACTGAAAACCCAATGGTCTTATTAATATCCTATTCAAGAAATATTGTAATATAAAGAACTTATATTCTCATATATACACAAACTTTTTCATATTAAGAAATGTAAAACCTTTCTTCTCCCCTATGGGGGAAGGTGAGGGAAACCAACTCAAGATTAATTACTAACACATGTTGGCTCTCCATATAAATTCTATATAAAAAAAAATATATATATATATATATATTTATATATATATAAAACTACAATATATCTCATGGATACATCGTTTCATCAGTGTCAAAAGTCAATTGTTTTTAGAAGTTTCTCTCTTATTAGAGATCTTGAAGTTTTCTTCTTCTTCCTGCACTCTGTAAAGTTGGAAAAACATTATTGAACATAAAAAGACAACAATAATTATAACAAATTAATCTCTTGTGTCAAATCATCTCCCAGAACTGATATTCTTGAGCTTCAAGGGTTTGTTTTCATCTGGAAGGTCTAGAAATATTACATTCCTTTTCTTTTGGTGACTTACAAGTCAGATCCTGAAACAGAATGCACTATCATAATTTTGAATGTACTAATACAAAATATACCTTCATTTACTTATTAATTTTACATACCACAATCCTAATATTTTATAATAACATGAAAATGTTATTTTGGTAATAACATTTCTAATTACCTTACTTTGCTCAATTTTTTTTTTAACTGGCCTATACTCCTTATGCTATTATTCTGTGTATTTTAAATAGAACAGGATGCAATTTCTCCTTTTTGTCATGATTCCAAACTTCGTTTTCACAAAGAAAGGTTTCAAATCAACCCAGAAAATTGAAGCAAACTGTGTCCATTTGCTTCTCCTCTTTAAGATTTAGAGTTATGCGTGCTGCACTGTAATTTTTGGCATCTTCCATTTTCAAATTTTCTGTAGAATTTCGCTGAATAACATAACCATTCTTTGGATATCACATAGAAAGACCTGCTGAACAACTCTTAATGTTATTAACAAATACTGGCTAAAAGCCTCTCTCAGCACTTGTTCTAAAAATATAATTTACAGGCTTTCTGAATACATTTGTACAAACATAATTTTTTGCATGTAGCTGAGAATGTTCTGTTACCAAATCTACCCGTATAGATTTAAATTGTAAAGTTTTAAAAAATGGGCAATATTTGTCATATAATTCTCCTGAATTAATTCTCTCTAGAAGAATTTTTACTGATAGATCAGGTGTCTGTAATATGATCTTACTAGATCTCACAATCTTTTCTGTTAATTTGACTGCAAAATGAACACTTAACAATTACTTAATATGTGTGTCAAAAGTCTTTTCCATATTTGTCAAACCTCTGGAGAAAAAGCCTATTATTTTCTGATCACCTTCTTTTAATTGAGACAAAGTTACTGAAATTGAATTCTCAGATACATCAGTATGCAATACAACAGGAATTGACTAACCAACTTCAATTGTATTCAATGAAGGAGTATTCTGCAGATCTCTTTTCAACACTTCAAAAGCATCTGTCTGTGTTTGACCCCATTGATCCTTTTGTCTCAAAAAATCAAATAATGGTTTAACTTTATCACCACATTTCTGTAAAAAAATAAAAAAATATTTGCAACAATTTACTTCGCTCAAAAAATGATATAATGCCTTGTAAGATGTTGGAATTGGAATAGCAGAAATCCTTGAGCATTCTTGATAGGCCAAATACAATTATTTACCACTGATTGTGCTTTCTTTAATAGTCCTTGTTGTAAAAATTCTTCTACAATGTCAGAAACCGGACCTACTGATTCTTGTGATAACTTATATTGAATTTGGGGTTCAGGTTCTCTTCCCTCAATTCCTATTTCAATATCTTTAAACAAACCTGTATTAATTTTGGTCTGACTCCAAAGACATTTATGTGATTGAACCAATTGTTCCAATATGAGATTGTTTCCTGTATGTGGCCAATTATTATCTGAAGACATGTCAGCGACTGCTGTACAAATACTTCCAACATTACTGTATATGAAAGAATCGATTAACATAGATTTGGGCCTAGATGATTCTTTACATATAGTAGAATTACTTAAATGAATAATCTAATTTAGTTTACTAATCACATCCATGCCTAAAATATCCTCTGTATTTTTACAACACCATATGTCTATATTACTTTTCAAAAGTCCTGGATTTTCAAAAGTCACATCAGAAACTTTACCACTGAAACCAATTAAATTACATTTTGGAAAATCAATATTCACAGGTAATTTGTGTTTAGTTAAACTGAGTTCAGATCCTAAATCTATTAACCATTTTGTTTTCCTACCATTTAATAAACCATGTAACCATAGCCTTCCCCCTTCATCTATTAAAATTGGAGCAGCATAATTTAATGTTGGAGGAGTCTCAGAAACTTTTTTTAATCCCGACTTTGGCAATTAAAGTAATCTATCTCTCTTTTTGACAGCGTTGCTTGTTATGTTGATTGACTGTCATTACTAGTCACTGTACTGATCTATTTGACTTCTGAGGCATAAGGCAAATCAATTAACCTATTGTTTGGATAAGGATGAATAAATTGGTCAGAAATGTCCTTATTTTCAAAGTTTTTCTTTGTGAATATAATTTATATGTTAAACATTCTTTCTGTACATGGCCACATTTTTTACAATTTAAGCAAATAACATTTCCTGAATTTCCAAAACTTTGGTTCTGCCTGTAATGTGTATCTCACCATGTCTGGGTGTGGCCATACACGTGGCAACTCTCTGATTGCCATTTTGCTTTTGTCTGTCTAAACTTTGTGTGCATACTGCATCTTTATTCATTAACCACTTCAATACAGGGCACTTAAACACCTTCCTGCCCAGACCAATTTTGAGCTTTCAGCGCTGTCGCACTTTGAATGACAATTGCGCGGTCATGCTACACTGTACCCAAATGAAATTTTTATCATTTTTTTCCCACAAATAGAGCTTTCTTTTGGTGGTATTTGATCACCTCTGCGGTTTTTATTTTTTGTGCTACAAATAAAAAAATACCGAAAATTTTGAAAAAAAAATGTTTTTTTTTTGTTTCAGTTTCAAAACTTTGTAAATAAGTACGTTTTCTCCTTCACGGATGGGCACTGATGGGGCTACACTGATGGGCACTGATAAGGCGGCACTGATGGGCACCAATGAAGTGGCACTGATGAGGTGGCATTGATGGACACTGATAGGCGGCACTGATAGGCGACACTGATAGGCGACACTGATAGGCGACACGGATGGGCGACACGGATGGACACTGATAGGTGGCACAAATTGGCACTGATAGCTGGCACGGATTGGCATGGATGGGCGGCACAGATGGGCATGGGTAGGCGGCACAGATGGGCATGGGTGGGCACTGATAGGCGGCACAGGTGGGCACTGATAGGCGGCACAGGTGGGCACTCATTAGCGGCACAGGTGGGCACTCATTAGCGGCACAGGTGGGCACTCATTAGCAACACAGGTGGGCACTCATTAGCAACACAGGTGTTATACTGTACTAATGGATGCCAATCAGTGCCAAACAATACTGCATGCCAATCAGTGATGCCCATTGTGGGCACTGATTGCCATCCATTATGGGCACTGATTGGCATCCATTGTGCCTGACTGGCATCCCTGGAGGATTACCTCTGCTGGGCATCCCTGGTGGTCTGGTGGCGTCCCTGGTGGTCCAGTGTGGGCATCCTCGGGGGGGCTGTGCTGATAATCGATCAGCACAGACCCCCCCTGTCAGAGGAGCAGCCGATCGGCTCTCCTCTACTCGCGTCTGACAGACACGAGTGAGGAAAAGCCGATCACCGGCTCTTCCCATTTACACTGTGATCAGCCGTGATTGGACACGGCTGATCACGTGGTAAAGAGTCTCCGTCGGAGACTCTTTACCGAGATCGTAGTTGCCGGGTGTCAGACTGACACCCCGCAACAATGATCGCCGCAATGCGCGCCCCCGGGGGCGCGCAGCGGCTCATAATCCTGATCACGTCATATGACGTCCGGTTAGGATTATGAAACCACTTTGCCGCCGTCTATTTGTAATAGGGCGGGCGGCAAGTGGTTAATTTTGTTTTAAGCAAAACTTCATGATCCTGGTCATCAATCTCTATAGACCGCATATCTGGTACAAAAGACTTCTGTTTAGAGTCTACACTATCATTAATCTCTAAACTCTTGCTTGACTGTGCTTTAGAATTTACACGAATCCTTTTTACATTATTCTGTAATTCAGACAACTGAATACCCTTTATTTGAATTGCACTTTGCAAATCATCTCTTCGATCAGTCAAAATCGGACAATTAACACGTACACTTTGTTTTCCCTTTTTGTACAAACAACATTGCTTTTAGGAACTCCTAATATCATTCTGTCAAAAACTTTAACTAACGTTATCACATTTTTAACCTGTTTGCTGAATCTCTTAAAAGTACATTTTGATTTTTGTATCTTAATATTAGCCTATAAGCATTCATTGAACATGTAACACCATAAGTCATCATCTTTAACAAATTTTGACACATTTTTGAATTCTAATTTACTCTCACTAGATAATTCATCAATAAAATTCATTACTTACCAATTTAGGACTGACTTCCTTCATGTATCACGCGTTCCATCTCTTGGCGGGAAATTACATCATCAAAAGTTTTCTTGCACGTGTCCAAATCTCTCACCAATTTTGATGATCCTATGATTCCAGGTTCATTTGATGATGTCAAAAGTTCATTTGCTGTTTCTATTTCTCCTGGAAGCTTGACTGCAAAATCAATGCTTGTGTTGCTTATCTTCCCTCTCTTCCAGCGGAAGGAGAAATAATTCAAAAATGTTTGATATTTGGAGGTGAGCATGAGCATCTTAAAATTTGTCTGCTGCAACATGAACAACATTTCTTTACCAATATCAATCAAGCGGACTATCTTAATGTCACAGATCATCAACTACATCAACTCATACAGCACATCAACAGTAATGCAACTTTACAATCTTTGAAGTCTATTGTTTTGAGTGGGTGGCCAGATGAAAAAGAGGCAGTACCTGGAATTGTAAGGGAAAGCTGGTCCTTTAAAAATTAGATCAGCAATTTTTCTCTTTCACTCAGTTATTGCCTATACCATGTGTGCAAATCAAACTCTGGTTATACCTGCTTTTTTTTATTTGTACTCTTATATATCCTCACTCCTCCCCTTTGCAAACCTCCCCTTCCTTTAAAGTCGAGTATCCTGCTAAAATTTTGATATGTTACTGTGTTGTACACCATACCTGCATACCTGTATCTGTATGACCCTTACCTTTTTGACAAGTTTACTGCCAGGGTATGCCCGTTTGGCTATGTACCTTTCTTCTGACTCGTCCTTTCATTTCATAATAAAAATTTACAGTTAAAAAAATAAATAAAAAAATTAGATCAGCATACAAAATGGTATCCTGTACAAGGGTCCAAGTGTCAACATGCCAAAGTCACTGAGAGCAGAGATGTTATTACTCATACGCTCCAGCCACATTAGAGGTGAAGCTTTCTATAGACAAGCTTGGGATACTCTTTACTGGCCCACCATGCATGGTGAAATCAAAGAATTTGTCGGTATTTGTCCCACCTGCAATGAATATGCCCATTTATAGTAGGTGCCCGCGATATTGTGTCAATCTCGCTGCTTTTATCAGCGCGATTGACACCCTGCAAGCCCCGTTGCGAAAGCCAGCGCTGAGCTGGCTTGCATCAGGAAAGGAAAAATGTTTATTTTCCTTTCCCGATAAGCGAAAAGCATCACTGACATTGAGGCCGGGTTCACACTGGTGCGGGGATCCGAATTGGATTCCCACCAATACCAGGCAATGTATTTGGTATGAATCTTAAGGGAGAACTCCACGCCAATTTTTTAATAAAAAACCGGCATGGGTTCCCCTTCCAGGGGCATACCAGGCCCTTAGGTCTGGTAGGGGTTTTAAGGGAACCCCCTACGTTGAAAAAACAGCGTGGGGTCCCCCCAAAATCCATACCAGACCCCTATCCGAGCACACAGCCCGGACGGTCAGGAAAGGGGATGGGGACAAGCGAGCGTCCCCCCTCCTGAGCCATACCAGGACCAGTTCCCTCAACATGGGGGGGTGGGTGCTTTGGGGAAGGACGGCACCCTGTGGCCCCCCACCCCAAAGCACCTTGTCCCCATGTTGATGAGGACAAGGGCCTCTTCCTGACAACCCTGGCCATTGGTTGTCGGGGTCTGCGGGCGAGGGGCTTATCAGAATTCTGACTCCTTGGCGCTCTCCGGTTCTTCTTTGCGCTCTCCATCTTCTTCTCCCACTCTCTGGCGTCTTCTCCTGCTCTCTGGCATCGTCTCCCACTCTCGGCATCTTCTTCTGAAAAAGAAACAAGAAAGAAGAGGGAAGAAGGACGGAGGAGATAGGTCTCCTCCGCTAGTTAAAGAGCTGGAAGAAGATAGAGGAGGAGCCCAGAAGAAGAACCAAGGAGCAGGAGAAGACACCGGAGAGCAGGAGAAGACTCCGGAGAGCAGAAGAAGAGGACGGAGAGCGCGGAGAAGAACTGGAGAGCGCTAAGGAGTCGGAAAAAGACCCCCAGTCGGCGACAAAGCAGAAAGCCGGGCTCCTCTGCTAGTAAAAGAGCTGGAAGAAGATGGTGGAGGAGCCCAGCGAGAAGACCCCCAAAGTCGGAAGAAGACCCCTGGAGCTGTCTAATAAATTCGTTTGAAAACCTGTGTTGTGTGTTTTTTTTTATTAACACTTTTTCCCCCAGGTGAATGGGTACACCATACTCATTCACATAGGGTGGGGGGCCGGGATCTGGGGGCCCCCTTATTAAAGGGGGCTCCCGGATTCCGATAAGCCCCCCCGCCGGCAGACCCCGACAATCAACGGTCAGGATTTTCGGGGAGAGGCCCTTGTCCTCATCAACATCAACCCCCTTTCCTGACTGGCAGGACTAAGTGCTCGGATAGGGGTCTGGTATGGATTTTGGGGGGACCCCCACGTCGTTTTTTCAGCGTAGGGGATTCCCCTTAAAATCCTTACCAGACCTAAGGGTCTGGTATGCCCCTGAAGGCATGCAGGTCTCATTAGGGAGGTGACATTGTCGCTTATCTCTGTGACATTTTGCTATTCAGCCAGTGTGGGAACCAGTGCAACGGGATCGCGCTGGTTAGAGAAGCCTGTCGCCAAGAACTAGCGTGATGGGATCGTGCTGGAAACACAATATCGGCGGCACCTACTGTACAACAAAAATAAGTCATGATGTCACCAGCGGCTATGACAGTTCTGGGCAAGCAAGTATATCTGACAGCTGTCAAGAGCAGAGCATGCCAGTATGAGATGAGAGGTGCCCAGTAACTTCAGAGTGGGCCAAAGGAATCCTTGCACAATGGCTAGTCTTCACCCGTGAGAATGAATCTATAGAATGTGTTATTGCTGTTCTCTTTAAAATTTCTCATTGTTTATTTATAAACTCTAAAAGGGGGAGATGTTATGTATGTTATGTTTCTTTTAACCTCCCTGGCGGTACGATTATTTCGGATTTTAGGTGCTAAAAGCGGTACCATTATTTTGCATGAAAATTTGGCGTTTTATATTGTAGTCCTGTAATTCTTAGGAATAACTCTCTTAAATCTGTCCAAACCAGAGTCTAGCAGACATCCCGGGTATGATAAAGTTTGAAAAAATTATTCAATAATGTAATCAAATCAAAAACACTGAAATTTGCCCAGTTGCAGAATTATCACTGTCATTACTTTTCAGTATTTGATGACGGATCTCCCCACAAATCGCTATCGCTCAATTCTGCGAGTGATTCTAATTTATTATCGCTGTTTTCTAGCTGGTTTAAAACCATTTTTGATGTAAATTTACAGTTTGGTTGCTATGGACAATCTCCAGTTTCCAGGCATAAAGAACAGTTTTTATTATATAAAACTGCATGCAAGACACTGGACAGACCACTAGGGACAAAGGGGATGTGAAATATTTACATAAAGCAATGTAATCTGTAAGATTACATTATACTGTATGTATACTGTGTGTTTCACTTTTTGAATTTGGCGCCGATCTCCGTCCCCGTGCGTCGCAACGCTCGCAGGGCACGGAGATCGGCTCCGTGATAGATCGAGCGAGGCACGGCTCGCTCGTACAGTGGGGAGACAACGCTGGATCCCAGGGAGAAGGTAAGTAAACCTCCTCCTGGATCCAGCGATGCGGTCCGAGTCTGGCTCGGGGTTACCGCTAATGGTACAAAAATTCCACCCTGAGCCAGACTTGGGAAGACCGTCAGGGGGGTTAATGCAACTATATGGTGCATCTCTGCTGTACTTCTTCCTGTGTGGTGTTTCCTGTTCCTGCTGGGTATTATTCAAAGTGCATGGCTTCTGTACAGTAATGGCTTGTGCTGTCTTTACTTACATCACATCCAACATTTAGCTTTATCCTTTTATATACTTTGTGATAGATTTTAGCTACACTTCCGGCACTCAATTATGGTCTATCACTGCTGCACCCTTGAAACAAACTCCTTAATAAATGTAAATTTGGATTGCTGCAGCTGTATGTAAGCCAATGAATGATAATTTAGTAAACAAATTTATTATCCATGGAAATTTGTGTGTTGCCACAATATGGTGTTACTGAAACTGTCCTTGAGAATAGTAATGCTCTGCGAAATCACATACCGCTTTAAGGAGTTCCTTAAGCATGTAATTTGATGTATTTTTTCAATGTTGCTTTTTAAGCCCCATGAGAAGGCCCTCTCCTCACTGTAAGATACATTTAAAAAAACTTTTTTTTGTTCATGGGTAGATGTCCCCAGGTCCTTTGTTTCACAATCTCTTACCTATTAGCCCAGAAAATGGCCATTACTGATTTCTAAGATTTTGCTCCCATTGACTTCAGTGGGGTTTGCATTCTGGATCTGAATTCGGTAGCATTTAGTTATCTTTAGTTACATCAAGGCACTTCCTAATGTCATTGACAGATTGTCGAACTATCCAAGCCATCAATCTATAATTGTACTAAACTATTAAGATGATAATAACTTTTACATGCATCTTTACGTGCAAAGATCAAAGAGAGGTAGTTAAAAAGCATGACCAAAACTAGGAGCATTGCAATTTACCTTGTTAGCCATCTCACTGGTGCTGTTAATGAGGACTCAAGGGTATCCTTTGCTTTCAGATTTGTTATCTCTATATTAGTGACCATTGTTGACCTCCGCTTTAGGTCCAATATGTATAAGCATTCATTTAGAAGAGCTGTAATGTCTGGTGTAGTCATATAAGGGCTAACAACGTGACACATGATGCTTCTGTTTTACTTGACCCCAACTTGACATTCTGTATGTGTAAATAGAACATCAGACATATATCAGCAATTTTGTTTTTATCTTGTACAAATCTTTGGTAACTCAAAAAACTGGTCTTATTCTAGGTATTGCCTTGTCACACACTACATGACCCATAAAACCATGGGCCAATTAGGAAAAACTCACCCCTCCAATGATTTAGTATATGGGAATATATGCACATACAAAGAGATAACACACAACTAAAATTGAAATACAGTGCAATTCAGTCAAAACTGCCCCTATTCTTTTTAAATGTATCCAAATGAAGCTGATCTCCCATTTAATAGTAAGTTTAATTTTTATAAACAACCATAAATTACATTTTGGTGGCGTAAATGTGCATGTGTCAGGCAATTGTGCTAGTTACTCCTCCCCATGTCCATGCTGCTAATCAGCTATCTGTAGTACTTTTCTGCTTGTTATCATAAATGGGGCTATTTAGAGACAGACTGGCTGTCAGTGAGCTTTCTGCCAAACAACCAACCTTAAACCACAGTTTGACATTGCATGTTAACCTTGGAAGACATTTAGAGCAAGGTAAGCTATTTGCACTAAAGTTGTGTTCCTAAATTGAGTGAGCAATTCTGTTATTGTGCATCCTACTGTAAAGTTCAGTCATGTGTCTTTGTCCATTTGCATGGAACTCCTACAGCCAGTTTCTGTCATGTACCTGGCCTGAAGCTGAAGTGACGAGAGGGCTTCCCTCGTCACAACACCCCTGAGGGTGGTGAGTGACAGGGGATGATAAGCCCAAAGAAGCACAGGTTGCCAACTGTACTGTTGTCCGATGGATCTGTGGTAGTGAGGCTCCTCCTCTAGACAGGGCTAGACTGGAATGGCAGCTGGGTCAGGTAACATACTGGATGTACAGGCATGTCTGGAAAAGCAGGGCTGGAAAGGATACAGGAGCAGGAGCCAAGGTCAGTCACAGTAATCAGGCTAAAGCATAAACAGGAGCATAGCCAGAATCAAGCCAGGGTCATACACGGGGTGCAGATAACAGCAAGTTTGTGGAAGCAAGCCAAGGCCAGAGCCAGAAGAGAAGCAGGAGCTGGGTCCAGGAAGCAAGCTGGGTCAGTAACAAGAGATCCAAGAATACAGAGCACACGGGAACATGGGATAAAGAGAGCTAAACACCAGTCAGCAATGTCTGAGTGTATCTGCTGTCCTTTTAAAGGCCATATGGTGCCATGAACCATCATAC
Source organism: Lithobates pipiens (assembly GCF_037356315.1). Taxonomy (NCBI): domain Eukaryota; kingdom Metazoa; phylum Chordata; class Amphibia; order Anura; family Ranidae; genus Lithobates; species Lithobates pipiens. The sequence goes on from NW_027507784.1 coordinate 49,540,374, forward strand.
ACAGAATGCACCAATATGCCTGTGCACATTTATGCGCAATTGAGCACGGTCATATTGTATATTGGTAAAGATGGCAGATTGTTGTAAATTCTTCTGGTTAGCACCCTCACAGTTGTCTATTAGTCACACATCTGTTGACTATTTGATTATCCGTCATTCAACTCTTTGTGGCTTTTCGTCTTGCCCTGTAGTGTTTGCCTATTGGCTGGATGCTTAACTGCTGTGCAGTCATCTACCTATTGGCTATATGCTGATCCCTTGAATGCTGGAACATTTGTCTTTTGATCATCCATCTTCTAGCGAGTCATCTATTGGGTGTTTGCTAAGTTTTGTGTGTTATATGATGAGGCTCCTACTCTGTTACCAAACCTTGGTCTTACTCACCTTTAGAGACATGTATATATTATTTATGCTCATTGTAAATTACTAAGCTGTTCATCGGTAATTCAGCTATTCAGTTAGCCCTACATTATCATTTTACTTTATACAATTAACCATAGTTATAATCCTATATACACACAACTGCATATACTGTATATTGTGAGAGTGACACTTAAATGGAGAGCTTTCTAGGAATGCAGGAAAGTATGTTCTGGTGCAAAAATACCCTTACCCAAGATATGCCCTGACAGGAGTTCTCAACTTCATGCAGATTTACTGTAAAGTAAATATTCATCTTCCTGACCATTTGGTTAGCTTGGTCTGCATTAGTCAGCATATACTGATTCAAAGTATACAAAGTATTTATATACTTTGGTGTTGTTGCATTTAAAATCCCAGACAGGGGGTCTTTCCATTTTCTCTATACAACAGGGATGTGGAAACCACTTACCACCTTCTGACATTGTTAAAACACTCTTCTTACTAAATACCTTAGACTGTCTACTTTCCAAAAAGGGGTCATTTTGGGAATATTTGTACTGTCTTGACATTTCAGGGCCCAGTGAAATGAGGTACATCAGCATTGATCAATTTTCAGATATATACCATAGTTTGTGGACTTTATAACTTTTCTACAAACTAAATAATATACACTGATTTGGGTTATTTTCACCAAAGAAATGTAATACATTTTGGAATAAATTTATGAAGAACAGTTATTTGTTTGCAAAATTTTATAACAGTAATTAAGAAAAAAACACGTTTTTTTTTTTAATTTTACATTTTTTTTGTTCATTTAATGAAAAATGAAAAACCAAGTGGTGATTAAATACCACCAAAAGAAACTTCTAGTTGTAGGACCAAAATTGTAAAAATGTTGTTTGGGTACAGTGTTGCATTACTGTGCAATTGGCATTCAAAGCGTGACAGCCTGGGTAGGAAGGGGGGAAAAGTGCCCTGTATTGAAGTGGTTAAATCAAGTCAATTATTTTTTTGAAAATGTTTAGTGCTGTTTCTGTGGAGGTACTAAAAGATCAGACCATGTAAAAGCAACATTCCCATTATGTGTGTTTTCTGGTGGGCTAAACCAAATACAAACTCCATATATCTCCAAATACAAACTCCATATACAGTGGTGTGAAAAAGTGTTTGCCCCCTTCCTCATTTCCTGTTCCTTTGCATGTTTGTCACACTTAAGTGTTTCGGAACATCAAACCAATTTAAACAATAGTCAAGGACAACACAAGTAAACACAAAATGCATTTTGTAAATGAAGGTGTTTATTATTAAAGGTGAAAAAAAATCCAAACCATCATGGCCCTGCGTGAAAAAGTGATTGCCCCCTAAACCTAATAACTGGTTGGGCCACCCTTAGCAGCAACAACTGCAACCAAGCGTTTGCGATAACGTGCAATGAGGCTTTTACAGCATCCTGGAGGAATTTTGGCCCACTCATCTTTGCAGAATTGTCCTAATTCAGTTACATTAGAGGGTTTTCGAGCATGAACAGCCTTTTTAAGGTCATACCACAACATCTCAATAGGATTCAGGTCAGGACTTTGGCTAGGCCACTCCAAAGTCTTCATTTTGTTTTTCTTCAGCCATTCGGTGGTGGACTTGCTGGTGTGTTTAGGATCATTGTCCTGCTGCAGAACCCAAGTTCGTTTCAGCTTAGTGTACACGAACAGATGGTCGGACATTCTCCTTCAGGATCTCTTGGTAGACAGCAGAATTCATAGTTCCTTTTATCACGGCAAGTCTTCCAGGTCCTGAAGCAGCAAAACAGCCCCAGACCATCACACTACCACCACCATATTTTACTGTTGGTATAATGTTCTTTTTATGAAATGCAGTGTTCCTTCTACGCCAGATATACTTGGACACACATCTTCCAAAGAGTTCCACTTTTGTCTCATCGGTCCACAGAATGTTGTCCCAAAAGTCTTGGGGATCATCAAGATGTGTTGTGGAGAAATTGAGACGAGCTTTGATGTTCTTTTTGCTCAGCAGTGGTTTTTTTCCTTGGAACTCTGCCATGCAGGCCATTTTTGCCCAGTCTTTTCCTGATGGTGGAGGCATGAACGCTGACCTTAACTGAGGCAAGTGAGGCCTGCAGTTCCTTGGACGTTGTTGTGGGGTCTTTTGTGACCTCTTGGATGAGTCGTCGCTGCGCTCTTGGGGTAATTTTGGGCGGCCAGCCACTCCTGGGAAGGTTCACCACTGTTCCATGTCTTCGCCATTTGTGGATAATGGCTCTCACTGTGGTTCGCTGGATTCCCAAAGCTTTGGAAATGGCTTTATAACCCTTTCCAGACTGATAGATCTCAATTACTTTCTTTCTCAATTGTTCCTGAATTTCTTTGGGTCTCGGCATGATGTGTAGCTTTTAAGGATCTTCTGGTGGACCTTACTGTGTCAAGCAGCTCCTATTTAAGTGATGCCTTGATTGTGAACAGGTGTGGCAATAATCAGGCCTGGGTGTGGCTAGAGAAATTGAACTCAGGTGTGGACAACCACAGTTATAATATGTTTTAACAAGGGGGGCAATCACTTTTTCACACAGGGCCATGATGGTTTGGATTTTTTTTCACCTTTAATAATAAACACCTTCATTTACAAATTGCATTTTGTGTTTACTTGTGTTGTCCTTGACTATTGTTTAAATTGCTTTGATGTTCCGAAACACTTAAGTGTGACAAACATGCAAAGGAACAGGAAATGAGGAAGGGGGCAAACACTTTTTCACACCACTGTAGATACTTTCACTAATATAAGTTTTAGTAAATTCATTTTTTTGTTTTGATAGAGTGCAGGTTAGGTAAAATTAGTTTTTTTACTTCTGTCTGTGTCTACATTGTAGATATTTCCCCTTACTTTCTATCTCGTTGATACCCATGTTGTGGGTGTCACCTGGACAAGAAGCCATGGGCAATGATAAAAACATTAAAGGGATTGTAAACGATCATCTTGTAAAACAACTCATGCAGTTTAAAATAGAAATTAAAGGCAAAACATTTTTGTATAGCTCTCCAAAAAAATATACATACACTTTTTTTCTCTTTTTAAAAAGTGATTGCATTCCATCTGTTCTCAGGTTCATAAGAGCTTGGGGGGGGGGGAGGGGGGAAGCAGAAGCACACTGAGCTTTCCAGTGAATGGCTGTGCAGCGGGGGCATGTCAGGACAAGTCTGATCATTGGAGGAGGGCACACTGAGTTCACAGCATAGCTAGAGAACTTACCAAGATGTGTTCTCCTGCTTAGTGTTGTCAGTTTTTTTAATAGGGAAGCAAGGGGACTGACAGGAATACCATGCATTTCATATAAAGGAAGCAATAGAGAACAGGAGACTTTTTCCTACAAGTACATGGTACAGAAGGCACATATCAGGAATCTAAAGTGTTGGGGTAACAAACGCTTTAATAATAGCTTGCCACTTCCCCTTCCCTGCCCTATTGAACGTGTAGTAAAACATTTTGGCTAGAGCTAAGCTTTTAGTGTAGTGCTTTAAAAAAACATCTATACATTACATTATTTTAATGTCTAGCTTTTTATGGATTTTCTGTGGCTGTATCCTTGTCAGAGTAACCAAAAACATCTTACAGTATTTACCATTTTTTATTTTAAGGTCACCTGACATGGGATTTAGTTGGACTTGTTGTAAGTCCCTGTGAAAACTTGTTCAATATAGTTTTATATACGCTCTGCAGAATAGGTTAGTGCCCTTTAAATAAGTAATGTAAACTATTAAATTTGGATGAAGGTAATGGATAGTTTCCTATACAGAATGAACTGCTCTTTGGATGGATTAAATTAATAAATACATGTGTTGAATCTAGACTGTACAAGAGTCTGCTGGTTAAGGAAATCTGTGCAGAGGAAATACAAAGGCTTTCACTATGACCTCTCCCTCTGAAGATACTAATTCCCTCACTGTCAGGCTCAGTGTTGATTTACTAAAGGATGTAGAGTCTATCAAGAATGCTGCTGCCAGACTCATCTACCTTACCAACCGTTCAGTGTCTGCCACCCCTCTCCACCAATCCCTACACTGGCTTCCGATTACCCAGCAAAAATATATTCAAAATACTAACTACTACATACAAAGCCATTCACAACTCTGCCCCCAAGCTGCATCACCAATCTTGTCTCCAAATATCACCCACACTGTCCTCTCTGCTCCTCTCAAGACCCCCTGCTCTCTAGCTCCCTTGTCTCCTCCTCCCATGCTCATCTCCAGGACTTCTCCAAGGCCTCTCCCACCCTCTGGAACTCTCTACCTCAATCTGTCCAGCTATTTCCTACTGAAAACTCATCTCTTTTCACGCCTCCAAATAATCTTTTTTTCACTTCCATCATCTCATCCCCCACAGATTGTAAAGCATTGCGTAAACTGCTGGCCCTATATAAATCCTGTATAATAATAATAATAGAGTTTGTTTTCCTTGCAAAGTGAATTTTCACGAAGCTTGGTGAATGAGGCGAAGCATAGTGAAAAGTCACTATGCACAGAATACAGGTTAAAGGGAGATGAAAAAACAAGATTTTTGGTGAAACATAATTGAATGATTAAAGTCAGCACAGTTTTAACCTAATTTACTAACAGTGGGGGCTGGTGCTGAATACCTTGCCAAACAAGAGGAGATGGACGGGAAGGCAGCAACCTCTCCTGAATTATTTAACTTGACAGATAGCAACTAATGTTTAAAATGTTCTTCTGCTGAGTTTACATGCTGTGTTTAGAAGTGCTTAGAAGCGTTTTAGAACAAAAAAAAAAATATATATATATATATATCATTTTTTTTTTTTTTTTTTAAAGCAGCCAAAAATGAAAAATGCCTGTAAACGAAACACGGATAAACACGATTTACAGCGTTTAGCCACGGTTAGAAGCGCTTGGCACATGAAATGTCTCTAAACTCAGTTTCTGAACCCATTTTTTTCCAAAATAAGCCTCTAAACTCAACTGCCTAGAAACTACTGTAAACGACCCTGTGTACATGTACTAATATGACAACATAGATGAGAGTTCAGGAGCAGTTGAGAAAAATGCCCAACTGCTCCTGAATGTCCGTTTACCAGCAGCAGTGTACATAAGGTCTAAGGTGGCGATCAGAGGCCTTCTTACCTTAGAAGGCAGATAACAAGGATCCAGGGTAGGGCTGCTGCTCCTCGCTCTGGAGCCATTGCTTCTCCTCCTGGCCGAACAGGAAGTGGGTCCTGAGACCTGATTGGCTGGGAGTCTTATGACTAAGTGCAGCATTAAAATTCACCATTTAATAAAATTAAAAAGCTGAGCCAAAAGGCTACTCACAAACATCAAATTAATACAGGTGTATAGGTGTGTCAGATGTGATTCAAAGGACAAGGTGCTTGGGTGGTCCAGGGTACTTCCCAACGTTAGGGGCTGGCTGGATGTAATATGCAGTGTTCGCCTGTAGGAGGGCTGGTGGTGTGACCGTAGAGTCTCAGGGTGAATCCAGAATACCCAATGGAGACAGCAGGCGAGCGTTCCACCCGTCAAATGTGAACCAGAAGTCGGAACCGGAAAAAACGGAAGTCACCAAAAGTCACGTGATACAGGTAGTCAATATGATAATGCGTTTCACAGCCTTCCTACATATTACATCCAGCCAGCCCCTAAAGTTGGGAAGTACCCTGGACCACTGAAGCACCTTTTCCTTTGAATGACATCTGACACACCTGATACACCCGTATTAATTCAATGTTTGTGAGTAGCCTTTTGGCTCAGCTTTTTCATTTTATTAAATGGTGAATTTTAATGCTGCACTTAGTTTGGCGCACCTGGTCTTTTCTTTTTCTTATCATTGCAGAGTGTTTTGCTTCTACTCTAAAGGTATCTGCCTACGGTGCCCCTTATGAACTTATATGGACCTTATGAACCTTTTATATGATTGTTTTATTTCTACTATACATTAGACATGTGCATTCGTTTTCGTCCGAATGCATTTTCGTCCAAATCTCAGCTATTTTCGTTTTGACAAACGATAACGAAAGCACCGAATCCGAAAAACGAAAAACATAAATAAATGCTTTATTTTCATATTAGTTGTTACAACAGTTCGATATAGAATAGGAGATTCGACGTGACTCTGACAATAACAATCTGTGTCTAGAACCTGTGGTCGAATGTGCCTAATCTTACCTCTATTAGTCCAAGATTATATAGAGAAAATATTCGACAGAGAAAAAAAGATTTGACAGAGAGAAAAGATTCTGCAAGTTACTGTCCTAAAAAGTGTTTGGGGACCCGGGTCCTGCCCCAGGGGACATGGATCAATGCAAAAAAAAGTTTTAAAAACGGCCGTTTTTTCGGGAGCTGTGATGTTAATAATGATTAAAGTGAAACAATAAAAGTATAATATTCCTTTACATTTCGTAGGGGGGGGGGGGGGGGGTGTCTATAGTATGCCTGTGAAGGGGCGCATGTTTCTGGTGCTTAGAACTGTCCCTGCACAAAGTGTCATTTATGCAGGAAAAAAAGTCCTTTAAAATCACTTGCAGCTATTATGAATTGTCTACTCCGTAATACAGAGAACACTCATTGAAAGTCATTGATAAATAAATTTAAAAAAAAAGTGTGGGTGTCCCCCAAATTCAATTGCCAGGCCCTTCATGTCTGGTATGGATATTAAGGGGAACCCCGTGTCAAATTAAAAAAAAATTGACGTGGGGGTCCCCCTAAAAATCCCTTTATCCGAGCACGCAACCTGGCAGGCCATAGGAAAAGAGGGGAGACGAGAGAGTGGCCCCCCTCCCTCCTGAACCGTACCAGGCCACATGCCCTCAACATTGGGAGGATGCTTTGGGGGTCGGTGACCCCTCAAAGCACCTTGTCCCCATGTTGATGAGGACAAGGGCCTCATCCTCACAACCCTGGCCGGTGGTTGTGAGGGTCTGCGATCGGGGGGCTTATCAGAATCTGGAAGCCCCCTTTAACAAGGGGACCCCCAGATCCCCCCCGTTTGAAATGGTAAGGGGGTACAAAAGTACCCCTACCATTTCACAAAGAAAGTGTAAAAAATAGTTAAATAAGACAAACACACTTTTGAAAAATTCCTTTATTAGAAATAAAAAAAAATAAAAAAAAAAGATTCCAGTGGTGCTAATCCACTCTTGCTATCCAGCGATGGATCTCCGGGGTCCAGCGATGGATGATCTGATCCAGCGCAGCGAATCCATCCATCTTCTGTCTCCACGGAGGAGACACTGCGGGGATTCCGGCGGCCTGACATTTGTTATATGCGGAGGGCGGGGCCACCCGTCCCCTGACCCCACCCCCCTCTGGCGCAAGGGAAAAGCCGGGTTTCTCCGTGACGTATGAGTGACCCCGCACCCCTCTGTAACACAGAGGGGGCGGGGTCACCCATATGTCACGGGGAAACCCGGGTTTCCCCTTGCATCAGAGGGGGGTGGGGTCAGGTGATGGGTGGCCCTGCCCTCTGCATATAACAAACGTCAGGCCGCCGGGATCCCGCAGTGTCTCCTCAGTGGGGACAGAAGATGGATGGATTCGCTGTGCTGATTCAGATGAGCCATCGCTGGACCCCGGAGAAATAATCGTCCGTCGCTGGATAGCAAGAGTGGATTACCACCGCTGGCATTTTTTTTTATTTTTATTTTTTTTAATAAAGGAATTTTTCAAAAGTGTGTTTGTCTTATTTAACTATTTTTTGAACTTTCTTTGTGAAATGGTAGGGGTACTTTTGTACCCCCTTACCATTTCAAACAGGGGGGGCAGGATCTGGGGGTCCCCTTGTTAAAGGGGGCTTCCAGATTCTGAAAACCACCGGCCACGGTTGTGGGGATGAGGCCCTTCTCCACATCAACATGGGGACAAGGTGCTTTGAGGGGTCACAGACCCCCAAAGCATCCTCCCAATGTTGAGGGCATGTGGCCTGGTACGGTTCAGGAGGGAGGGGGGCGCTCTCTCGTCTCCCCTCTTTTCCTGCGGCCTGCCAGGTTGCGTGCTCGGATAAAGGGATTTTTAGGGGGACCCCCCACGTAAAAAAATTTTTTAATTTGACACGGGGTTCCCCTTAATATCCATACCAGACATGAAGGGTCTGGCAATTGAATTTGGGGGACTCCCACACTTTTTTTTTTTATTTATTTATCAATGACTTTCAATGAGTGTTCTCTGTATTACGGAGTAGACAATTCATAATAGCTGCAAGTGATTTTAAAGGACTTTTTTTCCTGCATAAATGACACTTTGTGCAGGGACAGTTCTAAGCACCAGAAACATGCGCCCCTTCACAGGCATACTATAGACACCCCCCCCCCCCCCTAAGAAATGTAAAGGAACCAATGTTGAGGGCATGTGGCCTGGTACGGTTCAAGAGGGGGGGCGCTCTCTCGTCCTCCCTCTTTTCCTGCGGCCTGCCAGGTTGCGTGCTCGGATAAAGGGTCTGGTATGGATTTTTTTTTTTTACATTTGACACGGGGTTCCCCTTAATATCCATACCAGACCTGAAAGGCCTGGTAATTTAATTTCGGGGACCCCCATGCTTTTTTTTTATTTTTATTTTTTTATATCAATGACTTTCAATGAGTGTACTCTGTATTACGGACCCGACAATTCATAATAGCTGCGAGTGATTGTAAAGGACTTTTTTTCCTGCATAAATGACACTTTGTGCAGGGACAGTTCTAAGCACCAGAAACATGCGCCCCTTCACAGGCATACTATAGACACACCCCCCCCCCCCTGCGAAATTTAAAGGAATGTTACACTTTTATTGTTTCACTTTAATCATTATTAAAATCACTGCTCCCGAAAAAACGGCCGTTTTTAATACTTTTTTTTGCATTGATACATATCCCCTGGGGCAGGACCCGGGTCCCCAAACACTTTTTAGGACAGTAACTTGCATATTAGCCTTTAAAATTAGTACTTTAGATTTTGAACGTTGGAGTCCCATAGACTTTAATAGGGTTCTAAAGTTCACACGAAGTATACTATATACTAGCTCCGTCTAATCTTCTTTATACATTCAACAGACACCATAAGCCTTCAAAGACAGATTCGACCGTAATTCATGTGGATTTTCAGACGAATGCAATTTTTGAACGAAAAACGAAATAAATAAAAACGAATTTCGGGAGTAACTAAATAAATTAATTTTTCGGACGAAAATGAAATTCCGAAACGAAATATTTTACTCTGCGCATATCTACTATACATATTTTTATATACACAGATAATTTTTATGTCCTATTTGTTGATTTTGATATTGGGCACCCAGTGGATACTGGCACCATCTATTTTCTTTTTTTTATTTCATAATGAGCTAGCATGCTATGCATAGTGTTAAATGTATTAGCCGATTTAGAACCACTAAAACTTTTAAGCCAAACTCCAGCTCACACTTTATAATCAGTTCATAGTTTCATAGTTAGTAAGGTTGAATAAAGACACCAGTCCAACCTGAGTGAGTGTCTACCCATATCCCTGAACATTGCACACTCACATTGGTCCCTATCCTCAAGGAGCCCACAATCTAAGGTCCCCATTCATATATTAAGGCCAATTTTGGACAGAAGCCAATTGGCCTATCTGCATGTCTTTGGAGTGTGGGGGGAGGCTGGGGTGCCTGGAGGAAGCCCATGCAGGCACAGGGAGAGTATGCAAGCTCCAGGTGGGTGGTGTTGTGGTTGGGATTTGAACCAGTGACCCTTTTTACTGCTAGGTGAGAGTGCTAACCACTACACTACTGTGCTGCTGTTACAGCAGATCGTTTTTTTCCTTTTGGGATAAAGGTTTTGCGTGAGAAAATAAAAGATGATTGTTTTAATCACCCTTGCTAGTGTTAGGTGGTTTGTCTCATCCATGTAAACTGATATATTCTGATGGAGAGCTGAAAAAAACAACAACAGGCTTGCTGGTTGCTTCATCAGAATGGAAGAAAGAAAGCCTAAAAAAGGAAACTAATACAGCCATCACATCTAACAATTGGTAAGCTGTAATATAGAAAAAAAATGTACTTTTGGGTTTAGAACGCATCCTTTTTATAACCAGTATTCAATGAGGCTGCATCATTTAAAGTGTTAAGCCCCGTACACACGAGCGGACTTTTCAACATCCAAAGTCTGACGGAATGATTCCGGCAGACTATTCGATCGTGTGTGGGCTGCAACGGACTTTTGATTCACAAAAGTCTGACAGACTTTAGAAAATGGAACATGCTTCAAATTTTTCAGACGGAACTCCGCCGGACCCAGTTCCTACCGAAAAATTTGCTCGTGTGTATGCTATTCCGACGGACTAAAACCGACGCTAGGGCAGCTATTGGCTACTGGCTATGAACTTCCTTATTCGAGTCCAGTCGTACGTCATCACGTTCGAATCCGTCGGAGTTTGGTGTGATTGTGTGTGGCCAAGTCCGCTCATTCGGAAAGTCCGTCAGAACTCTGTCAGAACTCCTGCAGAACTCCTTCGGAAGTCTGTCGGACATAAGTCTGGTCGTGTGTACGCGGCATTAGTGTTGCAGCCCTTACTAATGTGTGCTGTGCTGACAGAATGCTGGAGATCTGGAGTGCTGCTTTCACATAAAGTTCAACAGTCTGGATTTTCAGTGGCTCAACACACCCTTGTACACAGTACTCCAATCAAAAATGTTTCATAGGGAGCCTGAGTGCTCAGAAATCTCTCCACGTACATTACTTGTGTTGTTTTGTTGCACCCCGAATGTGTTCCTGTTTAAAGACAAAAGTGGGTTCAGTTGATGTGGGTTTTGAAAATATTGGGCTCAATTAACTAAAGTAGATCGCGTGCAGTATTTAGGTAATCTGACACACTTTTGCCAATTGTCGCATGCAATGCTGAAAATGTCAATTTAATATCACCATTATGTGGTATTTACCTCAAAAAGTGAATGGAAATAAATGCACAGGTTAATTAACCACTTTCAGACCGGACCAATTTGCTGGTCAAAGACCAGACCACTTTTTGCGATTCGGCACTGCGTCGCTTTAACTGTCAATTGCGCGGTCGTGCGACGTGGCTCCCAAACAAAATTAACGTCCTTTTTTTCCCACAAATAGAGCTTTCTTGTGGTGGTATTTGATCACCCCTGCAGTTTTTATTTTTTGCGCTATAAACAAAAATAGAGCGATAATTTTGAAAAAAACGCATTATTTTTTACTTTTGTAATAATAAATATCCCCCAAAAATATTAAAAAAAACATTTTTTTCCCTCAGTTTAGGCTGATACGTATTCTTCTACATATTTTTGGTAAAAAAAATCGCAATAAGCGATTATTGATTGGTTTGCGCAAAAGTTATAGCGTTTACAAAATAGGGATAGTTTTATAGCATTTTTAGTAATAATTTTTTATTATTTTTTTTTTTACTAGTAATGGCGGCGATCTGCTATTTTTATTGTGACTGCGACATTGTGGGGGACCCATTGGACATTTTTGACACATTTTTGGGACCATTGTCATTTATACAGTAATCACTGCTATATAAATGCAGTGATTCCTGTGTAAATGACACTGGCAGTGAAAGGGTTAACCAGTGGGTGGCAGTGTAGGGGTTAAGTGTTCCTAGGGGTGTGTTACTAACTGTGGGGGGGTTGGGCTGTCATTTAGTGTACACTGATCTCTGCTCCAATCACATGGAGCAGAGATCAGCGTCACTAGTTGCTAGGCAGAATGGAAAAATGTTGTTTATACAGCATTTCCTCCATTCGGCCGCTCCGTGAGACGATTGCGGGGATGCCCGCGGCGATCGAGTCCGCGGGTCCCGATATGTACGCCAATATGCCTGCCCGTGCCATTCTGTCAACGTACATCGTCGTGCGCTGGTCGGGAAGTGGTTAAGTAGTGGTCCAGGCATACGATAATCCAGCAATGTGGCTTACGAGAAGTCACACTGAAAATGACCGCCCAACAAACAGACGGTGGTCGGACGGAGGTTGGGTCACACCTATGGCAGAAATCCAGGGTGAATTAGATGACCTTCTCATAATATCTAGCAAAGAAAAGACACAACAGGAGATGGAAGAATGCTGTTCACCCCGAAAATACAACACAAGGGAGAATGGTTCCCCCAGAGTGGGGTTTTTAGGGAGCAAAGTGAAAAAAATTGTCAATATTGTATTAAATAAGAGTTGTTTATAATTGTTTGACACCACAGCTCCAATAGCGTCGGCGGTAAAATGCCGCTATTTTTAGCGGCGTTTTACCGCCGGATTTGCGGCGCATTTCGGCTGCTAGTGGGGTGCTTTTACCCCCCGCTAGCAGCAGAGAAAGGGTTAAAACCGCCAGCAATACACCGCAACAGCGGCGTTTTGCCGGCGGTATTACAGCGCTGCCCCATTGATTTCAATGGGGAGCAGCAGTGGAGGAGCGGTAAACACACCGCTCCTTCACCGCTCCAAAGAAGCTGCTGGCAGGACTTTTCCTTGACGTCCTGCCAGCGCACCGCTGTAGTGTGAAAGCCCGAAGACAATGATGCAGCTTTTTAGGGTGGATTGCAGGCGCTATTTCTAATGCTATAGCGCCTGCAGAACGCCCTGGTGTGAAAGGGGTCTTAGTAGTACCAAAGGGCATAACATTATGGTTAAAAAATGAGCTCCAGTAGGAAAATTAAAACGAAACCAAATATACACTTGCAGACAGGAGTTTCATAGCAAAATTAATAATACAATGTCGACAGTATGAAAGATTGGCCTGACACGTTTCAACCCATATACCAAGGGTCTTCTTCAGAGGATCGGTCTGCTAAGAAAAATATATATATTGTAGGTATACATGTCAAAATGATATATGCACAATGGAAGAACAATAAATGCCATACAGTGCAGACATGTAATATAGTTACCCAATAGTGTATGTTCAACAAGGAGAAGACTTCCTACATACTTTAACCACTTGCCGCCCGCCCTATTACAAATAGACGGCGGCAAAGTGGTTTCATAATCCTGACCGGACGTCATATGACGTGATCAGGATTATGAGCCGATGCGCGCCCCCGGGGGCGCGCATCGCGGCGATCGTTGTTGCGGGGTGTCAGTCTGACACCCGGCAACTACGATCTCGGTAAAGAGTCTCCGACGGAGACTCTTTACCACGTGATCAGCCGTGTCCAATCACGGCTGATCACAGTGTAAATGGGAAGAGCCGGTGATCGGCTTTTCCTCACTCGCGTCTGTCAGACGCGAGTAGAGGAGAGCCGATCAGCTGCTCCTCTGACAGGGGGGGTCTGTGCTGATCGATTATCAGCACAGCCCCCCCGAGGATGCCCACACTGGACCACCAGGGACGCCACCAGACCACCAGGGATGCCCAGCAGAGGTAATCCTCCATAGACCACCAGGGATGCCAGTCAGGCACAATGGATGCCAATCAGTGCCCATAATGGATGGCAATCAGTGCCCACAATGGGCATCACTGATTGGCATGCATTATTGTTTGGCACTGATTGGCATCCATTAGTACAGTATAACACCTGTGTTGCTAATGAGTGCCCACCTGTGCCGCTAATGAGTGCCCACCTGTGCCGCCTATCAGTGCCCACCTGTGCCGCCTATCAGTGCCCACCCATGCCCATCTGTGCCGCCTACCAATGCCCATCTGTGCCGCCTACCCATGCCCATCTGTGCCGCCTACCCATGCCCATCTGTGCCGCCCATCCATGCCAATCCGTGCCAGCTATCAGTGCCAATTTGTGCCACCTATCAGTGTCCATCCGTGTCGCCCATCCGTGTCGCCCATCCGTGTCGCCCATCCGTGTCGCCTATCAGTGTCGCCTATCAGTGCCGCCTATCAGTGTCGCCTATCAGTGTCCATCAATGTCACCTCATCAGTGCCACTTCATTGGTGCCCATCAGTGCCGCCTTATCAGTGCCCATCAGTGTAGCCCCATCAGTGCCCATCCGTGAAGGAGAAAACGTACTTATTTACAAAGTTTTGAAACTGAAACAAAAAAAAACATTTTTTTTTTCAAAATTTTCGGTATTTTTTTATTTGTAGCACAAAAAATAAAAACCGCAGAGGTGATCAAATACCACCAAAAGAAAGCTCTATTTGTGGGAAAAAAATGATAAAAATTTCATTTGGGTACAGTGTAGCATGACCGCGCAATTGTCAAAGTGCGACAGCGCTGAAAGCTCAAAATTGGTCTGGGCAGGAAGGTGTTTAAGTGCCCTGTATTGAAGTGGTTAAAAACGTTTTTCCTCTCCCCAGGTGGTCCCAGAGGACCCCACAGTTCCAAAAACTGAGCCGGGGCGATAATCCAGCAATGTGGCTTAGGAGAAGTCACACTGAAAATGACCGCCCAACAAACAGACGGTGGTCGGACGGAGGTTCGGTCACACCTATGGCAGAAATCCAGGGTGAATTAGATGACCTTCTCATAATGTACGTGAGCAGTCAAACAACAAATTCACATGGTAACAACACCCAATTACTTAACATAGAGGATGCAACAAAATAAACGCATATATATATACTTATATATAATATAATACACATGCATATATGGGCCTCTGGTCATTCAGACAATATGTGCATAAAAATAAGCAAAATAAATAAACGGAGGGTCAGAGTGACACTAAGCATCAGCTCTATAAGTGAAAATAGTATGCCATAAACGAGTGTATACGGCACAGTGAAAAGAATAAAGAATACCAAGAAAAAAAAGGAATTGAATGGAACTGAAGTAAAAAGTGTGTATAGGAGTGAAAGATGAGCAGAAAGGATGTATGAAAATGGGATAAGTGAAGAAAAAAAAAACGAAAAGTATGTGTACGTAGTAATATGATTGTGAAAACAAGTGCAGACTAGAGGAAGGAAGATGACAACAAGAGATGTGAAGGGGAAAGGGATAAGTGAAAGGGAGAAGGATGAAAGTGACAAACACAGGAAAACTCAGACTAGAAAAGACAGTGAAAACATATATATTGTGAGAGAAAATGCACATCAAATGCAGAATAAAATAGCAAACATGGCAATGCTAACCAAAACAACAGCAAAAGAAACAACCAAAGCAGTGTGAGAGAAAAAAAAAAGGAGATACAGTAACATGAATAGAGAATAGGGATGAGCCGAACACCCCCCGGTTCGGTTCGCACCAGAACTTGCGAACGACCCCCGCGTTCGGTACGAACGTTAGAACCCCATTGAAGTCTATGGGACTCGAACGTTCGAATTGGAAAGTGCTAATTTTAACGGCTAATATGCAAGATACTGTCCTAAAAAGGGTTTGGCGACCTGCCTCCTGCCTCAGGGGACATGGGTCACTGCAAAAAAAAGTTTTAAAAACTACCGTTGTGGCGGGAGCACTGATTTTAATGACGATTAAAGTGAAAAAAAAAAAGTGAAATATTCCTTTAAATATGGTGCCTGGGGGGTGTCTGTAGTATGCCTGTGAAGTGCCACGTGTTTCCCGTGTTTAGAACAGTCCCTGCACAAAATGACATTAAACGGAAATAACACCATTTAAAACTGCTTGCGGTTTTAATGTTATATCTGGTTCCTGCAATATGGTTGAAAATCATTCAGAAAAATGGCATGGGTAGCCCTCCCTGCCCATTACCAGCCCCTTTGGGTTTCGTACGCATATTAAGGGGAACCCCGTACCCATATTAAAAAAAAGGAAATGCGTGTGGCCCCCAGGCCCTATATACTCAGAACAGCAGTATACAGGCGGTGCAAACAAGACAGGGACTGTGAAGGTTTGTTGTGTTAAGTTGAATCTGTTTGTCATTTTCAACTGGTACATTTTTAAAGTGTAGCTCCAGTCAAAAAAACTATTTTTAAGCTTTTTGGAAAACATAGGGAAGGGTTATCACCCCTGTATAATTTGTTTTGTCGTCCATCTTTTTTCATCTCACTTGCTGTTGTCTCCTTCCGTTTGCAAGTAGGAGATGTTTGTAAATTGGATGTTTGAAAGTAGGGGCCTGCCCTATATGCTCTGCAGAAATGGCAGAACAAGGTGTTGGTTTTGCAACAACATTGTAAGCCCTCAAAGTGACTCTTGGTGGGCGCTGGAGCGCCCTGCTGTGAACGATTATATCAAGAATTGTAATTACATGCCATTGTTGAACAGTGGTAGAAAAATTGACCTTTGGTGGTTGTGGTGCTGGTGCCACAACACTATAAGTCCTCACCATTACTCTGGGTGGGCACAGGAAGGGGCCCTCCTGTGAAATATTATATCAAGAATTGTAATTACATGTCCCTGTTAAACAGGGGCAGAAAAATTGGGCCTTAGGCACTGGTGCCATCACACTGCAACCTCTGCCATACACTCTAGTTTTATTGCAGGAATTAGCCCTGCTGCAAAGCATTGCATCAAAAATTTTACTTATACGCTCCTGTTAAACAGGGGCAGAAAAATTGGGCCTTAGGCACTGGTGCCATCACACTGCAACCTCTGCCATACACTCTAGTTTTATTGCAGGAATTAGCCCTGCTGCAAAGCATTGCATCAAAAATTGTACTTAAACGCCCCTGTTAAACAGGGGCAGAAAAATTGGGCCTTAGGCACTGGTGCCATCACACTGCAACCTCTGCCATATACTCTAGTTTTATTGCAGGAATTAGCCCTGCTGCAAAGCATTGCATCAAAAATTGTACTTAAACGCCCCTGTTAAACAGGGGCAGAAAAATTGGGCCTTAGGCACTGGTGCCATCACACTGCAACCTCTGCCATATACTGTAGTCTTATTGCAGGAATTAGCCCTGCTGCAAAGCATTGCATCAAAAATTTTACTTAAACGCCCCTGTTAAACAGGGGCAGAAAAATTGGGCCTTAGGCACTGGTGCCATCACACTGCAACCTCTGCCATATACTCTAGTTTTATTGCAGGAATTAGCCCTGCTGCAAAGCATTGCATCAAAAATTTTACTTAAACGCCCCTGTTAAACAGGGGCAGAAAAATTGGGCCTTAGGCACTGGTGCCATCACACTGCAACCTCTGCCATATACTCTAGTTTTATTGCAGGAATTAGCCCTGCTGCAAAGCATTGCATCAAAAATTGTACTTAAACGCCCCTGTTAAACAGGGGCAGAAAAATTGGGCTGCTGGCATCACCCAGAACCAAAAATGTTCTTCCAACATATCAGCGGAGGAGGAAAAGGATAGACAATCAACATAACAGGACAGTCACTCAGCATCAGCATAGGCAGTCTTGAAGGGATGTGGTATTTCCAAAAAAATTATTCGGTTACATCAGCTTCAGGTGCTTGGTAGCTGTGGGTGATCCAAGACTGATTCATCTTGATGAAGGTCAGTCGATCAACTGATTCGGTGGACAGGCGCACCCTGTGATCGGTAACGAAGCCACCAGCAGCACTGAAGGTGCGTTCCGAAAGAACGCTGGATGCAGGACAGGCCAGTAGCTCAATTGCATACTGTGCAAGCTCTGGCCAGTGATCCATCCTCAAGACCCAGTAAGCCAGAGGATTTTCAGTGGGAAAGGTGTCCAAGTCTGACCTTGCCCCTAGGTATTCCTGCACCATGTAAATTAGACGCTGGCGATGGGTGCTGGAACCAATCATACCTTGGGGCTGCGGACTAAAAAATTGTCTGAAAGCATCAGTCAGACGGCCACCTTCTCCACCGCTCCTTCTGACTGATGCCTCAGCAACACGTTGTCCAGGACCAGGAGTTTGTGACCTCCCAGTCTCTGGGAACGCATTGCACAGAGCTTTCTGCAAGGCCTCCCGGAGATGTCTCATCCTCTGCTCCCTCTGCGATGGCAAGATAAGGTCGGCAACCTTACCCTTGTACCGTGGATCAAGGAGAGTGGCCAGCCAGTAATGGTCCCTCTCCTTGATCCGAAGAATACGAGGATCCTTCCGCAGGCTTTGCAGGATCAGGGAGGCCATGCAGCGTAGGTTAGCTGAGGCATTCGGTCCGGAGTCCTCTGGGTCACTAAGGACAACATGATCCGCAGCTACCTCCTCCCAGCCACGTACAAGTCCACGTGTTTCTTGGGACTGTAAATCATCCCTATAAGTCTGCTGCTGCTGATGCTGATGCTGAGTGCCAGCCTCCACCTCCATGCTGACACAATCATCCTCCTCCTCCTCTTCCTCCTCCTCACCCTCTTCCTGTGTGATGGGTGGCACAGCAGGAACACTGTCTGGATAAAGGGGGCCTTGAGAGGCAAGGAAGTCCTCCTCTTCCTGCCTCTGTTCTGCCTCAAGTGCCCTGTCCATTATTCCACGCAGCGTATGCTCCAAGAGGTGGACAAGAGGTACAGTGTCACTGATGCATGCACTGTCACTGCTCACCATCCTTGTGGCCTCCTCAAACGGTGACAGGACAGTGCATGCATCCCTGATCATGCCCCACTGGCGTGGTGAGAAAAAACCAAGCTCCCCTGACCCTGTCCTGGTGCCGTAGTCGCACAGGTACTCATTGATGGCCCTCTGCTGCGTGTGCAGCCGCTGCAGCATGGCCAATGTTGAGTTCCATCTGGTGGGCATGTCACATATAAGGCGGTTCTTGGGCAGGTTCAACTCCTTTTGGAGCTCAGCCAGCCGAGCACAGGCATTAAATGATCGGCGGAAATGCACACAGACTCTCCTGGCCTGTTTCAGGACATCCTGTAAGCCGGGGTACCTGCCCAAGAACCGCTGCACCACCAGGTTAAGGACGTGAGCTACACAGGGCACATGGGTCAGTTGTCCCTGTCGGAGGGCGGAGAGGAGGTTGGTGCCATTGTCGCAAACCACCATTCCTGGCTTAAGCTGGCGTGGCGTCAACCACCTCTCGGCCTGCCCCTGCAGAGCTGACAAAACATCCGCCCCAGTGTGGCTCCTGTCCCCCAAACAAACCAGCGCAAGCACGGCATGGCATCGTTTTGCCTGTGTACTTGCGTAGCCCCTGCAACGCCTACGGAGCACCGCTGGTTCTGAGGACAGAGCACTGGAAGAGGCCATGGAGGAAGAAGAAGAGGAGGGGGTGGAGGAGAGAGGTGTGTCACAACCAATAGTAGCATTTTGGAGGCGTGGTGGCGGAACAACCTCCAACACTACTGCACCTTGTCCTGCATCCTTCCCAGCAGCCAGAAGGGTGACCCAATGGGCCGTGAAAGACAGGTAACGTCCCTGTCCATGCCTGCTGGACCATGAGTCAGCGGTAATATGCACCTTACCGCTGACCGCCCTGTCCAGCGAGGCAAGGACATTGCCTTCCACATGCCGGTAGAGAGCCGGAATCGCCTTCCGTGAGAAAAAGTGGCGTTTGGGGACCTGCCACTGAGGAACCGCACATTGTACAAACTCACGGAAGGGGGTCGAGTCTACCAACTGAAAAGGCAGCAGTTGAAGTGCTAGCAATTTAGCCAAGCTAGCATTCAACCGCTGGGCATGTGGATGGCTGGGAGTAAACTTCTTCCGCCGGTCCAGCAGCTGGGGCAGGGACATTTGCCTGCTATAATCGGATGTGGATGTACCACTAGCAGAGTTCCCGGAAGCACTTGGCTGTGACACACCTAATTCTACACCTTCATTCCTCTCAGAGCAGGTTTCAGAGAGGACTGAAGGTCTAGTGGGGTTAGAGATGCCAGCTGATGAGGAGCAAGGAGAGGTCCGCTTTGTTCTTTGGTGTGGGTCTTTCAGGTAGGCTTGCCAACGAGCTGCATGGCAGGTCAACATATGTCTGGTCAAGCATGTGGTGCCCAAGCGGCTGATGTTTTGGCCACGTGAGATACGCTTGAGACATATGTTGCAAATAGCAGCGGTGCGATCTGATGCACTCGTCTCAAAAAAGGCCCACACCAAAGAACTTTTAGAATAACGCGCAGAGGAAGCGCTCTGCGCAGGCGGAGCTCTGCGGTGTGATTCCGTCGGTGTGCTGCCCCTAAGCTGGCCCCCGGAGGGCATCCTGCCTCGTTGGACATGTGCCTCCTCCTCCTCCTCCTCCCTCCTTCCAGGCACCCACGTGGAGTCAGTGCCCTCATCATCCCCTCCCTCTTCATCACTGTACCAAACCTGGCAGTATGCTGCAGCTTGTGGAACATGACTGCCAGATTGCTGTGCTTCTTGAGCATCCTCTCTCTCTGCGCTCACGCTACTGCCTTCCTCTAGCTGAGTGTCATCATCAGAGCCCACCAAACACTGGGCATCCTCCTGGAGCATGTACCCAACACTGTGCTCAAAGAGTTCAGGAGACTCCTCAGGAGGACGTGGTGGGTCTAGGGAAGGAGTCACTGATGATGACATTGAGAGGAGGGACGACGATGTGTTGGCAGCTGCTTTTCTACTACCCTGAGACTGGGTGAGAGAGGATGAGGAGGATGAAGAGGGCTTGTTCATCCACTCTACCAAGTCGTTGGCATGTTGCGGTTCAACATGTCCAGCTGCAGAAAAGAAGGACAAGCATGTCCCATGGCCACGTGCTGATGACAATGCACCGCGTCCACGACCAGCACTGTTGTCTCTAGACACAGAGCCTGCTTGCCCTCTTTTATCGGCTCGCGCCTGTCTGCCTCTCCTTGCTGGCCTTCCAGACATGGTAATGGCCTGAAGGGAGTTGGGTAAAACAGTGGTTGGGTAGTTTATATTGTGCTGGAGGCACACAACACCCACTAACTCCTGCAGATGCCTTTTTTATAGAACAGCAGAGTTAAAGGGGTATATACAGATGTATACTGTGCTGTGCTGGAGGCACACACAACTTCCAATAACTCCCGCAGATGACAATCGGGCCCAAATAGAGAACAGCTATGTAGGTGGATAATAGCGGTATGTACTGGGTACAGAGCACGCACACAGCACGCACTATCTCCTGAGTGACACTACTGACTGCAAGCTCTATTGTTAAAGATGGACCACTAGCTATATAGGTGAGGTGAATATCACGGTGTATACTGCGGTCAGGGCACGCAGACAATAACCAGAAAACAGCAGAGTTAAAGGGGTATATACAGATGTATACTGTGCTGTGCTGGAAGCACAGCACAACTTCCAATAACTCCAGCAGATGACAATCGGGCTCAAATAGAGAACAGCTATGTAGGTGTATATAGTGGTATGTACTGGGTACAGAGCACGCAGACAGCACGCACTAACACTACTGACTGCAAGCTCTATTATTAAAGCTAGATCACTAGCTATATAGGTGAGGTGAATATAGTGGTGTATACTGCGGTCAGGGCACAGACAGTAACCACTACACAAGAGCAAAATAGTAAATCAGCCAAAAACGATTGGTGTGTAACTGTGTTGAAGGTACACAGAACACCCACTGCTTCAGATGCTAACAAACACTACACGAGGCCGCCTGAAAGGCGGCTTTATATAGTGTGGGGCGTGCACTACACAGGCTGAGCTATGATTGGCCACAGGCAGGATGCCTGTGTCCAACCATTGCTCTCCTCGCTGCTGGCGTTGCGATTGGCCAAGCATGCGGGGTCACAGTGCATGCTTGGCCAATCGTGAGACAGCAATGCATTGCGCCATCGCAGTGCATTGTGGGCCACACGAATTTTGCCGCGAACGGCCCAAACGTTCGGAATTCGGCGAACGCACGAACGACCGATGTTCGAGTCGAACATGCGTTCGACTCGAACACGAAGCTCATCCCTAATAGAGAATACCAAAATAAGATTGGAATGACGAAAGGGGAAAGAGAAAGTCAAACAGAGAATGAGAATGAAGTGAAAATGAGAGTGATAGATGGCATGAAAAATTTATGAAAATGGGAAAAATATAATAATGTGAAAATATAATAGACTGTTTTGAGTAGTCTCTACCTTTTTAGATCATTTCTCACAACAGTAATGCATACAAAACCTAAATATGGAAAAACACAGAATCATTCGGGTTGATTTACTTAAAGTAGATCTATAGGCAAACTTAGTTTTGGAGATGGATTGGAACACCTGTCAGGTTTCCATTGCTGTCTGTCAGATAGGGAAAAGGAAATAGATTTGGCGCTATACCTTTTTAAACCAATTTAAAATGAAATGAATAAAAATGTATACATTTTCCAGCTTGCTGGCTAATAATTTAAAGTGAGGATATAGGATCCAAAATGGAATGAAATAAAATGAATGGAAATTGAGTAAGTGAAGGCGTGTTGCAAAGATCAAGTATTAAATAGTGAATACAAAAATATATATCAATTTTCCAGCGTGCTGGTAATTTAAAGTAAGGATATAAAATCCACAATAAAATAAATAAATAGAAATAAATAGATATATAAATGATGTGTTACTAGAATACCATTATTCAATCAATATTAAAGTCACTTGGTTCTGTCATGGTCATAGTCACTGGCACTTTAGTATTTGCATTTTCTCATAGATATATTTTTGTATTCACTATTTAATATTGATGGAATAATGGCACCAATTCAGGTCTATTGAAGGCATAGACAACATCCTCCTCCCATTGGGACATAAAAAGGTTAGCTAAACTGGGGGCAAATTTAGCCCCCATAGCTATTCCCTATTTTTGCAAATAAAACTGGTTGTTAAACCAGAAGTAATTGTGTTTTGTAGCATATTTGAGAAGTTACAAAATATACCTCTGTTGGACTGTAGGGATCCTATCACTCCTGGCTAAATAGTGGTCTATAGCAGAGAGCCCATGCTCATGTTGTATACAGGTGTACAGGGCTGTAACTAAACTAACAAATGGTCATCACAGTAATCTACTTGTTCCAGAAGACTGATAGTATCCCTAGTGTCCTTTAGATAAGAGGGAATGGCCTTCACCAAAGGTTGTAAATGAAAATCGTTATACATCCTACATGAGATGTGAAGGAATCAGTTCCGCTAACAGTAGGAGGCCTGGGGGGGGGGGGCGGCATCCTTATGGACTTATTGAGATAATATAATATAGGTATATGAGTAGCCAGGGGCACTAGAAACTCCTTTCCCTTTTTATCTAGAATTCCCAATTGTACACGCCTATCGACAAGTGGCATACATTTTTTATTTTTTTTGGAGGTGGGATCCTTTGGCAGTGTCCTATAAGTGTCCAAATTGTTGAGGATTCTAGAAATCTCTTTAGAGTAGTTCTTTTTATCTAAAATAACTATACCCCCTTCTTTATCAGCCAGGCGTATAGTGAGATCTTTACGTTCACATAGTTGTTTAAGCCCAGCTCTGATATTGGGATTGTTATATATTCTTTTTTAGGCAATGAGTCTAAATCCTTCAGTACCAAGTCTCAAGTCTCAAAAGACATTGATTGAAGATGCAATGGGACCTGGGGGATTAAAAAAAGATGGGTTAGAAAAACCCGAGTGAACAGTACTTCCTACACTTTCCTGAGTTGCTGGTCTTGAGTGATTAATAGTAAAGTGTCTTTGTATAATCAGTTTCCGTATAAATGTCTGTACATCTACACATGTAGAAAATGTATTACTTTTTTGGTGGGACGTATTTAAGTCCTTTTATCTAAAATAAGCTTTTCCTCATCTGAAAAAGTCACATCTCTAAGGTTAAAAACGTCTTTATCATTTATGTTTTTTTTCTCTTTCTGGCATGCCCCCCCCCTCTGGAGCCTCATTTTGTTCTTGTCCTAGTTTGTGACCTGGTATTTCCTGAGGAAAACCCCCAGCACAGGAGGGTCCAGGATATGTCTGATTATAACTATACGGTTATTTATTGTATTGGTCGTGTTCCCTTTCCATTTAGGGATAATGAGTATTATATGTCTCTCATGGATAATTATCTCTGAGGGGTGAGAAACTATTATAAGTGCGTATATGTGTTCTCTGAGTATGGCATTGGTCACAATGATAATCTCCTTGGTTACCATACCAACCATGTGGTGATCTTTCATATCTCTGGTGATCGTAATATTGTGAGCCTTCCTGTTTGCCACGCTGTTGGCCTCTACCCTCTATAGTGATGATTTGGAGTATGGACACTAGAATGTCTATTCTTGGGCCCACTGGGGGTGATTGGATGATCTATCCTCCCCTTTTTTTTCAAAGGCTGAGTATAATACAGTATTGGCCTAGATTCATTTTTTTGCAGAGTTAGCAATGTTTAGCATACCTACATTTGATTATATTACAGTGGTGTGAAAAAGTGTTTGCCCCCTTCCTCATTTCCTGTTCCTTTGCATGTTTGTCACACTTAAGTGTTTCGGAACATCAAACCAATTTAAACAATAGTCAAGGACAACACAAGTAAACACAAAATGCAATTTGTAAATGAAGGTGTTTATTATTAAAGGTGAAAAAAAATCCAAAACATCATGGCCCTGTGTGAAAAAGTGATTGCCCCCTAAACCTAATAACTGGTTGGGCCACCCTTAGCAGCAACAACTGCAACCAAGCGTTTGCGATAACGTGCAATGAGGCTTTTACAGCGTCCTGGAGGAATTTTGGCTCACTCATCTTTGCAGAATTGTCCTAATTCAGTTACATTAGAGGGTTTTCGAGCATGAACGGCCTTTTTAAGGTCATACCACAACATCTCAATAGGATTCAGGTCAGGACTTTGGCTAGGCCACTCCAAAGTCTTCATTTTGTTTTTGTTCAGCCATTCGGTGGTGGACTTGCTGGTGTGTTTAGGATCATTGTCCTGCTGCAGAACCCAAGTTCGTTTCATCTTGAGTACACGAACAGATGGTCGGACTTTCTCCTTCAGGATCTCTTGGTAGACAGCAGAATTCATAGTTCCTTTTATCACGGCAAGTCTTCCAGGTCCTGAAGCAGCAAAACAGCCCCAGACCATCACACTACCACCACCATATTTTACTGTTGGTATAATGTTCTTTTTATGAAATGCAGTGTTCCTTCTACGCCAGATATACTTGGACACACACCTTCCAAAGAGTTCCACTTTTGTCTCATCGGTCCACAGAATGTTGTCCCAAAAGTCTTGGGGATCATCAAGATGTGTTGTGGAGAAATTGAGACGAGCTTTGATGTTCTTTTTGCTCAGCAGTGGTTTTCTCCTTGGAACTCTGCCATGCAGGCCATTTTTGCCCAGTCTTTTCCTGATGGTGGAGGCATGAACGCTGACCTTAACTGAGGCAAGTGAGGCCTGCAGTTCCTTGGACGTTGTTGTGGGGTCTTTTGTGACCTCTTGGATGAGTCGTCGCTGCGCTCTTGGGGTAATTTTGGGCGGCCGGCCACTCCTGGGAAGGTTCACCACTGTTCCATGTCTTCGCCATTTGTGGATAATGGCTCTCACTGTGGTTCGCTGGAACCCTTTCCAGACTGATAGATCTCAATTACTTTCTTTCTCAATTGTTCCTGAATTTCTTTGGGTCTCGGCATGATGTGTAGCTTTTAAGGATCTTCTGGTGGACCTTACTGTGTCAAGCAGCTCCTATTTAAGTGATGCCTTGATTGTGAACAGGTGTGGCAATAATCAGGCCTGGTTGTGGCTAGAGAAATTGAACTCAGGTGTGGACAACCACAGTTATAGTATGTTTTAACAAGGGGCGCAATCACTTTTTCACACAGGGCCATGATGGTTTGGATTTTTTTTCACCTTTAATAATAAACACCTTCATTTACAAATTGCATTTTGTGTTTACTTGTGTTGTCCTTGACTATTGTTTAAATTGGTTTGATGTTCCGAAACACTTAAGTGAGACAAACATGCAAAGGAACAGGAAATGAGGAAGGGGGCAAACACTTTTTCACACCACTGTATATGGTAAGTTATGTCGGCAGAGACCAGTATCAAAATCTACATTAAATATGACACCAACATCCTATAGATAGCAAAGAATATTTGGAAGATATGGGTTTTGAATCAATGATTTATTTAAGAAATATATACATTTTTTATTACATGAAGTATGTCATAAATCAATACATACAATATAATCATAGCCATAGGTGTGTGCAAAACATCCTATTAGGGCCGGTTCAAACTATTGCGATGGCAGACATGTAATGTGCAGCGCACTGCTGTTCACATTACATGCGATGTCTGTGCGGGTGCGATGCCAGCCATACAGTTAGTATGGCTGATATCGCACCGCATTCCATGCAAACACGCACAGGACCCTTTTTTCTGTTCAGACCAGAATCTAATCGGATGTGTGTTCACACATATGTGATACGTTTCATGTCTGAACTGTCAGTTCGCAGTGCGATATGGGAGCTGAAATGGGGGTGTTGTTAACATATAATGACACTCCCCAGCAGTTCGCATATGGCAGTGTGAACTGCCGTGCGTGCCGGGTGCAGTTGATTCACTGGGTTCTCACATCGCAATAGTGTGAACCTGCCCTTAGTGACAATGATTTACTGTAATCACGTTTGTGTTTTCTACATGTTTCGCCATATGGCTTCTTTGGGGCAAGAACGTGGCGGCTTGTTTATTTAAGTATAAGAACCTGTAATCTGACAATTTGGGTTGTGCAATAAAGACAGAAACAAATTAAGATTAATACATCAAATATAGACATGTTATTTCTTATTTACATACACATGGCTGCACTTATGTACAAAGTAAGAAACATCCAATAAGAAAATCAGTCCCCTACCTCATGTTTTGAGTGCGGGAGCCTGGACAGAATTAAAAAATGAATAGAAAATGAGATCCGGCAATATACTGCATCCCCATATCCACAAAACACCAATTATTACCAGGTCACCCGTAGGGAGGGGTGATGAGTGATATGATGTCAGACGTTATAAAGGTAACCTGCCAATAAAAATGGACATAGACTGAATTCTATGAACATATATGAAGATAAAAATAAAATATTAAAATTCCTGACAGGGAATTATATTATAGTGGGGTGTGCCATTCATTGTGTCTGTGTTATCTTTTACCTGATCTTTCATTGTGTTTTGACACATATGGGCGTGGTCTCAACACAGAGTAGTACGATGCTGTGGGTGTCATTGTGCTGTGCCTTGCTGTGCATCCTTACTCCCATGTTGTGATGAGGTTGCATGTCAGCTGACTTCGTTATCACATGACTCTGATATCGCTTGTCCATGATTGGATAGTGGTGCCGTGGCGGGAGATGCACGTTGGACATTGTGATCATGTGTCTTCAATGTTATGCTCTCATGATTGGTGTGCCAGAACGAAGGGATACACACATGCCATCCTCTGTTAATTTTATATTTAGCTTCCAGTTACAGACTAATTACCTTACTATTATTTATTATATAACAGACAGTGTGGGCAAGCAGACCCATGCCCCAGTTGAAGTCCCATAGGACAAATTGCGTCAGGTCTCTGTCTGCTAGGCTATGCACATTGAGCTAATTTTATGTCAATTCTTTTGTGATCACATTTTTAATGCACACATTTTAAATGATGTTTGTACCTTTTTATCAATAAATCCATATGTTGTTTGATCTACGCCATGCGGAAGCCTTCCTTTTTGTTTTTTATGATCATCTTTTACCTACTGCTGGAGAAAAATCTTTAATAATACCACACAAGATCAGGAGATTGTGGTTGCCTCCCTGCTTCTGGTTCGTTCTGTCCATCCCATTGCCGAGATCATGTGTCCATACCTTTCCATCATTGGAGATCTTGACCTGGGACCTGGGTGTCCATATATGCTCATTTGACTCTCAGGAAGCACAGTCCTGGGTGTTTTAAAAGTACAGGAACATCACCATTTATGCCTTTGGGATTTATTCTATACTCATGTGGAAGAGTACTTTATGACATTCATCATTGATGGACTTTATATTGTGATAATATGCATTGAGATTGATTTAATTACGCACAACTAATTCACTGGTATATTGTTTATACACATATTTTGATTCTTCAGACTTGATTGGTACTTAACCACTTGATCTCTGAGGTATTGACCTTATGGTACCATATACTAGCATTGGATCTATTGATTAGTGTATGTTTTCATTTGACACTTTATTGCACAATTGACTGTTGTGCATGTGCACTTTTTGTTTACCAAAAACACATAGAAGAATACATATTGGCCTAAAATTATAAAGAAATTAGATTTTTTACAGAGTGTGTTTTATAGCAGAAAGTTAAAAATATATATTTTTAATTGTCTTTTTTTGTTTATAGCGCAAAAAAAAAAACAAAAAAAAACACAGAGGTGATCAAATACCACTAAAAGAGAGCTTGATTTGTGTGAAAAAAGGACAAAGCAGGTAAGTATAACATGTTTGTCATTAAAAAAAAGGAACCTTTATTGTCACTTTAACTAAGTTTATTGATCAATCAACTTTGGTACAACCAGCCTGTTGGTCTTTTCATGTGATTACTTCCAACAGCTACAGCTGCTAGCAATAATCACTCCTCGAGACCCCGCTGGAAGAACGCAATGGGAGGTAATTTACTATAGCGCTGAAAAATTATCCTGCAGTCCCAGAAAAATAGCACCCAATTAAGGCCAATTAAGACTTCAACTCTGGGTGCTAATGCAAATGGAAAGTAGCGTTATTGCCAGCAAACATGCCTGTTAGATCACATATGTGATAATAGTGGAAGTCAATGGGGCTCGAACCTGCAAAATCCAATGTTCCCACTGAAGGCTTATATGTAAGTTTTTTTGCCATAAAAAGTGTATGGGGACCTGGTTCCTGCCCCAGGGGACATGAATCAATTGGAAGAAATGTTTTCCTGACAGACTCCATGGCAGCCTACGTATGGGTTAATCCCGCCTCTCATACCTCATAGGACCCCACTCCCATAAATCTTTGCTCCTAATCAGAGACCGTGTTCCTTTTTTGTCCTCCTCCTTAAGGACCAAAGGGGCAGTTCATACCTGAAGGAGTCGTGAATCGCCGTTCGCACGCATGACGGATTCTTCTGGTGTCTGGAGTCCAGCATCCCAGCTATTAGCAGGGTGGACATGGGGATAGAGTGCGTTGCCATGAAGAGCTTACTATCCAGCCACTGGCTGGCAAGCGACAGTATGGCCATTCATCCCAGCTACTAGCAGGAGGCCTTTCCCCTTAAATGATCCCCAAGGATGTGCCTGTGGATGGGAGCCAGGTCGGATGGTCGGCGTGCTGGAGCGGTATTGTATGGCAGCCTGTGTCTTTTGTCCTGTACTGGTTTTTGTGTGGGGATGGCAGCTGGAGCACATCTGCGTTCCAGCTGGCCGCTCTCTTCCTGTACTGTGCAGCCGCAAAGTCTCAATTGAGAACAAGGCTTGGTTTGCGCCTGCGCAGTGCGGTTCGATATGGCGTGACTGCGCATCCGCATGAGCGCAGTGGAGACGGCGCTAACGGCGTCATGACATCATCCGTCGGCAGTTTTAAAAACCTGTCAAATTCAGACAGGTTTGCTGCTTCGTCTTAGCATATTCATTGCCTGCTCTGTGAAGATACGGAGGTAAGAGGCCTTAATGCCTTAATCCTTGCTGTGTTCACTCTGTATTGACTTATTGATTCTGAATACTTAGATTGTATTGTTTCATGCATTTATTTATTTTTTATTTATTTTTACTATTGATTTAGTTGCAGCCTGTCTGAATCTGTTGCTATGGATGTTTCTCCGCCCCCTTGTGGTCAGCCCTTGCGCCGCAGGTAAGATGGAATTTTGTTGTTCCTTTCTGCCTGTTTGTTGGGTTGGTTAGGGGCGTAGTAGTTAAAATTAGAAATTTTGTCTCCTTATTAGACATGTGCATTCGTTTTCGTCCAAATGCATTTTTGTCCGAATTTCAGGTATTTTCGCTTTCGTTTTGAAAGCACAGAATCCGAAAAACCAAAGATCCAACATAAATAAATGCTTTATTTTAATTTTCGTTGTTACAACAGTTCGATATAGAATAGGAGATTCGACGTGACTCTGACAATAACAATCTGTGTCTATAGAACCTGTGGTCGAATGTGCCTAACCTTACCTCTATTAGTCCAAGATTATATAGAGAAAATATTCGACAGAGAAAAAAGATTTGACAGAGAGAAAAGATTCTGCAAGTTACTCTCCTAAAAAGTCCTCTTCCAGACACCACTCTGACAAATCAAGGTCTGGGTCTCGGCACTATTCCCACCACCATTCTGGTCGCTCAGAAGGAAGATCCTGTTGGGGATGTAGAGCTAAAGTTCCAGAAGATAGGTCGCTGTGCGATTTATGTTTTTCTCGAGACGCAAAAGAAAAGGATGCTAAAGACCAGCAAGTGGAGGCCTTGGTCAGGAAGGTGGTTCAAGAATCTTTGAATAGATCAGATTCCACTCATGCAGCCATTCCTCCCTCTGTACCAACTTCAGTGGTTGAGATGGAAGACCTTGAGATTCTGGGTCCCTCCCATGACAATTTTTCTTTCAGTGAATCTTCTGACAGTGAGGCTGAAGTGGATGATTCCAATGCAGGTTTTGATTTTTCCCTGGTCCCTCATCTGGTCAGAGCAGTTAAGGATGCACTGAGATGGGAGGAGCCGGTAGAGGCACCCTCTAAACAGAGGAAGTGCTTTAAGCATCTTAAAAAAGAGCGCTCAATTTTCCCTTTTTGGGTGAACTGGGTGAAATCATCTCGGGTGAATGGAGTAAGGTCGAGAGGAAGAATTCTCTTATCTCTAAATTGGCAAGAATGTACCCATTTAAAGGTGAAGAAGTTAAGCATCTGGAATCTGCTCCTCTTATTGATGCGGCCTTGATGAGGTTGGTGAGACATGTCACGCTCCCTCTGGAAGACACTGTCTCTTTCAAGGATGGTCTTGAGAGGAAAATTGATAGATTTAAAAAGTGTCTATATTACGCCTGGGATTGCCTGTAAGCCAGTGTTGGCCTTGGTGGCATTATCTAAAGCGATGGAGTGTTGGATGGATGATATGGGTGCGACTTTGGAAAGTATTTCCGAGGAAGTGCTCAAGAATTCTCCAATACATGAGATGAAGATGGCATCGGCATTTCTGGGTGAGGCCTCCCTGGACATTATTCGCCTAGTAGCACGTGTCATGCTGTCCTCTGTTACAGCTAAACGGGCTTTATGGCTATGCCCTTTGAGGGTGCTTCTCTCTTTGGGAATAAGCTTGATTCAGCCATCACAAGTGCTACTGGGGGGAAGTCCAGATTCTTACCTCAGGATCTCCGTCTTTTAGGTCAGAAGAGAGTCCAATCCAGACAAGACCCGGAGCGTGCTAGGGATGCATGCCTCTACAGGCCGGGTCGTGAATTTAGGAAGAACTGGAGGAGAAACCAGCCTTCTGGTCAGAAGCCTTCAAAACCTACATCTTCCAGGGGACAAGAAGCTGTGAAATCTTTTTGATATGGAGCCTGTCCAGGCGGAGCAAGTAAGGGCCTATCTACTCCGTTTCTGCCACATCTGGGCAGCCTCGATTCAGGATTATTGGGTCATCAAAACAGTTTCCCTAGGGCATGCCTGGGTGTTCAGCAGTCCACCCATACATCGCTTTGTTCCCACAAGTCTTCCTCATTCAGAAGAAAAGAGAGAGGTTCTTTTGACTTACAGGGACTCCCTGATTGCTCAAGGTGCCGCCATTCCGGTTCCAACCGAAGAAAAATTTCAAGGGATCTATTCCCCCCTTTTTATGATTCTCAAAAAGAGAGGGTATTGGAGGCCGGTCATCGACTTGACTCACAGTAGGTGCCGCCGACATTGTGTTTCCAGCGCGACAGTATCACGCTGGTTCCTGGCGACAGGCTTCTCTAACCAGCGCGATCCTGTTGCGCTGGCTGCAATAGGAAAATGTCATTTTTTCCTATAGCAGCCAGAGCGAGGCGACAATGTCGCCTCACTCATGAAGCCTGCATGCCTTCTCGGGGGCATACCAGGCCCTTAGGTCCGGGAGGGATTTTAAGGGGAATCCCCTTCGCCAAAAAAAACGGCGTGGGGTCCCACCCAAAATCCATACCAGACCCCTAGCACGCAGCCCGGCCGGTCAGGTAAGGGGGTGGGGACGAGCGAGCACCCCCCTCCTGAGCCGTACCAGGCCGCGTGCCCTCAACATGGGGGTGCTTTGGGGTGGGGGGCTGCGCGGCCCCCCCTTTCCCAAGGCACCCCCATGTTGAGGGCACGCGGCCTGGTACGGCTCAGGAGGGGGGTGCTCGCTCGTCCCCACCCCCTTACCTGACCGGCCGGGCTGCGTGCTAGGGGTCTGGTATGGATTTTGGGTGGGACCCCACGCCGTTTTTTTACCAGGCCGCGTGCCCTCAACATGGGGGTGCCTTGGGAAAGGGGGGGCCGCGCAGCCCCCCGCGCAGCCCTCCCCCCAAAGCACCTTGTCCCCATGTTGATGAGGGCAAGGGCCTCTTCCCGACAACCCTGGCCGTTGGTTGTTGGGGTCTGCTGGCGGGGGGCTTATCAGAATCCGGGAGCCCCCTTTAATAAGGGGGCCCCCGGATACCAGCCCCCCACCCTATGTGAATGAGTATGGGGTACAATGTACCCCTACCCATTCACCTGTGAAAAAAGTAAAAAAAAAAACACAACACAGGGTTAAAATAGTTTATTGCACAGCTCCGGGGGTCTTCCATCTTCGGGGGGTCTTCTCGACGGT
The DNA here is from genome assembly GCF_037356315.1 of Lithobates pipiens. Classification (NCBI taxonomy): domain Eukaryota; kingdom Metazoa; phylum Chordata; class Amphibia; order Anura; family Ranidae; genus Lithobates; species Lithobates pipiens. The sequence continues at coordinate 49,573,130 of NW_027507784.1, forward strand.
CTCCTCCGTTATCTTCTGCTAGCTCTTTTACTAGCGGAGGAGCCCGGCTTTCTTCCTCGCCGCCAGCCTCTTCTTCCGACTTCGGGGGTCTTGTCTCCCTCTTCGGTTCTTCTGCCGGGCCACCGCGCCTTCTTCTAGCTCTTTTACAGGCGGTGGCCCGGTCTTCTGCCGCCGCCACCGCCGTCTTCCATTCTTCTTCTTCTTATCCCTCTTCTTCTGGAGATGTTGACTCGACGCTCTCTCCGGCCGCAATGGCAGGGACGCACTGTGCGGCGACTTATATAGGGACAAGGGACGGGGTCACCGGTTGATGTCACATGGGTTGATGTCACATGCTGACCCCGCCCCCTTACGATGTCACAGTCCCGGAGGATGCTGGGACTGTCACAATGTGACATCAACCCATGTGACATCAACCGGCGACCCCGCCCCTTGTCCCTATATAAGTCGCTGCGCAGCGCGTCCCTGGCCTTGCGGCCGGAGAGAGCGTTGAGTCAACATCAGAAGAAGAAGAAGAAGAAGAAGAAGAAGAAGAACGGAAGGCGGCAGCGTCGACAGAAGACCGGGCCACTGCCTGTAAAAGAGCTAGAAGAAGGCGCGGTGGCCCGGCAGAAGAACCGAAGAGGGGGAAAAGACCCCCGAAGTCAGAAGAAGAGGCTGGCGGCGAGGAAGAAAGTCTGGCGAGAAGACCCCCGAAGACGGAAGAGCCCCGAAGCTGTTTTATTTTAACCCTGTGTTGTGTTTTTTTTGTACATTTTTCACAGGTGAATGGGTAGGGGTACATTGTACCCCATACTCATTCACATAGGGTGGGGGGCCGGTATCCGGGGCCCCCTTATTAAAGGGGGCTCCCGGATTCCGATAATCCCCCTGCCCGCAGACCCCCTGCCCGCGCGGCCCCCCCTTTCCCAATTCACCCCCTATGTTGAGGGCACGCGGCCTGGTACGGCTCAGGAGGGGGGCGCTCGTTCGTCCCCACCCACTTTCCTGACCGGCCGGGCTGCGCGCTCGGATAGGGGTCTGGTATGGATTTTGGGGGGATCCCACGCCATTTTTTTCGGTGAAGGGGATTCCCCTTAAAATTCCTGGTATGCCTCCCAAGGGGCAACCCATGCCATTTTTTTTACATGTGGCGTGGAGTTCTCCCTTAGGATTCATACCAAACACAGTGCCTGGTATTGGCGGGAATCCAATTCGGATCCCCGCGCCAGTGTCAACCCGGCCAGTGATGCTTGTCGCTTATCGGGAAAGGAAAAGAAACATTTTTCCTTTCCCGATGCGAGCCAGCTCGGCGCTGGCTCCCGCGACGGGGCTTGTAGGGTGTCAATCTCTCCGATAGAAGCGGCGAGATTGACATAATATCGCGGTCACCTACTGTATTTGAATTCCTTTATAAAGAAGGAAAAATTAAAAATGGAAACATTATTGATTCGTTTCAATAGATCTGAAAGAAGTGTATTTTCACATACCAATCGCGAAGGACTTCCAGAAATATCTCAGATTTTCAGTGGACCAAAGACATCTCCAGTTCATATGTCTTCTGTTCGGGCTTACAACATCGCCGCGGGTGTTTTCAAAGCTCTTACTGGTGGTGGTTGCCTTGATCAGAGTCAAAGGTATACATAATTATCTAGACGATCTACTTCTGCTATCACAGGACAGGGAGCAACTGCTGTCACACCGTGATCAAGTCATCTCTACCCTGATAGGGTTTGGCTGGCTGTTGAACAGGGAGAAAAGTAATCTGGAGCCAACATGGTCTCTAGTGTTTCTCGGGGCACAGTTCGACACTGCGAAGAGCACTATCTCTCTCCCTCTGGAGAAGATCTCGGTAGTCTGGGACAGAATTCATCTGGCAATGTCAGCTCCCCTTCTCAGGGCTTCCCAGTGCCTCAGGATAATAGGCACCATGGTAGCCACAGCCCCTATGGTGAAGTGGCCACAATGGAGGATGCAAGCCTTTCAGAGGGATTTCCTTCAACAGTGGAATCCGGAGTTGCAAGATCACCTGATTCAGATAACTCCTTCCATACAGGAAAGTCTCCCCTGGTGGTTGCATCAGAGGAATCTTCTCAACTGCCATTCAATAGCTCCAGTCTCTTGGATAACAATAACGACAGATGTCAGCAAAAGAGGCTGGGGCGCTCTCTGTCTGTCGGAGGTAGCCCAAGGCAGGTGGGATTTTACACCTTAGGGGGGTGGTCTCGAACGTATTGGAGCTTTGAGCTGCCTTCCAGGCCCTTCGGGCTTTCCTCCATATGACATCGGGAGCCTCAGTCCTCATGAGGTTGGACAATACGACGGCAGTGTTGTATATATCAAAAGACAAGGAGGCACTCACAGTCTCTCCCTTCTGAAAGAGGTGAGTCCAATCATGTCCTGGGCCCAGGCGAACTTGGCGGACCTAACGGCAGTGTATTTTCCTGGAGTTCAAAATGTTCAGGCGGGCTTCCTTTCAAGAACTGCCCTGGACAACAACGAGTGGTCTCTCCACACGGAAGTTTTCAAGTGGATCCTGTCATTGGGAATGATTCCGGAGGTGGATCTGTTCGCATTCCCCTGCAATGGCAAAATGAGGAAATATTATACGAGGTGTCGCTGTCCCCAAGCCATCGGAGTGGACGCTCTCACGGTGTCACGATCTGGAGTCAGGCTCAGAGACCAGTAGCTATAGCAGCAGAGCAGATATTCACACAGGTCACCCTGGCTGATGGTCCGGGTTCACCTGAGGTGCGGGGTCTAAGCACTAACCGGTATTCACCAGAGCTCCCAAAGGTGGAGATGGGCTTGGCTGCGTGTTAGTGCCAGGTCGTGGTCCTCAGGATAGCCCCACCAGGAGGTGAGCAAGCCGGGGGTCTGGTAGCAGATATAGCAGGTAGAGATCAAGCAGAAGCGTAGTTGAGAAACAAGCCAAAAGTCGGTAACCAATAGTTGCAGATTGGGATTCAGCAGAAGCGTAGTCCAGGAGCAAGCCAAATGTCGGTAACGAAAGGTAGCGAGGATACGGTCGGCAGCAGGAGAGATAAAAGCAAGATATTGGCTGGTAAAGGCACAATATTCTGGCAAGGAGGAAGTGCAGAGACATGGCTTATATCAGGAAGTTCATGGGAGGAGCAAAGGGTTCAAGGTTCAAGGCAAACAAGATTCAAGACAAGATCACTAAAGGAATTGTCCAAGGAGCTGTCCAAGGAGCTGTCCAAGGAGCTGTCCAAGGAGCTGTCCAGAATTCCAGGTGGCTCAGCATGCAGAGTCACTGCCAGACACACCAGAGGTCCCAGGTTCAAGCCCAGGTCCTAACACACGGATCAGTGGAGGTTCCACAAAGCGTATGCCTTTCCTCCAGTCCCGATCGTTGTTCAGTTTCTTTCGAGGCTCAGACAGGAAGTAGCCCAAATAGTGGCAATCATTCCATATTGGCCCAACAGGCCATGGTTTCCTCTCCTGTTACAACTGAGTTACCGGGACCCAGTTCCGTTCCCTTCCAGACCGGATCCTCTGCTACAGGGAACATCACTTCATCCATGCCCATCTCATCTCCATCTGATGGTCTGGTGGTTGAGAGGAAGAGGCTGGAGGCATTAGGATGCCCAAGTTCAGCGATGGCTACCTTGTTAAATGCCAGAAAACAAGGTACGAATAAAGTTTGCCAGAGAATCTGGTCTAAATTTATGGACTATGTCTCCTCTTCTGGTGGTTCTTGTAACAATCCAAAAATAAAGGATGTTTTAGGTTTTCTCCAGTCAGGTTTGAATCTGCCATTGTCTGTAAGCTCTCTGCGGGTTCAGGTTTCCACAATCTCTGCCTTTACTGGCAATTCTTGTGCAAGACATCCTCTTACCCGGCAATTCTTTAGAGGAGCATCAAGACTTAGGCCTCAGAGAAAGCCAAGGTTCTCCAAATGGGATCTTCCCCATGTTTTGGATTTCCTCTCAGAAGAATCTTTTCAATGAATGGATGAGCTATCTATGAAAGACATTTCTCTTAAAACAGCTTTTTTAGTGGCCATAACATTGGCTAAGAGAGTTTCTGAGATCAGTGCTTTGGGTTCTAAGGAGCCCTTCCTTACCTTCTTCCCTGATCGAGTAGTTCTGATCCCAACGTTAGGATCAAATCCTAAGGTGACATCGGTATTCTGCGAGAATCAAGAGATTGTTCTCCCAACTTTTCAGTCAGTTGATTCTTCAGTTGTCCATCCTGTGGATGTTGGGGAAGTTTTGAAGTACTACTTGGAGGCTACAGCACCTTTCCGAATGTCAGATCATCTGTTTGTTTACTTTTATGGAAAAAACTGGGGATTGCGTGCTTCCTCTAGAACCATTGCGGGCTGGATTGTACAGGCTATCCAAAAGGTGTATAAGGCTAAGGGGCTGGCTCCTCCGGAGGCGTGACTGCTCATTCTACCAGGGGTGTGTCAACATCATGGGCAGCCTCCCAACTCATATCGGCAGAAGTAATCTGCAAAGCAGCTTCACGGTCGTCGATAAATACTTTCATAAAGCACTATTGTGTCGAGCCGGCGGCTCTTTCTTCTGTTAATTTCGGTTTAAATGTTCTATCTGTTTGAACAGTGCTAATTAACCTTTTTTTGTTGAACCAGCAATTTGTGCCCACCCGGGTGTGTATGGCTAGTTATTTCCCATACATAAGCTGCCATGGAATCTGTCAGGAAAATTGAAAATTTATATCAAATACTTACCGTAATTTTCCTTTCCTGATGGACTCCATGGCAGCAGGAGTTCCCTCCCATTTGCTGGAGTAGGCTAAGGGGTACAATGTACCTGATACCAATTCACATGGGGGGGGGCAGGAACTGGGTGACCCCTTGTTAAAGGGTGGTTCCAGATTCCGATAAGCCCTCCACCCACAGACCCCCACAACCATCGGGCAAGGGTTGTAGGGATGAGGCCCTTGTCCCCATCGACATGGGGACAAGGTGCTTTGGGGAGAACCCCAAAGCACCCTCCCCATGTTAAGGGCATGTGGCCTGGTATGGTTCGGGGGGGGTGGGTGCATGCTCGTCCCCCCCTTTCCTGACCTGCCAGATTGCGTGCTCGGATAAGGGTCTGGTATGGATTTTGGGAGGGATCTCTTTGTCATTTTTTTGTATTTTGGCACAGGTTTCCCCTTAAAATCCACACCAGACCTGAAGGGCCTGGTATGGATTTTGGGGGGGGCCCCATGTAAAAAAATGTTTTTTTAATTGTGGCGTGGAGTTCCCCTTAAAGTCCATACCAGATCTGAGGGGCCTTGTATGCACTGGGGGGAGACCCTACGTCTTTTTTTCCTTGATTTTTGAATAGTTGGATTTTTGCATCAAATCTACAACTACAGGCCAAAGATCGAAGTCCATTTGCATGCACATAAACAAAGCAACAGTTTTCTAAGCATATGTACCTCTGCAGTGTAAACCCTACAATTTTAAATGTCCAAGTCCCTGGGCATGATTGGGCATGATTAGTGCTAACAAACATTAACATCAGTCCCTGGCTGCAATGAGCTTCCAATCTAAAGTCCAAAACTTAAGCCTCGTACATGCGATCAGATTTTACGACGGGAAATATGTGATGACAGGCTGTTGGCGGAAAATCCGACTGTGTGTATGCTCCATCGGACAATTGTTGGATCACAGGTTTTAAAATTTTCCATGGACAAATATCTGTTGTCAGACTTGTACACAAGTACATCGCACAAAAGTCCAAAGTACAAACACGCAAGCTCGGGAGCAGAAGAGGTCAGTCTTGTAAAATGGCGTTCTTAATTGAGAATTAACATTTGTGACGTGGCAAATTATGAAATCTCGTAATTCAGCGCACTTTCTCTTCTTCTTTTTTATTCAAATAATTTTTATTAGAGTTTTATAGAAAAACATACTAAGTACAGTCAGTACAGGCTTCGACAAATAGTTACACTTGGATATACATATCCGCAACCAGCAAATAGCAATTCTTTATCAAAATAGTGACATCCCCGTGCACTGAACAAGTACACGTAAGGGCCTGGATGATATGTAGGGCCTACCCGCCCGGGCGGACTCATGCGAACCCCCTAGGAGATTGCATCCCCCCGAGCGGGTACCCCCCCGCTATGATTCATTCTGTTAGTTATAAGGTGAAGCGGAAGAGCTTATTTTAACAAAGTGTACTTTGAAATTTACTAAAATCTCCCTATCCGACTGCAGGTTGTCATTAATCAATTGGTTTATATATCGAATAACAATTTTTATAACAACTCAAAACTCAAAACTTGAAACAATTAAGTCAGTCATGATAAAAGTAGCGTTACCTATTCCCTTATTCACTCCCAGTGAAGGCAGGCTGACCCTTATTGCTGTATATCAAGTACCACTTGTGCCATGGAGCCCATAACTCGTTCGTTTCCTCATACTTCCCTAATGTGGAAGAATGCAAAATTTCGTATTGGCTATGTGTGTGCACAGTAGTCATAACTTCCAAAAGGGATGGGGCTGCGGTATCTCGCCAATGCCTAAGGATAATTAATCTGGTAGCCAACAGCACGTGTGAAACTACTGTTTGATACGTGTTAGGAAATTTGTCCAGGTCAAGCGAGAGTATCGCCGTCTCTGGATCCAGTTTCCCTTGCATTCCTGTAATGTTGTAGATAGCACGCTCTATTTGTTTCCAAAGTGGACCCAGTTTAGGACAGTGCCAGATATGGCTCAAAGATCCATATCCCCCGCAACTCCTCCAGCACTCGGACGATGTTGTGCGATAGATTTTCGAGAGGCGGCTCGGGGTTAAGTACCATCTAAGTGTGATTTTCTGTTGCATTTCTCGCAGATTAGTGCTTTTAGTGGGCCTGTGTGTCAATTTGAAAGCCCTCTCCCATTGCTCTATCAGAAAAACCTTTCCTAGTTCCATTTCCCATGCCTCCATATTGTGCGATTTCTCGCACAGGTTTTTTCCCTGAAGTCCCATGTAAATTATGGAAATCCCCCTTGAGCTGTTTTGTTTATCTGTATAGAAGCGGTGCAAATTGGAGGGAAGTAAAAACTGTACGTTGGTGTCTTTCTTGAGGAGCTGTGAAAGCTGTAAGTATCTGTAGTACTCCCGTTCCGGCAGGTGAAATTCCCGGGAAAGAGAGGAAAATGGCTGAATACGTGAATCTACCATAGTGTCTTCTAGATAATGGATGCCTCGGTCTTCCCATGATTTCATATTAATGTCTGGTATCAGGTATCTGATCGCTGATATGGGTAACTTTAGGGGATAAAGAGTGCCCGCCCCTCTACAATGTTTTTTAAAGTACAGCCAAGCCCTCAGGGCGGCCAAGATAGTAGGTGACAAATGGGCATTCAGAAAAGAATGTGAGTGTGCTGTAAGTAAGAAATCTTTCAATGTACCCGATGGAAGTTGTGTCTCTTCAATATCTGACCATAGTTTCCTCTGGTCGGGATTAGGGACAATCCAATGTCTGAGTTGGGTCAGGATTGCTGCAAAATAGTAGTCTTGGATATGGACGTGACCCACCCCACCCGCTCTCTTATGTTTGATCATCTTGCCGAAGGCACACCTAGCCTTTTTCCCCTGCCACACAAACCTATTCAGTACAGATTGTATAGCTTGGAAATAGGAGTTGGGTAATGGTATAGGTAGCGTTCGAAAGACATACAATATTTGAGGCAAAATCTGCATTTTTAAAGCCGCCAATTTTCCCAACCATGACAATTCTGTCATGGATATGGCTTTCAACTTCCCCTCAAGCTTGTTTAGCAATGGCATGTAGTTGGCTGCTACCAGCCCATCCGTTTTGGAAGTGAGAGTTATGCCTAAGTACTTAATCCCTTCCTGGCACCATATATACGGGAACCTCTGTTCCAATATGTTCTTGGAGTGGTTCGGGACTCCCAAGTTCAATATGTAAGATTTGCTTGCATTTATTTTGTAGTATGATATGTCGTTAAAGTCCTGTAGGGCTTGATGGACCGCTTCTAAAGAGTCTTCAACATCTGTGAGCATCAAAATAATATCGTCTGCAAACAAGCTAATGATGTGCTCCCTCCCCCCAATGCTTACACCATGAATATGTGGATGCGATCTCAAATAGATAGCGAGAGGTTCCATCAGTAGGTTAAAGATCAGGGGTGACAGAGGGCACCCCTCCCTCGTCCCATTTGTAATCTGAAACGGCTTAGATAAAGCTCCTGCCACAAGTACCTGAGCCGACGGCCTGGAGTATAGGGCCATTATGGCGGAGTAGATAGCACCATCAAAACCAAACCCCCGTAGCACCTGAGACAAAAACTGCCAATGTATCCTATCGAACGCCTTCTCTGCGTCCAAGGCAAGGAGCAGAGAAGGCGTTCCACTCTTATTAACTGCATGGATCACATTGATCAGGCGCCTAGTAGCATCGGAGGACTGCCTCCCTTTAGTAAATCCCGATTGATCCACGTCGATCAACTCAGGGAGGATGTGCATTAATCTTGTGGCCATAAGCTTAGCATAAAGTTTAACATCATTATTCAGCAGCGAAATTGGACGAAAATTCTGCGGTGAGTCCGGGCTTTTACCCGGTTTCGGCAATGCAACTATAGTGGCTTTCAACATTTCCTGAGGGAACTAGGAGGAGGCAGCAGCAGACCTAAACACCTCCACCATATGTGGGATTAATATATCTTGAAAGGATTTATAGTATTCCCCAGGGAAACCATCTGGCCCCGGGGATTTGTTTAGAGGTAGCCCCTTTATTAACTGGTCAATTTCCTCGCCTGTGAAGGGACTATTTAGCATGTGTAAATGCTCCTCCGTAAGCTTGGGGAGGCTAAGCGTGCTTAGGAAGGTGTCTATAGCGGTAGTGGACGGTTGTGTTATAGTAGAGTCGTCTTTAAGGTTGTATAAGGAGCCATAGTAGCTACTGAACGCATCTGCTATATCTTGTGGGTGCTGTAGTTTAGCCCGTGACTCATGGTGTGTTACATATTGAATGTGGGTCTTATGTCTGTACCCCTTTAATTTATGCGCTAGCAGTTTCCCCGCTCTGTTTCCACTAGTGTAATAAGTCAATTTCATTTTCCTGGAGGCTTTCTCAAAGTCCTCCAGAAGGTTCATTCTCAATTCGGTTCTTAGCAGCGTGAGTTGGTCTGTCAAGGCTTGGGTCGTGTGTCGCATGTTTTGGGTCTCTAGGGATTTTAATGTTTCAATAATAGCCGAGGTCCGCTGCTGCCTTTCCCTCTTAGCCCTAGCCCCTTGCTGGATCAGTACTCCCCTGGCGAACGCCTTATGGGCATTCCAGAGAATAAAAGGATCTGATACTGAGCCTAGATTAGTATTAAAGAATTCAGATAGTCTTTTCTGAACATATTCTTTGGTCGGACCATGGCGGAGGAGTCGGGGATTTGCTCTCCAAATAAAAGCGTTTTTCCTATTCGTAGGATTCCCCACCTGCAACTCCACCGGGGCATGGTCCGACCAAGTTATGTCGTGGATCTGCACAGATTTACATTGAAACAGTAATTGCTTGTCAATCAAAAACAAATCGATCCTACTATATGTTTTGTGGCTATGAGAAAAGAATGAAAAGTCCCTGGCGTTGGCGTTCAAGCATCTCCATGCATCAAAAAGGGAGTGCTTGCGCATAAATGGGAGAAGAGAAGGTTGAGGTCTTTTTGGATGTGATGTAGAGTCTAGCTTGTGATCTGGAGCCATATTAAAGTCCCCACAGATCAGCAAGGAGCCTTGAAGTACTTGATGAATTTTCTTCATAATTTTGTTCAAAAATTTGGATTGACCTGCATTGGGGGCATAGATGTTCGCCAGTGTGTAGAGTGAAGAGTTAATTTCACAAATCATAATTAAAAATCTTCCCTGAGAGTCCTCTTCAATTTTGTGTAATTTAAATGCGACAATGTCTCTGACCGCCACCATCACCCCTCTCTTCTTTTGGTCCGCACTGGCGAAGAAGGCATGGGGAAATTTGGGATGGGTGCATTTTGGAGGCGCAGTGCTCTGAAAATGAGTCTCCTGCACGCACAAGATGTCGCAGTTCCTTTGGAGGGCTTCTTTCCAGACAGACCTGTGTTTGGCGGGGTGATTAAGGCCTTTGGCGTTGATTGATAAAAATGTAACCACCATGGAAGGTGATTATAGAGAAAGTGCTTACCAAGTGGGAGCGACTCTCACTTACGACTGTTGCGCTGCGCCAACGTGGGTTCCGTAGGAGCTGCTCAGGCTGATGCTCTAATGGATTCGGACGACATAGGATGGAAGCTTGCCTCGCATCTGAGAGGGAAGAGATGACTGACCATTCAAAGAAAAAAATAATGTGTGAGTCAACATTAAACTGAGTGGACAAGTGCCACCAACCATGTAAACAAAAAACCAGGAGTAGTAGAAAGGTCAAACATAACAAAAGTGTGAAAAAGTGTGACATGATGCCACTCAAGTAGTAATAACTTGGGGGAAAAGTTGTATCCAACTTTACGGAGTGATACAATGCCTCCTGAGCGGTTGAGGAGTGAAGGATCCCTGTTCCCAATCAGGTATGTTTGCGCCCGTTTTTGTGGTTGACAGTGCGCCATTCTGTATCCTGCTCATCACAGGGACTGCCCTGTCGGGGAAGCTTCTGAGTGTCTGCAATGATCCCCCATGAACTCAACAGGGCCCTGCCCTTGGGGATGGAGTCCATTACATATTCCTTGCCATCTTTCGTGACTATCAGTTTTGTGGGGAAACCCCATCTGTAGCTTATCTTATGATTTCTGAGTGCTTTCGTCAAAGTAACCATGTTTCTGCGTTTTTGCAGCGTGTAGTGAGAGAGATCCGCATAAAATTGCAGATGGGAGTATTCATGAGGAATCTGGTCCTTCTGCCTAGTGGCTAGCATGAGTCTTTCCTTCGTGTGGAAAAAATGTAGGCGGAGAATGACATCTCTGGGGATATTGTCAGATAGGTAGCTGGGTTTCGGAAGTCTATGGATTCTGTCCACTGTGAAGTCAAGCTCCTTCAGGTCTGGCAGAATGGCCATGAAAAGCTGTACTGCATATTCCCTTAACTCCTGCTGTTGCACCGACTCGGGGACCCCTCTGATCTTCACGTTATTCCTCCTAGACCTATCTTCGATGTCCACCATTTTAGCTCTGATATCTTCTATCTCCTCATCTTTCGCTTCATTAGCGTCAACCAGCTCATTAATAGTTGTAGCATATTCCCCCATTCTGTGTTCAATATGGGTCACTTTAGCAGTTGCAGACTGGAGATCTTTCCCAAATTTATGCATGCATGCAACCATATCTGAATTCAGTGAGCCCCTTAAGGATACTAGCATCTCCTTCAACACAGTGTCCATAACTGGTTGGCCGATAGTGGGGAATGTGTCTATGGAGTCTGGCAACTCCCTAGTGTCATCCCCTGAGTCTAAGAGGGAGCTCATCTCATGGATGCCACCCGCGTCATCCGGCTTGAATCGCGCCTTCTCCGGGCTCCCTGAGGACGGTGTGGCAGGTGGGGACTTCGGATCACCCGGAGGGCTGCTTCTTTTGCGCTTCCCATGCTGCGTTCCGCGGCCGGAGGCCGTGATGGACGGCGTGGATGTATGGCCGGCCCCATCTTGCTTCCCTTCATAGGAGAAGTACTCCGTGAGCCTTGCTGGCCCTCCCGGTCTGCGTTTCTTCCCCGGCATGTCAGCGGAGTGATCCCTGACTGTCGGGGGTCTGGGTCGCCGCCGTGGATGCCCGAATGAGCGATTGGGATGGGTGCTTTTAGCCGCTTCTTCCCCGCTGAGTCAGGAGCTCCTCTACTTCGCGTCCATCTTGGACTCCGGCTAGCTCCGTCCCCCCCTTTCTCTTCTTCTTTAATGGCATAATAATGAAGTTGCTTTGCTGGTGATACTGATGGAGTTTTTGCAAACAAATTTTCAAAGGCTTTTTTTCCTTTTGAAATCAAGAATAATATTATTATGTTTTTTTTTTTATTTGGGCAAGTTACCACAACACCATTATCCCATAGTTTTTAAGATCAAAGATACAACTATGTTGGTGTCCCTTGTCAATTTTACGTTGTATTCTTTTAAATGTAACTGCCTATTCTCAAACTGTCATTTGAAGTAAAACACATAGCCAAGTATTATTCTCCACAATTTTTTTAGTGTGCATTAACCACTTCAGCCTTGGAAGAATTTAAGCCCTTCCTGACCAGGGCACTTTTTGCAATTTGGCACTGCGTTGCTTTAACTGACAATTGTGCGGTCATGTGGCTCCCAAACAAAATTGACATTCTTTTTTTTCCCACAAATAGAGCTTTCCTTTGGTGGTATTTGATCACCCCTGCGGTTTTTTCTTTTTTGCGCTATAAACAAAAAAAGAGATTATTTTTTACATTTTGCTATAATAAATATCCCCGAAAAATATATAAAAAAACGTTTTTTCCTCAGTTAAGGCCGATTTATAGTCTTCTACATATTTTTGGTAAAAAAATCGCAATAAGCGTTTACAAAATAGGGGATAGTTTTATGGCATTTTTATTAATTTTATTTTATTTTTATTTTTTTACTAGTAATCAGCAATTTTTATCATGACTGTGACATTATGGCGGACACATCGGATATTATTGACACATTTTTGGGACCATTGTCATTTATACAGCAACTAGTGCTATACAAATGCACTGATTTCTGTGTAAATGACACTGGCAGTGAAGGGGTTAACCACTAGGGAGAAATATAAGGGTTAAGTGTGTCCGGGGGAGTGTTTATAACTGTGGGGGGCATGGCTACGAGTGGCACATCACTGATCTCTGTTTCCGATCACAGGGAGCAGAGATCAGTGACACATGACTAGGCAGAATGGGGAGATGCTTGTTTACATTAGCATCTCCCCGATCTTCTTCTCCGTGAGGCGATCAAGGGTATCCCCACGGTGATCGAGTCCAGGGGACCCATGACCCGGCTCACGTAGCTTGCAGTGGGCGTGCACACGCGGCCAACTGGCGCCTCTTAAAGGGCCAAGTACAGGTATGTTAGTTTGCATGTACGAGCCCTTCTGCCAATGTATATTGGCGTGTGGCAGTCGGCAAGTGGTTAAAAAAGAAAACAAATAAAATAAGACATGCTATCTGCCAATAAAACTTAATCAAAAAGTGCAATCTATGCATCCAAAAATATAGAAAAAATACCAAATCAAATCTTTATTCAACCAAAAAAAAAGTCAAAGCAATAACATAACTCCAAGGCCAATAATAAATAACGCATTACCTCTTCCAATTCCGCAACGTGGCTGGTTGACGAACGGGGGCTCAGAAACTAACTGAAAAGCATGAAAACCGTGAAATGAAAAGTGCGAAATGAAAAGTGTGAAAGTAAAAGCGCTAATCCACACTCACCAAACTTCTACTAACACAAAATTAGCAGAAGGAGCCCAAAGGGTGGCGCCAAAGAGCTGAAAAACAATGTAGTACGTCACTACATTCGTATTTGTTGGCCGACAATTCCTTGGCGTTTGTATGCAAGACAAGTTTGGGCAAACGCCCTTCGGACAAAAGTCCACGGTTTTGTTGGCCAACAATCTGATCGCGTGTATGAGACTTAACTTTCTTACATTAGAGACTATTTCGACAGGAGACAAATAAAATACCAGCATGTCTTTAGATTGTGGTGAGAAACCCACACAGGGAGAACATATAAAATTCAACACAAGCATTAGGATGTCGGGGATTTGAAGCAGCAACCCCAGTGCTGCTAGACGGAATTGCTACCCATTTAGCCAGCGGGCGGCCTCACACATGTTATCTGCATCTCTGTGGTGTGGACCAGCCCTAAGTCCATAGCCATGCTCAGTGTCACAAGCAATATACAATATATTGTCCGAAGTATTGGGATGCCTGCCTTTATACGCACATGACCTGTAATGGCCATTCTTCCATAAGTGCATTTGTGAGGTCAGGCACTGATGTTGGACAAGAAGGCCTGGCTTACAGTCTCCGCTCTAATTCACGCCCAAGGCGTTCTGTTCTGTTGAGGTCAGGACTCTGTGCAGGCCAGTCAAGTTCCTCCACCACAAACTCAGTCATCCATGTCTTTATGGATCTTGATTTGTGTACTGGTCCAAATTGTTTGGTGAAGGGGGGATTATGGTGTGGGGTTATTTTTCAGGGGTTGGGCTTGGCCTCTTAGTTCCAGTGAAGTAACTCTTAAGGCATACCAAAACATTTTGGACAATTCCATGCTCCCAACTTTGTGGGAACAGTTTGGAGATGGCTCCTTCCTGTTCCAACATGACTGCACACCAGTACACAAAGAAAGGTCCATAAAGACATGGATGAGTGAGTTTGGGGTGAAGGAACTTGACTGGCCTGCACCCAACCTGATAGAACACCTTTTGGCAGAATTAGAGCAGAGACTGTGAGCCAGGCCTTCTCATCCAACATCAGTGCCTAGCCTCACAAATGCACTTCTGGAAGAACGGTTAAACATTCCCATAGACACACTAAACCTTGTGGACAGCCTTCCTAGCCTTCCCGGAAGCTGTTCTAGCTACAAAAGGTGGGCCAAATCAATTTTTAACCCTACGGACTAAGACTGGGCTGCCATTAAAGTCCATGTGTGTAAAGGCAGGTGTCCCAATACTTTTGGCTAGATAGTGTATCTGGCAAGATTTACAAGGGTGGTGCAACCCTCTTACACATAAATACTACATTTAGACATAGTTTTAGGACCTGGGAGATGAGACAACCTCTTAGTGTCATTTTTGGGATTTGAACCCAGAAGAGCAGGGATGCTAAGCAGAAGTTCTAACCTCTAAGCCACAGAGCTGCCACATGTGAATATCTCCTGCACATAAATACACATACATAATGCATTTCTTTGGACATACAGGTGATGAAATTACATTACTCAAGAGTTATTATTCTTGATTTATTTTGTGTTTTGGTGGTTCTTTGTGGGTCAGTGTAGAATAGTGACGTTACCCTCACATTTTTGGGAATAACATTTTGATTTCTGATGTTGGTACACATATTACATTTTTTTGGGCTCAAATTATGATTATTTGGAAATAATAAAAATCACAAAAAATTGTGACTAATTTTACATTTGCATCAGCAATGGTATTGTTTGTGGATTATAAAGACACCTGTGTGAGTTTGGGTAAAGATTGTTGTGAAATTGAGAGTAATAAGTGAAAGTGACAGAGAAAAATATATTTTACCAAAACCTCAAAATATTCCACATTCTAGCATTCTTAAAAACAAAATAGTTGAAGTTGAAGCAACAATATTGCAAAGGAAAATTTATTTCAGCGAAAGATACATTTCATCTCAACATTAAAAGGATTTAAATAAGAATCAATGGCTAAAACTTGCATTGGACTATAATAGCGTCAATTTTCACTCCCAAACAATGCTCTTTAACACAGAGCTCATTTTGATATTTACTATAGCGCCTTGTAAAAAAGACATTGGCGCTAAAATGAAAGCTATTTGCAGGTCTGAGCATGCTCAGTTGTGTTGGCACCTATTTGTACAAAAACGGGGAATTTATCTCTTTTAAAGATATTTCAGAGTAGAGTACCGTTTAGGCAAGTATATCATGCTCTAAACATTATTTCCATGTGCACTACTCTAGGTTTTTGCAGAGTTAGGCCGCGTACACACGGGCGGACTGTCTGCCCAACTAAGTTCGTCAGACAATCCGACAAACAGTCCGTTCAAAATTTGCATGAACGGACTTGACCACACACGATGAGCAGACAGTCCGCTGACAGCGTGCTCGATGACGTCTACAGCACGTACGACGGGACTAGAAAAACGACGTCCTATACATTGCAATGCAACCTTCAGCCGTGTAAATCCTTTCTGAGCATGCGCCATACTTAGTCCGTCCAACTTGCCTACACACGAGCGGACTGTCCGCTGAAACCAAGTTTGGACGGACAAAATCAAGTTTGGACGGACTGTCTTACGGAAATTTCGTAAGACTTTGTTCGTCAGACTGTCCGCTGAAACAGTCCGCTGAAGCCCACACACGAGCGGATTGTCCGCTGAAACACTGTTCAGCGGACTAAGTTGGGCGAACAGTCCGCCCGTGTGTACGCGGCCTAAGAGTTTGGGTGCTATTTAGTGTCAGGAAACTGTAGTAAATTTGATTTTAGGAGTATTTTTTTTACCAGTTCTATAGTGAATACCGTTTTAGCTCTAATTAATGCTGATTTGTGGTAATTTCCGTTAATTAGTGCTATTAGCGCTGTGACGCTATAGTAAATGAGCCCTCATAGTTCCACAGAAGGGACTTGAGTGACCCATGGTTGTTGCGGAAAAGGTTGCTCCACCTATGCCCGGGTTTACACCTCAGACTTTTCATATTATCTTAAATAGCTGCCTTAGTAATTTTCCTCAATGGTACTAGATTAACAATCTCTTCTTTATCAAATACAGTATTAGCCTACTCTTCACTGTTACCACTGAACTTGTTATCTCTTCCCCCATTACACTAGTGAATTGCTGGTATACAATTTCAATATATGTGATAGACAGCATTACCAACACTATAAACTTCTAACTTTTTAAAAATTCCTTATAATATTAATCTTTGGATCTTGTTAAGCTCGCAAAGATTAACAGTCTTCCACTTGTTTGTTAATGTTATTTTTTTAAGCATAGTATGTAATATCATTATTGTAATCTCTACTGGAAAGAGCTTATTTTGATAATGTAAAATGGATGAATCATAAAACAATAAAAAGAAATACAAATTCATGAAAAACGACACAATATAGTATGTTAATAACTATACAAAGGTAATGTGTATTTAAAAAAAAAACAAGTTTTCTTTAAAATATTAGAGAAAGTGAACAAATTTTAGTCCTCAATCAATTTGCTGTACACATTATAACAGTTTTCTTCTTTTTTTTTTTTTACCACATTCTGTTTTTTTTTTACTACGAGTTCAATTTATTACATTGATTAGTTTGAACTCTAAAAATACAATTTACACTAAACCTGTGGAATAAAGACAAGTGAGATATTACTCATTTACCACTTTCAGTAGACATCTAACTTGAACATGGAGCTTTTTTGTACAAGTACTTTTATTTTAGATAAAGAAAATCATTATGACATCAGGCTGACTGCAGAGAATAGTATCAATAATACATGCATACTGCATGTATTGCTCAACAAAATGTTACAGGGAGAGATTTGGTTTGAAACATTTATAGCAGCCATGTATTTTATTGTTATTGGCTGAAAGCCAAGCAATATGTTTCTTGACAAAAAAAAATAAAAAATACCTTGTAATAAGAGAACCTCCAAGGCATAATTATGCAATAAAGTTCTTATTGTGAAACCTGGAAGCTAGCCAAAGCTTGTCCAAATATAGTGAATGTCACAGCCAAATTTATTATCCTTTACTATTAAAGGGAGAAGGCAGGTTTTGTTTACAAAGCCTAATTCTTCCTTAATTACAGACACTATAAAATAATTACTATCCATGGGATAACAGAGCAAAAGCAATGCACACAGCAGAAAGAAACTGCAGAGATCTGGTATCACAGAACAATTCTTTTTTTTTTTGCTTTCAAAAGCTTGAAACAGAGGAAAACAGAGCAGGAGGCAAATGAAAGAATCTGAAAATTGCACCAAAAAGATGAAACTGCAAAGACAGGAGTGAATGTTCTAGTACTACAGCTGTCAAAAAAATGATAGTTTTCAGTTTTTGAGAATTGGCCTACCTTTTTTCTTGACATAAGAATTTTGGCACAAAAATATTTGACACATAACTGTTTTGCACACATAAAGGAGGTAAACATCTTTTTTTTTTTTTTTTTGCACGTGTTTTACAGTTTTTGCAGTTGAACAATTAATTTAGTACACAAAAAGACACATTTCACACTTTAAAAAATATTTGCCTACTGCAGCACAGAGGAGACACAGCAGATGACGGAGGCACATAAACTGACCGCAGTGTCAGGGCTCAGCAGCCTTGATGAACCCAGGTCAGTTTACATGGGGGAGGGCAGAAACTGGCAGGATCAGCCAGGTATTTACAGTTTCCAGAGGGGCAGTTTAGACAGCACAAACACTGTGCTGTTTAACCTGCTATATGGAAACAGGATCTCTATTTCTTTTTTTTTTAGGGTAATGACCACTTTAATACGCAAAAGATTCAGTGATTCTTTTTTTTTTCATTGTGAAATTTTTATTACATTTCAGAATATACAGTATAAATAGGGATGTACCGTTTGTATATATAACATTCAAACAATTGACAACACGGTAGTAATGTTGAAAAGGTTACAATTTCACATTGTTATGCGTCATCAAATAGCTCCATTAAGGGGATCAAAGGGTCCAGGAGTAGTAAAACATAAACAAAAAAGTAGATAAAGGAAAGCAAAAATGAACATAGATGAATAACTTTGTTCGGGTGTCAATAGCCTGCATGCTAAAAAAGGACAAGAGAGAAAACCATCAATACAAGATATAGTGATTCTTGAGTCAAACTTTAGCAAATCTAAATTTAAAGGCAAATCCCACTCAAGTCAAAGTGGGTGAATATTGTTCCTTAATTCTGTTTAATGTAGGGCTAATACTTAAACTACTGTAAAAAAAGAACAGAGAAGTGTTCACATAAATCATATATATCATGGCACTGTTTTTCTTTTTTTTTTTTAGATCCTCTAAGTACCTTATTCCTGCAGCACTGTTGTGTGGTCACATGTTCTTTGGCGTCTGCAGGGAAAGATCTTCTATTACCAAATATGAAATTAACCGTTTTACAGCTCCCAATAAATCTCTACTCTATTGAAAATGAAATGTGTATTTTGTGTGCATTAATATGGTGTAGGCAGAGTCAAAGATGTTTGACACTAGCTTCATTTTGTTCAGACGGTATCTGCAAAAATGCTTTTTTAAATTTTTAGGTATTAGCGATTACATTAGATATATTTGTAAATGGCCTATATTAAAACTAAGTGCTTGTGAGTTTCTTAGTGAATGTAATCAATCAACATACTATATCCTGTCCCCATAGTGTTTAGCAATAAAAAGACACGGAGAATGAGGGAGGGAAGAGAGTGTCATTTACCACTGTGTGACTGTATAGTAATGCGGGCTGCACAAATAAGAAATAGGAGAAAGGAAGAGCTTAGAAAGGAGGTGAAATTTGACATGCTCAGTAGAGGACACCAGCTAGTCTACACAATCTCAACCTGCAGCGGGGCCACAGAGAAGATGGGAGGGACAGCTGAATGCAGGATCAAACATGTATATTTCACTCTACACAAAACACATGATTTAGTGGTTTTGTGAGTATGCACACTCTGTTATATAGCATGTAATGATGTAATGAAAGTTTTTCAATGTCTGAGTTTAATGACACTTTAAGAATTAGGAGACCACAGATGACACAATAGTGTAAAGATGGTGATCAGCAGGACAATTTTAAAGCCCAAAGCTAGGCCCAATGTTATTAGAGACAAAGAGTACAGGATTCGATTTTACTACAAGAATTGACATACTGCAGAGGACAGAGCAGTGTAAAATTGGCCAGCAGCAGGACATTTTTAATGAGGGATAATAGTTTTAACATGTGTATGCTTAACTTTATTATATCTATGGGGATGGGGGGTGGTGAATAGGGATGGGCGAAAGGTTCGGCCTGAGCATAAGTTCGGACATTCGGCAAACATCCAAACAAATGGGCAGTTCAACCATTTGTTCCCTCCCCCAAACTGACAATCCATAGCAGCACTGAACAGTGCATTCCAAGCCCTGATTGGCTGAAGCAGCGAAAGCTTTAGCCAATCAGGGCACATAACACAGTCATCATGACTTTATCTAATCATGGCCCACAGCATAAAAGTATTCTTTCAATGGCAGCGATTTTCAGTGTGATTTTGGCATGGGGATAGGTAGAACAGGGCTCTGTTTAGTGATATTAGTTAGTCAGTGTGCTATACTGTGCTATTTTGCTTCAATTGTCAGTGTAGAATATTAATATAATCTCAGTCTAGGAATAGTGTGAGTGTAGTGAGGAGGATCATCATTCAGCTTTGCATAGTGTGCAGCTAGAGTAGGGACAGCTCAGATAGTTCCACTGTAGTGTAGTGAGACCGTATTATTCATACATACATTAGTGTAGAGTAGGGACAGCTCAGATTGTTTCAGTGTAGTGTAGTGAGACTGTGTCAGTAACCTTTATATTAGTGTATAGCTAAAGTAGGGACAGTTCAGATAGCATCAGTGTAGTGAAGGTCGATCACCATCTGATTGCGTTACTGCCAGTTTAACGCCATTTACTTCTGTGTGCGTTACTGCCAGTTTAACGCCATATAGTTTTGTTTGCATTACTGCCAGTTTGACGCCATATAGTTCTGTATGTGTTACTGCCAATTTAACACCATATAGTTCTGTGTAGACATGTGCATTCGTTTTCGTCCGAATGCATTTTCGTCCGAATTTCAGCTATTTTCGTTTTCATTTTGACAAACGATAACGAAAGCACAAAATCCGAAAAACGAAAGATCCGACATAAATAAATGCTTTATTTTCGTTTTCATTGTTACAACAGTTCGATATAGAATAGGAGATTGGGTCCTGCCCCAGGGGACATGTATCAATGCAAAAAAAAGTTTTAAAAACGGCCGTTTTTTCGGGAGCAGTGATTTTAATAATGATTAAAGTGAAACAATAAAAGTGTAATATTCCTTTAAATTTCGTAGGGGGGGGTTGTCTATAGTATGCCTGTGAAGGGGCGCATGTTTCCCGTGCTTAGAATTGTCCCTGCACAAAGTGTCATTTATGCAGGAAAAAAAGTCCTTTAAAATCACTCGCAGCTATAATGAATTGTCGGCTCCGTAATACAGAGAACACTCATTGAAAGTCATTGATAAAAAAATAAATAAATAAATAAATAAAAAAGCGTGGGGGTCCCCCAAATTCAATTACCAGGCCCTTCAGGTCTGGTATGGATATTAAGGGGAACCCTGCCTCAAATTTAAGAAAAAATTTGACGTGGGGTTCCCCCTTAATATCCATAACCAGACCCTTCAGGTCTGGTATGGATATTAAGGGGAACCCCGCATCAAATTAAAAAAAAAATTGACGTGGGGTTCCCCCTAAAAATCCATACCAGACCCTTTATCCGAGCACGCAAACCTGGCAGGCCGCAGGAAAAGAGGGGGGGACGAGAGAGCGGCCCGCCCTCCCTCCTGAACCGTACCAGGCCACATGCCCTCAACATTGGGAGGATGCTTTGGGGGTCTGTGACCCCTCAAAGCACCTTGTCCCCATGTTGATGAGGACAAGGGCCTCATCCCCACAACCCTGGCCGGTGGTTGTGGAGGTCTGCGGGCGGGGGGCTTATCAGAATCTGGAAGCCCCCTTTAACAAGGGGACCCCCAGATCCCGCCCCCCCCCTGTTTGAAATGGTAAGGGGGTACAAAAGTACCCCTACCATTTCACAAAGAAAGTGTAAAAAATGGTTAAATAAAACAAACACACTTTTGAAAAATTCCTTTATTAAAAATAAAAAAATAAAAAAAAGATTCCAGCGGCGGTAATCCACTCTTGCTATCCAGCGACGGACTGTCATCTCTCCAGCGATGTCTCATCTCATCCAGCGCAGCGATCCATCCTTCTTCTGTCTCCTCCACGGAGACACTACAGGCATTCCGGCGGCTGACGTTTCTTATATACGGAGGGCGGGGCCACCCGTCACCTGACCCCGCCCCCCTCTGACGCAAGGGGAAACCCGGGGTTCCCTGTGACGTAGGGGTGACCCGCACCCCTCTGATGTAACACAGGCAGGTTTCCGTTACATCAGAGAGGGGGCGGGGTCACCCATACGTCACGGGGAACCCCGGGTTTCCCCTTGCGTCAGAGGGGGGCGGGGTCAGGTGACGGGTGGCCCCGCCCTCCGTATATAAGAAACGTCAGCCGCCGGAATGCCTGTAGTGTCTCCGTGGAGGAGACAGAAGAAGGATGGATCGCTGCGCTGGATGAGATGAGACATCGCTGGAGAGATGACCGTCCGTCGCTGGATAGCAAGAGTGGATTACCGCCGCTGGAATCTTTTTTTTATTTTTTTATTTTTAATAAAGGAATTTTTCAAAAGTGTGTTTGTTTTATTTAACCATTTTTTACACTTTCTTTGTGAAATGGTAGGGGTACTTTTGTACCCCCTTACCATTTCAAACAGGGGGGGGCCGGGATCTGGGGGTCCCCTTGTTAAAGGGGGCTTCCAGATTCTGATAAGCCCCCCGCCCGCAGACCTCCACAACCACCGGCCAGGGTTGTGGGGATGAGGCCCTTGTCCTCATCAACATGGGGACAAGGTGCTTTGAGGGGTCACAGACCCCCAAAGCATCCTCCCAATGTTGAGGGCATGTGGCCTGGTACGGTTCAGGAGGGAGGGGGGCCGCTCTCTCGTCCCCCCCTCTTTTCCTGCGGCCTGCCAGGTTGCGTGCTCGGATAAAGGGTCTGGTATGGATTTTTAGGGGGAACCCCACGTCAATTTTTTTTTTAATTTGACGCGGGGTTCCCCTTAATATCCATACCAGACCTGAAGGGTCTGGTTATGGATATTTAGGGGGAACCCCACGTCAAATTTTTTCTTAAATTTGAGGCAGGGTTCCCCTTAATATCCATACCAGACCTGAAGGGCCTGGTAATTGAATTTGGGGGACCCGCACGCTTTTTTTTAAATTTATTTATTTATTTTTTTATCAATGACTTTCAATGAGTGTTCTCTGTATTACGGAGCCGACAATTCATAATAGCTGCGAGCGATTTTAAAGGACTTTTTTTCCTGCATAAATGACACTTTGAGCAGGGACAATTCTAAGCACCAGAAACATGCGCCCCTTCACAGGCATACTATAGACAACCCCCCCCCCCTACGAAATTTAAAGGAATATTACACTTTTATTGTTTCACTTTAATCATTATTAAAATCACTGCTCCCGAAAAAACGGTCGTTTTTAAAACTTTGTTTTGCATTGATACATGTCCCCTGGGGCAGGACCCGGGTCCCCAAACACTTTTTAGGACAGTAACTTGCAAATTAGCCTTTAAAATTAGCACTTTAGATTTTGAACGTTGGAGTCCCATAGACTTTAATAGGGTTCTAAAGTATGCTATATAGTTATCTCCGTCAAATCTTCTTTATACATTGACAGACACCATAAGCCTTCCAAGACAGATTCGACCGTAATTCATGTGGATTTTCGGAACGAATGCAATTTTTGAACGAAAAACGAAATAAATAAAAACGAATTTCGGGAGTAACTAAATAAATTAAGTTTTCGGACGAAAACGAAATTCCGAAACGAAATATTTTACTCTGCACATGTCTAGTTCTGTGTGCATTACTACTAGTTTTACACCTTATAGTTTTGTGTGCGTTACTGCAAGTTGGTGCATATTATTGCAATTTTTTACAGCTTCTTGCTTTCATCAAGATTACCTCTATAGGGTAACGGTGGGAAGGCGCCACAACACCCAAAGACTAATTTTTATGCACCCATTACTTCTATCCAAAGCCAAAGTGACACCAGAATATATCCAGAAAATCTGTAATCTTGTTCCGAGTGCACTACATTGTGGCTTCATCATACACAATGGCTCCCCAGCTGTTGCTGAGCAAAATAAAGGCAACTTGCAGGGAAAATTTCATTTTTTTGGCTTTATAAATACAATTATTGCTGCAGCAGATTATAGACATGGTAACGATCTTCCAATTTACAGGTAGACCAAGGGGACCCCCCCCCCCCAGGCACTATATTGGAAGGAATTTTTCATTTTTATGCTTTCACTTTAAAAATCAAAAAAACACTGCTCATTTCAAAATTAAGTTTTTCACAAACTTTTTTTTATTGATACATGTTCCCCAGGGCAGGACCTGGACCCCTAATACCATTGTATGCCCAATTACTTGAATATAAGCATTAAAAATGGGCCCTTTAGATTTTTGACGTTCGGATCTCATTGAGTTTAATGGGGTTCGTTATTCGGATCAGAAATTTCACTGTGGTCGAAAGTTCTGGTGCAAATCGAGCAGGGGTCCATCTGGCCCACCCCTAGTGGTGGGAAATACAAGTGATTTACTGTAATGAGAGGTTCATTAGATGTACACTGTTCTTGCATCTAATTTTGTCTCTTTCAAACAATGCAGAGGTGTACAGTGAGCAAAAGGAAACTTTAAGTGGTAGGGCTTAATCAAAAAGAAATTGCACAGTCAAGCAACACCGTACCTATAAGAAAATGTTATCATTTTTTTCACACAAACAGAGCTTTCTTTTTGTGGTATTTAATCTGTATTTTAAAAATGTTCTTGGTTTCTGTTATAAAATTTGGCAAATAAATAATCTCTCTTCATAAATTTAGGCTTTACTGTATTTTGCTACATTTGGTGAAAATAACCCAAATTAGTGTATATTATTTATTCTGTAGGTTATAGAGCCCACAAACTATGGTATAAACAGCATATTTGAAAATTGATTCTGATGTACTGACGGCCTAATTTTTCAAGGTCCAAAAATGCCAGGAGAGTACAATTACCCCAAAAATGACCTGTTTTTAGAAAGTAGATAGTCTACGGTATTTAGTAAGAGGTGTGGTGGGTTTTTTAAAGTTGTCATTTTTTGTCACAGTTATTTTGAAAATTAAGAAATTAACAAAAAAAATGTTGTTTTTTTTCCATTTTTGTTTACATACTGTGACAGTGCAGCACAGCGACATCATACAACTAATGTATCGATGATCAGGGACACTGACTGCTGACAGTGTATCAAATAAATAAATAAATAAAATAAGTACTTTTATAGTTATTATTTATAAGTACTTAAACCCTTTACAACCACTTTTTACTACAGGCAAGCCCATAATTAGGCTTACTTGTAGCTACACTGGATATCTCCTAAACCTGCATGCTTTATGAGATATCTCTGTATTTGCATGTGTCAATGTCATCTGCCGACGTTAGCCAAACTGAAGCATTGGCATGTACATGCCGTCGCTTCAGTTAGACTGTGCCATTACCATTGTCCAATCGCAGCGCCGGAGCTACAATACCCGGAAGTAACCCCCGGGAGAGATGTTGGCCACAGGAGCGGTGGACAAGGACCGTTGCAGGGGCTTCAATCTCAGGCAAGTAGTTCATAATGAGCTAGTATGCCTTTGTCTTGCAGGTTTTTCTTTACCTTTTTTTAGGGTTTACAATCACTTTAAGAAGAAGGGGGCTGATTCTTGGCAACCTGCTTCCAATGTATGCATTGTGTTATGCATTATATGAACATACAAATATTACAAGTGTATTTATACACAAGGGAACTATTATTATCATAGTTGCATATTAATTAATGTGCAGTTTGCTTAGAAAAAAATGTTAACATGAATCTCTGTATCTGTTTTTCAACTCTAGTAACAGATTTAGCTCTGTGTGATTGTGCAACCAATTAGCAACTGTTTGCCTTTGTTCTCAGTTGTGCTCCAACCTTTAGCACCTATTTAGAAACAGTACTTAAAAGTGCTAAGAAACACTTTTTTTGAACACACACAGACATGTTCGTTTTCATCAGTGGCTAATTTATTATGCAAATTATGTACAGAAAATAGATCTCTCCCTAACTTGCAATGAAATGTAAGATACATTATATTACCACCTGCAAATAATAAGATGGTGTTGATAAATGACCCCTACTGAATTGTGCATTTTGGTTGGAGTTCTCCTTTAATTTCATAATAATAATAATTCAGCAAATATTACATATTGACTAATTTTATTCTACACAATATCAAAATGTCCACCTATTTTGATTTCATTTTTCGGTGCAGCATGAGAAAATGAAATCCGAACTTTCAATAACGCATTCAATCATTAAAATGGCTCATGTCATTATTTTAGGCAGTTACTGAAAATGTCCATAAAATTTAAAAATCAACAATAAGAAACTGAGTCATTGTTAACCAATAATTCCCCTATGGAGACATAAATATCTTTATTATTTTGCAGGAAGCCCTCATACCACAGCTACGACCTCTAAAGTACGAATACCCTTTTAATGATGACCAGTGGTCACATGGGCATTGACTTAGCCTCCGGCACCAATTGTGCTCTCTTTTTCTTGAGTAGTTAAAGAGTCTGGTGATGTGGAAGGCTAGACAGCTGGTCACCTGCTTCTGTATGGTGTCCGCACATTAAGTCCATTTAGTCGGTAAGCTGCTGCAGCATCTGCTAGGTAAACATTCCATTTGCATCATAGCTTATCATGATCAATACTAACAAATCAATTAGCAAATAACCAAGTAAAGTATTTAACATTAACTTCATATTTAAAGGAGTTTTTGTTATGCAAGAGAGTAATTGTTATTCCAAGACTATGTTATTTCTCAGCTAAATCAATTTGTTTATTAAAAATCATTGTGTGTGTTGATTGTATAGACAGTAAAAAAAGAAACCAAATGCATTGGAGAAAAATACTCCATACCTATACATTATAAAAGGGCTGCTAATCCTAAAAATAGAGATGATCCAATTGAATAAGATAACTTTTAGCAAATGCATTTAGAGGTTCCCAATTCTAAACTTAGTTACAGACATTTAATTTTAGAATCCTGTTAGCATAGACATAGGGTATAAAAGAGTGTATGAAAGTGTATGCCTTGTTTGATCTTTGCAATCGAAACTTGGCAACATGGGAGAATATTATCCGCATAAAACACAAGGTTTTTCATTTCACCACTTTAATGTATGAGATCTGTTGCATTTACTGATGTAAAAAAAAATATTGTTTTGAAGTGTTTTGATTAACCACTTCAGGTCCAGACTGTTTCACCCCCTTTCATTCCAGGTCATGTTCAGATTTCAGTGCTTTCATACTTTGAATGACAATTACTCAGGCATGCACTACTGAGCCCAAAATCATTTTATATTATTATTTTCTTTTTAATTTTTTTTTATAGATAGACAGATTGATCTTTCTTTTGGCTTTTTATTTTTAAAGGAAAAAAGACTAAACACTTTAAAAAAAAATCTTTTCCTAAATTTTGAAAATATATGATCTTTCTTCATAAATGTAGGTCAAATTGCATTATGCTATATTCCTTTGGTGAAAATAACCCAAATCAGTATATATTACTTGGTTTGTGTGAAACTTGATAATTTGACAGAATTTCTTGATTTTTGTGATACACAAGGTCCAATGTTCGGTAATCAGTCCAAAAATGCCTCACACTTGTGGTATTGCTATAGCTGGAGGGAGTAGCAAAATGTGTTTTGAGTTGTAATTCTAAGAACGCCTATGCTATGTGTGGGGAAATAACTTGTTAAACCACTTACTGACTTTTTCTGACACTCTTTGTTTGCAGGAATTTTTTTTTTTTTTCTAAATAATTACTCAGAACCCCCAAACATTATATATGTTTCTTCAGCAGAGGTCCTAAAGAATAAAATGGTAGCCGTTGCAATTTTTTATGTCACACAGTTTTTGTGCAGCAGTTTTTCAAATGGAATGCTTTTGGAAAAAAATGCACTTTAACCACTTCAGCCCCAGAATATTTTACTCCCTTTCTGACCAGAGTATTTTTTGCGATTTGGCACTGGGTCGCTTTAACTGACAATTGTATGACCGTGCAACATTGTACCCAAACACAAGGCATGTATTGTTGTTTTTACCATTTTCACACTTTTATTGTGAAATGGTAGGGGTACATTTGTACTCCGTTATCACTTCACACAAGGGGAGGCTGGGATCTGGGGGTCCCCTTGTTAAAGGGGGCTTCCAGATTCTGATAAGCCCCCCACCCCCAGACCCCAAACAACCACTGGGCAAGGGTTATTATTATTATTATTATACAGGTTTTATATAGCGCCGACAGTTTACACAGCGCTTTACAACATTAGGGTAGACATTACAATACAATACAAGACAGGGGGAAACAGAGGGCCCTGCTCGTTAGAGCTTACAATCTAGGAGGGAGGGTCAAGTTATACAAAAGGGTAATAGCTGTGGGGGATAAGCTAATGGAGAAAATAGTGCAGTTGTTAGATGGATGCAGGATAGGCTTCTCTGAAGAGGAAAGTTTTCAGGGATCGCCTAAAAGTGCATAACTTTGGAGACATTCTGACAGATTGGGGTAGTGAGTTCCAGAGGATGGGCGAGGCTCGGAAGAAGTCCTGGAGGCGGATATGGGAGGAGGTGATGAGGGAGCTAGAGAGAAGGAGGTCTTGAGAGGAAGGAAGTGGGCGATTCGGTTGGTATTTTGAGACTAGGCTAGTGATGTAGCTGGGGGCAGAGTTATGGATGGCTTTGTAAGTAAGTTTTAGTATTTTGAATTTTCGTTGGGAAAGTGGCTTTGGGGATGAGGCCCTTGTCCCCATCAACATGGGAACAAGGTGTTTTGGGGGGCTGCTACCCCAAAGCACCCTCTCCATGTTGAGGGTATGTGGCCTGGTACGGTTCAGGAGGGGGGCGCTCTCTCGACCTCCCTCTTTTCCTGTGGCCTGCCAGGTTGTGTGCTCAGATAAAGGTCTGGTATGGATTTTTGGGGGGACCCCACGCCATTTTTTCAATGACTTTTATGTGTATTGCCGGGACCAACAATTCATTATAACCACGAGTACGTTTAAATGACTTTTTTCCTTAAGAAATGTAATTTTCTCTCGGACTGTTATAAACACAGGAAAAATGTGCCACTTTATAGGCATACTATAGACACCCCCCAGAAATTTAAAGGAATATTTCACTTTTATTGTTTCACTTTAAGCATTATTAAAATCACTGCTCCCGAAAAAACGGATGTTTTTAAAACTTTTTTTGCATTGATACATGTCCCCTGGGGCAGGACTCAGGTCCCCAACCATTTTTTTATGACAATACCATGCATATAAGCCTTTAAAATTAGCATGTTTGATTTCTCCCATAGACTTTTAAAGGGTGTTCCGCGGCTTTCGAATTTGGCGCGAACACCCCAAATTGTTCACTATTTGGCAAACAGGTGAATGCCCGATTTTCGAGAGGAACTTACATTCCACTTGAACATCGGGCTCATCCCTAGTCAAAACCAATGTAATGTAAAGGTCCCTCTATACAAGTGATCAAGGAATATAACCCAGTGTAGCGTCACCTATAGCATTACCCATTTCTATAAGTCAAGCAAGCCTAACCTACTGGTACATGGCTGTCCCCAGGATGCTGTGCTCACCGGCCAGAAAGTACAAGAGGCCTAAGAAAGGAAGAATAAAAGGATTCCTGGGACTGTTGCAGAAATATAGTCAGTCGATGTGCATATGGGTCAGTTCCAGTGTTGGTCATCTTACTTTAAAAAAGTAATTTGTTTAGTTACAAATTACTTCTCCAAAACGTAATTGCGTTAGTAACTTGGTTACTACATTAGAAAAGTAATTAGTTACTCAGCAAAGTAACTGTGACTTTTTTAAAAATATTCTATAGAGGGGACTAGTGAAGGAAGTGAATGTCACCACTTCAATCAGCGAGATTGACACCTTGCTAGCCCATTGCTTGGTATGCTCCCGCAATCGCTCGGGGGACACGGAGAACCAGGATCTGTGTGTGTAAACACACAATTTCCGGTTCTCTGAGGTGAGAACAGACAGATCGTCTGTTCATACAGAATATGAACAGCGATCTGTTATTTCGCCTGCACAGCCCCATCCCCCTTCAGTTAAAACACACAATAGGACACACTTAACCCTTTCACTACCCCCTAGTGGTTAACCCATTCACTGCCAGTAACATTTTTACAGTAATCAATGCAATTTTATAGCACTGTTCGCTGTAAAAATGACAATAGTCCCAAAAATGTGTCAAAATTGTCCGACGTCTCTGCCATTATGTCGCAGTCCCGATAAAAATCGCAAATAGATCACTAGTAAAAAAACATAATAATAATAAAAAAGCCATAAAACGATCCCCTATTTTGTAGATGCTATAACTTTTGCGCAAACCAATCAACATACGCTTATTGCAATTTTTTTTTACCAAAAATATGTAGAAGAATACATATCGGCCTAAACTGAAGAAAACATTTTTTTATATATATTTTTGGAGGATATTTATTTTAGCAAAAAGTAAAAAAAATATTGCTTTTTTTTCAAAATTGTCACTCTTTCTTTGTTTATAGCGCAAAAAATAAAAACCACAGAGGTGATCAAATACCACAAAAAGAAAGCTCTATTTGTGGGGAAAAAATACGACAATTTTGTTTGGGAGCCATGTCGCACAACCACGCAATTGTCAGTTAAATTGACACAGTGCTGAATCGCAAAAAGTGCTCTAGTCTTTGTGCAGCCAAATGGTCCGGGACTGAAGTGGTCAATTTAACTAGTCTCTATTCCTTTAGTAAAGCATCCCCAATGAGTTGGGGAAAGATACTGTATGTCCTAATAAGACATTTTTGAGTAATGTGCTTCATCTGTGGACAAACACTTTATAAATCAGGCCATTCAGTAAACAGGTAATGTGAACCTGATCTCCAAAGATGAATTCTAGTTCAGTGAAGTATATTTTTATTCCAGTTGTAATTTTACATAGGCTTTTACTCTATCCAACAAATATCTTTAAATGATTGTCTAGGAATACCTTGCTTCTTTTATATTTCCCAAATAAACTCTACAATTCTAAATTTGATTGCTACATAATTACTGTAACTGCTGCAGCTTTTTAATCATGTTTACTGCTTTCTTAATTGATTACAAATACAGTTTTGATCTTATCGCAGTATAATTTCCCCCAAGCAGTCTGTCTCTTACTTCGTAACTGTGTGGTCATTTTACTGAAATTCATTTGCATAATTATATTCTGATTTCCATTTCTTGCTGAAGCTTCTATTACTCTTTATTTAGTAATCATATTAACAGTAGCAATAATAGTAATATAAAAATATTTTAAGGATTAAGATATTTAAAGATTTAATCATACATTAATGACAACAGTAAAATGAGCTAGCATGAAAAATGATTAACGACTGAATGATTTATTGAAAGATCTGTTTTTTTTTTATTCTTATTTATTTACGAAAGAATGCAGAATTAGCATACAATCAAAAGGGCTCTATTTTTTTGGGGGGTAAGATTATTAATAGAGTATTGTACAATATTAGCCATCCTTTATTGGCTGACTTAATTTATAAAAGTTGCAAACTGTTGTTATAGCTTAGATCTCTTCTTCATGCTTTATTCAGTTTTCAACATTTCTGAAATGTATGAAGCCTGAAGAAGGAATTCAACGTTTACCCAAAGAAAACAACTGATGGACAGTGCTCAATGGACTGGATAATCAAGTGGGAGAACTATAGAAGTCAATTGTGCCATATATTTATGCAATGTTTATTTCATCCATGGACATATATAAGTTAAAAAGATAAATAAAATAAAAGAGCCAAAGATACCACTGTGATTCCTATGGGTGTGGAGGGGTCACCGCTGTCCAGAAGATGTAGCATGGAGGGGCCAATGTCCATGCCATGGAAGATGGAAACCTGGGCCAAAGGATACCTGATGGCTGGATGTTGGAGCACCGTCGTGCCTGGGAGATGTCACTACCAATCGCTGAAAGATGCTATGTGCCCAACAGGAGACACAGCTGGAGTATCCAACATCACTGCTTGTGAAAGTGTTACTGCCTGTCATGATGTAATGGTGGAACCGACCAGAGAAGTTGAGCCGGGGACCAGGGGAGCTGAGCCGAGAGACCGGCACATCTGGATGACAAGCGGCACCACCAGGAAGTGTGAGGAGAAGATGGAAAACTGTGAACAGTGAATCGAGGTAATGCCAAAGAGCTACATTTTAGACTCATCTGACCCCAGCACTTTCTCCCAATCCTTCTCTGAATCATTTAGATGTTCACTGGCATGAATATACATGTGGCTTATTGAGGAGGGGGACTTGCTATATTTGGAGGAAGAAAATTGCTGACTACGACCCTAAGAACACCATCCCTACAGTCAAGCATGGAGGTGGAAACATTATGTTTTTGGGGTGTTTCTCTGCTACATACCGAAGGTACATACCAACTGTGCTGCAATGTGGAGCCAATGGATGGGGCCATGTATTGTAGAATTTTGGATGAGAACCTTCTTCCCTCAGCCAGAATAATGAAGATGGGCCATGGATGGGTCTTTCAGCATGACAATGACCCAAAACATACCACCAAGGCAACAAAGGAGTGACACAAGAAGAAGCACATTAAGGCCATTGAGTCTGTCAGGAAAGGGTCCGTCCACTGGTAAGATCCATAAATTGGCATGCAGTACTGAGGTCAATTTCAAGCCAGTTGGAGCATCCAGAGACCACTCCTTTGAGGGGGGTACTGTCAGGAAAGGGTCCATCCACTGGTAAGATCCATCATTTGGTGTGCAGTACTGAGGTCCACCAGCAGGTGTCTCCTGGCAGTTTGTAACTGTCAGGAGAGACTTTCCCTGCTGGTGTTATGTCATCATTGGGCCGCAGTACTGGCGTCCACCAGTGGATGGATCCTGGCAGTAGGGAGCAGACAACACTTCCTACGCTCAGGTGTTACATGAGGACAATTACTGGCAGTCTCATAAATACCAGGCAAGCCCTCACATGTTTGCCTTGGTATCTCTCTCCGTGTGCCCTGATCTTGCTGCCTGTATCCTGACCTTGAGCCCTGCATCCGAACCGACCCGATCTCTCCTGATCCCTGTCCTGAGCCCATCCTGGACCTGTCCCTCCTGCTTACTTGATTACCCTGGATGACTGCTCTGCAGCCCATCCATCCGCCCTCTCCATGTCCTGTGGTTTGCCATCCTTACCCATCTGTTGATCTCCCTGTGTATGACCTCGGACTGGCTTTTGTTTACGATTTCGGAATTTTCCATTTATTGTACATATTATTTGTTGTTTTTGGGTCTTGTGGTTGGTAGTGCACTGTTTTGTTTTCACTCATTATAATAAACACCATTATTATTCACCTACATGTGTTTTGGGTTTCCTCTGTGCAGTCCACACAGTCTGGTCTACGAATTCCCTGACAGTATACCAAGGCCATCCCTGACCAGACGTGGCTGCA
This sequence comes from Lithobates pipiens, assembly GCF_037356315.1. Classification (NCBI taxonomy): domain Eukaryota; kingdom Metazoa; phylum Chordata; class Amphibia; order Anura; family Ranidae; genus Lithobates; species Lithobates pipiens. The sequence goes on from NW_027507784.1 coordinate 49,606,131, forward strand.
CTGAGGAATCATCCTGGTTTGCTGGGCTTGCTAAAATGGATTTAAATGAAATTGTCTATTATTCCCTGCTGGAGGTAGAGGATAGTGAATATTGCCACAGACTTTAAAAGATTGGACCAGTGACCAACTGCTGGAAACGATCAGATCAGCTTTGAGGAGGTTCAGCCTCTGATCCTGTTATTTGCAAAGCCAGCCCTGTCATGTATTCCCGAAGGAAGTGATGATTTTTCTCCCCCCTGCAATTATGGTCAAGTTGAATCGCTGGTGTGGTTGTTAGAGGATGATCCAGCCTTTTTCATGGAACATTATTCCTCTTGTTCACAGCAGGTTTTGTCTGATTGCATCCATTCAGTGTAATCCTTGATTAGTCAGGCTGTGTGTGAATCAATGTTTGTTCAACCTGTACTACAGGCACGGTCAGATCTCCTGTATTTAGCCAAGCCACAACATTCCAGCCCTGCCATTAATCATCTGCCTTCCCAAGAATCCATCTCCCCGTCGCCTATGGCAACCTCAGCTACAGTCCAGTTTACACAGCCTCCTACCAACTATTACTATTACCTGGTCTCTAATTGTTGCACCTATCCTGCCTTCAATCCACCTGCCTCTTCCCTTCCTCCTGTAAAAATCACACAGAACCCTCCTCCAGCCACTATTCCCTGGTCTTCCTTTTGCCCAGTTACATTCTTTTCTTACAGCCCTTCAGTTACCTACAAAGCTGAAGTGGCTAAACCGAAAAAGAAGCAAACGTTATTTCCGACCAACATCATCCTGCCAGTAGTCCAACCTGCCTCCACACCAACCAACCTGTTCCAGTCTGCGTTCATGCCAGTTGAACCTGATGGCCCATCTAAATCTGCCAACCCAGTGCCTGCTACCCAGTCTGACATCCCAGCATCTACTATTCAGTCTGATGTGCCCGCTTTCCAGCCTGATGTCCTGGCGCCTGCCTTCCGGTCTGATGTGCCTGCTTCCCAGTCTGATGTGCCCACTTTCCAGTCTGATGTGCCCGATTCCCAATCTGATGTTCTGGTGCCTGCCTTCCAGCCTGATGTGCCTGCCTTCCGGTCTGATGTGCCTGCATCCCAGTCTCATGTGCCTGCTTCCCAGTCTCATGTGCCAGCCTTCCAGTCTGATGTGCCAGCCTTCCAGTCTGATGTCCCCGCTTCCCAGTCTGATGTGCCAGCCTTCCAGTCTGATGTGCTCGCTTTCCAGTCTGATGCCCCTAATTCCAGTCTGATGTGCCCGCTTCCAGTCTGATGTGCCCACTTCCCAATCTGATGTCCTGGTGCCTACCTTCCAGCCTGATGTGCCTGCCTTCCAGTCTGATGTGCTTGCTTTCCAGTCTGATGTGCCTTCTTCCCAGTATGATGTGCCAGCCTTCCAGTCCGATGTGCCAGCCTTCCAGTCTGATGTCCTCGCTTCCCAGTCTGATGTCTCCGCTTCCCAGTCTGATGTCCCCGCTTCCCAGTCTGATGTGCCTGCTTTCCAGTCCGATGTCCTGGCATCTGCCTTCCAGCCTGATGTCTTGATGCCTGCTTTCCAGTCTGATGTGCTTGCTTCCCAATTGGATGTCCTGGTGCCTGCCTTCTAGCCTGATGTGCTAGCCTTCCAGCCTGATGTGCCAGCCTTCCAGCCTGATGTGTCTGCTTTCCAGACTGATGTTTTGATATTGGTGTCCCAGTCTGAAGTCCCCATGTCTCAGCCTGAAGTTTCGATGCCCGTGTCTCAGCCTGAAGTTTCTGTGCCCGTGTCTCAGCCTGAAGTTTCGTGCCCATTACCCAGTCTGCTGAACCGGTGCCCATTACCCAGTCTGCTAAACCGGTGCCCATCTCCCAGTCTGCTAAACCGGAGTCCATCACTCTGCCTTTTAAGCCAGTGCCCATTATTCGGCTTGCCGGACCAGTGCCTGGTGTCCAGCTCCCTGAACCGAGGCCCATTACCCAGCTTGCTGAGCTGTTGCCTGTAATCCAGCCTGCCCTTATGGTGCCTGCTGTTCAGTCTAATGTCCCAGTGCCTGTTGCCCAGCCTGATGACTTGGAGCCTGCTGCCCAGCCCGACGACCCAAAGCCTGCTGCCCAGCTTGACGACCCGAAGCCTACTGCCCTGCTTGATGACCCGGAGCCTGCTGCCCAGCCCTACTACCCAGAGCCTGCTGTCCAGCCCCATGACACAGAGCCTGCTGCCCAGCCCGATGACGCAGAGCCTGCTGCCCAGCCTGACGACGCAGAGCCTGCTGCCAAGCCGATGACCCAGAGCCTGCTGCCCAGCCTGATGACCCGGAGCCTGCTGCCCAGCTTGATTACCCGGAGCCTGCTGCCCAGTCTGAGGTGTCACTTTTCTGTTGCCCAGACTGAAGTACCCATACCTGCTGCCCGGCTCGATGACCCAGAGCCCACAGTTTGCTCTGATGTGCCCGCTGTCTGCCCTGATGTACCTGATGCCCTGCCTGAAGCAACTGATGCCCTGCCTGAAGCGCCTGTTGCCCAGCCTGACATACCCAAATCCATTGCTCTGCTTGACGCCATAGACTATGGACAATTTCAGCCAGTTGGAGCGTCCAGAGGTCACTCCTTTGGGTACTGTCAGGAAAGGGTTCGTCCACTGGTAAGATCCATCATTTGGCGTGCAGTACTGAGGTCCACCAGCAGGTGTCTCCTGGCAGTTTGTAACTGTCAGGGGAGACTTTCCTTGCTGGTATTATGTCATCATTGGGCCACAGTACTGGCGTCCACCAGTGGATGGATCCTGGCAGTAGGGAGCAGACAACACTTCCTACGCTCAGGTGTTACATGAGGACAATTACTGGCAGTCTCATAAATACCCGGCAAGTCCTCACATGCTTGCCTTGGTATCTCTCTCCATGTGCCCTGATCTTGCTGCCTGCATCCTGACCTTGAGCCCTGCATCCGACCCAACCTGATCTCTCCTGATCCCTATCCCGAGCCCATCCTGGACCTGTCACTCCTGCTTACCTGATTACCTTGGATCCCTGCTCTGCAGCCCATCCATCCACCCACTCTCTGTCCTGTGGTTTCCCATCCTTACCCATCTGTTGATCTCCCTGTGTATGACCTTGGCCTGGCTTTTGTTTATGATTTCGGTATTTCCCATTTATTGTACCTATTATTTGTTGTTTGTGGGTCTTGTGGTTGGTAGTGCACTGTTTTGTTTTCACTCACTTGTCACCTATTATAATAAACACCATTATTATTCACCTACATATGTTTTGGGTTTCCTCTGTGCAGTCCATACAGTCTGGTCTACCAATTCCCTGACAGAGTCGCCTAATCAGTCTCCAGACCTCAATCTTATAGAAAATGTATGGTGGGAGCTGAAACTTCGAGTTGCCAAGAGACAGCCAAGGAACCTTAAGGATTTCGAGAAGATTAGTAATAAACAGTGGACCAAAACCCCTCCCGAGATGTGTGCAAACCTGGTGACCACAAGAAACGTCTTACCTCTGTGCGTGCCAACAAAGGTTTCTCCACCAAGTACTAAGTCATGTTTTTCTTGGGTATCAACTATTTATTTTACTCACTTAACTGCAACCTAATTTATTGCTTTTGTTTCAAGTGTTTTTTTTTTCTGGATTTTTTTTTTTTTATATTCTGTCTCTATCATTTAAAATACACCTTTGATAAACATTATAGACCCTTCATTTCTTTGTAAGTGGGCAAACGTACAAAATCTGCAGAGGATCAAATAGTTATCTAATCCTAGGGCTACAGCATCAGTTGCACCTCATGGTAATCTGGTGAAGTCTCGTGTTCTGTTTTTGAACAATTATTTACAAAAATCCTTCTTTAGAATCATTCATTATACATCAACAGAAAGACTATCATGCAAAACAATAATCTTTCATCAGTCTCAATATTTCCAATAAGAACATTTCATTTCTGTGAAATCGTTTTCCTCTTTTTACAGATGGTCATCATTGAATATAATTTCCAGAAATAGAAAGGTTAAGGGAGGTATTCTAATCAGGAACTTTCCTTTAAAATATACTCAGATATTGGAAAAAACGGCAACCAAATGCATGGCAAAACAGTGATTAGCCAGACCAGCTAATGAATGCTCTCTAATGCTTTCAAAGTTTTTTAAATGGATGAATAGATGTTATTGGTATATACCGTTATACCGTGTCTGCATTTTATTAAAGGGAATATATACAGTTTTGATGCCAATAAAACATCCTACCTACAGAACCGCATTAGAAATATGCCAGCAAATGAATTTATTTTCTCAAGAAAGGATTAGGACATAGTAACATAAATGTTTTGCACCATTGTAAGTCTGAGTGTGTATTGTGGCAAAAGAATGGAGAAATTCCAGAGTGAAGATGCAAGTTACAGATGGCTTGGTGTTTATTATCTTCATTATTTTCTAAGATAAGGGATGCAGTGATCTGCTGTTTTCTGACCTTGGAGTCCTGTTTCAATGTGGCTTGCATCCTCATTTACAGCTCCTGTGCTTTTCAATTTCCAACAAATAAGCTAACCTATGATGGTGATTTCACATTAAGTATTTACAGCTATTAATTTGACAGGGAATAAAAAGAAAAGCCAAATTAGGATGCTAAATGCCTATTTTAGCTTCTGTTAGGTGATTTCTACTGATTTTAGATATTTACCTTATATACTGATAAGTATAACATCTTGTAAACAAAAGGATACTCAGATCCACAGGGTCATTTGGGAATAATCACCAATAGCTAAAATACATGGTTGGGGATCATTTAGGCCAAAACAAAATTTTTTCAAGCTGTGCATTTTTATTAAAGTGTATGCATAGCCAAAGCTTTTTAGTTTTTGTTTAGAAAGGAAAGGATTATAAATTCTCCCAGGATTTTGCACTGTCTGTGTACCGTCAAGGAAAGTTCCCTTCACTTCATGTCCTAGAGATGCAACAGGAAGTTAGAGAAAATCTCCCAAAGTGAGGGGAGTTCACCTCTTACACAGATGTCTCCCAAACAGATGTCACTATTGGAAGATTACTCCTCACTTCTTGTTCTGGGGACAATGCAAACATTTAGGATTTTCTCTCACTTCTTTTTTTCAGTGGCAAAGCCAACCATGATAGTTACAGGGGGGAATCTCTTCAATGGAGACAGACAACAATAAGAGTGTCTGATCCATCTCCACTTTTTCCAAAACTAATAAAAGCCTAGAGCCTAGCCTAGAGAGATTAAGCATGATTGTGATTAATTTTGTGCTACTTTAACTGACAATTGCACGGTCATGCAGTGTGGTACCAAACTAAATGTATATTTTTTTTTACACAAATAGAGTTTTCTTTTGGTGGTATTTGATCAACTCTGTTTTATATTATTATATAAAAGAAAAAAACAATGGCAATTTTGAAGAAAAAAAAACAAAACAATATTTTTTCATTTCTGCTATAAAATATATCCCGTAAAAAATAATAACTTAAATCTCTAAATCCATTTTTTCAAAATGTATTTTGCTATATGTCTTTGGTAAAAAACAAAACAATCCAGATAAGTGTAAATTAACTGGTTTGTATGAAATGTATAGCGTCAACAAACTATGGGATACACAGTACACTGACATTTTTATTTATTTCATTTTTAATACTAGTAATAGCGGTGATCTGTGATTTATAGTGGGTGTGTGATACTGCAGTGGTAAATCTGCCACTAACTGCCTCTGGGAGGAACTAATTAACTGACACTGACATCACCAGTGCCATTATTACAGTGATCAGCACTAATAATATGCACTGCCACTGTACTAATGACACTGGGCAGGAAGAGGTTAACATCTAGGGTGATCAAGGGGTTAAGTATGTGCCTAACAAGTGTTTTTTGTGTGTACTATGTGCTGCTTTTACCCGTCATCTAGCTGTTTTGCTAAGCAGGGAATGAAAAACAAACTAGATCCCCTGTCATTGAACACAGTTCTGTGCTATTTACACTCACAATACTGTGTTCCATGAGATTCAGAGTTGATCACCGGGTGTCGGCAGTCAATTACTGGCGGTGACCCAGTGATCGGCATATGCTGTGACAAATCACAGTACAGCCAGGCAGGTGTGTGCATCTCCTACCCTAAAATGCAGAATCACGTACTGTATATATATATATATATATATATATATATATATATATATATATATATGATTCTGCACAGAGCGGCCGTCCTGTAGCAGTAAACATAGACCTATGTTGTTCTCTTATGATTGTGGAAAATGTTGAAGTACCTGGATTGTCCAATGGTAAATGTTTTAATTTAGTGTATTTTTTTAAAATCTAAAGTCTAGGGATGAGCCAGCAGCTTGAGTCATACATAAGTTTGAGTCGAACATTGGGTGTTCGTTTGTTCTGAAACAAAGCGAACATATGGGACATTCATGTGAAATTCAAGCGCCATGGAAAGCCCCCAAATGCACTGCGAGCTCTGCATGCTTTGTCCAATCACAGTGCGCTCTGCTGAGAGAGCCATAATTGGCCTAAGGCAGGGTGCTTAGATATACACAGTCAGTCTAATATATATATATATATATATATATATATATATATATATATATATATAGTCAGTCTAATATGACTGAATGTGGAGTAAACACTGAATATATAGTCTATGCTAAATGCAGAGTATATATATATATATATATATATATATATATATATATATATATATATATATATATACTCTGCTTTTAGCATAGACCTATATATTCAGTTTTTACTCCATATTCAGTTAGTGCAGGCAGTGTATTAATATATATACAGTCACGGTTGATAATGTTGGCACTGCAGAAATTTTTCCAGAAAATCAAGTATTTCTCACAGAAAATTATTGCAGTAGTGTCAGGTCACCTAGAGCCCAGGTGACAGATGCACACCGTAGGGCTTAGGAGTGCACCGCAAGGTTGTGGACCCTACGGCTGACTGCTGCGGACAGGGGTCAAGGTGATAGGAAGGCAGGGCCGCCAGAACACCAAGATGGATCCCACCGAGATTAGAACGTAAGATTCCCTGGGGTGCGGAGTCTAAGAGCCAGCAGGTGTTCACCAGAGCCTCGAGTGGTGAGGATGGACTTAGCTGCAACTGGCTCCAGGTCGTGACCCCCAGGGTCTCCCAGCTCACACCCACAGTAGGCAACAGGAGGATAGGGATGGTGAGGGACAAAGCCAAGGTCGGGGCCACAAGCAGACAAGAATAGTCTGGGACACGCCAAAAGGTCAGGATCACAGGCAAACAGGGATAGTCAGGACACGCCAAAGTCGGTAACCGAAAACAGTAGAAGAGCACACGGCAGGTAACAGGAAGCTAACACACAAAGGTTGATCAGCAGGATTGGCTAGCAGTGCACAGGTTAATATAGAGTAATCTGATAGGAGCTAGGGTGGAGCCATGCCAGAGGATGGATTATAAAAGCAGTCAGGTGAGGCTCGGCTGGTCTCAAGAAATGAACACATGGAGACTGGTAAGCAGGCGAACTCTATTGCATAACCATGACAAGTAGCACATGCTTTGCTATACACATGTTTATTCCTGTTGTGTGTATTGGAACAAAACAAAAAAAAAAGGGAGGAAAAAAGCTAATTGGACATAATGTCACACAAAATTCCAAAAATGGTCTGGTCAAAATTCTTGGCACCCTTTCAAAATTGTGGATTAACAATCTCAAGGTTACAAGTCCATCTCCAGAGATCTAGGTTTGCCTTTGTCCATAGTGCGCAACTTTATCAAGAAGTTTTCAACCCATGGCACTGTAGCTAATCTCTCTGGGCATGGGTGGAAGAGAAAAATTGATGAAAGGTTGCAACGCAGGATAGTCTGGATGGTGGATAAGCAGCACCAAACAAGTTCCAAAGAAACTAAAGCTGTCCTGCAGGCTCAGGGAGAATCCGTGTCAGCGTGAACTATCCGTCGACATTTAAAGTGGAAGTAAACTCCCCTATCGTTTTCATCCATGGAAGCTGCCATCTTTGCCTCTGTTTAATCTTCAGCTGCCACGGTGCTGCACATGTGATCCGTTATGACACCAGCCATTGGGTGGTTTGACAGTTTGGTTGAGAGCACAGCCAATGTGCAGTTAGCATTCCCGGCATACCGTTTTTTTAAACTGTTTAAATCGATGGGTTTACTTCCACACTGAAATGAAACTCTATGGCAGGAGACCCAGGAGGACCCCACTGCTTACACAGAGACATAAAAAAGCAAGAGTACAATTTGCCAAAATGTACTTGAGTAAGCCAACATCCTTCTGGGAAAATGTCTTGTGGACATATGAGACCAAGATAGAGCTTTTTGGTAAAGCACATCATTCTACTGTTTACTGAAAACGGAATGATGCCTACAAAGAAAAGAACACAGTACCTACAGTGAAATATGATGGAGGTTCAATGATATTTTGGGGTTGTTTTGCTGCCTCTGGCACTGAGTGCCTGGAATGTGTGCAAGGCATCATGACATCTGAGGATTACCAAAGCATTTTGGGTCGCACTGTAGTGCCCAGTGTCAAAAAGCTGGGTTTGCGTCTGAGATCTTGGGTCTTCCAGCAGGACAATGACTCCAAACATATGTCAAAAAGCCCCCAGAAATGGATGGCAACAAAGCACTGGAGAGTTCTAAAGTGGCCAGCAATGAGTCCAGATCTATATCCCATTGAACACCCGTGGAGAGATCTTAAAATTCCTGCTGGGAAAAGGTGCCCCCAATAAGAGAGACCTGGAGCAGTTTGCAAAGGAAGAATGGTCCAAAATTCTGGGTGAGAGGTGTAAGAAGCCTATTGATGTTTATGGGAAGCTACTGATTAAAGTTATTTTTTCCAAAAAATACTTTTCTGTGAGAAATACTTGATTTTCTGGAAAAATTTCTGGGGTGTCAACAATATATATATATATCTTGCATCATCACCAGCTGTATGGAGACGTGGGGGCACAACAAGCTGCAGAACTGAGCCCTATCCTGCATCCTTCTGAGTTACAAGCAGAGTTACCTAGTGTGTGTTACCTAGTGTGCTGTGAATATATTGTCCTTGCCCATGCTTTCTGGACCATGTTTCAGCAGTAACGTGGACTTTGCGACTGACTGCCTGGCCCAATGATGCCACAACATTGCCTTTCATGTGATGGTAGAGAGCTGGAATGGTCTTACATGAAAAAAATAGTGACTGAGAACCTACCATTGTGGTACAGCACATTCTGCAGCACATTCTGCAAATTCACGGAAGGATCCCCCAGGCAGAAAGGCAGCAGCTTTGACAAGCTTGCATTTAGAGGCTGGGCATGTGCGTGGCAGGGACTGTATATTTTTTCCTCTACAGAAGATGTGGCAAAGAAATTTGCTGGCTATGGTCTATAGCTGGTGGTGTGCTGCTGGTAGATGTGCTGCAAGGAGGTGAGTAAGGAGGAGGGACATATTTGTGCCCCTTTTGTGTGGCTTTTAGGTGCTCTTGGCTAGTGATGGACGAACTTCCGACGGGACGTTTCGCGAACGCGAAATGCGAACGGACCCAAACGTTCGCGAAACCGACCGTTCGCCGCGGGCCCCATTGACTTCAATGGGAGGCGAACTTTGCAAACCTTCATGTCGAATTTGCGGCCACGTGGTAATTATTAGGGGGTAAAACGTAGTCCCACCATCTGGACAATGACATAATACATGTATGAGGTGAATTTGGGATCGATAACTACAAGCATTTTTATTTTATTTGGGAAATTGTTCTAACAATTCAGGACTATGGAGCTAATGAAGGCAATGGAGGAGAGGGAAGGTCAGGGACCAGGGTAGGCAAAGAAGAGGGTGCAGGAGATGATCACCAGCAGCGTGACATACCGGAATGACACATGCACCGTGATAGAGGCATCTGACAGCAGCACCGTAATACAGAGCACTGACAGCAGCACCGTGACATACAGCGCTGACAGCAGCACCGTGACATACAGCGCTGACAGCAGCACCGTGACATACAGCGCTGACAGCAGCACCGTGACATACAGCGCTGACAGCAGCACCGTGACATACAGCGCTGACAGCAGCACCGTGACATACAGCGCTGACAGCAGCACCGTGACATACAGCGCTGACAGCAGCACCGTGACATACAGCGCTGACAGCAGCACCGTGACATACAGCGCTGACAGCAGCACCGTGACATACAGCGCTGACAGCAGCACCGTGACATACAGCGCTGACAGCAGCACCGTGACATACAGCACTGACAGCAGCACCGTAAGCAGCCCCAGGAGGAAGTCAGCACAGCACAGGGATGGTGTGATCCCCTCATAATAAGAACCCCCAGGAGGAAGTCAGCACAGCACAGGGATAGTGTGATCCCTTCATAATAAGAACCCCCAGGAGGAAGTCAGCACAGCACAGGGATATCATAAGCAGCCCCAGTAGAAATATGACACCGCTCAACCTCTTCAAAGAGGAGGGTAGGGGCATATAGTACGGTGTGCTTTTTTGGGTCAAGGAAGTGAGCCAAATGAATTAAGAAGGTCTGTGTGCTTGATTAAAAAAATAGTTTATAGACATATACATGGTCTACTGGTCACATGTGTTGAATTCCTCCGAGATCCATGCCTCATTCATTTTTAGAAATGTGAGGTAGTTAACACTGTGGTGAGCTAGGCGAGTACGCTTATCGGTCACAATCCCCCCTGCTGCGCTGAACGTCCTTTCGGACAGGACACTGGATGAGGGGCAAGCCAACAGTTCGATTGCAAATTGGGCAAGCTCTGGCCAGAGGTCAAGCCTGCCCACCCAGTAGTCTAGGGGTTCATCACTCCTCAGAGCGTCCACATCGGCCGTTAACCCAATGTAGTCGGACACCTGACGGTCTAGGCGTTCCCTGATGCTGGATCCGGATGACACCTGTCGATGGGTCGGCTGAAAGAATGACCTCATATCCGAAGTCACCAACACATCTTCAAACCGGCCTCTTCTTGCAGGCGCTGTTGGATTGGTACCCGCAAATCCTTCTCTGGGAGTGGGAATTGCTCCTCTGCCAGCGCACGCAAAAGCAGAATGCAGCATTTCTCGAAGCAAGGCCTGGAAGTGCTGCATTCTGACAGCCCTCTGCGACGGCGGTAACATTTCCGCCATTTTGTGTTTGTACCGGGGGTCTAAGTACGTTGCCACCCAGTACTGGTCCTTGACCCTCATGCTTTTTATACGGGGGTCCCTATTAAAACACTGGAGCATGAAGGCCCCCATTTGCACTAAAGTGGAAGCGGTGTGGTGGCCTGGCTCCTGCTCATCATCCAGGATAATGTCGTCCTCTTCATTCTCCTCTCCCCATCCTCGCACAACAGGGATCCCAGAAAGGTTTAAAGCATGCTCTTCTTGCTCCTGCTCATCCGCCCCGGCACCATCCTCCTCTGACTCCTCATCAGACTCCTGTTGTTGACTTGTCTCAGATAGAGTAGCCCCCCCTGGGAATTCATCCAGCATTGCGACTTCCTCATCTTCCCGCTCCTGCTCCTCCACAGCCTGATCAATGACACGACGCAATGCACGCTCCAGAAAGAAGGCATAAGGTACCATGTCACTGATGGCGCCATGGCTGCGACTGACCAGTTTGGTGATCTCCTCAAATGGCCGCAGAAGTCTGCATGTGTCGCGCATGAGCAGCCACTGGCGCGGTGAAAAAAAACCCAGCTCCCCAGAACCGTTTCTTTCGCAGAGTTCATACAGGTAGACGTTAACTGCACGTTTCTGCTGGAGCAGCCTATCAAGCATATAGAAGGTTGAGTTCCATCGCGTCGGGCAATCGCAAATAAGACGTCTGACCGGCAGATGGTGTCGCCGCTGAATGTCAGCAAGGCGAGCCATGGCCGTGTAAGATCTTCTGAAATGGGCCGAGATTTTCCTTGCCTGCCGCAAGATGTCCTGGACCCCAGGGTATTTGACAAGGAATCGCTGCACGACCAAGTTTAAGACGTGTGCCATGCACGGCACGTGCGTGATTTTGCCCTGTTTCAATGCGCTAAGCAGATTGGCACCGTTGTCACACACCACTTTACCAACTGTCAAATTGAGCGGTGTTAGCCACTCATCTGCCTGTGAACGCAAAGCTGAAAGGAGTGCCGGGCCAGTGTGGCTCTTTGCTTCCAGGCACAACAGACGCAGCACGGCATGGCAACGTCTCACCTGGCATGTGGAATAGGTTCTGGGGAGCTTGGGCGGTGCAGTGGAAGAGACGCTAGCAGCGGAAAAGGAGGAGGCAGCTGAGGAGGAGAGGGAGGAGGATGGAGTAGGAGGAGGAGAAGAAGAGTCAGGCCTGCATGCAATCCGTGGCGGTAAAACCAAATCTACACGGGTGCCACGGGTTACATGCTTGACGGCCGTCAGAAGGTTCACCCAGTGGGCAGTAAAACTGATATACCTTCCCTGCCCGTGTTTGCTAGACCACGTGTCTGTGGTCAGATGTATCTTGGCACCGACACTGTGTGCCAGAGATACATTCACTTGCCGCTGAACATGGCCATATAGCTCTGGGATGCCCTTCTCTGAGAAATACTTCCTTCCTGGGACCTTCCATTGTGGTGTTCCAATGGCCACAAATTTGCGAAAGGCCTCCGAGTCCACCAGTTTATATGGCAGTAGTTGGCGGGCTATGAGTTCTGACAAGCCAGCCGCCAACCGTTGGGCAAGAGGGTTATCCGGCATCATCATTTTTTTACGCTCAAACATTAGGCCCACGGAAGCCTGCCTTTTTGCAGAAAAATGTGAGCTTGGCGTGATGGAAGGTGGAGTGGAGGACAATTGTGAGGAGAGAGGAGAAGGAGAAGTAGAAGACGAGGCTGGACGGTGAGAGCCTGCAGTGTGGCTTTGTGTGTTCCGTTGCTCCCACTGGGCTCGGTGATGGCTGCTCATGTGCCTTCTTAAGGCGGTCGTCCCTAGGTGAGTATTGGGCTTACCGCGACTAACGCGTTGACTGCAAAGATTGCAGATGGCAACGCTATTGTCAGCAGCGGACACGTTAAAAAAAGCCCACACTGCGGAGCCATGTGCCGGTGTCCTGGGAGCGCCAGATGTGACCGTACATGGTCGATGACTCGCTCCTGATACATTTGCAGTCTGCTTTGTCCCTGCTGTGCAATGTAAGTCATTGCTGCTTCTCCTCCCTATCTGCTGGTCCATATCTCCCTCTGAACTCCCCTCCTCTTCCTCTCTTGTGGGCACCCACGTGACATCACTAGACACGTCATCATCAACGTCACCTTCCCCACCGCTATAAGTAGAGATCTCGGAGTAGGCAGCAACACCGGGGACCAACCTCCTCCTTGGGCTGATCTGGGTACTGGCGTCAGACTGCTGAGTAGCGCTTGTTGCTACCTCCTCTTCCTGATCCAATACCAAGAGTGGCTGCGCATCAGAAATGTCCTCTTGATATGGATCGGAAAATAATTCCAGTGACTCAAGCGGAAGGTATGTGGTGGTGGTGGTGGTGGTCGTGTTGTTGGTGGTAGTGTCTTTGGGGGTGCACATAGCAGAGAGTGAAGAAGAGGGTGCAGATCGAGAGGATGAGGAGGGTGCAGAAGAGTAAGGCTGAGCGAGCCACTCAACCAAGTCTGGTGCATCCTTTAAAGTAATTGAACGCACCTTCTGCAACTTCCCACTTTGGCTCAAGCCTGTTGCTCCTGCCCTACCCCTACCACCCCTGCGGAAGGGCCTGCCTCTTCCTCTGCATGTCATTTTTTAAATGACCCTGTGACAAAACTCTTAGTCCCTATACCGCTGAAGGACTGCTGCAGTATAGGTGAGCGGTCAGCAGTGGTGCACGTCAACCCTATCTATTGTGGACCTATAGCGGTCCTTACAGAACAGCAGACTGTACCGCACTCAAGCCTATGTACCGTAGCACCCTATACCAAGTTACCAGTCCTTATAAGAACTTTTGTGGACCAAGCAGGTTGTGTATTAGTGTTTAGCAGACTGTACGTCAGTCCCTATACCGCTGAAGGACTGCTGCAGTATAGGGCAGCGGTCAGCAGTGGTGCACGTCAACCCTATCTATTGTGGACCGATAGCGGTCCTTACAGAACAGCAGACTGTACCGCACTCAAGCCTATGTACCGTAGCACCCTATACCAAGTTACCAGTCCTTATAAGAACTTTTGTGGACCAAGCAGGTTGTGTATTAGTGTTTAGCAGACTGTACGTCAGTCCCTATACCGCTGAAGGACTGCTGCAGTATAGGGCAGCGGTCAGCAGTGGTGCACGTCAACCCTATCTATTGTGGACCGATAGCGGTCCTTACAGAACAGCAGACTGTACCACACTCAAGCCTATGTACCGTAGCACCCTATACCAAGTTACCAGTCCTTATAAGAACTTTTGTGGACCAAGCAGGTTGTGTATTAGTGTTTAGCAGACTGTACGTCAGTCCCTATACCGCTGAAGGACTGCTGCAGTATAGGGCAGCGGTCAGCAGTGGTGCACGTCAACCCTATCTATTGTGGACCGATAGCGGTCCTTACAGAACAGCAGACTGTACCGCACTCAAGCCTATGTACCGTAGCACCCTATACCAAGTTACCAGTCCTTATAAGAACTTTTGTGGACCAAGCAGGTTGTGTATTAGTGTTTAGCAGACTGTACGTCAGTCCCTATACCGCTGAAGGACTGCTGCAGTATAGGGCAGCGGTCAGCAGTGGTGCACGTCAACCCTATCTATTGTGGACCGATAGCGGTCCTTACAGAACAGCAGACTGTACCGCACTCAAGCCTATGTACCGTAGCACCCTATACCAAGTTACCAGTCCTTATAAGAACTTTTGTGGACCAAGCAGGTTGTGTATTAGTGTTTAGCAGACTGTACGTCAGTCCCTATACCGCTGAAGGACTGCTGCAGTATAGGGCAGCGGTCAGCAGTGGTGCACGTCAACCCTATCTATTGTGGACCGATAGCGGTCCTTACAGAACAGCAGACTGTACCGCACTCAAGCCTATGTACCGTAGCACCCTATACCAAGTTACCAGTCCTTATAAGAACTTTTGTGGACCAAGCAGGTTGTGCATTAGTGTTTAGCAGACTGTACGTCAGTCCCTATACCGCTGAAGGACTGCTGCAGTATAGGGCAGCGGTCAGCAGTGGTGCACGTCAACCCTATCTATTGTGGACCGATAGCGGTCCTTACAGAACAGCAGACTGTACCGCACTCAAGCCTATGTACCGTAGCACCCTATACCAAGTTACCAGTCCTTATAAGAACTTTTGTGGACCAAGCAGGTTGTGTATTAGTGTTTAGCAGACTGTACGTCAGTCCCTATACCG
Organism: Lithobates pipiens; assembly: GCF_037356315.1. Classification (NCBI taxonomy): domain Eukaryota; kingdom Metazoa; phylum Chordata; class Amphibia; order Anura; family Ranidae; genus Lithobates; species Lithobates pipiens. The sequence goes on from NW_027507784.1 coordinate 49,621,388, forward strand.
CTGAAGGACTGCTGCAGTATAGGGCAGCGGTCAGCAGTGGTGCACGTCAACCCTATCTATTGTGGACCGATAGCGGTCCTTACAGAACAGCAGACTGTACCGCACTCAAGCCTATGTACCGTAGCACCCTATACCAAGTTACCAGTCCTTATAAGAACTTTTGTGGACCAAGCAGGTTGTGTATTAGTGTTTAGCAGACTGTACGTCAGTCCCTATACCGCTGAAGGACTGCTGCAGTATAGGGCAGCGGTCAGCAGTGGTGCACGTCAACCCTATCTATTGTGGACCGATAGCGGTCCTTACAGAACAGCAGACTGTACCGCACTCAAGCCTATGTACCGTAGCACCCTATACCAAGTTACCAGTCCTTATAAGAACTTTTGTGGACCAAGCAGGTTGTGTATTAGTGTTTAGCAGACTGTACGTCAGTCCCTATACCGCTGAAGGACTGCTGCAGTATAGGGCAGCGGTCAGCAGTGGTGCACGTCAACCCTATCTATTGTGGACCGATAGCGGTCCTTACAGAACAGCAGACTGTACCGCACTCAAGCCTATGTACCGTAGCACCCTATACCAAGTTACCAGTCCTTATAAGAACTTTTGTGGACCAAGCAGGTTGTGTATTAGTGTTTAGCAGACTGTACGTCAGTCCCTATACCGCTGAAGGACTGCTGCAGTATAGGGCAGCGGTCAGCAGTGGTGCACGTCAACCCTATCTATTGTGGACCGATAGCGGTCCTTACAGAACAGCAGACTGTACCGCACTCAAGCCTATGTACCGTAGCACCCTATACCAAGTTACCAGTCCTTATAAGAACTTTTGTGGAACAAGTGAGTTGTGAATGTTTAGCAGACTGCAGCAGAAGGGCAGCAGTCAAGTATAATATCCTTTCTATATTTGGAAGAAAGAATATTATACATGTACAAGCCTATTACTGTACCACTGATACCAGTCCTGAAAAGAACCTTTGTGGAACTAATAATAACAGCAAGTCTTTAAAATTACCCTCACTGCCTGACAACACTGCTTCCTTCCTGTCCCTATACAAATTGGCAAAAAAAGAGAACGATTAGTGGTTACTGGAACAGCTCTTTTGTGGACCTTGATAGTAACAGCTAATGATGATGATGATGATGATGATGATGAAAGACTAATCTGGCTGTCCCTGTAGCATACACCGTCCTTTCCCTTTCTCTAAACTAACAAAAGACACTCAGGCTGCTGCAAGAATCAGCAGCACAGCAAACCTATCAACACCTAACACCTATACCAGTCCTGAAAAGAACTTTTGTGTACCAAATAGCTAGTGGTTTATCTCTCCCTACTCCACACAGGAACCTGTCCCTATCTTAACAGAAGAAAGAATGTAAAATGGCCACCGGATCGGGTGTATTTATAGGTTAGGGGGAATGTACAAGTGTCCATGTGCTGTCATGTCTCAATTGGCTGTCCTGTATCACATGATAAACGTGTCACCAAAGGTTAAAGTTCTTGTATACATTAAACACGTAAGTCCGCCGCGGCGAACGACGGAAAAAGGCGTTCGAACGTGCGGACCGCGAATGTCGGAAATTCGCCGCGAAACGACCGCCGGGCGAACCGTTCGGCCATCACTACTCTTGGCAACAGGCTGAGTGGTGGGAGGTTAAATGCCTTGTCAAGTATGTAGTACCCAAATGGATGATGTTTTTGCCATGCATGATGTGCTTGAGTCAAAGTTTGCAAATAGCAACAGTGCGATCGACTGCCCAATAAATAAATGGTGTTAAACTTGCAGTAACGCAATGAAATATACAGCGTTAATCTTTCAGTAGCGCAATGAAATATACAGCATTAAACTTGAAGCAACACACAGAATTTTATGGCGTTAAACTTGCAGTAACGCACAGAACTATATTGTAATCAACTTGCATTAATGCAGTGAAATATATGGCGTTAAACTTGCAGTAACGCAATTAAATATACGGCGTTACACTTGCAGTAACACAATGATATATACGGCGTTAAACTTGCAGTAACGCACAGAACTATATGGCATTAAACTTGCAGTAACACAATATAATATACAGCGTTAAAGTTGCAGTAACGCACAGAACTATATGGTGTTCAACTTGCAGTAATGCAATAAAATATACAGCATTAACCTCCCTGGCGGTATGATTATTTCAGATTTTAGGTGCTGAAAGCGGTACAATTATTTTGCATGAAAATTTGTTTTATATTGTAGTCCTGTAATTCTTAGGAATAACTCACTTAAATCTGTCCAAACCAGAGTCTAGCAGACATCCCGGGTATGATAAAGTTTGAAAAATGAAATCATAAATTATAATATAATAAATAACTATAAATAATTATACCAAATAATAATATAACAATAGTAAAATTGATTCAATAATGTAATGAAATAAAAAACACTGAAATGTTTTTTATTTCTATATTTATTTTTATTTGAAATTGCTCAGTTGCAGAATTGTCACTGTTATTACTTTTCAGTATTTGATGACGGATCTCCCCACAAATCGCTATCCCTCAATTCTGCGAGTGATTCCAATTTATCATCGCTGTTTTCTAGCTGGTCTAAAATCATTTTTGATGTAAAAGGACAGTTTTGGTTGCTATGGACAATCTCCAGTTTCCAGGCATAAAGAACAGTTTTTATATTATAAACTTGCATGAACTAGGGACAAAGGGGATGCGAAATTATTACATACTGTAATGTAATCTGTAAGATTACATTATACTGTATGTAATGTGTGTGTTTCATTTTTTTTATTTGGCGCCGTTCTCTGTCCCCGTGTGCTGCAACGCTCACAGGGAACGGAGCTCGGCTCCGTTATAGATCGAGCGGGCACAGCTCACTCGTACAGCAGGGGGACATCGCTGGATCCAGGGGAGAAGGTAAGTAAACTCTCCCTGCATTCAGCGATGCAGTCCCTGGCTCAGGGTTACTGCTTTTGGTATAAAATCTCCACCCCGAGCCAGACTCGGGAATGCCGCCAGGGGGGTTAAACTTGCAGTAATGCACAGAACTATATGGTGTTAAACTTGCAGTAATGCACAGAACTATATGGCGTTAAACTTACAGTAACGCAATAAAATAAACAGCATTAAACTTGCAGTAACTCACAGAACTATATAGTGTTCAACTTGCAGTTACGCATTGAGATATATGGTGTTAAATTTGCAGTAACGTAATGAAATATATGGTGTTTAACTTGCAGTAAAGCCATTAAATATACGGCGTTAAACTTGCAGTAAGGCAATGACATATATGGCATTAAACTTGCAGTAACGCAATTAAATATATATGCCGTTGAACTTGCAGTAACACACAGAACGATATGGCGTGAAACTTGCAGTAATGCAATGAAATATACAGCATTAAACTTGCAGTAACACATATAACTATATGGCTTTAAACTTGCAGTAATGCAATGAAATATAGGGGTTGATTTATTAAAGCTGGAGCACTCAGAATCTGGTGCAGCTGTGCACGGTAGCCAATCAGCTTCTTATTTCAGCTTGTTAAATTAAGCTTTGGCAATAAAACCTGGAAGCTGATTGGTTTCTATGCAGAGTTGCACCAGATTTTGCACTCTCCAGCTTTAGTAAATAACCCCCATAGAGCGTTAAACCTGCACAGAACTATTTGGCGTTAAACTTGCAGTAGCGCAATGAAATATACAGAGTTAAACTTTCAGCAACACACAGAACTATATGGTGTTAAACTTGCAGTAATGCACTGAACTGTACAGTATTAAACTTACAGTAATGCAACTGAAATATACTGCGTTAAGTGTGCTGTAACACCCAGAAATGTACTGTGTGAAATGGCACGTAACACACTGAAATATACAGTGTTAAACTTGCAGTAACACACTGAACTGTACGGCGGTAAACTTGCAGTAATGCAACTGAAATATATTGCATTAAGTATGCACCAACACACAGAAATGTATTGCATTAATGGAGCATAATGCACTGAAATATTCTACACTCACACTGACTGAACTATCCTTACATTCACACTAATGTAAAGATGAATGGTTAATACACTCACACTGATTGAACTATCCCTACATTCACACTAATGTAAAGATGAATGGCCGTACTACACTCACACTGAACTATCTATAGATTCACATTTAATTGATATTCCACACTGACAATAGAATCAGAATAGCCCACTATAGCACACTTACTGTCTAATAGCACTGAACAGAGCCCTGTTCTATCTCTCTCCACGCTGCTATCACACTATAAATGGCCGCTATGGAAAGAATACTTTTATAGTGTGGGCGGGATTAAGAGCAATGAACCATGATTGGATACAGTCATTATGACAGTGTCCAATCGTGGCTCTGGCAGTGTTGTGTGCCCTAATGGGGCCAAGCTTTCATGGCTTCAGCCGATCAGGGCTTCAATACACTGTGCAGCAGAGCAGTGCATTGTGGTCATTTGGCAGGACATACAAACGGTCCTGATAATTTGGTTGTTTGGCAAATGGGCGAACAGCCAAAGTTCACAACATGATGCTGCCACCACCATGTTTCATGGTGGGGATTGTGTGTTCAGGATGATGTGCAGTGTTATTTTTCCACCACACATAGCGTTTTTCTTTTAGGCCAAAAAGTTCAATTTTGGTCTTATTTGACCTGAGCACCTTCTTCCATATGTTTGCTGTATCGCCCCACATAGCTTCTCGCATACTGTAAACAGGACTTCTTATGGTTTTCTTTCAACAATGGCTTTCTTCTTGCCACACTTCCGTAAAGGCCAGATTTGTGGTGTGCACAATTAATAGTTGTCCTGTGGACAGATTCTCCCACCTGATCTGTGGATATGTGCAGCTCCTCCAGAGTTACCATGGGCCTCTTGGCTGCTTCTCTGATTAATGCTCTCCTTGTCCTATCAGTTTAGGTGGAAGGACATGTTATGGTAGCTTTGCAGTTGTGCAATTGTGCCATACTCTTTCCATTTTCAGATGATGGATTGAAAAGTGAGATGTTCAAAATGTGTTTTTTTTTTATAAACCCCTGCTTTAAACTTCTCCAAAACCTTATCCCTGACCTGTCTGGTGTGTTTCTTGGTCTTCATGATGCTGTTTGTTCACTAAGGTTCTCTAACAAACCTACGAGGGCTTCACAGAACAGCTGTATTTATACTGAGATTAAATCACACACAGGTGGACTCTATTTACTAATTAGGTGACTTCTGAAGGCAATTGATTCCACTAGATTTTAGTTAGGGGTATCAGAGTAAAGGGGGCTGAATACAAATGCATGCCACACTTTTCAGATATTTATTTGTAAAAAAAAATTAAAATAATTTATAATTTTCCTTCCTCTTCACAATTATGTACCACTTTGTGTTGGTCTATCACATAAAATCCCAATAAAATACAAAGGGTATGAATACTTTTTCAAGACACTGTATATTATACTTTTACATCAGTAAAAGGTCTAAGGACAAAATCAAATTAGTCTACCAGCATGTCTTTGCAGTGTGAGAGGAAACGGGAGTACCCGGAGGAAACTGACATAGGTACAGTGAGAACATGCAAACTTCAGGCAGATAGTTCCACGGTTGGTGTTTGAACCGATGACCCTAGTGCTGCTAGCGTAATTTTGTTATATTTACTTGTATTTGCTCCTTGTCAGGCACTAATACCCCCACATGGGCAGGAGCCAAGAGTGCTGACGGGGAACCCCAAAAGAGGAGGATTGGGGCAACTCTATGCAAAACTGTTAAACAGAGCAGGTTTTTTTTTTTTTAAGAACCTTTTAGAATCATTTTAACTTAGCTTTTGGGTTGGGGAATTCTACTGTGTTATTGCTCACAAGGCATTCAGTGGATTTCCATCTCAAATGGAAATCTTAACCAAAACATTGCTGTTAAATTATCCTTGAGCTTTTCCCTGTCTTGTTCTTGTTGGTACATTTTTGTGATGTATGACAGAAAAATTATGTTAGAAGGATTATCATGCTCTCTAATGGACCAACAATGATGTTAGAAGACAAAAAAGAAAGTCTATCAGATGAAACGGTTTCAGATGAACTATAACATATTCATCACTTATTTCTACCTTTATAAACCTTGAGGTTTAGTTAAATGGTGATAAATATACTCATAGATCCTTGTAATCCACTAGTGGAAGTTACATTAGGGCAATGAGGCATATATAGTAGACAAATTGATGTTAACCGCTCAACAAATGAGTCTTCGCATTCAGATTTTACGTTCTTTATAGTATTTGATTTTCCTTTGTCATAACTAAAAGAAGTATGTTCCAGCAATTTCATTCTTTGAGAACGAAAGCTCATCTCTTCAATCTTCATGTAAAATACCAATGTATTTAATATACAGAATGTATCGGTGCATTTTATTGCTGGCTAGATGGTAAAACATGGTTTCCTAAATTAATATGACCCAAAGGACATTTTTTGTTCCATATCATTCTAGTCACTGCAAATACAGCTCTGAAATGGCTTAAATTGAAATGATTTGCTGTGGCCACTTTTTTAGACAGCAAGATATAGAAATATCATCATATTTATATAAAATATCTGCATAAATAAAAAACAATAATTCAAGAAATTAATTTTGCTTCAAAAGGTAATTTATTTAAAGTTTAAAATAAACTTGAACTGTCCACCAAACTGCGTAAACTAACATTAAGTTAACATTAGGTGCACCGCGCGGCCCCCCTTTCCCCAAGGCACCCCCCCATGTTGAGGGCACGCGGCCTGGTACGGCTCAGGAGGGGGGGGGGCGCTCGCTCGTCCCCCCCCTTTCCTGGCCGGCCGGGTAGCGTGCTCGGACAAGGGTCTGATGTGGACCTGGGGGGACCCCACGCCGATTTTTTCCGGCGTTGGGGTTCCCCTTTAAGTCCATACCAGGTGGCGGGGCCAGCGACGTCTCCTTTGCGGGCCCCGCCTACCTGGAGACTCGCTCAAAATAAGCGGACTTTCCTCCGTGTGTGTGGGTGAGTCCGTTCATTTCAAAAGTACGGCGGATAGTCCGGTAGACTTAGTATGCTGTATTAGTCCGCTGAAAAAGTGCCGTGTGTGGGCAAGTAGCCCGTTCGGAAAGTCCGGCGGACAGTCCGGCGGATAGTCGGCTACGTGTGTACGTGGCATTAGACACCAGAACACGGGCATGATCATTTTCCATTACTACAAAGTATTGTGCATGGGCTCTTAATTAGCTCTCTTATCAGTCTGTCATTCTGACACCTCTTTGTTAATAAGAACATGTGTTCCGGCTTGTAATGTTTTCTGTGGACTGAAATGAGACAAGATATATTTTCATAATATACTTGTATAATGACTAATGCCCTGTACATACGACCGGTTTTCCCGTTGGAATAAACTCTGAAGGTTTTTCCTACGGAATTCCGCTGAAACTATCTTGCATACACATGATCACACCAAAGTCCGACAGTCAAGAATGCAGTGACGTACATAATGTATGATGGGACTAGAAAACGGAAGTTCAATAGCCAGTAGCCAATAGCTTCTGTCTCGTACTTGCTTCAGATCATGCATAGTTTTTGGTCCGTTGGAACAGCATACAGATGAGCGGTTTTCCTGTTAGGAATTGGTTCAGTCAGAAATATTTAGAACATTCCATTAGTTCCATTTCTAGGGCTGTCAGAATTTTTTTGACGTAAAAATTTAGATGGGCATACACACGATCAGAATATACGATGATAAAAAGCTCCCGTCTGACTTTTTCTGACGGACATTCCACTCGTGAATCATATCGTTCAGAATCATATATACACTCTGTTATAGGATACTTCAACAGATACTGGACCACTACCCACCCCCCTCTCCACATAGTCATGACTACTGGTATCCAATTATCAATTCTTTCATTCATTCAGTGATTTTGTACATAAAAAATGGGCTATATGGCGCATTGAGTGTTGTTTGTATACTGATGATATAATGAGTTCAACAAAAACTCCATAAGTTCAACTGAAGTGACTGACATTAACAACTCACATGGTACATAATAAATGGGACTTTCTTGTATCACCACAGTCAGCAGCTGATTCTGGCATGTGAAACATGGAGTCTATTCTGTAAAACTTGCAGCCTTGCTATCTACCAGTAGAAAAATCTGGCTGTGATGGAAGAAGCAGAAACCAAAAAAGATGGCCACTGGACTCTTTTGGGATGCAGAGCAGACAGAAAGTGATGTCCAGGGAAAGGGGCTACATGAGGCCACCCAAGCCACTTTTGTAAACTATAAGGTTCCTCTTTCAATTTACATTGAAGTGAGCCATTTTTGGCCAAAAACAAATTTAGGTTGATATGCTTGGTTTAACTGCTTGCTTAGCAGCCACCGTCATTATATGGGCACAGGTTGGCACAGCTGACCAAACTGTCATAGGTGTACGTTGGCTGCTTTAATAGGGGGTTTGTGCATGCCCGCAGCACGACCCTTGAGCCGATGCATGTGGCCGGCAAGGGACCAAAAACAGCGATCTCTCTCTACCTCCAATCAGTCCACTTCCCCCACAGTAGAAACACCTCTCTAGGGAACACCTAACCCCTTGACCACCCCCAAGTGTTAACCCCAGCCCGGCCACTGACATTTATGCAGTAATTAGTGGCTATTTTTAGCTTTGATTGCTGTATAAATGTCAATGGTCCCAAAAAAATGGCAAAAGTGTCCGATCTGTCCCCCACAATGTAACAGTCCCACTAAAAATCACTGATCACCACCATTACTAGTAAAAAAAAAAAAAAAAAATAATACTAAAAATGCCATAAATATATCCCTTATTTTGTAGACGCTATAACTTTTGCGCAATCCAATCAATATACGCTTATTGTAATGTTTTTATACAGAATACATATTGGCCTAAACTGATGATGGATTCCATTTTTATTTTTATTTTTGGATATTTATTATAGCAAAAATTAAAAAATATTGTTTTTTTTCAAAACGATCACTCTTTTTTTGTTTATAGCGCAAAAAGAAAAAAAAAACACAGAGGTGATCAAATACTACCAAAAGAAAGCTCTATTTGTGGGAAAAATAAGACATCAATTTTGTCTGTGTACAATGTCGCACGACCGTGCAATTGTCAGTTAAATCGACGCAGTGCCATAATGCAAAAAATGGCCTGGTCAGGAAGTGGGTAAATCCTTCCGGGGCTGAAGTGGTTAAAGAAATATGAGGGCTTTCATTGCCAAGCTTCTACTGAAAATGTTTTATAGTTGACTTTCTGATTCATTGACCTCAAAGAAATATGCAGATCAAAACAGTCAGAGGAAGTTGGATTTTTTTTCACATAATTGTTCTAGGTCAGGTCCTCAAAGTGTTGAAGCAAGAAGGTCAGCCTTACAGCCAGAAAGCTAGCATTTCTGGAAGAAGAGGTCAGTAATGGCAACGTTGGTGCTTAGAATGACCACTATTTAAAAAAATCAAATCTCAAATGTATGACATGTTCATTACCTTTGTATGCAAATTTTTATACTTTGTTACATTTTCCCTCTCCTTCAACTCTATTTTTGTATTTATTTCAAAATATAACTGTCAACCAAAGACATTCTAAACATGTGTTCTTTGTTTCCAACCTTATTCTATTCTAATACCATATTTCTAATGGCTTTATCTACCTTCTTTTCTCCTTTTGTTCCTTTCTTTTGACCAGTTCTTTCCTCATTCCTCAGTGACCTTCTTACATGACCTCCTCAGCTTCTCAATTTTCCTCTTCTATTTTCTCTCTTACATTCTAAGAAAAGTAAAAAAAAAAAAAACTGTCTTTGTTCACTAGGAAAGATAAATTATATAATGTACAGTAAGTTGCAATTTGCCCCTTTTTAATACAACAAAAGAATTCCTGAATGTATATTAGTGTGCAAACTACAACTCATGCTATCCATTTCTAACAGAGGTACCACTGCTGTAGTATATAAAATATATATATATATATTCTTAAAATATAAAAAAAAAAATATTGTATTTTTATGCATTGTATGTTATACTGGCAAATAAAGCAACTGTATTTTTCCCTGGGTTTTTTTTTTTTTTTCAATTATTGTTTTACCATCCTACAATTAAAGTATATTATCAACATACTAAATAGGTTAATAAGACAAAACACACAATTCATTTACACAGAAGGGAAATTTATTTCAAAATTTTATTAATTTAGTGATGATTTACATGTGCAGGATTAAAGCAGCACCTGTTCCAAAACCTAAAAGGCCTTGATACTAATGAGCCAACAGAGAAAGACATAATTATTAATATGAGCACCACTTCTTAATTATTAACTGCCAGTGTAATTTTTCTTTTATTGGCAGCACCAGAACTTTGGTGAAGAATAATTCCAGGGTGCACAACGAATAATGTATACTGGAAAAAAATGACCGCACATAATTGAAAAAAAAAATTGCTTTTATCAATATATACTGTATATTAATTAATATTGGTATATTTTAACTAAATTAATAATAAAAATATTAATACAAAGGAGAAGAAACATATTTACATTATTATTATTGTCGTTGTGCTTGCTGCATTGGCTATGATTCTACAAAGACACCAAGAACAATTTTAAACAATGATGAAGTTTCTCACATAAAGTGAAAAATACTAGCACACAATTAGAATAATGTCACATTAAAGACAAACCTTTGGGATAAAAAAAAAAAATGCTAAGAAAAAAAGACAACGATTTAAATGTACAAAATGTAAATTACTTTATTGTTTTAGAAAAAAAATCCCTTGTGAGTTCCTTTCAGTCTCTGCTGTATCTGAGATGTTGAACTTACTGTAAATGGTTTAAAAACAGTTATATCTGATGAAATGTCCTTTGAGAATACAGTAATTGTTTTACTCTGCTTGTCCCTAGAGTCAGCATCCTAATTAAATGCAAATCAATGCAAATTATGCATAATCTTTAATGCAAACCAAAGAACAGCATTTAAAACCAGGGTGCTGTATTTTTATTTTTTTGTTACTGACCACTCGTGACATTAGTCTGATACAATTTCTGCTTTATATTAAACTGCAAAGGCTCAACACATTTCCAGTAAGTACCTCCAGACAGGCCGGCATGCAACAATTATGGGGACCATTTTAATCATGATAATTCTAGCGTGAAATCTTTAGAAAAACTAAACTGCGTCAATGAGATATGCATGATGGCCTTGCTAATAGAAAATGGCGATGCATCAGAAATCAATGCTGTAATAATTACACTGCTGCTTAAAAGTACTGGCTGTCATTCTGCATGCATTAGCTAATGTATTCATAGGTTCATGATAGGTAAGCAAGGAGAAAGTGCCACTCAGCAGTGCTAACTCTGAGAGTTTAGAGCTAGGACAGGCAAGTCAAATTGTTGGTTTTTGGAGATGAATGTGGCTCTCATACGTCTTCATTTAACATTTTACCTAAAACAAACCTGATACCCATTTTAAAATTGAACTCTAGGCAGATAAACAAGACACAAATAAATACAGATCTGTAATCATTGATACATCATTAAATGTACTTTTTAAATGTAAGCTGTGTCAGTATCTGAATCTGACTTGGAACCAGCCTCTTGCAGTCCCCATACTGCAGGTCTGGAATATATACTTAGAGGAAAAAGAAGAACAAGGAGGAAATTAGTTCATGTGCTGATAGCAAGAGAAAGCAGAGTAATGGAGAAATTCGCTCAAAACTTTGAGGCATCTAGTTTCACTGTCCAGTCACAAGCTGGAACAGGTACAGGACAAACTGGGCTCAGGGGAAGTGGGTTGAATGTTGCTGGCTATCAGACTAAGGACATTTAGCTGCAGAAAAAAAGCACTGCAGAGGAGACCTCTGAATTGAAGATGAATATTGCAGCAAAACTGGTTTTGTAATTTTATCTTTTAATGGGCTATTCATTACTTCTTTGCTGTTATTTTTGGTTGAAGATCTACTTTTTTGCTTTTAAAAGCCTAACAACAGGCACCATCATAAGCCAGAAAATCATACTTTTTTTGACTTTTTTAATTTAGTTTCAGCCTGCTTTCCTTATGGACATTAAAGTGTATCTAAATCCAAGGACAAAATTGCATCATACCAGTCCTTAGATATGGTGGCAACATTAGTTTTGGGGGTTTTTTCCTTTATTTTCACCTGGTGACCCTGCCAGTAGTCCCAGAATGAAAACACGCACTCAATGTATTATATTTATGAAGGGCAGCATTGTCATCCTACAAGAAGAAGTGTTTGGACATTAGAACACCTATTGCTCTATTCTAATCTCCATAATATAAAGAGGAAGGAATTCTGTAATCTACAGAGACTACTGGGCAGGGCTAATAACATTGTTTAACTTGTCAGTACAGCATTGTTAGGTACCTTTAAAAAGTTAGGAGCTCAATGGATTCAACATATATTGTTTGCACCTATAGAACAGATATAAAAATAATACTTTCAGTGCTCTATTTAACAGACGAAAATGGAGCAAATAAGAGAATTCACTGCAAGGGTATACATACACTTGAAAGATAAACTGTTATGGTTTTGAGTACATTTGTTTAAGCTTACTGTATACCTTATTAAACACATTTTTTATACATTTTACTGACTATATAATTATTATTTGTTTAATATATAGTGTTTTATTTGGAATGTATTGAGGATTCCCAGAGCACTGTGGTTTAGCTAAAGAGATGACACAACAATATTAGCTCTCTTACAGATGTAGTCTCTCTCACAGAAACCTAGGACTGAGCTATTCAGCAATTTTCTGACTAATTCACTTATTTTAAATTTCACCCTGAGCTATTGACCTCTGTAAAGAAGTGGACTTTTTACTACACTGATAAAGTGAATGAGGAAACATGAAAAATAGTTGAGTGCACAGACTGGTAAGTGGATACAATGTTAAATGTTCATATATTTTATCTTCAACTGGCAAAACAATACATATACAATATTTTGAAGGGAGTTGCTTATGCCATCTCTAGCTTTCAAAAGCATTGCATATTCAGTAGTAAACTATGTAATATATACCATGCATTGAAATATACTAAAATATTCTCTTGCATTTTTATAAGATGTAAGGCTGAACTTCTGGCAGATATAAAATACACATATTAATGCAGCTCAGTATTCTTTAAACACTTCCCGACCAGCGCACGACGATGTACGTCGACAGAATGGCACGGGCAGGCATATTGGCGTACAGGTACGTCCAATATTCGATGCCGCCCTGCCATCGGGAGCGCGCGGCCGGTGGCGCGTTCCCGCGCTGGTCGGGACCCCCGTGAGTCCGGTCGCGGGACCCGCGGACTCGATCGCCGCGGGGATCCCCGCGATCGTCTCACAGAGCGGCCGAATAGAGCAAATGCTGTGTAAACAACATTTGTCTATTCTGCCTAGCAACTAGTGACGCTGATCTCTGCTCCATGTGATTGGAACAGAGATCAGTGTACACTAAATGAAAGCCCAACCCCCCCCACAGTTAGTAACACTCCCCTAGGAACACTTAACCCCTACACTGCCACCCACTGGTTAACCCTTTCACTGCCAGTGTCATTTACACAGGAATCACTGCATTTATATAGCAGTGATTACTGTATAAATGACAATGGTCCCAAAAATGTGTCAAAAATGTCCGATGGGTCCCCCACAATGTCGCATTCACAATAAAAATTGCAGATCGCCGCCATTACTAGTAAAAAAAAAAAAAAAAAAAAATTATTAATAAAAATGCTATAAAACTATCCCTATTTTGTAAACGCTATAACTTTTGCGCAAACCAATCAATAATCGCTTATTGCGAATTTTTTTACCAAAAATATGTAGAAGAATACGTATCAGCCTAAACTGAGGGAAAAAATTTTTTTTTTATATATTTTTTGGGGGATATTTATTATAACAAAAAGTAAAAAATAATGCGTTTTTTTTCAAAATTGTCGCTCTATTTTTGTTTATAGCGCAAAAAATAAAAACCGCAGGGGTGATCAAATACCACCAAAAGAAAGCTCTATTTGTGGGAAAAAAAGGACGTCAATTTTGTTTGGGAGCCATGTCGCACGACCGCGCAATTGTCAGTTAAAGCGACGCAGTGCCGAATCGCAAAAAGTGGTCTGGTCTTTGACCAGCAAATTGGTCCGGTCTGAAAGTGGTTAATTCATCCTTGAATGTTTTCTTTTAATACAAGATGTGTAAGTACCTTCATTTTATTTTAATTAGGTTTTTGCAGTCCCTGCACATCAGAGCTCATGTTGGGGGTTGGAAAAGCAGCACAAGTAGCCAATCGGTTGACTGCAGTGCAAAAAGCATGCTGATAGGAGAAGAGAAAAGAGTGAGTGAAAGAAAAGCTCATCAGTTTATTTCTTCTATTTTCAGTGTCCAATCACAGGCTAGGGGAGGGAGACCTGTAAGTACTCCTTCCCTACAGTAAGGTAAAAACAGGCCTCCTGCCCTGCTAGACAAGGCTATGCTTTGTAACAAAATCTCAGAACTGGATGGACAGAAACACAAATCCTTAGGCAGATAAAACAGCTTCCATATACAGTATGTATTTTTTCTGTGCATTTAGCTGGAGTTCAGCCTTAAATATGTGTATATTTGACCAAAATGCTTTAGACTATTAAACAATTAAAGTTCAAATGCCCCAGTTGCCCCAGTGACAACGTCATGTAGGACGAAATGCATTGGACAGAGATAAATAAGTGACGCCATAAACGTCTGCCGAAGCAATGATCAGGAATTACTGGTGTTTTAATGCGATTTACCTGTTTACACTTGTAAGTAGTTTTTTAACATACTAAAAGCTGAGTTTCAATAATTACTACATTATGAAGGATCCTATTCCTCTTGCCTATCACTGAATTTTATTTACAATGTGGTGGATTGATGCTGTTGGTGGGATGAGTTTCATCTGATACCTGGGAGTCATTATCCATACATTCTTGTTGGATCTTTCCCAAAGCGCAGCTAGACCTCCTTCTTTTGAGGTCTTAGGATATGGTAAACAGCTTGTGACTGTTGGTGCACATCTGGGTGAAGAGTGTCACTTATTTTGCTGGATTACTGGAATTTATAGGCACATTCATGTTTCCATTGACTTTGCACTGTGCACTTTTTTCATTATGTGGAACTTTTTTGAGTTGAGTTTTTTGAGCACGTCTATGACATTTTTTGATTATGTTGGATCTTATTAATTTTTATTTTTGAGCATTTATATGTATGTATGTATCTTTTATTTTTCACTTGATGTATTTTTAGATATTTATTTATGCATTTGTACTTTAATTGTTGGCTAGTGCAACACATTTGGGTTGATTATTTATTTATATTTGTATGCGGATATTTAGTGAGTGCAGCTGTCACTGGAGTTTATTTCTGGTTGCATTTGTGACACTTAGAGCAATCATTGTTTATTTTTAAATATGTGTATGTTGCAAAATCTAATAAATAAAATCAATAAAAAATATATTTCTTATGTATTTTTATTAATGATTTGATCATTGGTATGTAGTGTATCTTAGGTAGTCTATTGAAGAGGGATCCTATACAATTTAGCACTCAATTTCATTTGAGTTCAATGTGCCCGTAGTAGAAAGTCACTCATGCTACCATATACAGTGATATTTATAGGAGGTTACAATACAAATTACAGTCCAGTAGACTATATATTCCTGATTACCTAGCTTTCTTAAATCAGTCCTCTAGTCACTTGCACACCTGGGGCCTCTAACGCAGTGTAGTTGTCATTTATGCTATCCGTAGCACTAGATTGATGACAGTCATTCGCTGATGAAGCTGTATACATCATTTCTGTCCGGGCTGCACTGGCCAGATGGACCCTGACCATCCATCCTCTGTCAGGGACACATCTGTTCTAGCTGCTGCTAGGGTACTAACAAGTCATTGGCTTTCCAAAGGGACGACACATGAACAGGATTAGATACAATGTAACAATTCAGGTCCTGAAATAAGGATATAAAAACTTGATGGCAAATCACTCATATTTAAAGATGCCCTTCAAATGCTGATAAACATGTACATGTAAAAAAAAAAAAAAATTATAGTAAAAATTGTGGTTATCAAATAAGCTGTTTCCATTCTTTGTGTATCTGAGTGCATTAGTTCACTAATTTTCTTTGAATGTTTTTATTTTTTGTTTTCTTTATTTTCTTTTTTAATTCTATGACTTTACAACCTAATGTATGCCTATTCTTTTCTGCTATTTTTTGTTCTAATTTTTTTTTTGTCTTGGGTGTTTTTTGCTTTATATTCTAAATGTCTTAGCTGTTACCATTCTTTGTGTATCTCAATCACTTATAAAAATATTGATTTCCAGTCCTGAGTCTCAGAACAAAACTGTGATTATAGTATACTAGTGCACATCCATGTTTGCTAAGCAGTACAATCCCACGAGACATTGTCTAAAGCCAATAAATAACTGAAATACTCTTTAAATACAAAGAATGCTCCAATTATAGAATATGTCATTGATATCACCAATTAGAAAATGGCACTCCAGTAGGCAGCCACAACATAAAAGGCTCTTTATTATTGATCTGATGTCCATTTATTGTTTACTAAGTTATTGTAATTATTTTGAATTTCAAAATGTTCAGACACTGGCTTAGCCTACGTTTAGCTTGTAGGTACAAAGTACTAAGTCTACGATACTATGCTGTATTTTCACTAAGTGTCAGTTATAAATTAATATTGATATACAACTTAATGTTGTTATATTAGCCAGAAGGTATATTTTTACATGGCTACAAAATTTTTTACTTTTTTCTATCATCTGTGCTTTTTATTATTGTTTCAAATACAGATTTGTGGCCATTGGTGTATCATTCAATGTGGTTATCATTGACTAAACAGTGAATGTATTAGACATGTACAGAGTGAAATATTTCGTTTCGGAATTTTGTTTTCGTCCAAAAAATAAATTTATTCAGTTACTCCCGAAATTCGTTTTTATTTATATAATTTTTCGTTCAAAAATTGCATTCGTCCGAAAATCCACATGAATTACGGTCAAATCTGTCTTTGAAGGCTTATGGTGTCTGTCGAATGTATAAAGAAGATTCAACGGAGCTGCTAAACTCTATATAGCCTATAGGTGGAGCATTTGACTCCATAAATGTACGATTGCAGCATCGTACAGTTTCGATGCTCCGTCTAATATTATTATAAATGTGTGTGTTTTTCATTGCTTTGTCGAATCTCCAACATCCATGTTGAATGAATGTCTCGCAGTGTCAGGTGTCAGATAGTGAGTGACTGATAATAATGAATATGGCGGCAACCCATTGTGAGAGCGACATGGAGGCATTGGAGGACGTCCTGGGCCATCTACAAGTGTTTCTGTATATATATTATATACTCGTTCAAACAGAAACTGGTGGACTGACGATAGCGATCACTGATCAGACAGGTAACAAGATTCTATAATAATAAATCCCTCCCACAACACAGGCAGCCTCTGAGGCTATCACAACAGCACTAGCAGCAGCACTAGTATCACTATAAGGTTCTCACACTAACACAATAGCAGCAGATTATTAGGAAAAAGTTAAGTTGAACTATAGCTTGCTTCACTATTGTTCTGCTGCTGTGCTTATGCTTAATAATAATTTGGGTTCTCTGACAAGTGACAATTCAAACGGACCAGCTAAGATTGACTGTCTTCTGAAATGATTCAGTGTCTGTGTCTCTCTCTGCTAGCAATCTTACGTGAAAGTAAGTTGGCTGTACGTGTGTACTTAGTTCTAGCTATTTTACTGCTCCTCCTCTTTGGTTACAATCAGCCAATACCATTCATCATCATCATTATTTTTATTTTACTTCCCCCACCCAATTCCAGAATCTTTTCTCTCTGTCAAATCTTTTCTCTCTATGTCGAATATTTTATCTCTGTCGAATCTTTTCTCTATATAATCTTGGACTAATAGAGGTAAGGTTAGGCACATTTGACCACAGGTTCAATAGACACAGATTGTTATTGTCAGAGTCACGTTGAATCTCCTATCTATATCGAACTGTTGTAACAACAAAAATGAAAATAAAGCATTTATTTATGTCGGATCTTTTGTTTTTCGGATTCTGCACGTTCGCTATCGTTTGTGAAAATGAAAATGAAAATACCTAAAATTCGGACGAAAATGCATTCGGACTAAAACGAATGCACATGTCTAGAATGTATATCATCAAAGGAAATTAGCATCTCTGCTTATGTACTGCTAAGCTGAGCTCAACTAGACACTAGATATCACTTTAGTAATAAAAAGAAATAAAAAAAACTTTCTTTCTTTCTTTATTTTTCTTTCTTTCTTTCTTTCTTTCTTTCTTTCTTTCTTTCTTTCTTTCTTTCTTTCTTTCTTTCTTTCTTTCTTTCTTTCTTTCTTTCTTTCTTTCTTTCTTTCTTTCTTTCCCATAATGTTTGTTTTTAATTACGGGACAGAGCACATTGTCTACAAAAAATGTGCACTATACCTTAATGAAAAATAGGCATGATTCTCCTTCAACTCACCACTGCAGCCAAGCAAACAATAGCTAGAGCTTGGAAAACCCCAACCTTAAACATTACTGAAGTGAAGAATAGGGTCACACAGGCTATGATACATAGCAAAATTGAAGCCACAATTCTGGACAAAATTCCACAACATCTCAAAACCTGGAGCCCATGGATAGACCATCTCCTACGTCCTGATTTTGACAAACACCTCCTAGAACTTTAATCCCCCATGGTCCCCTTGCGAAATTGACACTAAGCATCGACGGCCCATGCAAGCCACCTGATCACCTTTCCTCTAGCCTATTTCTCTCCCTTTCTTCTTTTTCTTTCCTCTTCTTATCATCCTTCCCTCCTCCCAACCCTTGCCCCTTCCTATATAGATATTTTTACCCACCCAAACTATGTATCACCTTTCTCAATATGTCTTCATTATACTGACTCATCAAAATGTACTCTGTTCATTGTACTTTTTCTATGTGAAACTGAAATTGTCAATAATTGTTATCTGATTGTTACCAATAAAAAAAAATTAAAAGGAAAAATAGGCATGAGGTTCCTCCCAAAATCCTTACCAGACCCTCATACAGGCAATCAGCATGGATCAGAAAAAAATTATGGACAGAATGCATGCAATCCCCATCCTCTAATCCCTCCTGAACCATACCAGACCACATTCCTTTAAAATTAGGAGGCAACCTTGTGGAGGAGGAGGAAAAGTCCTGATGACCCACAGCAAGATGAAGAAGAAGAACTGCCACTGCTATAGAGCTTTTATTGAGTGGAAATTACAGGGAATAATCAGTAAAAATCCAATGCTACCTGTATAATAAAAGATAGTAGCAATATTTAGAAAGGAGAATCGACATGTAGGTGTGGTAATAGGCTTATTGCTTCTGGTGCAGTGGTTGTATCTGGCAAAATGAATCAGTCATGATCCTTTACATGGCTCTGCCTGTCTATGGGAACTATACAGTATGTGGGGACTGATAAGTATTCCTTGAACAACATTTTTCAGTTTTGAGGACTTGTGTTAATGTTACTGGGCTATTTATGGCATACTCATCTTTGGACTGAATATTCTCTTTATATATGGAGTTTGCTCCTTTTACAGCCCCCATTGGAGCTATTGAGTGAAATATTGCTTTCTGCTGGAGTGTTCAATAGTGGCTGTCTTATACAATATAATAGCACTAAGGTGATGATAACAATCTGAGTCTGGTCAATTCTGGCGGCACTTTCATTCATCCTTCTCTGGACCACTGTACCCGACATTGTGTTTGTGGGCACTACTGGCTGAAGTTGGAGCATGTTTAATAAGGGACAACAAGTGGACAGACTATATGGATGTATACCTTCAGAGAGAACTCTTATTTGCTGGAATAAGACATACTGTATGAGTTGTTATAGACATGTTGTCAAATGCTTTTCTGCCACTTTATAGCCCTTCATGCCATATATATCATCACTAGTTTACAGCTTTTCCTGACTGGAAGGACTATAGTATTTGCACACACAGATATCTCAGTCCCTATTATATCCTGTGTAGTTATTAATTGGACCACGTGAAAGTATGGACACTACATACAGTCCAGTGTTAATTTAGTGGATGAAAATATTTTCATCATAGTTTCGTCAGCTGTAGGTTTTCAGTGATGAAAACTAAACTAAAGCAAAATCGAATTTCACCTTTCATCAACAGACAAAAATGCGAGGGAGAGACATTTACCTACCTGAACTTCCGCTTTCCTCAGGTCTTTGCCTGTCTGTTAAAGCCCCAGCCCCCTAACTCTATAGGCAAGATATATTGGCTGAGAATCCCTCCTTTGGATAGACTGCCTCGTTCGGCCAGGTGGGGTTTTCAATCTTTTCCTTAGGGCTCTCTGCATTCTGTTTGTGTTTCAGCTATCCAGTTTGACTCTTGTGACATGTCACCTTCTAACCAACCTGACCTCAGGGATCCACTGACCTCTGCCCAGTCTGGTGGTCCTGTGCTGGATGTCCAGCTCATCTTTAGGGGTCTGGGGGACCCTGCTCAGACTCCTGATCTTCTCATGCCCTTACCCATTCCTAAAAAGCCTTTAGTCCTCAAGTCCTCTCATCCTCTCCCTACCTCTGTTCCGGTCTCTGAGGATAATCTAAAATACGAGGTTAGTCAAGTTTTGGATTCCCAGCTCTGTAAAGGCATTCTTCAGTACCTCGTACATTGGAAAGGGTTTGGCCCTGAGGAGAGGTCTTGGATCACTGCATCTGAGGTCTTTGCTCCTTGTTTGTTGAGGAGGATCCATCTGGAGTTTCCCTTTAAGCCTGGACCCAGGCGGGGGAGGGGGAGGCCTCATAAGAGGGAGGGTACTGTCATGGTTATGCCGTGATCTTCCTCTGTTTGCTTACCTCCCCTCATGTGTTCTGATTAAGAGGCCAGTCACTTCCACCTGGTGGTTTTTATAACCTCTCCTCTAAGCATGGCTCCACCCACCCATAGGGAACCCTATATTAACCTGTGCACTGCAAGCCAGCGGTGCTGATGAACCATTGTGTATCATTGTGCATTTGGCTTCCTGTTTCCTGCTTGCCGTGTGCTCTACGTTTGACTCTGTTACCGACCTTTTGCACGTCTCCGACCATCCCTGTCTGCCTGTGACCCTGAACCTTGACGTGTACTCTGTTGTTCCTGTCTGCTAGTTGCCCTGTACTCTGCCGTATCCCCTTACTATCCTTGTCATTCCAGCCTGCTTCTTCCTTCTCCTGTAGTCTACTGTGAGCATGAGCTGTGAGACCCTAGGGGTCGCGACCTGGAGCCAGGCTGCAGCAAAGTCCATCCTCATCACTGGAGGCTCTGGCGAACACCCGCTGGCTCTTAGACTCCGCGCCCTGGGGAATCTGTGTTAGTGATCCTGTAAACCTGTGTCCTGAATCTCCCTGGGTACAATCTGCAGGAGTCAGTCCTAAGGTCCACTACCTAGCGGTGCACTTCCAACTCCTACAGAGTGCATCTGTCACCTGGTCTCAGGTGACCTGACACTTCCATATTAAAGCTAATATTGTTGCATATGGTTTTAAGTTTATAAAGTCTGGTCCTGTGATTTCAGGATTTCAGGGAGACAGACTGGCCTACATCGAATCACCTCTGTTCCCCCTTTATGTCTAAGCACATAGGCTATACCTGAGTCATTTGAAGTGGTTAAACTGCATTAACATTATAAACTGCCTGTGCTTTTATAGATATACTGTTTATATTAGAGTTTTCAAATGTTATTACTCTGTGTCATTATTACTGTTGTTCTATGACCAAACTGCTCAGTAAAGATACTTTCTGGTCAACTACCATTTGTGTCTATTTACTATTGTGACATTGTCTATTAGGTGTGCCAGAGTGGCTGAGACTGTTGGGCTTGAGAGGCAAAACACAGAACCAAATATACTCAAGCAGCTCCTTTGAGGTTAATGTTACAATAGCATATATCAGGTTCTGCACAAGGAGCGATAGCAAAGGGAAGGCTCATTTTTACAGTGTTCAATTTAGGAAGTGGTGCAGAGGCAAACAGCTGGTTTAAACTGCTGACACAGCCACAGACTATGCAAGAGGGACACTACCAGGGGCAGCCCATCCATTAAGGTGTTTTTTTTGAAGCACCTGATTAGAGGCAGACACTGTATTAGGCTTCTAAATAGGGTGGGCTTAGGGCACTGCGAACCGAGCCCACCCAGGTGTGTTACATTTTGCTATTGCAACACTGATCCTCCTCCCGGCCAATCAGGAAGCAGGTCTTGAGACACCTCACCCAATCGGCTGGAAGGACAGCCAATCCTATTGCATGCCTAGGAGGAGGGGAAGAGATGCACTGCAGATAATAGGGTGATGGAGGAAAGGACACAGGTGTCGATGCCCAATGAATGCCACCAGCCACCTAGACAGGGTACGTGCAGACAGTGAGTGGGTGGGCAGTGGGGGGGGGGGGGTGCTTGAGGGGGTTGAGGTGCCACAGCCATCTGGGGCGATGGTTGATTTCCGCCCCCCAAAATAAAACACACTACTCCTGTAATGAAAGCTGTCTGATAAAACTCACTGTGATAGATCGAGTCTGTTGGCATTGCCAATGCGGACAAAATCTATTGTCTATTCTGTTGATAGATTTATATAAAGACATCTGTTCTCAATTCATTGTGTGTGAGTATTCCCTCTCAATACAGGATTCCTAACTTAGGCTCCACCTAGTGGGGCCAAAATGTCCTGGGTAAAACAGTTCTATAGAGTAACAGATTTTTACAGAACCAACAACTGAATGCACAGAAAAAGAAAAGACCGGGCCTAGCCATGAAATTTTCCTGAAAACCTTTTTCCTATATCACAAGTTTATCTTCAAAAATATATATATATTTTTGTAATTTGTTAAAAAGTAAAATTCTACCTGATATTTATATATGCAATGTTTTATTAATATGAATTATTGCTTTATTGTCATGAAAACACATAATTCTTTGCAGAGGCCGTTGTCCTAATGCAGCTAACAATAAATGACATAAATCTCACGTTCAATGCCTCTGTTAAGATTATCGTCAGGAAATAACAGATTGTTATTTAAGTGTTTCCTCTCTTCTCAGCAAAAGTGCAACAAAATTCCCAGGCTGACTGGGAGTGAGTCCAAGCCTTAATAAAGTCATGTTATGTGGATACAATACCGCTTTATGTCTAAATAGCCTTGTGTTAATGTTATGCTAATGAGCTTAAATATGGCTGTGGCTTATTGGTATATAATTAGTTTTGTTGAAATGAAATTATATAGGAGAACTAGTAGACGAGACAAGTTTATTCACCCTCTACTAGATGGCCACTTGTTTAACCCTGTGTTTTCTGGATGCCTCTGTAATAATTGCATCTTTTTTACAAATGCTTAAAATGAATGACATGTTATATCAATTGTAATTTTGTAAATGGTCGATACAGCAAAAGCTGTGTCTAATTTTATATTTTGCATCATTAAATTTGTACTTTTTTCTATCTATTTTTGCATTTGTTCTTTCGGGAGTTGTTGCCCTTTAAAGTCCTGCCAGAGGGTTCTTTGTTGTTTCTGCTTTATTTAAAGTGTTACTAAGCCCACAACAGTAAAATTAGTCTGTATTTGCAGTAAAGCATGCTTGCTTTACTCACTCTGGAACCTAAGGGGTTAATCCTCTGTATTGTGTAAAAAGGCTGTTTGATCCTGTCTCCTCTGACCCCCCCTCCACCACAGACTCCAATATATTTTATGATATTTACAGAGCCAGGGAACAGGCTGCACATGCTCAGTTTGGTGTCTATTGCTAGATTGTATTTTCTTTCTTGTAAACAGCACAGGGCCAGTCAGCACTGTCCAGACAGGGTCAGGGGTCCTTAGGATAATCGTTGGGAAATTAAAACGCCTCCTACAAACTTTAACCAGACACTCATTGAAGTGCTCTAACTGCTGATGAGAAAAGGTATTTTTACGTTTATATTTATTTCAATAATTGCATTTCCATGTATTGTGTACTGTGGAAGACCAAATATAGTGAATGCAGGGTCCTGGGTTTAGTAACATTTTAACAGTTGAACAGAAGCATACATTTCAATATAGATCTCCAAACAGACAAATATTATGCATAAAGTATACACAAGTTTCACCGTCAGGAAAAATCCAATAATCATGTCTGTGGTACAGAAAAGCAAGTAGTTTAAAAATCAGCAATTTGTTGAGTGTCTTCCTTTCCCTTTTCTTATTTTTTTTCATGTTTTAGTAAACTATTTCTGTATAGAGGGAAAAGACTAGTAATATGGGGAGGAAGAGTGAAGGAAAGGGGACCTAGGGTGGTCGGGTTTTTAGGAAGATATACAACAAAAGAGAAAAAAAAAGGAAAGGGGGAGTGTGGGAGAATAGGTAAAGTGGGATGGCCACCAACTTCTCCTGTTCTTGGGCCAGTCTTGATGTATTCTTCAGCCTGGGGGTATTCGGTCCACTGAAATGATATTGTTATTGTACAGACGCAGTCCCTTCTATGTTCCCTGAAGTTTGGGTTGCTGCATCTTTGAAGGGAAACCAGGATGTCCGTGTATGGAAGAATTTCTCTTCCTTATTTCTCATGGTAATGGCTTGATTTTCCATGAGTTGGAGATCGTCATTTCCAGCATACCAGTGCTCCTTAGTGGGCGGATCAATTTGCTTCCATAGCGCAGGTATACACGACTTAGATGCCATCAAACTGTATCTGAAAATATATTTTTTGAATTTTTTTTAGACAATAAGGGGGTGTCATGGAGTAGATATACTGAGAATTTTTTTTGAGCGATACACCTGTCAGAGTTGCTACTTGTTGTTTAACTTTATTCAAGAAGTTCTGTAGTTGAAGACAATCCCAGAAGATATGGAGAAGTGATCCCTCAAAAATTGCATCTTTTGAAGCTTTATCTTGTGTTGTTTTACTACTTAAAATATACTATGAACACTTTTAAGCCCTGTACACATGATCAGATTTTCCAACAGGAAAAGTTGGATGTCAGACTGTTGGCTGAAAATCTGACCGTGTGTATGCTCCATCGGACAATTGTTGTCGGACTTTCTGCCAACAAATGTTGGCTAGCATGTCTTCAAATTTTCCGCCAACAAATGTGTGTTGTCGGATTTTCTGATCGTGTGTACACAAGTTTGTCAGACAAAAGTCTAAAGTACAAACACGCATGCTCGGAAGCAGAAGCGGTCAGTCTTGTAAACTAGCGTTTGTAATGGAGAATTAACATTCGTGATATGGCAAATTATAAAATCTCCAAATGCAGAGCACAATTCTCTTTTTCTTTAATAGTATAATAATGAAGCTGCTTTGCTGGTGATAGTGATGGCGTTATTGCAAACAAATTTTGAAAGGCTTTTTTTCTAGTGATAACAAGAATAATATTATTGTCTTTTTTAATGTTTATTTGTGCCTAAGTTACCACAACACCATTATCCCATAGTAAGATACAACTATGTTGGTGTTCCTTGTCAATTTTACACTATATTTTCTTAAAATGTAACTGAATACTCCCAAACTGTAATTTTAAGTAAAACACATAGCCAAGTATTATTGTACACAATTTTGTTATTGTGCATTAAAAATAAAAATAAAAAAATAGATATGCTATCTGCCAATATAACTTAACCAAAAAGTGCATTCTATGCATCCAAAAAATATAGAAAATATACCAAATCAAATCATTATTCAACCAGAAAATTTGTATCAAAGCAATAACTCTCAGGCCAATAATAAATAACACGTTATCTCCTCCGATTCCGCAACATGGCTGGTTAAGGAACGGCCGTTCAGAAATTAACTGAAAAGCGCAAACTGAAAAGCGCTTAATGAAAAACACGAAAAGAAAAGCGTGAATCAACACTCTTCTAACACGAAATTTGCAGAAGGAGCCCAAAGGGTGATGCTAAAGAGCTGAAAAACCAAATAGTATATCAAGTGCATCATTACATTCGTAATTGTTGGCCAACATTTGTGTGACCGTGTATATGCAAGACAAGTTTGAGCCAACACCTTTTGGACAATATTGCACAGTTTTGTTGGTGGAAAGTCGGATCGTGTGTACGAGGCATTATACTAGATTGTAATAGTGCCATTGACACCATCACTTGGGGCTAGGAAAACTACAAGGAAAGTTGTACAACACCAGTCATTATACACTTGACAGAGAGAGTTCCAGTGACCAATATTTACTACAGGTAGCTCCTGCACACTGGACATGAGCAGAAATTGTTTCCCATTGGGATTGCTGCATGAATACAGATCTGGACAAACTAAACAAAAGTACAAAAGTTTCAAGTAAGATTACACATGGCTCCTCCCTCTGTTGAGTTAAAGTGGCTATAAACCCCATATACTGTACATATACCCAGTGAAGTGACTAGTCTCAGGTGATACACAGAGATTAAACAAATCTTCCTACATATGTTGCACTTGTTTATCTGCGGCCATCCTGCAGCTGTTCAGTCACATGCTTGACTAAGGGGTCATGCGCGACTCTGAAATGTTGCACTTGTTTCTATTATGTGATCTCTCTGCAATAAAAAACCTTTGGATGGTGATTGCAGATCCATGGTGTGCTGGTGAATATATACACTGTCTTGATGTTTCCAGGATCCAGCTGGTAATTGCTACAGCACCCACCATTGATGAGCCTTATTTTCCAGCAACGTGTGTGATAGGAATAAAGACAAAACTACAGTGGTTCAAAGTACAGGATATATACAGATTGCCTGAGCTTTCAGAAATCAGGGGGGAGGGAACCAAAATTACATCCTGCAAATTCCATTGTGAAGAGCTCTGAGATCTGATCGGAGGGAAGGAACACACCCCCACCCCCTTCACACAGCACACAGGAACATAGATGAGGCTGTTAATCACAAGTTGTGTTCTGGAGCTTCCTCCACTGTAACCTTTATATTTCTTGGTGTCAGGAAAACTTGTCAGAAGTGACTCATGCTAAAAGCAGAGGAAGGAGGCAGCAGAGAGAAATTACACTTAGTGCTCTGGTATGAGACAAGTACACACTATAGAGCAGTGATGGCGAACCTTGGCACCCGAGATGTTTTGGAACTACATTTCCCATGATGCTCAACTACACTGCAGAGTGCATGAGCATTATGGGAAATGTTTTTCCAAAACAACTGGGGTGCCAAGGTTCACCATCACTGCTATAGAGGGATATGGTTTGTTCATATTTCATGTCAGAGGTTTACACCCACTTTAACCACTTCAATACAGGGCACTTAAACACCTTCCTGCCCAGACCAATTTTGAGATTTCAGCGCTGTCGCACTTTGAATGACAATTGCGCGGTCATGCTACACTGTACCCAAATGAAATTTTTATCATTTTTTTCCCACAAATAGAGCTTTCTTTTGGTGGTATTTGATCACCTCTGCAGTTTGTGCTACAAATAAAAAAATACCGAAAATTTAGAAAAAAAAATGTTTTTTTTTTGTTTCAGTTTCAAAACTTTGTAAATAAGTACGTTTTCTCCTTCACGGATGGGCACTGATGGGGCTACACTGATGGGCACTGATAAGGCGGCACTGATGGGCACCAATGAAGTGGCACTGATGAGGTGGCATTGATGGACACTGATAGGCGGCACTGATAGGCGGCACTGATAGGCGACACTGATAGGCGACACTGATAGGCGACACGGATGGGCGACACGGATGGGCGACACGGATGGACACTGATAGGTGGCACAAATTGGCACTGATAGCTGGCACGGATTGGCATGGATGGGCGGCACAGATGGGCATGGGTAGGCGGCACAGATGGGCATTGGTAGGCGGCACAGATGGGCATGGGTGGGCACTGATAGGCGGCACAGGTGGGCACTGATAGGTGGCACAGGTGGGCACTCATTAGCGGCACAGGTGGGCACTCATTAGCGGCACAGGTGGGCACTCATTAGCGGCACAGGTGTTATACTGTACTAATGGATGCCAATCAGTGCCAAACAATAATGCATGCCAATCAGTGATGCCCATTGTGGGCACTGATTGCCATCCATTATGGGCACTGATTGGCATCCATTGTGCCTGACTGGCATCCCTGGTGGTCTAGGGAGGATTATCTCTGCTGGGCATCCCTGGTGGTCTGGTGGCGTCCCTGGTGGTCCAGTGTGGGCATCCTCGGGGGGGCTGTGCTGATAATCGATCAGCACAGACCCCCCCTGTCAGAGGAGCAGCCGATCGGCTCTCCTCTACTCGCGTCTGACAGACGCGAGTGATGAAAAGCCGATCACCGGCTCTTCCCATTTACACTGTGATCAGCCGTGATTGGACACGGCTGATCACGTGGTAAAGAGTCTCCGTCGGAGACTCTTTACCGAGATCGTAGTTGCCGGGTGTCAGACTGACACCCCGCAACAACGATCGCCGCGATGCGCGCCCCCGGGGGCGCGCAGCGGCTCATAATCCTGATCACGTCATATGACGTCCGGTCAGGGTTATGAAACCACTTTGCGGCCGTCTATTTGTAATAGGGCGGGCGGCAAGTGGTTAAACCAAGAATTCTGCAATCAGCTAATTTTATGCTTACTGCTGAATGGAGATCCATAGCTCTGACGCTCTTCCTCTTTAATGAAACAGGAAAAAAAGGAAATCTCTGAAATACAGATGAATGGTGAACCTATTTTTTATCCATCTGGAGGATCGGATGAAAATGGACAGGTCGGTCCATTTTTATCTGATCTCCCCAAAGAGGAGAGCGGGGCTCTGAGATGTTTGTCTCGGCACAGTGAGTGGAGATGGACCTGTCATGCACCTGCTCCCTAAAGGGATTTAAATATCCCACAAACATCTATAAAAGTCAGTTTATATAGAACATGGATAAGAATCCAAAAGTGGTGGAGGTGCAATTTTATCTAATTGTTGAATTTGAATTATTTTTTTTCAATAAAGTGTTTTTTTTCTATCACCGGCTATATCTCTTTGAAGATTCACTTTGGATTCTTATCTACGTTCTATATATGTTGCTTTTTGATCTAGAGAGACACACCTCATGGCTATTCACTAATGAGGTGATGGTATTTTGCTGCTGAATTGGGGAATTACAGTTGAATATTCCTCTTCATCTTTTTCACATTATTGTGGTGTAGCTCCTTTGACTGTTTTTATTGTTATTTTCATAACAGTCAGTTTGGCTGGCTAATCAAACACAATTTAAATCACAAGTTTATTAATGCAAGCAGTTTGCACTTCACTGGCTATATATTTCTGATTGCCAAGCCCACACTTAAGCTTGCTTTACATGGATTAAAATTTGGCCGGTTCAGCAGGGGCCGAGAGAGAGAGAGAGAGAGATATTCGATTCAAGCATAGGCAGGCTGATTGTACCTAAGTCAATCAACTGTTCAACTTGGATACAACCAGCCTTCGGATTATTTACATGCAATTACTGACGGTGGCTTTAGCCGTTAGCAGTAATCATTGCGTTCTGCCAGCTGGGAAGGCTCCCCAGGCCCCCTTACACACCTTACACACCTCACCCCCCCCCCCCCGGTGGCACACAATAGTGCTGCGGGAGGCATTCTCCCATCAACACAGCTAGATCAAAGGAAAGAAAATCAATCATCTATGGACTGCCTTAGGAGCTCTTCAGTTACAGCAGTTCTAATGCTTTAAGATTTTCCACCTTAAAGTGGTTGTAAACTCTCTAAAAAACAAAACAAAAACCAACATGCAAGTCAAAATACACAAAATTGGAAAGAGTTAACATTCCCATATAGAACCATGACTTTCAAGGATGTGATGCTGTCACTGAGGTGAGCACAATTACAATGTAATATGTTTAAAATATCATATTTATTATACAAGTTTTACATAAAAAACATTTGCATAAAAGAGTATATCTCAATATGTATACAACATATATCATATTATCAGTACAGGCATACCCCACTTTTAAGTACACAATGAGGTTTATTTACTAAAGCTGGAAAGTGCAAAATCAGGCTCACTTCTGCATAAAAACCAATGAGCTTCTAACCCCAGCTTGTTCAATTAAGCTTTAGTAATAAAACCTGGAAGCTCATTGGTTTCTATGCAGAAGTGAGCCTGATTTTGCACTTTCCAGCTTTAGTAAATAAACCCCATTGTGTACTTAAAAGTGGGGTATGCCTGTATTGATACTTGTTCCCAGCAATAGCTTAGAGGATACTTGAGAATAGAGTCATCCAATGCATTTCGCAGATGTATTTCGGCTTCTTCAGGGAAACTCAAATATGCATCTAAATGTTTTGATACACCATATGGCTATCCATGCTATGGATGGACGAGGCTAGTGGTGCCACATCTTGTGATGGACTCCTACTACCAGGTTGATTCTATGTGGAGGCTATGTATGTGTGGACATCTAGTATTAGGGCACTCATAGGGTTGTAACTATATGGGTTGGTGAGTTATATTGTAGCGTATGTATAGGGTGAGTGCTTGAGAGAGAGAGATACAACTTGGGGGTAGGACCCTTTGTTCATTTGTGTGTTTGTGTGTGGTGGTGGGGGGGGGGTGGTGGTATTGATATGTGTCTGTATGTGTTGCATACAGGTTTGGATCTGACCATATGGTCACATTCACTTACTGAGGTCTATCATATAGTATATGTATAGATGGTGTACGCATTATTTATGTTTTATTATTTCAGATCTACATATGAAACCCGCCTCATTCCGCCTTAGGTGTGATTCGATTTCTGCCAGACTTGGCCAGTGGATCTGACACCACTGACTAAATATTGGATATTTGTATAAACAAAAATGTAGCGCTATGAAGTGATTATACTGAAAAACCAAAAAGTAAATTCTTGGTAGATATAAACAACCTGTGTTAAAAAAAGAAAAAGCAAAGAGACGTTTTGAACTTATTACAAGATAAGTGTAATATAACAGTGACAGTGCCTGGATAGTATGGCAACAGTGGGGTCACATAACGTGAATCCTATATGGGCAAACTATTATCAGTTCATCAGTGTACACAGTTCATCAGTTTAAGCATGAGTCTCCTTATATGGCCAGTCTCCTCATATCAGCCAGGGCAATATGGACACCAACAACAGCAGTAATCTATTTGTCTGTAGCAGTCTCTGCAGCACTCTATGAATGCAAGATGGGTACTCTTACCAGAGCTGTTGGACCCGCATGCCCTATGACAGTGGGTCAAAAGAGCTTGTAATCCCAGAAGGGTGTACCCCGGCTTCCAGTGGCTGAGTCGTGATGTGGAATCCTCCTATGGGCGTCCTTAGTCCCGGATGGAGATCCGTAAGGCCAAAGCTTGCCGACCGGTGTTATACTCACTTTTGAAAGTGGTGATATCCAGAGGGCCCAATGCGTTCAAATTTCAAAAAAAGGGGGCTCTTAGGGGTGGCATATAACATGAAAAAGAAAAAAAGAGAGAGCTCCGGATAGTGTAAGTAAAAAAAAAAAAACGGTTGGTTTTATTAAAAAATATACATATTGTACAAAAATAAAAAGTGATCACAAAAACAAATTGTATAAAGAAAAGCAATATGGGGTGCAAGTAATGCTGCCCAAAATATAAATAATAAAATATAAATAAATATAAATAAATAAATATTGGATTCCTGACTCACTGGTGGCCACATATATTTTGAGGGAATTTTGTCCATTGGTGAGCACAATATTTGTTAGTATTTTTTGTTATCTGTAAAATGTTCATTACAAAGAATTTTTTTAAGTCATTGATATTGTGATTGTAATGATGTTCTCTTTGAATCTAATTGATACATTTAGATGCATATTTGAGTTTCCCTGAAGAAGCATAAATACATCCATCTGCAAAATGCGTTAGATGACTCTATGTTCAAGTATCCTCTAAGTTATTGCTGGGAACAAGTATCAATACTGATAATGTGATATACTGGATATTGTTTACATATTGAGATATACTTTTTTATGCAAATGTTTTTATGTAAAACTTGGATGATAAATATATTTTAAACATATACACTGTATTTGTGCTCACCTCGGTGACGGCATCACATCCTTGAAAGTTCTGGTTCTATATGGGAAAGTTAACTTTCCCTAGATCAAAGCTGTTGCAGTGGTCCCTCTACACCGGCGTGACTGGCGACAATGCTCCAGCGCTGCAAAGATGTCACTCATGCCGCTGGGCATGAGAAAGCCGTTTATTCAGTGTGCATGTGCCGATGACTTGGCACATGTGGATACAGTGAATATCTCCTAAACGGCTTAGGGGATATTCACGATACCTACTGGTAAGCTTTATTGTAGACTTACCTGTAGGTAAATGCGGTAGTACAGGGTTTACAACCACTTTAAAGCTGGCCATACATTATACAGTTTTCTTATTCAATTTCCTTTAGATTTACCTTCAACTGTGTAGTGCAAGGGCCTGCCTGATTGCATACAAATTGAAAATGTTTAGGTCTGACCTCATATTTTATGGTTCTGGTAAATCTAAAGGAACATTGTACAAGAAAATAAAGAATGTATTGCCAGCTTAATGCACTCTATGCATTCAGATGAAAAACCTTCTGTGCTGCAAAATCCCCCCAGCCAACCCTTATACTTACCCGAGAAACGCATTGCAAATGTGCATTGTGCTTATGTTGTCATTAGATGCTAAAGGCACCCCAAGTGCGGGTAGCAAGTATGTGTTTGCCTTGCGACAAATGCACGCCAAATGCACCAAAAAGTGTACTAAAAATGCACCACGTTCCACTCCAAAAAAAGTTCTGAAACGTCTTTAGGGCAATTGGAGCACGTAGGGTAGCCCACTCAAATGAATGGGCTGCCCTAGGCGTGATAAGCAAAAATGTTCCAAACCACCAAAAAAAAATGCATTCAGGAACGTGAGCTCCTCTACACAGAGATGTGAATGGGGCCTGAAAGCTGAGTATCTCTGTCGAATCTCTCCTTGTATATATAAAGATAGCCATAAACTATGCAATGTGATTGTACCACTCTGTTCAATTTCCATTAGATTTACAAGAACTATGTAATAGGAGAACACACCTGAACAATCCATTCAATTTGTATCAAATCAGGCAGGCCCATGCACTACATAGCTGGCGGGATATCTAAAGGAGATTGTACAATCAGATTGTACAGACAGTGGATGGAAAATAAATTAGGTGGTATGGTAATGAGGGGTGTGTGGTCCAGACAGGTAAACATGCCCTATCACGCTCTCTTCTGTAATGCAGCAAGGAAGTGCATGGTGTGATATGATCTACAGGATGTGATGAAATCAAAAAGCATTTTTAGCTGCCTGAAGTCTGCCCCATTGCAGTTTTATTGATTCAGGATGGCAGCTGTGCACCAGATCCCGTATATATATATATATATATATATATATATATATATATATATATATACATGATCCAACACTTTCTGGGTAGGGGGCACGCATGCGTGCCAGCAGCTGCTTGCTTCTGCTGTGATTACACATAGCAGAAGCTGATAGACAGGTTCAGGGTACTCAATGTCCTCTGGAACACACTGATCCTCGGGGAGACAGAACTGCAATCTGCATATGTAAACATGGCAGATCACCATTCTGACAGGAGAGGAGCAATGGAGTTTGGGTCCCTGCAAAGCAGTGAATAAATTCCATCTCTTCCCCTATTAAAAGCACCTCACACTGTATAGTAAAACACTGGTTAGGCACACAGTTAACCCTTTTATGTTAGCAACTTCCCAGCCAGCGTCATTAGTACAGTGGCCATGTATATCTTTAGCACTGATCACTGTATTAGTGTCACTGGTTCCTGCAAAGTGTCAAAAGTGTCAGTTAGGTGTCCGATTGTCCACTACAATATTGCAGCCCTGCTATAATATGCTAATCGCTGCTATTACTAGTAAAAAAAAAAAAAAATATCCCATAGTTTGTAAGTGCTATAACCTTTGCGCAAACCAATCAGTATACACTTATTGGGATTTTTTTTACTAAAAATATGTAGCAGACTACATATTGGCTTAAATTTATGAACAAATTTGTAAAATTTGTCAGTTGAAGTAACGCAATTGTCAGTTAACCCCTTCCCACCGAGCGTACACAGATATGCAGCCTCGGCTTTCGGGAGTTATACCGGGATGATCCCGGTACCGTTTTATATACCGGCTTTCCAGGTATAACAACCGATGTGCCTAAAAGCCGCTTGGTTGTTATCCCATAGGAGTGGGAAGGGGACGTACCCCCCCTCCCACTGCTCTGACCGGGCCTCCCGTCCTGCCTAGTGACAATATCACTGATCTCTGCTCCCTCTGATCGAGGGCATGGAGATCAGTGACATGGACGCAGCCACGCCTCCCCACAGTTAGAGTAACTCCCTAGAACATACTTAACCCTTACACTGCCCCCTAGTGGTTAACCCCTTCAATGCCAGTGTCATTTACACAGGAATCAGTGCATTTGTTTAGCACTGATTGCTGTATAAATGACAATGGTCCCAAAAATGTGTCAAAAATGTCCGATGTGTCCACCATAATGACACAGTCATGGTAAAAATCGCTGACCGCCGCCATTACTAGTAAAAAAAAAAATATTAATAAAAATGCCAAAAACTATCCCCTATTTTGTAAACGCTATAACTTTTGCACAAACCAATCAATAAACGCTTATTGCGATTTTTTTTACCAAAAAAATGTAGAAGAATATGTATTGGCCTAAACTGAGGAAAAAAATGTTTTTTTTATATATTTTTGGGGGATATTTATTATAGCAAAATGCTAAAAAAAATGCTTTTTTTTCAAAATTTTAGCTCTTTTTTTGTTTATAGCGCAAAAAATTAAAACTTCAGGGGTGATCAAATACCGCCAAAAGAAATCTCTATTTGTTGGAAAAAAAGACAATTTTGTTTGGGAGCCACGTCGCAGGACCGCGCAATTGTCAGTTAAGTGACACAGTGCCGAATCGCAAAAAGTGTTCTGGTCTTTGGCCAGCAAAATTGTCCGGGCTTAAGTGGTTAAATTCATGAAAGTGTCATGGGGGGGGGTAAATCTTCCTGAGGTTGTGTTGAACATCCAAACAGATAACTGAAAGTTCAACATTTCTATAACGGAGGTAAGTGAGAGATAAGCACGTTGGGATTTTTGGGCCAGAAATGACAATAGAAAACACTTCTATTTGTTACAAAAATTTAAATTCTGCCCGAAAAGGTGAATTTAACCTTTAAGAATACAGGTGTTTTTTTTGTTGTTATTCAGCAGAGGTACATTTACAATATGGCCTATTAGTAGCCCTAAAGCAGACACGAGCTTTAAAATCTCACACGGAAAATCCATTTCAATTTACAGGAATATTTGTCTTGCATAATGCCCCAGATGGTGACCAACAACTATCATTACTGCTGAAATGGAATAAATATTCCCACCAGATTTACACAGATTTAAAGGCACACTAACACCTGTTTAGTTAAGGTCACAGCAGGCATGGGGAACCCCTTGTGGTATGAGTGCAATCTTCAGCTATGTAAAGGGTTTTATGCTCTAAGAACAGGAACTCTGGAATACTCTTTCTCAATTTAGATTTACAAAAAAAGGTTATATGCTTTCCAAAGAAAAAAATATTACCAACATTTGCAAAATTTCTATTACCCTGTTTCCCAGAAAATAAGACCTAGCGTCATTGATGGCTGCAATATAAGCCCTACCCCCCAAATAAGCCCTACCCTGTTTCCCTGAAAATAAGCCCTACCCTGAAAATAAGACATACAACTTTAACTAGGGCTTATTTGGGGGGTCCAAAGGCTCTGTCTTATCAGGAGATAGATTGGGGGCAGTAAAAGAAGAGGATCAGAGAAGACAGGATCAAAGTTTTTTACAGAATGCAGAGGATTAACCCCTTGGGTTCCACAGTGAGTATAACAAGCATGCTTTACAGTATAGGCAGACTGATTTTAAAGGGTAACTTCACTTTCATGGGAAAAAATAACAAATAAAAAAACAAATATAGCATATACAATTAGCATATACAATTGCGACTCAAGTCATATTGTAGTTGAATATTATTAAAACTGACCTTTCCTTTTCAATCTGCAGCTCTGTCATTTTCTGTAAAATGCAATATGGCTACCTGGAGGAGTTCTGTACACATGAAACATAATTTCCCCTCTTCTGTGATTGGCTCACTGATTTTTTCCAGAAGTTTACACTAAGAAACAAGTCAGATTTTAGGTATCCCTTGCAACAAAAATTTCATTTTTGGTAAGATACTCTCAATAGGAAATAACGTCCAAAGGGATGCAGACCCTGCAACTTTCCTAATGAGAGCCCTGATTCTGCAGCAGCTGGTTAATAATTATGAAACCACTCCCATTAGACTCACCTGGTACATAGACACAGAGGAACATACAGTGATTTCTTAAGAATAACAAAAGGTAGGAATCTGCAACAAAGTTCATTAAAATCCTTGAGAATCCAGATGAGAATGTTTTTTTTTTTCTCACCAAAAGTAGAGTTATGCTTTAATGTTGTGGGTTTAGTAGCACTTTAAGCAATTGCATCTACTGCCTTTGTCCTAACCATTTACATAACATATGTTTACACAATAAGTTGTTTAAGGCTACAATAATATCACCCACTAAGGATGTCATATAGGGATCTGCTAGACCTAGAAGAAGAAAATAATTCTGTAATATTTATAGGAACATTCCATACAAATTTAAAAGGTAAAACATTTAAGGCTCCTTATAATTATTTGAAATTTCTAAACAATCAATGGCTCTATCCTAAGGTGTGATGTGACTTTCATACAGTTATTTGGCGCTCTAAATACATTTTTTTTTTAGGAAAAGATAAACGTTATAAAACAGATACTGAGGATAAATCTTGAGTCTTTGCATTGCTTTGTAAGCCCTATGCGTATCATATCACTAAGTTCAATTTCATCTTCTGGGCTGAGAAAGTATATACAGTATTGTATTTTTCTCCTCAACATAGTCTGTGATGGGGTGTAGATGAGATGTGCTTTAGATACTTTTATAGTGTGTAATTTTATTTCTGATAGAAAAGACGAAGCATGTGGTGGAGATGGAGGTGAGAGAGGCAGTCATGCCTAACTTCTCATTTTATGATTTTATAGAATGTGTGCTTGTTACTCTTCACACACAGTCTTTAATACAGGCTATAAAATACACTCTTAGGCTCCTTGTACTAGTGGGAAGTGCTGAGATTAAATAGCAGGCAATGCCTATCCAATGAAGATGAGTAAATCATTGAAACTCAGCAACAATACTATTTTGTGATACAGTTTTCAAGAGAAGGATGTACATATCTCCAATATGTAGAGATGAGTAAATTGTTTTTAGGTTTGACCTAGATAAATCTAATTTGGCAATCAAATGTGTGCTTACCTTACCCAATCTTCTGACTTTTTCCATTATATTCAACTTTTCACAATGATAGGCTGGATACACACTGTACAATTCCCTTTCGATTTTTTCCTTTAAATTTACCAAAACCATATAATATGAGGTCAAACCTAAACACTTTCAAAGTGTATGCAATCAAGTAGAGCTGCACGAATAATCATTAAACATGAAGATCGCAATTTTTCCCCCCCTCGCGATCTTAACAAAGCACTTTCCCGATTCTTTCTATGCAGAGAATTCTCTGCTCAAGCCGATAGCTGTCAAAAAAAAAAAAAGTCTGCCAAGTATCACAACAATCCTCAGCCCTGAGCTAACTATAATCATTGTGACATTTTGTTCTTTAGAATGCACTTTGGTCTGTAAATGAGGGAAGTTTAACCACTTAACGACTAATCCTTTTTCTGACACTTGTTGGTTTCAAGTTAAAATCATTATTTTTTGGTAGAAAACTACTTAGAAGCCCCAAATATTATATATATTTTTTTTAGCAGAGACCCGAGTAGGGATGAACAGGCAAAAAATTTGTTTGAACATGCGAATTCCGTTAAAGTCTATGGAACACGAACATGAATAATCAAAAGTGCTAATTTTAAAGGCTTATATGCATGGTATTGTCATAAAAAGTGTTTGTGGACCTGGGTCCTGCCCCAGGGGACATGTATCAATGCAAAAAAAGTTTTAAAAACTTCCATTTTTTCGGGAGCTGTCATTTTAATAATGCTTAAAGTGAAACAATAAAAGTGTAATATTCCTTTAAATTTTGTACCTGGAGGGTGTCTATAGTATGCCTGTAAAGGGGTGCATGTTTCCCATGTTTAGAACAGTCTGACAGCAAAATTACATTTCTAAAGGAAAAAAAAAGTCATAGCTTGGTGTCATCTGCAGTTGTGTGACAAGAGTCAACTAATATTCGCTATTGTCTTCCTGATTCTCCTCCCAGCCAATTAGGAAGTGGGTCCTGAGACCCGATTGGCCAGGGAGTCTTAGGACTCCTGGTGTTGGTTTGCCACCGTCCCCCCCCCCCCCCCAAAAAAAAATATTGAGGACCAGCCAACACTGCATCTGAGACTCTCCCTCTTGAATGGCTGAGACACAGCAGAGGCTGCTATCAATCAAGGTCAGCCAACCAATCAGGAAAGAGAGGGGGCAGGGCTAGGCTGCAGCTCCATGTTTGAATGGACACAGGGATCCGTGACTCAGCTTGGGTGCCCCCATACCAATCTGCTTGCTGTGGGGGCACTTAACAGGAGGGAGGGGCCAGGAGCACAGAAGAGGGATCAGAGAAGAGGAGGATCTGGGATTCTCTGTGAAAAACCATTACACAGAGCAGGTAAGTATAATGTTTGTTATTTTACGTTTTCTTATTTTTGTATGTGTAAAAATAACTAACTAAATAGATAAATAAATAATAATAATAATAAAAAATAAAATAAGGTTTGCTCTAGGTCAGTGCCAGGGTTAGTGTTTGGGTCAAAGGTCAAAGTCAGCGTCAGTCTTGTTTTAAATTAGTATATATAGTATATTATATATATAGTAGTGTCAGTTAGTGTCAGTGTGTTTTAGGTAGGATAAAAAAAAGCAAAATGTGCACTATTGTTTTTGGGTTGCACTATGGGTACAAACAACAGCTAACATACAAATATGTGGTATGGCTGCGATCATCAGGAGCAGGGGAATTTAAATTGGATTGTTCTTTGTTGGAAGGTTATAGTAGTAGCAAGAAATATTCAGCTACATTTAAGAAAAAAAATATATTTTTTTTTTTACTTTTTTGGGCCAGTTGAAAAAAAAAAATAGGGGATATCCATTACCATTTGCTACCAAATTAAAGGCCAATTTGTTCAGAAAAATACATGGTATAATCCATATGGATACACAAAGTAGTTATGATATGTATGGTTTTGCTAACATGTCAAAGTTGCAAAATTATGCTTAGGCATTAAGATTTGTTTTACCCTTAGGTGTGAAGGTGTTAATATTTAGCTGAGCCCAATCTCGATCCAGTGCTGCGCCAGAGAACAGCAGCGCTAATCTCTCTCTCTCTCTGTCCTCACTGGTCATGGAGGCAGCAGCGGAAGCCATTGGCTGATGTTCCTGTCAATCAAATCCTGTGAGGGGGGTGGGGCCGAG
This sequence comes from Lithobates pipiens, assembly GCF_037356315.1. Lineage (NCBI taxonomy): Eukaryota > Metazoa > Chordata > Amphibia > Anura > Ranidae > Lithobates > Lithobates pipiens. The sequence goes on from NW_027507784.1 coordinate 49,660,888, forward strand.
CTGCACTTTGTATATCAATGGACACACATAGCTGGCTCAGGAGAATGCTCCTGAGCAAGCAGCTTGTCATGGGGGCACTCAGCTCCTAAGACTGTTCAGTCAATCATTTTCACCTCCACCAGACACTGAATGATGCCTCAAGAGCAGAACTAGTCTAATTTTTTTCTTTCTAGATGTTAATTGAAGATCTCCTAAGTGTGTACATGTCAATCAGAAATGTTGTATATACCCAGTGAGGTGGGTGAGTTTTTTTGTCATTTGAAGTTTTCTTTTTTCATCAGCCAGCCAAAATGCCTGTTGTGGATGTTTGTGGAAAAATAAAGTGATATTAAAGACATTTTTTATCAAAATAAAAGGTATGTTATACTTACCTACTCTGTGCAACAATATTGCAGAAAGCAGCCCTTACCTCCTCTTCTGGACTCCCCCACTAGTGCTGTCCACTCCTTCTTCCAAGTGCCCCCATAGCACACAACTTGCCTGTGATGCCTGTGACACACAGGGCTTATCCGCCACCCCCGCCACTCTCTCCTCACAGGATTTGACTGACAGCAGCAGGAGGCAATGGCTCCCACTGCTCTCGATGTAACCTTTAAGACCAGGAAAAGAGAAGAGCACTGCTGCAGTTGAGGACAGCACTGGATCAGGGAGAGGAGGCAGGAAAAGTAGTGGGAATTTTTTGCCTTAATGCGGGTAATGTATTAAGCTGCTCCAGTCTTAGTAGTTTCCCTTAATTGTTATTTCTTATCATGACAGTTCAATCATTTCCCAAGGTTACACAAGTTTCCTAAACCAGCAGCGTAGCTTCCTATATTACCATTAGGGATGGTTGTATCCACTTGGGTTTGGTTTGTGAACAGCTTTGCAAATCTTCCACAAAGTTTGCAAGCTTTGCAGCAAATCCCACTGACACATCTATAGGGTGGTGGTAGTGTGTGTGCTTGGGGAATGTACCTTGTTATTAAATTGTAGCCATTTGTAGGGCTAATAATCAAGCTTTTTTATGAAATTTTAGGCATGGGAAGCCAGGCACTGCCACAAGAAACATGATCAAATGATAAAATTAACAGTATAGCATGCTATAGGATTGATTCCCTAATAGGAAGAAGGCTTTTCACTTTGCAAGGGAAGTTGCACTTTGCATGAAAATATTCCCCATTCTTTACATACATTACATACATTACACTTTACATTTAGTCTGGTTGAAAGAAGAAACAAGTTCATCTAGTTCAAACAATAAAAGGGAAAAAAGTATATACAATTCCATACACACAATCCTATACCTACAGTTGATCCAGAGGAAGGAAAACCCCAGCAAAGCATGATTCAATTTCCTCCAGCAGGGTAAGAAAATTCCTTACCGACTCCCTGAAAGGCAATTGGATGTTCTCTGGATAAACTTTACCTATAAATGTGCCAGGAGCCATGAAGCGGATGGAGAAAAAAATGCAGTAAAAATCCCACCTTTTAATGGTACAAATAGTAAATGTAGTCAAAACATAGCCATGGTTCAACAATCAAACCAGATAGTCAGTGCAAGCCAGTAAATCAGGAAGCCAGAGATCAGCGTAGTCAGAGACAGCAAACAGGATCGGGAACCAAAAGGTACATCAGCCAAGCAAGTGTTTAACAGGAACACAGCAGACAATATTCAGATATGTTGACCAAGGCGAAGGCATGTGAGAAATGAACCAGGCAGTTTATATAGCCAGAAGGGGCTGGCTGTCAAGCAGGAAATGATGAAGTGAGGCACTGTGGAACAAAGAGTGCTGGCAGATGATCTACCAGAACACCCAGGCCCTTCTCCACCATTGATTCCCCCGGATGTACTTCCCCTAGTATTATACGATGCATGCATATGCTTAACCCCCAAGTGCATAACTTTACATTTATCAACATTAAACCTCATCTGCCACATAGTTGCCCAATTAAACAGAGCATTGAGGTTGGCTTGTAAGTTGAAGACATCCTGTAAGGACTTTATTCCACTGCATAGCTTGGTGTCATCTGCAAATGACTGAAATGGTACTTTTAATCCCAGACCTTTATCATTTATAAAGATATTAAAACGTAAGGGTTCCAACACTGAACCCTGAGGTACACCACTAACAGCCCTAGACCATTCAGAGTAAGAATCATTAATCACTGCTCTCTGAATCCTGTCTTTTAGCACATGTTCTATCCATTTACAAACTGATATTTCCAGGCCTGTAGACTTTACTTTACACATTGTGGGGAACTTTGTCAAATCCTTTTGCAAAACCCAAGTATACTATGTCCGTAGGCACCCCTCTGTCCAAGGTTTTACTTACCTCCTCATAAAAAGAAATCCGATTTGTCTGTCAGCTTCTGTGTTTCATGAATCCATGCTGTCTACTTAAAATATTTTTTTCCAGTAAGAATTCATCAATGTGGTCTTTTTTTAAACTCTCCATTGTCTTCCCAATTATAGAAGGTAAACTAACAGGTCTATAGTTACTTGGTAAAGACTTTGATCTTTTTTAAATATAGGCACCACATTGGCTTTACGCCAATTCAGTGGTACTATGCCAGTCATGAAAGAGTTTAGTGAATATAGTGAATTTTCTCCTTGCAAAGAATACCCAATCATAAGCATTTTTACTTTCACATGATTTAATGATGGAGGTCAGCAGAGCTTTACTGCATTCTATAAGCTCTGAGGAAAATTCCCTTGCAAAGTACAACTTCCCATAAAAAAGTAAACACTCTTTTTGCCTCTAGTAAATCAACCCCTATAGCTCCCTAATAGGAATTGTCAACTCTGCCTAACAACAACACACACACACTGTCAATATGGCTACAATAAGGGAACCCTTTCATAGTTAGGAGATGGTGTTATTTATTCCTTCAGATTACTGGCTTTTTTTACTCAGCTGCCCGGGGACACTGTATAATTGTTTGCAACTTGTTTCTGGCAGTGAAACTGCAAAGTCTTTGGCCAAAAGATTGCACTTTGCTACCCCCAGGGGTCTGCAGAAAATTCATTGTAGCATCAATTTACAACATGACCTCTAGTGACTTCTCTGCCTCCAGCTTGCTCATTGAACATGGAACGGGCATCAGTACCTACTAGGGATGAGCTTTGAGTTTGAGTCGAACTCGCAGTGTCTCCGCAGTGGAGACAGAAGACGGATGCATGTATGGACAGCTCTGGACTGAAAATCACCCGTCGCTGGATCAGATCAGCCATCGCTGGACCCCGGGGAAATGATAATCCATCGCTGGATAGCAAGAGTGGATTAGCACCGCTGGAATATTTTTTTATTTTTTTTATTTTTAATAAAGGAATTTTTCAAAAGTGTGTTTGTCTTATTTAACCATTTTTACACTTTCTTTGTGAAATGGTAGGGGTACTTTTGTACCCCCTTACCATTTCAAACAGGGGGGGCCGGGATCTGGGGGACCCCTTGTTAAAGGGGGCTTCCAGATTCTGATAAGCCCCCCGCCCGCAGACCCCTACAACCACCAGCCAGGGTTGTGGGGATGAGGTCCTTGTCCCCATCAACATGGGTACATGGTGCTTTGAGGGGTCACAGACCCCCAAAGCATCCTCCCAATGTTGAGGGCATGTTGCCTGGTATGGTTCAGGAGGTTCTCTCGTCCCCCCCTCTTTCCCTGCGGCCTGCCAGGTTGCATGCTCGGATAAAGGGTCTGGTATGGATTTTCAGGGGGACCCCACGTCATTTTTATTTTTAAATTTGGTTCCCCTTAATATCCATACCAGACCTGAAGGGCCTGGTAATTGAATTTAGGGGAAGCCCCACGCTTTTTTTTTTTTTTTTTTATCAATGAATGAATTGTCGGCTAATACAGAGAACATTCATTGAGTGTTCTCTGTATTACAGGAGCCGACAATGGAAAGTGATTTTAAAAGACTTTTTTTCCTTGCAAAATGACACTTTGTGCAGGGACAGTTCTAAGCACGGGAAACATGCGCCCCTTCACAGGCATACTATAGACACCCCCCAGGTACGAAAGGAATATTACACTTTTATTGTTTCACTTTAATCATTATTAAAATCACTGCTCCTGAAAAAACGGCAGTTTTTAAAACTTTTTTTTGTATTGATCCATGTCCCCTAGGGCAGGAGCCAGGTCCCCAAACACTTTTTAGGACAGTAACTTGCATATTAGCCTTTAAAATTAGCACTTTAATAGGGTTCTAAAGTTCACACAAAGATTAGGTCTGTTCGCAGGTTCTGGTGCGAACCGAACAGGGGGGTGTTCGGCTCATCCTTAGTACCTACTGATTAAAGTGGTAGTAAAAGCATACAGTTTTTTATGCATTCTATGCATGAAGATAAAAAACCTTCTGTGTGTAGCAGACCCCCTAGCTCCCCCCAATACTTACCTGAGCCCCTTTTCAATCCAGCGATGTCCATGACAGTCTTGGCTCTTTGGGGACCCGCACTCCTGATTGGCTTTTGGTAGCAGCTGGAGCCAGCGAGCCAATCAGAAGACGGAGAGGACAGGGCCGACCAGCGACTCCATGTGTGAATGGACACACAAAGCCATGGCACAGGAGCATGCCTGCTTGGGAAAGAAGGGATCAGGAGCACTGGCGTGGGACCCGACAAGAGGAGGATCCGGGCTGCTCTGTTCAAAACCACTGCACAGAGCAGGTAAGTATAACATGTTTGTTATTTAAAAAGAAAAGACTTTAATAGCGCTTTAACATTTTCTTTTCTGTGGGTACAAAGCTGATCCAAAAAGCAATAAACCAGAGTGTGCTTAAAGCTGAACACCAAGAAGAAGAACATTCATTTAAATGTATTCCCCAATTACCGCAAAGAACAAACATACATTTTGTGTGCACCAAATGCCTTTGGAGACCCAGATATTTTCTTGTAAAGTAGCAGTGATATCATCAATGTTTTGTACATTGGAAGCAACGTTGTGGGAGGGGCCCAGCAAGCTCCACCCATTACAGGCCTCCTGCAGATAACTACAGGAGGGGGCGGAGACAAGACCAATCACCCTGCACTAGGGGAGAGAGCAGCAGAGACTGGCCTTAATTATAGGAAGCTCCTGCACAGGGGCAAAATAGCACCCTGGATTACTGCACAGATGTAAAAGAAATACAAACGCACACACAAAGATTCAGGAAAGAATACACATGGATCTTTTAAACAATGTTTGCTTATCCTGTGGTTCAGATTTAATGGCTAGTGTGCATATTAAAATATTTACTAAGTAAAATTACAAATCCTTTGGCAGGTAAAATAAACATATATGTATTTCAATTGTGTATTTAGCTGTTTGCCTGATGCTCCCTTTTTAATGGATTATACAGTTTTCACATATGAAAGGGGATACTGATTTGTACAGTATACTAAAATGATTTTAAGTAGATGGAAGTGGAATAATTTCTCACTGTGACATCTGAGAGCCAGCGACAGACCACTCATGAAATTAACAGCTTGGACATATGTTGGAGCTCGCAGCACCTGCACAGTCACTAACAGAATGTTTTTGGAGCTTGCTGTGGGGCCAGATGCCACCACTGCAAGCATCGCTTCTGTTCTCAATTTGCATCTAAGTCTGTAATTGCGACCAAGGAAATATTGATTGACTTAGCTGTCAGCCTGGAAAACCTCTTCAGAGTTCTTTTCTGGATTCTACAGCTTTTGTTTGTGTTTCAAAGGAAGTCGGAGCAATAAAACACTCAAAAGAACAATCTGTTAAGTAGTTTATAAATTATGAACACACATTTGTTTGTAAATATAATTATGTAATATGCAATTTAAAGCAATATATTTTTAATTAAATCTACTTCTTCCATCAAACATTTAATGCTATTTTGTTTTTACTTTATAAGAAGCTATTTATAAATATATACAGGGAGATGCATGCAGTATAAAAAGAAATCCTGTAACTTGAGATTATAGATCCACGCTAGCCCATGCTATGAAAAGCACTGATGCTGCCAGGCGTCCAGGAGGCAGTCCTGGTGCCTCCTAAATGCCTTTTTTTGTCAAATGGTGACTTTAAATTGGGCTAAAGTGACACAAATGCAGTTGCGGGGTGGCCCTATTGGTTAGAATGGCTGAATTTGACAGGTGGTGTTGCCTATCAACCCAACAAGCCATTTTGAATTTGCCACAGAATGTGAACAGCTGTATTGTAGACTTCAGGTGGGTATGGGTGGTAAAACCACAGCTCCGCTGCCATCTCCAAGCCACCTGTGTGAAAGACACCTTAAAACTCAACACAAGCCACAAAGTTTAGCTGAGTACAATGTTAAAGTGTTGGAAACTCTGAACTTTGTATGGCTGTGTCTTCATCTGGGAGATTTTGCTGGTGTTTCTGTCTATTTACTGAATGTAAGGCAGAAGTGGGTGTAACGTGAAGTCCCTCGAACTGGGACACTGGCAGATTTTCATTGTATAGGGCATTTTCTGCCACAACTACATATGTAAGGGCAATATGTTACATATTTCTGTTTGCTGTAATTTGTTTGCTGTGCTGTACCTTACACACACTAAACCACTGCACTCTGTATGCTATACTACGCATTGCATACTTCTGACGCCTTCACTCTCTAAACCAGGGGTAAGCAAACTTTGGGCCGTTTTTCTGTTGCTAAACTACAAGTTCATGAGTCATTGCAAGACTCTGACAACCACAAACATGATTTCCAGATGCAGAGTCATGATCCAACTTATAGTTCTACAGTTGGAGGGCCAAAGTTTGCATACCCCTGCTTTAAACCATGTGCTATGTAGTAAGCTACATACCCTCATTCACTGCACTCTGCACGCTATGTTTTATATGACATACTCCTGACCACTGCACTGTTTATGTTGTGTCATGTGTTATATACTTCTGACAAGTGCACTCTGTACACAGTGCTGTAAGTTACATACTCTTGAATGTGCTGCACTTTGTTTGCCATGCTTTATGTCACTGTTGACTGCTGCACTCAGCCAGGACATTATGCTGTACGTTAATTACTCCTGATCAATGCACTCTGTATGCTGTGTTGTATGTTACAATACACGACTGCTGCACTTGGTAGGGTGTGCTGTGTGCTACATACTCATGACCAGTACATTCTGTAATTTGTGCTGGATGTTTATACTTCTGACTCTTTTATTCTATATTCTAAGTTGTATTTTACAAAATTTTGATCACTGAATTCTATACACTCTTACATTTTGCATACCCCTTACCACTGAAAGGTATACATTGTGCTGTGTGATACAGACTCTTTAACACTGCACTCTGCATGCAGTGTCATAAATAACACATCCTTGATAGCTGCACCCTTTTTGCCCTTATGTATAGTATGCTATATACATCTAGCTTTACAGTTGCTGGTTGTTAAATAGTTCTTGGTTATTCTATTGAAATTGTTCTTAAAGGTAGGCTTAGATGAAGAGGTAATGTTATGCCTATATTATGTGTGCAGAAAAGCGTATGTAATGGAAGTTTCAGTTTTAAAACATTATTCTTAGTCCTGAGGTTTATGTGTGTCTGTTTGACTTGTGCCTGTTAGACAATAAATCAGGCCTATATTGTGGGTACAAGAACTATGGCATATAAGTGTGGAGTGAATACAGTGGATAGGCCTAGGCTCTATTCAACCATGCCATTTTTAAGCCCATTGTTAAGTGTGAATTGGCCACCCCCTGTTGGCGTGTGAATGGCCATCCAGTTGGTGATCAATGTCTTTTGAATCACTCTGGTTGAAAGTCTTAAAATCCCTCAGCTGTTATAGTAAGGGATTGAAAAAATGAAACTCCTTGAGATCTTCACATTCATATTCATAGTAGCAGAAAGGGTCTGGTTAACAAATTTGTTTAAATTACAACTACTGAGAGTTTGGAAATAACTTCCATAGAAGTTTATTTTTTTTAACTCATTTGTACAAGGACCCTTTTTCTGTATTTCTAACAGGTAGCATTGTGAACCAGTTTGGCTAGGCCTAAGAGACTCAAATTAAAGAGGAATTCCCATTAAAAGTCAGCAGCTACAAACACTGCAGCTGCTGACTTTTAAAAATCAGACACTTACCTGTCCCAGGGTCCAGTGATGCAGGGGAACGAAGCCCCACTCGTTCCCCCCTCCTCTCGGCGTCGTGATTGGCCACGCAGTCATCTAGGACCTGTCACGTGTCCCAGATGACTGACAGGAGGGAGGACACAGAGCTGAGCCCTTCCTGCTCTGAATGAAAGTGACGTCAGGAGCCCAGGCACTGAAGGAGGCAGACTACAAGGGACCCCCTAGCAACAGGCATTTAGAGGTAAGTTAAAAAAAATGCAATTTTTTTTTCTGTGCAACGCTACTTTAATTAGTTAGAAATCAAACTCATAAAGGGACAATTTGGACCTTTCACTGATTTGTCTTCTAGTTGGTAATGCAAAGCCGTAGATGGACTCTGGTGGCAAGAAAGCGCCCTGAGGCGATTCAGTTCGCATAGGTAGCGCTATACAAGTCACTCACTCACTCAATGAGTGGGCCAATAAGAATTAGCTTTTTGCATTAAGGCTGTGGAAAATTGGTTATTGGCAAAATTAGTTGCCAAGGATTGGTGGGAGACCAGTGCTCCTTGAATTCTGAAACTGAGTGTAGAATATGAAACTGGTAAATGATCTATAAATAGAGTGAAGGTATAGTCATCCAGATTTTTATATTTCTGTTATGGCACCGTCCCTAACTTAAATAGTATCAAACCTTCCCTCCAGCCCCAAAACATATGGAAATGTGAAAATAATAATTAAAGAGACTTTAAATGTGCCATAGCAAGACATATCAAATGAATAAAATTGCCTAAAAAAATGTATTGTTACAATCATTAAAAAAATATGGTTAAAATCGTTTGAAAGAACCATATATCAAATGCTACATAAGTTTGAACATGGTGAACACATCTTTTTTGGATCAACGCATAATTTTACAGCTCCAACAAGATGTAAAGGATTGACATGTTTTGCGATCTTGTCGCTTCCTCAGGATTTGTGCCTTCAAAAAGTGACAAATGATATGGCCCCAAAATTTCTTTAAAGTAATTCTTAGCAGGAAAACCAACAGAGTCAAGATAACAGATGGCTGGGCTTCTAAATATTAGATGAACGCATTGATCTCTCTATTCATTGGTATCCACAGCAATTTCTATCATCAAAGAAGGTGTGATTCCAATTGTAACACATTATAAGGACCCTCTGACAACATATAAAGTAATCCAGTCAAAAAACTGCACAATCCACCAAACAAAATGGCGTCCTTTCTAGTTGACAATGGCAGTTATAAGAAAAGCTGTGCTTTGCCAATAAGAGGGTGAGGGAAATTTAATAAAGTGAAAAAAAACCTGCACAATCTTTTATATAATATCTTTTAAGAGACCACTACTGCTTCTGCTTGCAATATTAAGTATTCTCACACACCACTGACTATGTATGTAATACCTTATTGCAGTGCTGAAAATATTCAAACTATACCAAAATTACAACATATCCTAATTCAATGAATCTCAAATTGTACATATAAAAATGATAATGATAATGTATTTATCAACTAAACCAAGGCCAACTGTCTTGTGCTGGCTGGCCTTAATATCACACTAACCACATCAGATGGCACACACAGATTGCAGAGGCTTAAGTTGGAGAGGCTGAAAGAGACAGTTTGCCCCCTCTACATCTTTACACCTCCATGACTAGACTACTAAGGCAAACAGGTACCGTATTCTACTATCAGTTTGGTTCCCAGATTGGGTGAATACCCAATACACTAATTCAACATCAAAAACAAAGCAAAAAAGCAAAAATTAAGAATTGGCTGTGCAATATGCAGGGTTGCAATTTGAAACCTTTATTAGGCAAGTGAATATGTTACTGATGTGGTCAGCTGCATGTCACCTATGCAGCCCTGCTGCTCTAGGCCACAGGTTGGCTGTGCAGAAATCTGGCTCTGCACTCTTTTATATTCTTATATTAATAAGCTTCCCATCACATCAATGAACCAATAGAAACTTAAAGGATACAGGAGGGGGGAAGATATCCCCTGACACTCTCAGGACATGAAAAACCTGGCATTTCACAATAGCTCTGAGGTACCCGAGGCACTAAAGTGTTTATCTCCAATAATAAGGTAGGTGGTAGCATGCTAGGCTAGGAAATGTATTCAGTACCTTTACAATGAAAACTAAATACTAGGCTACCAATGCTTTCAGGTAAACCCTGCAATGTCCTAAAATCTGAAATTCCCTTCAGTTTATCTTAATCTGACTTCTGCAATTTACTGTAGCCTACAATCCTGAGAGAACTTCACGGATGCACTGGTAGTGCATTTTCTGAAGCCTGTGATGTGTAACGTCTTCTCTCTCTGTTCCACTTACTGTATCAAAAATCACATTCAGACAAACAGAGCGTATTTACTTTTGAATCGTAGCTGTGAGAAAGTTCTTAGTACATAGGCAGTTCTTAGACTTTTTTGGCATCATGCTTTCTTCATGCAACAGACAGCAAAGAGTCTATAATAAAGTCTGAGATTAGCTGTTCTGCATCAAAAGCTAAGTTCGGTAATGAAACACTCCGAGGTAGACGGTAAACAAGTACACAAAAACGAAACCTAACCATACACAGATAGAATTTGATTTGATTTTTTTATGGCTACCATGGTTAAATCAATGTATAATCATGTTTATTATCTGATCAAATGGAATTAAAGCCATGAATGTGATTCCTGTACAGAATCACATTAACTTGTGTGAATACTGATATGTTAAAATTCTTAACATTGTCATGACATTTGAACAAAATTTTCAGGACTTTCATATAAGATTTTTATAGTATTTGTGAGAACCTCTGATGAAAATATGAAATATATCTGAAGGTCTGGTTTTAATGCTGGCCATAATGTAGCCCTGGTGCTTGGGGCTCCAGCATGTAGTCCAGGGAAAAGTCCATCCCTGCTGCCGGCAGCCTGTCAAACTCTGGGCAATGCAACTAGTAGCAGCATCTTATTGTGTTCCAGAGCCTAAATAGTGCAGCTTGTGCTTTTTTATTCTATTGCACAGCAGTTATGAAGCTTAAAAAAACAGCTTGCTCTGCAATGCTCACTTTCTCCACATTACTGTCCCTCAAAGACTTATGCCCCGTACAAATACGAGCAGAATTTCTGTTCAAAAAATCTTGGATGTTTTTTTCTGACAGAATTACGCTCAAGCTTGGCTTGCATACACAAAAATTCTCGGAACTTTCAATCGTCAAGAACGGGGTGACGTACAACACTACAATGTGCCAAGAAAATTAAGTTCAATGTTTCCGAGCATGCGTAAAATTGTTTCCGAGCATGCGTAGGAATTTTGCACGTCACAATTGCTACAGAAGATCGGAATTTCTGATCGTTACTTTTTCTGTCGGAAAAATAAAGAACCTGCTCTCAATTTTTTGCAGGTGGAAATTCTGCCAGCAAAAGTCTGATGGAGCATGCACACAGTCGGAATTTCAGACCAAAAGCTCACATCGTACTTTTGCTGGCGGAATTTCCGATCGTATGTATGGGGAATTACTGTTATTCTACCCAGCATCCTTTAACCTAACTCCTGTGGACAAAGGGCAGTGTGGACCCAACTCTGGCTGGGGTGTTATCATGACACCCTGCAATCATAGTACAATGGTGCCATGAAAAATTCTGACATCTTTATGTCAGAACCACTTTCTGCATAACTGAGCACCACCTTTTGAAGGACAGAAGATAGGAGGTAGATTACAGTGCCACTCTCTAAGAAAAAGAGATGCTACTCTCTGCATCATCAAATACCAGCCATCATTGGACAGGAGAGGACCTTGCATGTCATGTTGTCTGACCAGAAGATGTTTGAGAAAAAGGTAAGTATACAAAAATAAAAAATAAAAAAAAGTCCATACAGGGTGGGAGGGAAGGTTGGAAATGGGATAACATTAAATAACAATTTACATAACAACACATAACTATCATAGTATTAGGCTGCATTTTTTTTGTGTATATACACAATATATATATATATATATATATATATATATATATATATATATATATATATATATATACACACACACACTAGATCAGGATACCACATACAAACTTTGAACATATTTGAAATACCAGAAGTGAAACCAGTAATGGCCTATTCACAGCACTAGAGACAATTTTAAAGTTCAGATTACATTGCCTACAGCCAGAGTTTGAGGATGGCAGTTTTCAAACCACAAGAAAAGATTGAGCCTCTGGGCAGCTGCTTGCTGCTATTACCCATTGTGCCCTTTTACCTCCTTCTCATAGACAATGGTCTAATTTTCAAAGATAACAATTCAGCACTGAACAAAATGATTAGGGCTATGGGCTCTGCAAATTTAAATGCCACAATACTTAGTATTTGAACTTCTCAATGCCATCATTTGCAGAGACAATGTGCCTATCTAATCATGTAACTGTGACATTAGTAATGTAAAAATTCTTTCTGTTTGCTGTAACCTGTTACTTTTTTTTCTAAAAAATATATTTTATAACAAACATGATCAACGTAATGTAGATTATAGTAATATGTATTATCAAACAGTGATACTTTAGAAGCTGAAGGTCAGCCTCTTCCTCTAAGGATAAAGAAGTCTTGAATCTCCTCTCTATCAGCTGCCAAACTGTATTGCAATACACACAGTTTTGCACAAACAATGACATCACACTCCGGCCTTCCCAATTACTGGTAAGCTCCTGGTACATCAGACTTTCTTTTCCTCGTCATTACTGTTAGGGCAATGCCATAGAAGAATGTATGAATCAATAAACTAAAAGTCCCAACTGAACCCTTTGCTTTTTTTTTTTTTTGTATTGTAAAGCATTTAGCCTACATATATATTTACTGATTATCCGTAACTTTATGACCACCAACCTAATATTGAATATGCCCCCTTTTTGCCAGCAAAACATATGCAGTCCCTTAAAGTTAGAGCAGAACTTCATCCTCCGCTTGCCCTTTAAATATTTTTCTTTCTATTTCCCTCTTGTTACAAAATCTGAAATTTGTATTTTTTTCCTCCCTCTAAATACCTTTTTTGAGGAACTCAGGTACACTCATCTTGCTTTTCTCGTCTAGGAAAGAATGGTGTATCCTGCCTACCTGGAACCTCCCGGGATACATACATCATCAATTCTAGGAGGTGTATCTCTAGCACACTACACATGCACTAGACAATCTCATGTACACTGATGCATCATCAAGTGGCCCAGTGAAAGAACCAGAAGAGACACTTGGCTCCTGCTGACGTTGTATAGAAGATGGTGGCAGAAAACCCAGAGTGTGACATCTGAAGCGAAAGTTACCACAGACAACGCTGGATTCATGAGCTATATATTCTTTTTGAAGACAACTAGAGGTGCAAGTAATGCCGCGTACACACAACCAGACTTTTCGATGGACTAGGTCCGACGGAATGAATCCGTCGGATATTACGATTGTGTATGGGCTCCAGCGGACTTTTCTTTCCCAAAAGTCAGACGGACCTAGAAATAAAACATGGTTGAAATCTTTCCGATGGACTCGAGTCTGGTCGAAAAATCCATTTGTCTGTATGCTAGTCTGACGGACGAAAACCGATGCGAGGGCAGCTATTGGCTACTGGCTATGAACTCCCTTATTCTAGTCCGGTCATACGTCATCAAGTTCAAATCTATCGGACTTTGGTGTGCTTGTGTGTGGCCAAGTCCGTTCATTCGGAAAGTCCGTCGGAACGCCGCCGAAAGTCCGTCGGGAAGACCGTCGGACCTAGTCCAACGAAAAGTCTGGTCGTGTGTACGCGGCATAAGAAGGACAAGAATGGGATGCCCTTGTTGGACATGCCATTCCAAAAGCATGTGCATTAATATGGGGCTTTCGATAAAATTGTGGCGTGTGTGTGTGGAAATTTGTGCCGATTCAGCCCCAAAAGAGTATTTGTGAAGTCAGGTTGTTGGATGGGAATATTTGGCTTGCAATTCATTTTCTAATTCATTCCAAAGGTGTTCAGCAGTGTTGAGGTCAGGATTTGGTGCAGACAATTTCAGGTTCCTCATCCAATTCATCATACTATGTCTTTATGGACCTGGTTTGTGCACAATGCACACAATTTGGAAAGGGCTGTCCAAGGAGTTCATACAAGTGTGATGGTCAGGTGTAAAAAAAAAACTTTTTTTTGTCAGCTCCATCTTGTAGCTATAATGTGTTTTTTTTTTCAATATTGAGGTATTTCAGAGAATGACTGCATTATAGCCACTAGATGGAGCTGATGATCATAGGAGATATTCATATTACAAAAAATACAGTGATCATTTGTTGTGCCTGTATGAATGCTTAACCACTTCCCACCCGGCCAATGCACATATACGGCCGGGTGGGAGCCGTCTACTTCTGATAGGACGTTCAGGAACGTCCATCAGAAGGAGCGGGATCGCGCACGCGTGCCCACGCAGCGGCACAATCCCGATGAGCCCGTGTCACCCGGACACGGCGCATCTCAGATCGGCAGGAGGGCTCTCTGATTGGCCCTCCTGATCACATGACGGCCGTGTCCAATCACAGCCGTCATGTGATGTAAACAAACATCCGGTTGCTAGGCAATCGGCTCCTCCTCTCCTCACACAGAAGTCATCGCTGAGGAGAGGAGAGCAGATCGCTGCAGCCGGCTGATGATCAGTGAGTATGAGCTGTTTTTTACAGCTTTTTACTCACTGATCACCAGTCTAGTGTAATACACAACACACCACACAGTATAAACACAGTCCCCACATATGTCCCCAAAACATACATGTCCCCAAAACATGTCCCCAAATAATAAAAACACATGTCCCTAATAATAAAAACATGTCCCCCACATATGTCCCACTAAAATCACATGTTCCAATGATTATCTGCACACATATATACGTGATCACCTGCACACATATGTACATGATCATTTGCGTACATATGTCCGTGATCACACAAACCAATTATTATACACTAAACGGATTTTTTTTTACCAAAAACATGTAGCAGAATACATTTTGGCTTAAATTTATGACAAAATTTGATTTTATTGGATTTCTTTTAAAATAGAAAAAATAAAATATTGGTTTTTTTCCAAATTTCCGCTTTTTTGCGCTTATATCGCAAAAAATAAAAAACGGAGTCGTGAATAAATACCACCAAAATAAAGCTCTATTTGTGCGAACAAAATGATAAAAATTTAATTTGGGTACAGTGTAGCATGACCGCGCAATTGTCACTGAAAGCGCTAGAGCGATGAAAGCTGAAAATTGGGCTGGGAAGGAAGGGGTTGAAAGTGCCTTGTATTGAAGTGGTTAAGATATCCGCACAGCAGATTTTTTTTTTTACACAATGTATAATTAGTACTTAGATACATTGATGTAGCATATAGCAAAAGAGAATCCTAAATACAGGTTTTTTAATAACACTCTTTTCGGATTTGGTTTACTAATTAGTAAACTTGCTTAAAGCGGTAGTAAACCCGCAAATTATTTTTTTTTTTAAACCTGCAAAGCAAAAGGCATAATGAGCTAGTATGCACCGCATACTAGCTCTTTATGAAATACTTACCTTAGAACGAGGCCCCGACATCTGGCCCGATCCAGCGCTGTGATCCAGCATGCGCGCGGGAGATTTCATTTCGGCCGCCGGCCACTGCCGGATTTTCAGGCCGAGAATCCCCTTGTGCGCATGCGCCGCTGCAGTCAGCGGCGCATGCCGAGGGGAATATCTCCTAAACCGTACAGGTTTAGGAGATATTTTTTTTACCTACAGGTAAGCCTTATTATAGGCTTTCCTGTAGGTAAAAGTTAAAAATTCGAGTATACAACCACTTTAACAGGCTCTCAAATTTGGGTCATGCTGCAGGGGTAACTTATTCCTATTTACTTAAAGCAATCGTGACATGTTGAGGTTTCATCACTGCAGTCTACTGCCTATTTCCATGGATATATTTTCTCACTTTAATTACAAATTTTAAACTTGAATAAAATTATCTTTGTTATGTTTTCATTAAATGTTAAAAATTCATATTTTTTTCTTAATTATTGTAAAATATTTATACTTACTGATGCCACTAATATAAGTTCAAAATAAATATCAGACATGCATACAAGCTTTAAATTAACCTTTGCTTCCATTCTTTTTTTTAATTATTATTATTATTCTATATACGTTTTTCATATGAAATGATATTCATTGGCTGAAACTCTAAAGTGCTAAACTTTTAGGAGTCACATTTTAAATTTCTTGGCTCCTGTAGGAACAGTTGCTGATTTCCTTTTCCCTGGTTGTTTATTTTGTAGGCTGCTCAAAAGCATTGGTACATTGTTTGTGCTCAGTCTGGGGTGTTTAAAGGCAAAAACATGGTAAAATCAAGATACAAAATGCTCAGGTAAACACTCCATCAATCATCAAAGGCAGGAGTGGGGAGTATATGTCTTAAGTCAGTAGTCTCCAACCTTTTTGTCACTGGGGACTGGGTGCGTGGAAGAAAAGTGTGCCAAGGCCCGGGGGTGGGGGCAAGGGGTTGCTAGGTGGCAAAATGACCAGGGACTTCAGCCCGAAGTCCAAGGCCGGAAATGGGGGGGTGCGGTGTACGGGATGCAGGCTTTTTTTTTTTGACCGTGACCTACCTGACATACATACACTAACCTACCTGACCTACATACACTGACGGTAGTGACCTACATAAACTGACCTACCTACACTAACCTACCTAAACTGACGGTTGTGGCCTACATACACTGGCCTACCTACACTGACCTACCTGACCTACCTATCTACACTGACCTACCTGACCTACCTACACTGGCCTACCTACACTGACCTACCTACATACACTAACCTACCTGACCTACATACACTGACGGTAGTGACCTACCTACACTGACCTACCTACACTGACCTACATACACTGACCTACATACACTGACAGTAGTGACCTACATACACTGATCTACCTACACTGACGGTAGTGATCTACATACACTGACCTACCTACCCTGACCTACCTACACTGGCCTGACTACATTGACCTGCCTGACCTACATACACTGACATTTACATACACTGACCTACCTACACTGACCTACATACACTGACGGTAATGATATACCTACACTGACCTACCTAAACTGAGGGTAGTGACATACCTACACTGAACTACCTACACTGACCTGCCTGACCCACATACACTGACATTTACATACACTGTGTGACCTATCTCAGCTCAGCCATGGTGTGTGGTGTCACAGCAGCCAGGCAGTCAGTCAGTCCTTGGAGGGGGAGGAGGAGAAGAGGAGAGGAGAGCGGCCCGCCCGAGCACCGAGCGGGGATGTCGCGCGGCGGTAGCTTAGTAATTCCCACCTTCTGGAGCCTGCAGTGCTTGTGATGCACGTCACACATCCCGCAGTCCTGGCATTGGAAAAGTGTATAGGTGTTACAGGCTCCACTTGGCCGCACTTGGATTCGGGGCTTTCCCAGGGCACTTTCGGGGCTTCAGCCCCCCCTAGCCACCCCCTCCTGACGCCCATGGGTGGGGGTATGTTATTTTTCACAGGCAATTTACTGGAACCATGGTTGATATTGTGTCAGGGTGATTGAAACACATTATTTCTATTATTACATTGTAATATAAAATTAAATAGATCCCCTCACCATAGAATCAGTAGGAACCCTGAGCGTGTAAATTGCCACCGTCGCCTGCCATCAGATGCGAATAGTCACTTGTCATCCTACCTGCCACCAGATGTGGATTGTCACTGCATGGTGGCAGCACTGGTCCATTAAGCACAGAGGCAGGCTTCGGTGCAGTGGTGGGTTCTGAGTGAGGGCAGGAGAGTGGTGATGCAGGGCGGGCGGTGAGAGATGATGTCATCTCTCTGCTCCCCGCCACACCTCTGACATTGAAGAGGCCCAGCTGTGAGGGCGGAAGAGCGGTGATGCAGGGTGGTCGGAGAGAGTGCATCGGGCCATGGCCCAGGGGTTGGGGACCCCCACATTAGGTTATTCTACACAGAAGATATGCAGCAAACAGGCTATAGAAACTGATGTGCCTAGGCAATGTCACATGGCAGGAAGTAAATTTCAACTTCTTATCAGAAAATCAAGGAAGAAATTAGCTTTTTCACAGTGGGCAGAAACACAGAATATGCAGATTCTCATGCTCAGTGATTGGTGCTCCTAGAAGACTAGAGTACACATACACTATATTGCAAAAGGTATTGGGACGCCTTCCTTTACACCAGTGTTTCTCAATTCCAGTCCTCATGGCCCACTAACAGGTCATGTTTTCAGGCTTTCCATTATTTTGCACAGGCGATTTGATCAGTTTCACTGCCTTAGTAATTACCCCAGCTGTTTCATCTGAGGGAAATCCTGAAAACATGACCTGTTAGTGGGCCATGAGGACTGGAATTGAGAAACACTGCTTTACACGTACATGAACATTAATGGCATCCCAGTCTTAGTCCGTAGGGTTCAATACTGAGTTGGCCCACCCTTTGCAGCTATAACAGCTTAAACTCTTCTGGGAAGGCTGTCCACAAGGTTTAGGAGTATGTCTATGGGAATGTTTGGCCATTCTTCCAAAAGTGGATTTGTGAGGTCAGGAACTGATGTTGGACAAAGAAGGCCTGGCTCGCAGTCTCCCCTCTAATTCATTCCAAAGGTGTTCTATCTGGTTAAGGTCAGTCAAGTTCCTCCACCCCAAACTCACTTATCCATGTCTTTAAGGACCTTGCTTTGTGCACTGGTGCTCAGTCATGTTGGAACAGGAAAGGGCTACCCAAAAACTGTTCCCACAAAGTTGGGGGCATGTAATTGTCCAAAACGTCTTGGTATGATGATACCTTAAGAATTCCCTAAAATGGAACTAAGGGGACAAAGCCCAACCCCTGAAAAACAACCCCACATCAAAATCCCCCCTCCACCAAATTATTTGGACCAGTGCACAAAGCAAGGCAAGACATATTGAACTAGACATTTTGGGCAATTTCATGCTGAGGGAGTTGGGGGTGGACTGGCCTGCACAGAGTCCTGACATCAACCCGACAGAACACCTTTGGTGAGCCAGACCTTCTTTGTCCAACATCAGTGCCTAACCTCACAAATGCGCTTCTGGAAGAATGACCAAACATTCCCATAGACACACTCCTAAACCTTGTGGACAGCCTTCCCGGAAGAGTTGAAACTGTTATAGCTGCAAAGGGTGGGCCAACTCAATATCGAACCCTACAGACTAAGACTGGGATGCCTTAAAGTGCATGTCTGTGTAAAGACAGGTGTCCCAATACTTTTGGTAATATAGTGTATTACACATTAGGGGAGATTTACTAAAACTGGTGCACATAGTATCTAGTACAGATGTGCATCAGCTTCGAGGTTTTATAACCAAAGCTTAATTGAACAAGCTAACTTTAGAAGCTGACTGGTTACTGTGCACAGCTGCACCATATTCTGTGTGCACCAGTTTTAGTAAATATCCCACTTGTGTGCTATAGTTATGTCTGAATAAATTAATCGGAATCTCAGCGTTTGTAATCTGTCTTCCTTATATACAATAAGGTATTACAGTTTTGCTCTGACTGGAATATACCATCATGAAGAAACCGTTAGAAAGCATTAACCTATTTCTCAATCGTTGAGATGTGCTCACATTGCTTTACTATATTCCGATGTTCCCGCTAGGGGAATTCCACATATCAGCGGATCTTTTTGCCAGTGAAGTGCAAATAAGGAGACATTAACATGATAAATGACAAACATTAGATACAGCAATATGCCTGATATCACAGAACATGTCTATGAATGAAGACTGCTTTCTAGGAAGGAAGACATGGCAAGTCAAGGGAGGATAACTGACAGGCAATACAGGTGTCTTGAGGATGTTATGATATGGTTGAGAGCTTTCAATCACTGCAGACCATGAGTGGCTCTATGCTAACTAGAAGAGCCAGAGATTCAACAAGCACGGGAAGTAACAGAAGGAACGCTTTTCACAACAGTTACACAAGCATGAAAACAATTTGGCTATGTAAGCTGGTTTTCATATTCAAGTATAAAAGTGGTTCTCTCAGCTACACAGCATTAAATAGTAAACTTATGAAGAGACACGCCATTTAAAACCTATGTGCATGGTAATTATAATTAGAAACAAAGTTCAATGCAGAAGGAGGATAATTCTAATACTTTGTAATAGATTGCCCTAGTCTTGAATGTTTAAGCCCTTGTACACACGGTCGGAGATTCAGTCGGAATGTTTCCTATCGGACCGTTTTATCGGATATTCCGACTGTGTGTGGTCTGAATCGGACTGTTTCCGTCCTAGGCCAAAGCTATTGGCTACTAGCCTGAACGTAGTCCCATCATAATGAAATAACGTCATCACGTTATGTACAATCGGATTTTCCGACAACTTAGTCCGACCGTGTGTATGCAACATCACTTCCGGGCCTCTTCCGGAATTAATCCGTCTGAATTACTCCGACGGATTTGGTTGTCGGAATCTCCGACCGTGTGTACAAGGGCTTAGTGTATCAAAGCTTTCCATATCCCTGCATGTCCACATTATGTTCATGTCCATGTTCTTTGTCCACATCACTATCCTTTGGAAGAGTCAGGTATGGCAGGTTCAAGCTAAGTCAAGTCATTCAGCACCCAAGAACATTACTTTGTAAACTCTTCAACCCTCCTCCATTCCCCCTAGCAATATATATTCACCTTTCCAATGATCGCCTCTCCACTGCAGTAGCCCACCCTTAAAAAGCTCCAGTAATGGACGGTGTAGAAGCTTAACCAGGGAAAATACCTCACTGCTCACTTCTCCCTATGTGACAATGTTGGGACCAAGAAATCAGACGAATCACATGGTGGAGGTCATATGCTTCACCATGCCCAAAAGCCCTACTATCAATAGCGAGGAGAACAACAACAAAAAAAAGATCCCTATGAAGAAAGTTTAAAACTTACCTGTCCCATTATAACATCTCTAATATATTTATTTTCTTGAAGAATTTGGGTTTTTGAAAAATATTCATATTCCTGATCTCTCCCTATGCGTCTGTGGTTCCTTCCGCCAGCCCCTTTGTCAGTATGCTGCTGTTGAGGGGGCTAGTGGAAGGAACCCCTGTACACTGCGGGAAACCAGGCATCCAACACACCTGTAGGTATAATGGATGACAGCGATTTTTTCGGTATGCTTTGCTCTTCAGGGGAACAAAGATAGGTGTTGCTGGATACTTGTAACAGGACAAGTACATATTACTCCAGGTTCACACCTGTGTGATTGAACTTTTTTTTATGTATCAGCAAATCCTATAGAATTTAGTGGAAGTGCACAAAAAATAGATTGGAAATATGTAGAGTATGCTTGAAAAAAATACATCAAAAACATGCAGAAAACCATATGAACATGCAAACAAGTGTGAATTTAGCCCAAATCTTTTACTTTGTGTGAATGGCACCATAATACAATTATGCAGTAGCGTACAACCACCTGCAGAAGGATTAGCTGAAATTAATTTATTCTCTCTTGAGAAGAGGTGTTTAAGAGAAATATGACCACCATGGCCCATATAGAGAACTTGTTATAAGGTCATTACAACGGACAAGCGGGGCAAAAAAATGTGGAACAGACTCCCTTAAAGCAGTAGTAAACCGCGTGGCAGCCGCCGTTTCTGGCAGGGGCTTTGAAGGTCCGGTGTTCTGGCAGATAGTGTCCTGCCATCATATAGTGTCCGCCCCGTACTGCGCATGCGCAGTACGGAGCAGACGAAGCTTCGGAAAATCTCCGAAGCTGAACGACGCCTGCGCCGTGAGTGGAGGTGGTAGCCCCACCATCCAAGCGGACATAGGGTTGTGAAAATTAGAGGGCCCCTCGCGGGTGAGCTTCGCTCGCCACGCTTCGGGCCGGCCTCGCTGCGCTCGGCTCTTTTATATTCTTACTCTATGTCCACTTGAATGGTGGGGATAGAACCTGGACTCACGGCGCAGGCGCCGTTCATCCTTGGCAATTTTCGGAATCTGTGTTGCTGTGTACTGTGCATGCGCAGTACACAGCGGACACTATCTGATGGGGGACCTTATATGATGGGACACAGGCACTGTAAGTTGGACCTTCAGAGAGCATACGCCGATGATGTCATCGGCTGCATGCACTCTGAATATCTCCTAAACTGGTTTAGGAGATATTCACAGTACCTACAGGCATGCCTTATTATAGGCTTACCTATAGGTACAAGTGGTGTAACAGAGTTTATTACAACTACTAGTTTTGGCCAGTTTTGTGGAGTATTCTAAAAAATAAGCTGGATTCATCTCTAAATGCACAAAATATAATTGGATAATACCATTTATAGGTAATAACTCCAGAGATCGCTGATCTAGGGAATATCTGATTACCTTCTGGGGGATCAGGAAGGAATTTATTTTTTCCCCACTGGAGCAAATAGGTTCATGCTTTAAAGGAGTTATATGGTTCTGTAAGGCTCGGTTCACATCTATGCAGTTTGCAATTGGTGCATTCTACAGTGCACACACAATTTTACCACGATTTGTGTTTTTTTTATGCTTTTTTTTTGGCCAATTTGTTATTGGATTAACCCCCTAGCTGTAATCCCGAGTCTGGCTCGGGTTAGGATTTTACTAGCAGGAGTGGTAACCCCGAGCCAGACTCGGGATCGCATCGCTGTATGCAGGGAGGACACAGTGAGAGTTACTTACCTTGTCCCCTGGATCCAGCAATGTCCTCCGCGCTGTGTGATCGAGCTGTCCTCCGTTCGATTCACAGTGCCGAATGCCGCCGAGCTCCGTTCCCTGCGGCGTTACGGCGAACGGGAGCGGAGAACGGCGGCAAATTCAAAAAAGACACAAAACACACACAGCACTATAATCTTACAGATTACAGCACTGTATTAAAAAATACAAACCCCTTTGTCCCTAGTGGTCTGTGCAATGCCCTGCATGCACTTTTATATTATAAATACAGTTTTTTTCTGCCTGAATTTTTTTTTTTACCCCGGAGCTGTGCAATAAACTATTTTATCTTGTGTGTTGTGTTTTTTTTACTTTATTTTACAGGTGAATGGGTAGGGGTACATTGTACCCCATACTCATTCACATAGGGTGGGGGGCCGGTATCCAAGGGCCCCCTTATTAAAGGGGGCTACCGGATTCCGATAAGCCCCCCTGCCCGCAGACCCCGAAAACCAACGGCCAGGGTTGTCGGGAAGAGGCCCTTGTCCTCATCAACATGGGGACAAGGTGCTTTTGGGGTGGGGGGCCGTGCGGCCCCCCTTCCCCAAGGCACCCCCCATGTTGAGGGCACGCGGGCTGGTACGGCTCAGGAGGGGGGGCTCGCTCGTCCCCCCTTTCCTGGCCGGCCGGGTAGCGTGCTCGGACAAGGGTCTGATGTGGACCTGGGGGGGACCTCCACAGCGTTGGGGTTCCCCTTTAAGTCCATACCAGGTGGCGGGGCCAGCGACGCATCCTTCGCGGGCCCTACCTACCTGGAGATGTGCTCAAAATGAGCGGACTTTTCTCCGGCGGGAAAAGTCAGTTCATTTCAAAAGTACGACGGACTGGCATACGCACGGCAGGATTGTCCGCCGAAATGCAAGTCCGGCGGGAAGATTGGAGTGCAAAACTACTCCGTACTTTCGGGTCAAAAAAGTCCGCCGGAGGCTACACACAGGGGGATTGTCCGGCGGACTTGAGTTTGCCGGACTTTTCCACCTGATTGTTTGATCCTGTGTATGTGGCATAAGAATTACAGGCCTACAATATAAAACGCCAAATTTCCATGCAAAATAATTGTACCGCTTTCAGCACCTAAATCCAGACTGAATCATACCTCCAGGGAGGTTAAAAGACACAAAACACAAATCACGGCAAAATCACAGTAAAAAATGCACTACATGCTTTTCTACAGCTTTTCCATTAATGTCTATGGAACCAAAATAGCAAAAAAAAGCACCGTTTTGCATTAAAAAAAAGTCTCTGAACCTTTCCAAAAATACAGCTGCTGAAAAAAGCATAGATGTGAACATGTCCCATAGGAAACCATGTTAAATGGACTGTAGTACAATTCTGCAAAAAGCACCAAAAAATGCATAGGTGTGAACCACGCCTAAATTAAGATTTCTCTTTTTTTATTCCATTTATTTTTTATTTTTTATTGAACTCAATGAATTTGTGTCTTTTTTACACCTAACTATGTAACAACCCAGCAAGAGTAATACAGAAATATACTCCACAGAAGTTTTCCTATTAGATCTAATCAGTGTAGCTGGCTTCCAGTGCAATCCCTTCCCTAAGCCATGCCCCTCTGATGAATTGGGCTTATTCGTAGATGCTACATTTGCTGAGCTGGATGAGTTCTTTGTTTACCAACACCCAGAACAGTGGAGGACCTGAGGAGCAAGTTTGGGTATTGGAGACACTGCAGGGACTAGGGGTGGGCAGATAGGGTGGGTGCAATGGCATCGTGTGAGGTGGGGGCGCCACATGGAGAATTGCTGCAGCTACAATCTAACAGAGATATTGATAGCAGAAATACTACTAATGTCAGCATTGAGTAAGAAGTGACAAAGCCAAATCTGGATAGGAGGACAGAGCTGGAAGGAGATTCAGGTTGTGTTCTCTCCCCTCCAGGTTGTCCCTCCTGTTACTTCCACTTTCCTGCATCAGGACTGAGCGAGGTTGGCTTACCCGCCCCCAACTCCTTCCAGCAATGAATGTGGGTAGGGGGCATAAGCAAACCCTTCTCAGTCCCATGTGACAGCTAGTGGCATCTCTATTTTGAATTCTCATGGTTGCAATCACATATACCCACACCTCTCCCTGGTGGGGGGATTTTTGTTTTGGGGAGAACTTTGGCTTTTAATGGGAATTTATTCTTAGGGGTAATTGTGGGGAGGGGATTTTTGCTCACACACAATGCTCATACATCTGGGGGGGGGGGGGGGGTATGCCATTTGGCACCTTCACCCTGGGCTGTAGATGGCCTTGTCTCGGCACTGCTTGAAGAGGCACAGCATCTTTTATCTTTGAACTTTCGCTATGTGACAGCCCACCCACACCGCATTCTACCACAACCTACATGCTACATTTATAGGAAAATAGGCTGTGTCTATTCTTGGCTATGTTTTGGTGCATTGGTAATTCAATTAAAATGAAAGGACTGTAAATTATGCAATTCACAATAATGTGTGACACAACATGCATTCGTAAGTGCAACTCAACACATCATTGGGTCCTTTGGACCCTTTCACACAGGCTGTCCAATCAGGTCAGCCTGAAAAATTGATCCAGACCCTCCAGTCTCCTCTATGGAGCGGCAGATGTCAGTGGACACTTGTCTGCTGACACCCACTGCTATCCGATCCTGCTCACAAAAACCAGACGAAAGGTGGTCCTATTTTCCATCCGACTAGCGGATTGGACGGGATCAAATGGAAATGGACAGGCAGTCCACATTTCCCTATAGAGGAGAACGGAACTGAGTCTGCGTCCGCTATGCATAATGGATCAAATAGAACCATTGACCGCTGAGCAAGCGGAATCCTCTGTGCAGAGGCGCTCTCGTGAAAGGGGCCTTAAAGAGAAATAATAATAAATAACAATGGGAGTAAATTTACATTTTCTTTGAATACTGCCTTCTTACATGCATAACCAATAACATTTCAGTTACATAAATAAGAGCAAACATTTTTTTTTTCATCTAGATGTCTCAATTGATATATATTCTCACATCTAGTGTATTGGCCTGTAGCTGTTTAACAGAAGTGGAGGGATAAATTGAGATTATCACTAATAAGCATGTTGGTTTCTGATGTATTAAACAGAAAACACAGCGCTCTTTCGGAATATCACACAGAATACTGATCTGCCCACATGCTGTAAAAAGCCCCGTAGTCAGTTAGCCAGAAGAGTTCATTAGACTCCCCATTCCGTGCCATGTAAAAGGGATAGGAAACCAGGCTGGAGTGATTCATTGTCTTATGACTCAATTCTAATCATTTCAGTCAGTGTGACTGACAGGGAAGTGCTTTCCACTGTGATTGAGAGTATTGATTTCTCAACCCCCTTTTGGGGCAAACTGGAGATACACAATCACACAACCTTCACTTTCAAAAAACCTCTTCATCTGCCTTAATCATCTGATCGATAATCAGCATCAGGATTCTGGATCTTCAGTGAAGCCTGGGTCCAATGTCTTTATTTTCATTCCAGCAATGCCGTATGTATTTGCTGAGTCAAGGAGAATGAAACAGGTTAAAATGAACAGCGAGTAAAAGCATTTTGCTGCTGTTTATGACACTTTTTCGTATTTATGCTTTGTGTTTATTCATGATCGGTATTTATTATGCTGTTGGCTTTTAGGGTTCATTTAGATCTATGCCTGTGCATAAAGATTCATTTTTTTTTGTAGCATTAGGCAGTTATTATTAACTTACATTTCCTTTGTGCGTCGACAAGCATTATTGACACACATTGTTATATGTTTTCAATGTATTTTTCACTATAGGATTTGTAGTGGCTAGAGCTAACAGCCATTGGCCAAGGCTTGTTAATAACTATTCTCAATGCTTTAAAATACATGAAAACTCAGATAACATGCATTTTGATACTATGCTACTGACCAAGACTACTTTTACACTGGGGCGAGGGGGCATTAGAGGTAAAGTGCCGCTAGTTTTAGAGGTACTTTACCGCTGTGCTTTAGAGGTGCTTTACCACTTTTTGCCTGCTACCGGGGCATTTTTAACCCCTGCTAGCAGCTGAAGAAAGGGTTAAAAGTGCCCTTGATTTGGTGCTGCTGAAGCTCCTTCAAAGTGCTTTGGCAGCGCAGAAACATGGCCCACGCCCATGCCCCAAAGATGCTGCTTGGAGGACTTTTTTCCTATCCTGTAAGCACACAGCCTCAGTTTGAAAGCACTCAGGCTTTCACATTGGGGGGGGGGGGGGGCATGAGAGGCGCTTTACTGTCGCTATTTTTAGTGCTAAAGTGCCTGAAAAGCACCCCAGTGTGAAAGGGTTCTTAATTATTGCTCACAATGCATTAAAATGCAGAAAAAATTAGCATGTTGTATTTTAATTTGCGATGGGGAGTTGCAACATTTGGGCCAAAACGGTTGATAAAATGACTATATATAAGAAAAAGCCTGTGCGCTGCCAAAAAAATGCAATGAAATGAAAGAGTTAAACTGACAGCTGCTAAATGTGTGTTCCTCACATAAAGTAACAAATATATAAATAAAGAGTGCTGTGCTGCTGTGATATACCAGTGTGTGCAATGAAAAATAATATATACATATAAAAAATGAGAAGAAAATAACTATTCAAATAACGTACTAATGCTCATAAAAATCTTCAATGAAATCCAGTGATCTGAAATAAATACAATAAATGTCCAGTGCTAAAAAGTCCAAACAACACTATTAGGTAATAGTGTATTGAAAATGTTCAATCAGTGAAATATTCCACTCACTGTGTCTCTTTAATGGGTGTGAATTCCACCATTAGCCTTCACTTGTGATAGTCTACATCCAATATTCTACTGGTGTTTAAAATTAAATGTAAATTGTTGCGGTATCTTCTTCCAATGTTCCAGCTGATGAAAATATATAAGAGTGTCCCCGTACCTGTTGCCTAGACCTACGTTATAGGTCTAGAAACACCTGTTCTCCAATATCATGTATCATGTATCACAGCAGCGCAGCACTCGTTTTTTTATATTGGTTAATAAAGTAGTCACCTTCCCCTATATACCCTATATTCCCCTATACCACCGATCACCACTGTATTGTAAAGAAACTGCTGCTTGAAGAATTTTCAGAATTGGACATGACACTCTTCCACTGGCCTCAAAGAACAGTCTAGGGGTTTCTTTCTATTGGAAACAATGAACTTGGATAGGGTTAAGGAGAATGGGATACTCTGATAAACTGCACAACTGAACATCTCGAGAACTTCTCAACTTCTGGCTGTGCACAAAAATTTATGTCCAACAGGATCTTTATCTGTTGGTGACCTGTACTCCTTCCAGAGTTAAAAGCTACACACAGTCACTATTCTTTAGCACTGGGGACATCTACACACATAGCCAGAGAATCATCGGTTGCCTCCTACCAATATTCACCATGCTCTTCCTAGTGAGGGAGATGTAATCTCACACCACCATCGGACAGCTGGACTAGTTTCCACAAACTTCCTCCTGGCTCTCTCCAGTGAGCTTCTCCATACCCGACTTGATCCCTGGACATGGATTGGCAAATAGCCCCCCTAGCTAAGCATAGCTGGGATCTCCATGTCTTCCTGAAGACTTCCTCTAAGATCCTGCATCAGGGGGCAGAAAAAAACACACAGGGGTCTCCTCCTGCAGGACTGGACCAAGAAACACTACACACTGTTGCCCAGGCCTCAGACTATTTATAGGATCGCTCACTACCTACCAGGTACACCTCCCCAGGGATTAGCTGGAGTCCTATAAATATTAAAGCTACATGCACTGTCCTTTCTTCCACTATAATTCTAGAATCCTCTAGAAGACAGGGGCACGTAACAGTGCAGCTGTCAGGGAAAACACTGAGCAACCCTAGACAATCAATCCCTGCTCCACTGATATAGGGGAGCCAAAGTAAATTTATCCAGCAGCCTTCCCTACACTAGGAGGGTGCTACATTCATATATTGCAGCTAACAGTCCTTAGGCTGAATTTGTTTCCTTTTTTTAGGCTCCTGCTGGTGATACCATCAGTAATGCACCTCCCCTCTTAGGATGGCAACCTCTCTTCATCTCCATTACATAGGAGAGGAGGTCTTTTCTAGTTGGCAGAATATAGCAAAGAAGGATGATAACATTGTTTGAGATATACTGTAAGTTCCGAGTACAGGAAATTAAAAGGTCACTTGGAAATTCTGGTAAGAGCAACAGGTATTTTTCTCTACTTGCAAAAGATGTTCTAAGTTTTAGATATTATTTGGCATGTCTACCAGCCTGTCTGCTTTAAGAATAGTATTTGCGGCAGTAAGAGGCCATTTTGGAGCACTGTGTGGCAAAAATAATTTTCCTGTATTTTTTTATATTGCTGTTTAACTTGGTTTGTTCTGGAAAAGAACTGGGGCAACATATACTGTACATATACTATTCTTATACTACTGGATCGTAGTTCTGCCTTTGATACTGTAGACCATAATCTTTTACTCTCTCACCTTTAAACCATATTTGATCATACACTGTAGCTGAAAAGCTGATCCATACATTTGTGTTCTCGTGACTTGACTACTACAATGCTCTTCTCGCTGGTGTATCAAATTTCACTATTAATCTACTACAATATGTACAAAATTCTGTAGCCAGAATCCTGACTGGGTTTGGTACAAGTGATCATATTACCCCCTATCCTAGAGTCCTTGCACTGGCTACGTGTTAGGTTTCACATAGGATTTAAGATCCTCTTGCTCACTTATAAGTCTCTTCATGGCTTGGCACCCCATTATCTTTCATAAACTTACTTCCCCCTCATAACCTCTGCTCCTCAAATTCTGGTCTTCTGTGTGTCCCCCCCCCCACTCCCCTGTACTCAATGGGAAACAGAGGCTCCTCCTGCTATGCTCCAAAGCTCTGGAATTCACTTTCAAAGAACATCAGGTGCTTTAAAGGGCATTATATGGCCCCTTTCACACGATCTAACCAATCAGGTCTGCCTGTCCATCTTTCAGGCAGACCCAGTCGGGCCACCCTTTGTCTTCTATGGGGAGTGGATGTCTGCTGACACCCGCCGGGCATCCAATCCGACAAAATCCGCTGAAAACAGACGTATGGCGATACATGCCCCATCCGTTAAGTGGGTTGAATCAGATGATAATCGGATGTAAACGGACATGCAGTCCGTTTACATCCGACTGCCCCATAGGGTAGAACAGGCTCAATCCTTGTCCGCTCTGCATAGTGGAGGAGACAGGACCTGTCATTCGCCTGCTCAGTGGGGTTTAGTGGACAGATTGCTTGCTGATCGCTCGAATGGATCCAAGGTGTGAAAGGGGCCTATAACATAAAGTTTATTAATATTATTATTATTATTATTATTATTATATACAAAACAGTAGCATTTTGTGTTTGCTCATGTAGCCTAAATAATGACCTGCGAGGATATTAGGAGTCATTTAGGCATTTAGTGACCATAAAAATATAATTGTGTGGCAATGAATTCCATGGCATACTACAAGATGTATAGAAAGCCACACCCAAAATTATTTTTAATGGCAAACCTACCGGTATTGTTGGCAAGACATACCATTGGCAGTTTTGCTAACAGTTTGGGGACTCTAAATTTTAACTGAACCATAATAAACGGTAAAAACAGAGTATTCTGACATCATAATCCACCTAAAGATATAGTTACTCCTCGTTTAATGACTTACCTGTTTAATGACCAATCGGACTTACGACCAGCTCTCCCTACCGATGCGCTATATATCATTGTTTTGTACAGTACAGCAGAGAATTTTCCATTGTGTTCTGTACTTATGCAAATTTAAACATTATTGAGATGGAGTTTTACGTTTAGACATTTTTTTCACAACAAAGTACAGCACAATAGTTAAGAATGCTTAAAATATTGATTACTTGTGGCTCCTCGTTTAACAAACAATTCGTTTAATGACCTGATCGTTGGAGGAGTATCTGTATACAGTTTACAACTTTCCTATACAGTTTACAGGAAATTGTTTATAATAGTAATAGTGATACTGATGCATTCCTATAAATGCAGTCTAAATTAATTAAACAATGCATTCTTCTCTTTGTATAAGAACAATAAAAGCCACAAAGGCAATTTGTGTTTTACACGTGTGAAGTGTTTCTAATGAAGATTTCTTGGTGTTTAGCCAGTTTTGCAATTGAATTATGAAAGCAAAAAAACATATCATCTAACATACACTGAAGTCTTTCTTCTGCCAGTTTCAGAAGAGTCATTCAATATAATGACTGCATTCATACCAATTAGAAGTGCAAAGTGCTTTGGACTTCTGTGTTCCGCAGGCTGATGTCAAGAAGCTCAGTGCACCGCGCTAATTCCTCAGCAGAGGTTTCCCACAGCAGTAGCAGCGTGATTTAAATTACAGAGCACATTTATTATGCCTTTTTCCTCTGGCTGTGAAATATCAGCGTACAGTAGCTTTGTTCTGACCCTTCCTCCAAGGCTCTTCCTTAAAGTGTGACTAATATAGTGGAGGATGACAGCTAACTTCAACATCAGACAACAGGAAAATTGAACACACTTTTTATCCCTTTGCCAATCTGCGAGTGTCTGAATAAGCCTCGTCAACTTCATTACAAACTCATCATCTCTCGTGTAGATAATGATAGCCTAGACTGGAGGGGAACTTAGCTACTTGTTGTTTTTACCAGCTCTCTCTGCCTTCAGGCCAAGCATCTGTGGGGATAATGAATGGAGTGATTCTTTTGGCACCAAACAAAGGACTCTTAGGGTGAGGAAAGGCCCATGGCGTCAGTCTAGCCTTCACTCTCTGAGCCAAAAATTCTTTGTTACAAATGTGTTCCTTGGAAAATAGCTCTGGAGTAACTAAGGAAGTTAAAAGAAAGAGTAACTTTGTGCTCTGTGGTAGAGTGGCTCATGTTTTCTCGTGGTGTCTGTGTCACATTCCATCTCGGGTTTTGATTGGGTCTTTCTATTCACAGATATTTTATGTGAATATTTGCACTGTAGTGTTGGGTTCTTGTGTGCCTGCTAGAGTAAAAGTTAAATAACGAGAGATAGGAAGTAAGAAGGAGTGTAGAAGAGGGAGAGAAAGAAAGAGAGAGAATAAGAGACAGGGAAGAGTCAGAGAAAAAGAACGTTCTTTTTTAAGGAAATGCAAATACATATTCATGTATACAATAATAAATACAGATATTTCTTTATATGGGGTTAATTTATTGATGGCAAATAGGATGTTCACTTTGAAAGAGAATTTTTACTTTGCAAGATCATTTTTCCTTAGCTTACTGAATGTTGCTTGCACATGATTGGATGATGCAATCTGAACTTCACCTCCCTCCCAAAGTGAACAGCCTGTTTGACTTTAGTAAATCAACTCCAATGAATCACAAAAGCTTGGATGCCAGTATTACAGATATCATATATGAAGAAGTATGAGCAATGACATCTATGCAATAATACACCAGCTATAATACATTTTATATACAGTATGTGGGTATATATATATATATATATATATATATATATATATATATATATATATATATATATATATATATAGTAGTAATATATATATATATATATATATATATATATATATATATATATATAGATGATATATATATATATATATATATATATATATATATATATATATATATATATATAGATGATATATTTATTATATATACAGTTTATATTATATTTTTTCTTTTTTCCTAACTTTTTTTCCTAACTTGGTAAGTTTTCCCTAGTTTTACTAAACTTTTTTCCCTTTAGTTTTACTAAAGAGGTGAATCTCCCCTCAAATAAAAAGGGTTTTACCTAGAGATACAATTAAATCACAGAAACCCAGGCCACAGTACCTAAAGGAAACCAAATCAAGGAGGTGCATAGAAGAGGCGTTTCTTGATAATAATGATAATAATAAGCATGTTATGTTTTCTCTTAAAGCGGTATTAGAAAAAAACTTTGCTACTGATCACTCCTATGTCCTCTGATAACTGAGCAGAGTAACCTGTGTTTACTCTGCTTCAGTTTGGGAGTTAACAGGAACCTATTCATTCATTTTCAATGCTGAGGCTGCTAAGAAAGGGACTGGGGAATCTCTGTCCTCAGTCTCTTTCTCTGTCTCAAAGGGGAGATGTCAGCGCTCTGTTTAGACCCCTGATATTTCACCAAAGCACACCAACAGGGTTGATTAAAAAGAAAATTGCAACAAAATAAAAAATAAATAAGTGTGGGCGTGGCTTGGACATGATCGAGTGTGGAAGCAGGTCTATAGAACTCCTCACAGACCACAGCTACACTAGCACGTACTGGGGGAATTACCGCACAATCACGGTGCCCACTGCAATGAGAGCCTCCTTGCAGCCATGGAGGTCCGATAAGTGGGGCAAGGGTTCCATAAACTCCTTCTTTGTCTGCGGCGGGCAGCCGCATAGTGGGACATCCAAGATGCCACTCGGGAAAGATCATGGAAGGAACCCTGCAGTGGCAACCAGAACATCCCAGCACACTTTTGTTTCTCCTATCGTATCTCCACAGCTGGTAAGAGACACAGCTCCCCCTGCCTACCCTGGCTCTTCAGCCTCACAAGAGCTGGTGGGTGACCGGGACCTGAAGCAACATATATGGTCCCTACCCACAAGGGATGACCTGGAACATTTTGCCTGTAGGGTGGAGGAGGCCATCAGGTAGGACATTGAGCAGCTGAAGGCGGACACCACTCATTTGGGCTCTAGGCTGGAAACTTTAGAGCAGAAGGTGGAAGATGCAATCCCATCTATCACTCAGCTTAGGATAAGTGTATGACTCAGGACCAGAGAATTGCGACTCTCATATCCCAGTTAATTGATTACGAAAATCAGTCACCGCTCTAAGGACATTGTCCCCACATTGCAAGAAATATTTAGAGAGATACTGGGCCTTTTCCCAACTGTAGCAGTTGAGATTTATAGGGCATATAGGGCTCTCAGACCCCCCACACAGGATGCTGAGAATCACTGTGACATAATTTGTAAACTACACAAGTATATGGTCAAGGAGAAAATCATGCAGTGTAGTGCGAGGCACCCTTATTGCTTTGGGCACCAAACTGAAGAAGGAGAGAGCAGACTTCCAGAGAGTTTTTCAGGCTTTGCAATGGGCAGAGTTGTGCCAACGGTTACGCTATATTTACCAATGGTTACGCTACATTGCTCATAAGTATAAGTATTATGAGAATGGCAACAAATGCGGTAGGTTGCTGGTGAAGGCGCTCCATAAGAATCGTGTTACTACTCATGTCCATAAGCTACACTCTCCATTGGGAGCGACGGTACAGCATACTTCGAAAATTGCTTTGTTGTTTTGGGATTATTATGCAGCCCTGTACAACCTGGATTCTGCCTCCTCACTGACGGAAGTTGCACTTAAGCAATCCCGTATTGAAGCTTACCTTTCCTCTGTAGGCCTCCCCAAATTATCCCCTGAACAGCAAACAGGACTTGAGCTTCCCATATCCACGACCTAGTTGTTGGCCACTGTGAAGTTTCTCCCTGGCGGGAAAAGCCTAGGGCCTGATGGCTTTACAAAGGCTTACTATCTAAAGTTTTTTGATCAGCTCCAGGCCCCTTTGTGTACATTACTTAATTCCTTACTGAATACAGACCTCAAGTTATTCACTAAAATACTTGCCAACCACCTTAAACACCTCTTTACTAATGTAATCCATGCTGATCAGACAGGCTTTATTGTGAGGCTAAGGATAACTCTATCAGGGCTCTCCAGATCATCCACTGGGCCCGTATGCAGGATCATTTGCCTCCTTATTTGATCCTATTTACAGACGCCGATAAGGCATTTGATCGCATCCACTGGGATTTCCTTAACGCAGTGTTGGTGCGGTTAGGTGTAGGTCCACACATATTGCACTGAATCTCGACT
This sequence comes from Lithobates pipiens, assembly GCF_037356315.1. Taxonomy (NCBI): domain Eukaryota; kingdom Metazoa; phylum Chordata; class Amphibia; order Anura; family Ranidae; genus Lithobates; species Lithobates pipiens. The sequence continues at coordinate 49,695,546 of NW_027507784.1, forward strand.
TTATACACATCCCCAACTGCTCAGGTTAGGGTGAATGGCAGCCTTTCCTGGGTGTTCTCCATCCAGAATGGCATGAGACAGGGGTGTCCACTCTTACCCCTCCTATTCGCAATGGTCTTGGAACCGCTGCCATGGAAAATCCGATCTAACCCAAACATTAGGGGGTTCAAAATTCCTGTATCACCATTCTACTAACTATAACATTAATATCCAATAAACTCAAGTTGTATGACAGGTGCACTTTAAATTACTAGTCGTTCAGTAGAAGCATTGGCTGGATGATACAGAAATCCTGTTACAGGGGTGACATGCAACTAGCAACTCTCCAGCTGCAGCAGAACTTCCAGTCCCCTCAATATGCACTCTATGACTGCCACAGTATGTTGAGATCTGTAGTTCTACTCCATTTGAAGACGTACTGGTTGACCTGCATTGCTGTAGTGGAAAACTACTTGGAAAATATATAATTCCTGACTAGGTTCATAGTCCAATATGTCCAGGAAACATCCTTCTGAACGTGAACACTCGAAGGACAACTGTAGCAATGCTTTACTAATGCAGCTCACTCACAATGCCTGTGCAGTTCATTGCACGTTGAATGCGCACTCCCAGCAGCAGCAGCAGCATTACACTTTCTCCCATAATGCCAGTGATTCTGGACTGTGTCTGTCATGTGACTCTGATGTCATGAAATACAGGGGGATGGCAGGGACAAAAACTATATGTATTTACATCTCACTGTACTGAAGTGGTCTCTGCAAAAACTAGGCATTTCCAGCCAGGTAAACCTGAATAGCCAACACAAAGCATGAGATGTCTGCCACTTTAATTTATTCCCTCTTCATATCCTATGGAAAATGCTGCTCTAACAGCTTTGATAGAGAGTAACACACACAGTATATACACAACATTATTCTGGCCATACCCTTCTGTGGCAATGTTGGGAGCAAGAGCAAGAAGAAAAAATATATACACTTTAACAATGATTGCCACAGTGCTTCAATAATACACACATCAGCAGACTCAGGTCCCGGGCACAAGAACGGCCTGTGATTGGGCTTCTTCAGTAGGCACCATCATGGCCCCCATTGGCTCAATCCCCACCATGTGTTCTGCCTGCCATCCAACCCGACAGCACCATCTCGTTCATGCCCACCCAAGACAGATCACCCCTGGCCCCAGAGCAGTGTGGGAAATATAGTTCTATGGGGAGGGGAGGTGTGGACGAGATACACCTCGTACAGGATTTTCTCACGCGTCCACAGAGAGGGCTCAGTATGCCGGCTGTGGAAATAGGTTCGCCATCACTGTTCTATTATGTCATTTAAAGTTGTGGTGCATTCCTCCATGCCATTTTCAATGTAGGATATTCTGTAATCTAGAGTGTGTATATCTGTGGATATTTTAGTGAACAATGAAGAGAGATCTGTCATTAAGGATGTTTGGAGTGACAGAGCCATGTCCTTTAATGTGCTATCCATCACTGGATGGCCTGTGGTGGGAAAGTATGCCATGGATGTATGCAGGGCCTGGTTGGGCAGAAGGGGATTAAAAGCCTCTGCCTCAATTTGTGCTTGTGGCGATGGCGGTGCATCCATCCGCATGCGGGCCTTAGCTGGGCTGCCTGTGTGGGGATCATCTCCTGGGGCCTGTGTAGGGGATGTAGGGAGAGCTGATATGTTCATGTCTCCTTGGATCTGGGCCGGCACTATCTTGATTATAACTGACCTTCACCGCGGGCTTGAAGAAGAAGGTAGTCAGTTTTTTAAGCTTGTATTCATTCATAATCTTGTGGGACATGGCTGTGTTGGCCTGGGTGTCAGTGAATTCACTGATGAGCAGTTGCATCACTTGTACCATCTGACTCATTCTAGTTCAGTGGATGCCAAGATACAAGAGAATAAGCATAAGCTTTTATCGAGGTGGTATGTGGAGCAATCATCTCTTTCAAGAATTTATCCCTCCACCTCCGACCTGTGCTGAAGTGGATGTAGACAGAGGGGAATGTTCCTACATATATGAGAAAGAGGTCTAGCAAGCAAAACCATTGTGATTAACAATCAAATAAATAATGAACCAATGATTAATTGATCAAAATAATTGTGAAAAATATACATATGTAAAACAATATTATATATAATAAAGTGCACAATAATAAATTCATAAAACATGATAAAAGTTCATATTTGTTGTTTATCTCTTCCTGATGATGCACAGAGCATGAAATGCATAGAAGAGATGCTTGACACTCAAATACATAGGAACTCCTCGCTTCCGCCAGGGCTTTGAATCACACGCCATACACCGCTAGTCAGACAGCAGATGGGATTGGTTCTCACAGACCCTAGAGCTGGTAATGTGCTGAGCAGCTACCACATTTTCATGTCAGTGCAGCATTTTTAACCAATAAAGCAGTATTAGGCCGCGTACACACGGGCGGACTGTTCGCCCAACTTTGTCCGCTGAACAGTGTTTCAGCGGACAGTCCGCTCGTGTGTGGGCTTCAGCGGACAGTTTCAGCGGACAGTCTGACGAACAAAGTTTTTCGGAAATCCCGTAATACTGTCCGCTGAAACTTGGTTTGAGCGGACAGTCCGCTCGTGTGTAGGCTTGTTCGTCAAACTAAGTCTCGCGCATGCTCAGAAAGAATTTACACGCCGAAGGTTGCATTGCAGTGTATAGGACGTCGTTTTTCTAGTCCCGTCGTACGTGCCGTTCACGTCATCGCGCACGGTTTCAGCGGACTGTTCGTTCATCGTGTGTAGTCAAGTCCGCTCATGCAAATTTTGAGCGGACTGTTTGTCAAACTGTTTGACGAACAAGGTTGGGCGAACAGTCCGCGCGTGTGTACGCGGCCTTGCACTATATCTGCTTTTTGTGGCTCATTTAGTTGAGGCAAGTCTGCAGATTATTTGATGGGAAAGGTGACAAGAGTTGAATATTGTGGAGGATATACTCACTGACTGAAGAGGTATACCCATATACTCACATTTTATGATTACTGGCTGGTCGCGTCTTTACGAGGAGAGGTAATGCTGAATATGGTGGAAATGTACCCATTAATTGAAGAATTTGGTATCTTAAATATTCATGCCTTATGGTCACTTGTTGGCCGAATTGATCTGGTGAGCGCAATCTGTTTTTCACTTTGGGTGGAGCACTTTAAATTTGGATCACTGAATCACTTTTTATTCATAGAATCACGGTGTTGGAGAACTTATTTTTGGATTGAGGAATCACAACAAATTTTAGCTTTTAGCATTTTTATGAATTTATTATTGTGCACTTTCCTATATATAATATTTTTTTTACATATGTATATTTTCCACAGTTTTTTGATCAATTAATCATTGGTTCATTATTTATTTGATTGTTAATTACAACAGATTTACTTGTAATACCAGATAGCGCTATTTTGATCTCTTTCACTTTTCATTAGTCATCAACTAATTTTAGGAGCAGCACTGGCACATATATTTATTTATTATTTAATTAGATAGCACAGTCCCTTATTTCTCTTGTTTTCATTCCTACATATATGGTGGGAGTGCCCAATTTTAACCCCTTTTTCATCAATGGTTAGTAAACACATATCAGATGGTCTTCGTATGGGTCTTCCTGCCTCGCCAAAACACTTTTTACTCTACATCCCACCCATACCTGTTCCTTGCTACAAGTGCAGTGCTCTCCCCCACCTTTTCAATGCTGCAAAACACCTTATACCAGTTAATTGGAAAAGCTTGTGCATCCTGAGTGAACTGGACTGGGTTGGGAAGGTGAGGGAAATCATGAAGGCAGAGGACTGGCTTGCTACTTGTAAAGCCACTTGAGAATGATTTGAATTTACCTGGGTAGCCAGAAGAGATTACATACATGGCTCAGTCCCAGTCTCTTCTAGCTTAGACATTGCATTATTGGCCCTGGCAGACCCAGCATTTAAGCGCCTTGTCCAAATGAACCTACTGTATGTTCTAGTGTCAACAACCCTACTAAGGTTGCATCCAATCAGCTAACAAAGGGGTGAACTTTTTGTACATTTGGTACATTTTTATTTTTGGTATGGATATATGAGCAGTAACCTAATTCATAATAGTTCCTGGTATCTCAAGATGTCATATGTTTTAAACAAACTTTGAGTCATGTATGCACTACTTATCGATCCTAGTTAAGATTGGGATCCTCCTATTCTCTCCCTGTAACGGAGGGATGTCTGTCCAGATGGACGCAAAGTACGGGATATCTCTGCTAACACAATATGGTAATATATCCTATTGGTTCTCTTATTGTTTTCCTTGGGACCATGTAAGATGAACCCTTTTTATTCCTTTTCCATTTTTTTGCTCTCTTTCATTGTAATGTCAAAATGTATATAAAACTGCTGACACCATCCACTGTTCTACTGACACTGTCCACTGCCCTACTGATACCACCCACTGCCCCATACAAACTCCCTTCCCCAAAAGCACTGTGAAAAAAAGTTAAAACAAAAATATGTATGTAGCACCGGCTCCTGAAGAGCACAGGTTACTTTCTCTCGGAGCCAGCCCAGTGGGAGGGTCGCTCTTGTTGTGTCTTCTGGGAGAGGGTACTTAAGATGTGGACATCATGTGTTTCGAGGTTCCGGTCCAGAAGTATGCTCTGACTCCATGGTCCTGGTCCTCCTGACCAGCCCCTAGAGGCCCTTATGGCCTGGTGTGCGGATCCATCCACTTCCAAGTCTCGTGGCTGGCTAGCCCAAGGCGCAGTAACTGTAAGCAGGGTTCCAAGGTTTCTAATAAGTTTGTGTGCATTTTGTTGTTTGTGTGTTTTTTTTTTCTTTTAGGATTCACCAAAGATCTTCTATCAAGATTTGCCCTTACCTCTCACAGCGAAAAGAACTGTACATGTGAGTTGATGGGATAGAGGGTGGAGGTTTTTTTTTTTGGACTGTGCCATTTTGTGAAAGGCAAAAGGCATTCACTGTTGGTGCATAAGCGTGGGAGGAGCCTTGGTAAAGCAATTGGAGGAGCTAGTGGGAGGAGTGTTGCCTGTTTCGTTTCCCTGCACGTGGCACCGCGTGAGTGTGTTGTAGGAGGAGTGTGTTTTAGGAGGAGAGCGAAGTCAGTTGTGTTTTACAGTACGGAAAAAAAGTTTCATTGAAAGAGAAAGAATGTCCCGAGTTCCAGGGACATCGTCTGTTCCGGGGCCCAGGATGCCATCGGTGGGAGGTCCTATGAGTGTGAGGCTGCCTGTTACTGTGTTGACTGACACGGGGATCTGCCTGCTGCTGCAGGGGTGGTTTATCCTTTATACCTCTGGGGACATCGAGGCCCACAGCATTCTCTGCGGAGGATGTGAGGGACTGGTAGCGAGTCCCCTACCATTTGTCCGTTGCCGAAGATGCAGAGACTATTTGTTCAAAGTGGAACTGTCTATAGAGTCACCTCGGGCCTGCCGCAAGGACTGGGCTAATGGGCATGGCCACCGAGGAGTCCATCGTCTATACTCCGATGGTGAGGCCTACAGCTTCTGCATCGTCCACTGTTGCAGGTACTCTGGAGAAAGATATTGTTTCTTCCTGAGTGAGAGAAGCTACCCCTGAAGTTATGGACATGCCTTCGTCTTCCACCACTGCTAATACTATGCTTGCTCCGGAAAAAGGGGAGCGTGCAAAGACCTCTCGCAGTCGCAGTGGCAGACCACCCCCAAGTCCAGCTGGACTGAATCGGTGGAAGAGGGTAGCCATGGAGAAGTATAGGAAAACTGTGAGTACGACAGTAAGGAATCATCTGCCATCGGAGGAATTTCAGGATTCGGAGTTGGACTCCAATTCTGATGCTGGAGATGATGAATACTTTTAACCCTGATTGCAGTAAGTCTAACTATGAAACAGCTCGAGTTATGACCAGATCCACGCTTTTATTGGTAGAAGAGAGGCTACCGGAAATGTGTTTCTCTGGACTTAAAAGGGTTTTTACTTTTTCCTTGATTCCCTGGAAAGAGAATAAAGCAAGGACTGTGGGGTAGTTAGACAGGGTCAGCTCAATAGAAATGCCGTGTCAAGACTACCTTATGGGTCGCAGTACCTGCTTTAGGGAAAGACTGCACTTCAGTGACTCAGACCACAAGGTGGCATGAGGCGGCACAAACATTACTGTTTTTACCAGTTTTTTTTTTTTAAAGGGGATTTTAAAGTTTAGAAAAGTGGAGTCCATTGAGACTGGGATGGAATCCTGCTTTCTAATAAGTTTGTGTGCATTTTGTTGTTTGTGTGTTTTTTTTTTTCTTTTAGGATTCACCAAAGATCTTCTTTTTTTTTTTTTCCATAAAGATTTTATTGAATTTTTATACAATACAATAACAAGCAGTACAGAATGTACTAAAAAAAAAAGCATAGTACATGTTGTGGTCACAGATAACAGTATAAACTTAGAGGTGATCACGAACCCATCTTGCTTTCCATTTCAATCTAAACCTAAGATAATATTGACTGTAAATGGAAGGATCGCGAAGATTGGCCCGATAGGTTCCCATTGCAGATAGTCGGAAAGTGTATTGTACACAACCAAAAATTGAAGTTGCTGGAGTATGTCATTAGTTGTGGGCGTCGTCTAATCCCTTAGGGATTGCTAATTTGAGCTAAAGTACGGGAGGAATGTCGGGTGAGAGTATGGTATGTGGGGCAGAACAAGTGGGTATACGGCTGACCGGAGCCAGTCAGCTGGGCTGAAATCTAGGTCGTCTGTGTCTGGAGCAACTCCCCGCAAGGGGGAGGTTAACGGGGTACTAGGAGATGGGGGGGATGTGGATGGGGCAGGTATGAGGTGGGAAGGGGATAGGATAGGGGCATACTAAAGGAGGGGTGTCGTCTCTCCGAGCTCCCCCCACCAGGGATGCACCGTTGTGTGGGTGCGTACGGCAGTCCGCTCAAGTTCCCTTGATCTAAAAAAGAATGCACCGCCTGGGCCAAGACCAGGTCGTATTCCAAAACAGACGGGAGTTTACGTGACGAGTATTTAATTATGTGAGCTGTCTGAGGAGAAAAGGCAGCTATAATCTCGGAAATGTGTCCACTTATCCCAGGTCCGCGCGTACTTTTGTGGGGAGTCTCGGGCAATGTGAATGAGCTCCTCCATTTCTGCTACTTTCGCTACCTTATTTAACCATTCACTAATAGAGGGAGTAGTGGGAGAGCCCCAATGGATTGGGATACAGAGCTTGGCGGCGTTAAGGAGATGTAGGCTCAATGATTTCAAATAAAGGCGTGTGGGGGCAGAGGTATGGTGGAGAAGCATGCGATCTGGCGTATATTCTATAGTACTGTTGGTGATAGTGCTAGATATTCTGTGAACCTGTGTCCAAAAGGTTTGGATTTTGGGGCAGGTCCACCAAATGTGTAGGAGCGATCCCCCATCATTTAAGCATCTCCAGCACTTGTTAGTGCCATCGAGTTTATACTTATTTAGCAGCTCAGGCGACCGATACCATCTAGATAGAAGTTTGAAATTGTTCACCTGGGTGTGAACATTCAGTGAGCCTTTGTGTGTGATTATTAAAATTCTTTCCCAGTCTTCCTCAGAGAGGTTTATATGTAAATCTCTCTCCCATGCCTGACATGCTTTCCAATCCTTCGGGGAGGTGGACTGAAAGAATAGGGAATAAATTATAGAAAATAAATGTCGCTGAGGAGTGCTTTGGGAGCAGAGATTTTCAAACGACGTTAGCCATCTGGAAAGCTTGCCATCTATGTTTTCCGCTCTGAGGAAGTGGGGAATTTGAAAGTATGTCCACTTGGGGCAGGGGGGGCTGACATCCTTGGTAGGTAAAGCACTACATTCCAGTAGTCCCTCATCACTGTAGAATTGGTGGGCTTGGACCTCCTGGTGTACCCAGGTATCTTTGAGAAAATTGGTAGACATTCCTGGGGGGAAAGCTGGGTTGAGTCGGATGGGTGTGAGGGGTCCTGGGGTAGAGGAGAGCTTGAATTTACAGCAAGCTTCCCTGAAATTATTTAGAGTAGCGCTTACAAGGGGTGATCTTTAAGTGTTTTGGGAGCATTGGAGGAGTGGATCCACGGAGCGTTTTTAATGGGTATGGCAGAGAGCGAGTTTTCTATATGGATCCAGTCCTTATCTCCCTTGCGAGTGGACCAGTCCACTATTCTGACCATATGGCAGGACAGGTAGTAATTTTTGAGGTCTGGGAGGCCGATTCCACCTGCACTTTTGGGGTGTGTGAGTTGATTGTAACTAATCCTAGGGCATCTGTGTCTCCACAGAAATTGGGTGGATAAGGCCGCGTACACACGGGCGGACTGTTCGCCCAACCTTGTCCGCTGAACAGTGTTTGGGCGGACAGTCCGCTCGTGTGTGGGCTTTCAGCGGACAGTTTCAGCGGACAGTTTGACGGACAAAGTCTTTCGGAAATTCCGAAAAACTGTCCGCTGAAACTGTGTTTGAGCGAACAGTCCGCCCGTGTGTAGGCTACTTTCGAAATGAGCAAACTGTTCCCGCTCGGAGGGAAGTCTGCTCATTTCGAGCGCGTGTGCAGGTAGGCGGGGCCCGCGACGGAGACGTCGCGGGCTCCGCCGCCTGGAATGGGCTTAAAGGGGAACCCAAACGCCGAAAAAAATCGGCGTGGGGGTTCCCCCAAAGTCCACAACAGACCCTTGTCCGAGCACGCTACCCGGCCGGCCAGGAAAGGGGGGCGAGCGAGCGCGCCCCCCCTCCTGAGACGTACCAGGCCGCGTGCCCTCAACATGGGGGGTGCCTTGGGGAAGGGGGGGCCGCGCGGCCCCCCACCCCAAAGCACCTTGTCCCCATGTTGATGAGGACAAGGGCCTCTTCCCGACAACCCTGGCCGTTGGTTGTCGGGGTCTGCGGGCGGGGGGCTTATCGGAATCCGGGAGCCCCCTTTAAGAAGGGGGCCCCCGGATACCGGCCCCCCACCCTATGTGAATGAGTATGGGGTACAATGTACTCCTACCCATTCACCTGTGAAATAAAGTACAAAAAAAAACACAACACAGAGAAAAAATATTTTATTGCACAGCTCCGGGGGTCTTCCGTCTTCGGGGGTCTTCTCGCCGGACTCCTCCGCTATCTTCGTGTAGCTCTTTTACTAGCGGAGGAGCCCGGCTTTCTTCCTCCCCGCCGCCGGCCTCTTCTCCCGACTTCGGGGGTCTTGTCCCCCTCTTCGGTTCTTCTGCCGGGCCACCGCGCCTTCTTGTAGCTCTTTTGCAGGCGGTGGCCCGGTCTTCTGTCGCCGCTGCTTTCCGTTCTTCTGTCGCCGCCTTCGGTTCTTCTGCCGGGCCACCGCGCCTTCTTGTAGCTCTTTTACAGGCGGTGGCCCGGTCTTCTGTCGCCGCTGTCGCTGTCGCCGATATATAGTGCCAATGGGGCGGTGTCACATGGTATATGTCACATGGGTTGGTCACATGGGTTGATGTCACATGGGGACTATGACATCGTAAGGGGGCGGGGTCACCATGTGACCAACCCATGTGACATATACCATGTGACACCGCCCCATTGGCACTATATAAGTGGCAGCGCAGGGCGGCTCTGGCATTCCGGCCGGAGAGAGCGACGTGTCAACATCTCCTGGGGAAGAAGAAGAAGAACAAGAAGAAGAAGAAGAACGGAAGGCGGCGACGGCGACAGCGACAGCGGCGACAGAAGACCGGGCCACCGCCTGTAAAAGAGCTACAAGAAGGCGCGGTGGCCCGGCAGAAGAACCGAAGGCGGCGACAGAAGAACGGAAAGCAGCGGCGACAGAAGACCGGGCCACCGCCTGCAAAAGAGCTACAAGAAGGCGCGGTGGCCCGGCAGAAGAACCGAAGAGGGGGACAAGACCCCCGAAGTCGGGAGAAGAGGCCGGCAGCGGGGAGGAAGAAAGCCGGGCTCCTCCGCTAGTAAAAGAGCTACACGAAGATAGCGGAGGAGTCCGGCGAGAAGACCCCCGAAGACGGAAGACCCCCGGAGCTGTGCAATAAAATATTTTTTCTCTGTGTTGTGTTTTTTTTTGTACTTTATTTCACAGGTGAATGGGTAGGGGTACATTGTACCCCATACTCATTCACATAGGGTGGGGGGCCGGTATCCGGGGGCCCCCTTCTTAAAGGGGGCTCCCGGATTCCGATAAGCCCCCCGCCCGCAGACCCCGACAACCAACGGCCAGGGTTGTCGGGAAGAGGCCCTTGTCCTCATCAACATGGGGACAAGGTGCTTTGGGGTGGGGGGGCCGCGCGGCCCCCCCTTCCCCAAGGCACCCCCAATGTTGAGGGCACGCGGCCTGGTACGGCTCAGGAGGGGGGGCGCGCTCGCTCGCCCCCCCTTTCCTGGCCGGCCGGGTAGCGTGCTCGGACAAGGGTCTGTTGTGGTCTTTGGGGGAACCCCCACGCCGATTTTTTTCGGCGTTGGGGTTCCCCTTTAAGTCCATTCCAGGCGGCGGTGCCCGCGACGTCTCCTTCGCGGGCCCCGCCTACCTGTACACGCGCTCGAAATGGGCGGATTTGCCTCCGCCTTACGTGGGCGAGTCCGTTCATTTCAAAAGTTGAGCGAACAGTTCGCTGAAACAGTCCGCTCAAAAAGTGCCGTGTGTGGCCATGTCCGTCCATGCTAATTTTGAGCGGACTGTTTGCCGAAACTGTTTGACAAACAAAGTTGGGCGAACAGTCCGCCCGTGTGTACGCGGCCTAAGCGTTTAATAAGTCAAAAGAAGGAGGGTGGTAGTTGAATGGGAATTGTTTGTAAAAGATAGAGAATTCTTGGGAGAACATTCATTTTGAGAATGGCTGCACGACCAAACCACGAGAAATGGGGTTTGTCCCATTTACGTAGGTCTTCGGCTATGGTACGCGAGAGGGGGAGAAAGTTTCTTGAGAATAGATCGCTAAGGCGTGTGGGGAGTTGGATTCCTAAGTACGTTATAGCTTCCCGTTGCCAGGAGAAAGGGAATGAGCTTTGGCATTGGGAGACCAAATCTCCAGGTAAGGAGACGTTCAGGGCACTGGATTTTGAAAAATTTATTTTGAGATTAGAGATACGGCCAAAAGTTTCAAAATCTTTGAGTAGATTTGGGATTGTTACTAACGGATCACTGAGAACTAGCAGAATGTCATCTGCGAATGCTGCTAATTTTTGGATACGCCCAGCCACTTGAATTCCTCTAATATTATCGTTTGTCTGAATACGTCTGAGTAGGGATTCTAGCGTCAAAATGAATAAAATGGGGGACAACGGGCAGCCCTGTCTCGTTCCGTTTCGGATGGGGAAGGCATTTGACAGGCGGCCGTTAACCCTTATGCTAGCAGTCGGGACCGAATAAAGGGACATGATGAGATTAAGCATTCTATCGGGTAATCCCAGGTGGCGGAGCACTGCCTCCAGGTAGTCCCAGGTGAGCCTGTCAAATGCCTTCTCCACATCCAGGGACAGGAAGAAGCCTTTCTGTTTTCGGGACGTAAGCCAGTGGTGCAAATTGATGGCCTTAGTAGTATTGTCCCTGGCCTCTCTACCAGGGACAAAGCCCACTTGGTAATTTCCTATAAGGGAAGGGAGGAACGGGAGTAAGCGATTAGCCAAAATTTTTGCAAAGAGTTTTATGTCCGAATTGAGTAACGAGATGGGCCTATAACTGGTGACCGAGGAGGCATCTTTACCTAGCTTGGGAATAATCGTTATATGTGCTTCCAAAAGCCTATGGAATGGTGTGGGCGTATTATTTAGGGAATTAAAGGCGCTAAGGAAGGGGGTCACTAGGGCGTCTGTGAAGGTTTTGTAATATGGGGCGGAGAGGCCATCTGGGCCTGGACTCTTACCCGGTTTCAATTGTTTGATAGCCTGTCTTAATTCCAGTTCTGAGATGGGTTTGTCAAGTTCAGAAGCCTGGTCTCTGGATAACTTATCAGGACTAAACTGATCAAGATACTGGGTGATAAGGGTCTCCCTTTGTCGCTGGGTAGAGCTGGAAGCTGTAGGGCAAGGTAGATTGTAAAGGCCTTTGTAGTAATTTTCGAAGTGGGCAGCTATGTACTCTGACAAAGTATGCGCTCTACCCGACGGGTCGTTTATAGTGTGTACATTCGTGGTGGCATTTCTTGTGCGTATGGCACGGGCTAGAAGTCTACCGCACTTATTGCTCTGTTCATAGAACAGCTTTTGACTCAAGACAAATTTACGCCGGGTTTTATAGTTCAACGTCTCCAAAAGGAGTTTTCTCGTGTCGATCAAATCTTGGAGGGTATCCTGTGCTAACGAATGTTTGTGGGACCGTTCTAGTCTTTAGTCTCTAGTTTTAGCTTGGTTTGCTCTTTTCCTGATTGCAGCAAGTTCTAGAAATTTCCCCCGTACGGTGCACTTGTGGGCTTCCCAGGTTGTTATCAGCGAGATCGAGGGGTCTACATTTTCTCGGATAAAGTGGGTCAAGCTAGAATTAATGAGGTTGATGTCAGCCTCCGAGGAGAGTAAAGAGGCGTCTAGACGCCAGATCTTTGTGGCCTGTCTCTGGTGTGGGAGGGTAAGGAGTATTGAAATAGGGTGATGGTCAGCTAGAACAAGGGGTTCAATCGTGGCGGCTTTGAGAAAGGGAAGGTCCCTTTGGGAAATGAATAAGTAATCCAAGCGGGAATACCTGTTGTGTGGAGGTGAGAAGAAAGTGTAATCTTTGGCGTTGGGGTGCAAGGTATGCCAGGAATCGTGCAAGGTGAGGTTTTGTAAGAGGGTTCTAATTTGCCGCAAGGTTCGGTAGGGGAGGGATGAAGTACCTGACGAGGAATCAAGAAGGGGTTGTAGCGTTATATTGAAGTCCCCACCAAGGATGATCAGCTCCCTCCCAAAGTTTGTTAGAAGGTCTGTAATTGAGCGAAAGAAGCTTAGTTGGGCTGTGTTGGGGCTATAGATATTTGCCAAGGTGACAGGAAGGTTATGAAGACGCCCTTTCAGGAGTATATATCGCCCTTCTGGGTCAATTAGGGAGTCAATATCTTCTATCAAGACTGCCGGAGCAGGGGTGGTGGAGATAGATAGACATTGGGTGGTGTGTGTATAATTCATTTTTGTTAACAGTTTTATAAATTGTGATATTGCAATATGTTTTTTCCTTCCTTTTCTTTTCCCATTCCTACCCTACATTTCAGGTACTCAAATTTTTCTAGGTTTAGGAATTGTTTTTTAGCTAGACGATGGGGACATTGTCTAAATCAGTAGGGGAGTGTGTAGCACGCACTATGTGTTTTTGAAAATTAAAGTTACACCTAAACTGCAGTTTGGTTTGGGTATTATTATTCCAAATTTTGACCTCAGTATCAGTCTGACTGGACTATGAGGTGTTCGGCCTGGCCAGGGGGGGGGGGGCGCTGTCTCCTCTGGTAGGCATGGAAACACAGTCTGGTTGGGTGCTTTAAGGTTACTTTCTCTTAGTGCCAGCCCAGTGGGAGGGTCGCTCTTGCTGTGTCTTCTAGGAGAGGGTACTTAAGATGTGGACATCACATGTTTTGAGGTTTCCGGTCCAGAAGTATGTTCTGACTCCATGGTCCTGGTCCTCCTAACCAGCCCCCAGAGGCCCTCGTGGCCTGGGGTGTGGATCCATCCATTTCTGAGTCTTGGGGCTGGCTAGCCCGAGGTGCAGTAACTGGAAGGAGGGTTCCAAGGTGGTCTGGTGCCATCTCGGTTTTGGAGAGGCCCAGCAACTGGAAACTCAACCAGGGAAGGACTCTTCAGAAGAGGGCCATGCACAAGGCTGGCTGCTCAGCAAGAGCCTGGAAGCTAAGCTGAAAAGGACACCAGGTGAATCCACACTCGTACGGTATCGCCTGACTGGCTGCAAGATACTGGTACCGTATGAGAGTTCTCTAATTTATCCTTCAGTTACAACCAAGTCTGTGTGAGAGACTTTTCATTCTAAAGTTCTACAACCAAGTCTGTGGCAGAGACTTTGCTTTATCTGAATCACCTGTCGGTTGCTAAATTCACAAAAAGGGGATTTATCCGATAGTTGTAATATCCAGTTGCGAATGGCTATTCCCTGGATTGCATAGAGAAAGACATTCAAGTGTCAGCAGTTCTTAGCCCTTGTACACACGGTCAGAGAATCCATCGGAATGTGTCCTATCGGACCGTGTCGTCGGATAATCCAACTGTGTGTGGTATGCATCGGACTGATTCCGTCCGAATATCCATCGGACCCAATTTTCCAACATGTTGGAAATATTTCCCGACCAACTGGTTTGATCGGACATACTCCGATCATGTGTAGCGAATTTTGATCGGACCAAGTGCCACGCATGCTCAGATCAAATTCCTACATCAAAGCTATTGGCTACTAGCCTGAATGTAGTCCCATCGTAACGAAATTACGTCATGACGTTCTGAAAGATCGGATTTTTCGACAACTTAGTCCGACTGTGTGTATGCAACAGTTTCGGACACAATCCGTCGGACTAAATCCGACGGACAAAATCCGACGGATTTGGTTGGCAGAATCTCCGACCGTGTGTACAGGGGCTAAGAGTACCTGAGCTTTTCTACTTATACCCTCTATTCCCTGATGAGAGACTGTGCTTTGTTCAACGTTTTTTGCAAATAAAAATCCCTAAAGTGGATCGGGTGTCAGTCTCTGCAGTTCATTGGGCTATCAACCTCAGGAGACCCCTAGACGCACACGAGGTCAAGGTAACGGTAAGCCCAAAAATAATCACCCGCTCCTTCGGGGGTCAGTGCTACATTTAAAAGAAATAATAAACAACAAAATTGTAAAAAATAATAAATAAAATAATAAAAACAAAAAAACTATTGACACTGTCCACTGCACTACTAAAACTGCTCCCCCCCCCCCCCCCCAATGATTGTGAAAAAAAAGTACAAAAATAAATTGTAAAAAATAATAAAAAAAAATCCAATTGTAAAAAATAATAAACATAAAAAAAATTCTGACACTGTCTATTGCTCTACTGGCACCATCCACTGCCCTACTAACACCATCCACTGGCCCCCAAAAAGCATTTTGAAAAAATGAAAAAAAAAATATATATAAAACAAATAAAATAATACAAATAAAGAACTACCGACAAAATCCACTGCCCTACTGACACCATCCTGCACATACTACCCACCGCTGTACACTCCACTCTCCTCACCTGCACATTATACTCATCACCATACACTTCACACTCCTCTCTTGCACATACTACCCACCTCCATACACTGCACACTCCTCTCCTGCACATACTACCCACCTCCATACACTCTACACCCCTCTGCTGCACATACTATCCACCACCGTACACTCCGCACTGTACATTTCCTATTTAACATTATTGTAGTCTTACTATATAAGTCATCTCAGACTCTAGTAAACCACACCCTCTTTAAGCCACGCCCAATATTTAGCATAATTTAAGCTATGCGTGCCACATTTTTTTATCAATGCTTGGGCCCACTTTTTATCTTGCGTATGGGCCCACTCATTTCATGATATGCCCCTGCTACATTGACATTGTTAGATTGATTGGTTCACACGTAAATGAAGTGTGATTAAAAAAATAAATAAAAAAGGTGTAGTGGTGGAATAGCAGTAGTGCAAGGGATAGCTGTAGATTGAAGGTGGGTATTTCAGGGATAGCGTCTCCCAGCATGGGGTCCGGTGGATTCCTTTTTACCAGTTCAAGTGCGAATCAGGCCATGAATTTTTGCCTGAATTTGCACCTGAACTGGACCCAAACTCACAAAGGACCCTTTTAGAATGCGTAACCTGCCCGCCCCTGACCTGTGTAAACCGGCTCTATTGAGAACAAGTCACACTGGCATGTCATGCAAATTGTATGCGGGGAAACCTGCATTAAATTCACACATATGTGAACTCGGCAGCACACTTTATCTTTTAATAAGCTCTTAATTCATTTTTATTTTTAGTTGGCGTTCTGCTGTATTTTGAGGCGTGTGGCACATGCTGCATTATATTTTCTTTCCTTGCTTTTTTGTTTCCTTTTAAGTTAGCAAAATGTAAAAATGATAACGTGATAAGTGCATGAATCATATCGGTTTCCAGTAATTGTTTATGGGCAGTGACAGGAAAAAAAAAATCATTTAAAATATTAAAATAATTACTTGTCATACTTTGATAAGTTCCTAATTCCAGACCAGTGTCCATGCTTTTCCTAATTAAACAATGAATATCTCGGTTTATTTAAAGGCCAAACGAGTGGTGTCTACCAACTGAACAGATTAATGTAATGTTGTGCTACCTTTGACCCCTGCATCCTTGAGTCTCCTGATTCTATGTCACAGCGCATAGCAATGTAATAGAGTTGAAGGCTAGCTAATAGCTTGTCCTATTCTGACTGTCATGCTCCATCACTGTAACTTACTGCATAAGATCCCTAAAGCGACCACATTTTCCTACGGTATATGTACAGAGTCATCTAAATAGATACAGAAATTAAGATCACAAGTTTTTGTTTATTAACATATTCTTTTAAGCTAAAATATAATAAAATAAAACACCACAAACGTAGGTCACTCAGACTTCCATTCATAATGTCCTTTATTTTTCTGTGTTTTATTTATTTAATCAAATATGTTCTCAAGAGAAAAGCACTTGGAATTACTATGATTCATACAAAGCCAGTTACATCATAATGAGGCATTGTGCCTACAAGACTGCTCCATACTGTCTCTGTATATCAGGCATTAATCCCAGGAGCACCTTGTCTTGCTCATTGGAGGCCAGCATTTGTGGGCAGATTTATGCGCTTCATCGTGGAACAGGTAACGGGCCTAAGGACCCCTTTGCTAGTTCATTGCAAAGAAAAAGAACCTGCTGATAATCAAATCAGGGCCTGATTCAACAGATCTGAATATATTCAATCACAGATCCCAAAAAATAATAATTCATAATAAAAATGTATACAGAAAATGCATTTCATTCATTGGTTCAGTATGTTACACAATAATGTGACATTTTCCCCACTTTTAAAGAACATATTAAGATAAATAGAGATATATTAAACACAGAACACAGACATCCTCTGTAAGAAAAAAAATATATTTTTTGGCAATGTTTTTCCCTGCCCTCCACCTCACTATTTTTTCACAACCAAAATAAGCATGCACTGGATTTAGACTGGGAGGGAATATTGGCATCAATGGACACAGAACAGACATGAGAATTCTTCAAAAAGACTGTATGCAAACTCACTGGAAAGTATATTCCCATGGGCAATAAGTTTAAAAAACTAAAAAAAAAAGGCTTCTGATGAAGCCCAGTGGGAGGGGCGAAACGTGTCAAGTGAAGGAGAATCTGTGAAGGCTGTTTGGATGACAAGGCGGCAGTTTTGCATGTTTTCAAAGACTCTGATGTAAGTGTAATGATTTTAAACCTTATAATAAATCTCTCAGTATTACACTATGGGGTTATTTACGAAAGGAAAAAACACTTTGCAATGCAGGTGAAGTTGAAAGTGCAGTCACTCTAAATCTAAGGGGCAAATCTGAAACGAGTGGAAGCTCTGCTGATTTTATCATCCAATCATGTGCAAGCTAAAATGCTGTTTTTTATTTTCCTCGCATGTCCTCCTCGGATCTACAGCGACTTTATTTCCAAGTGCACTGAAAGTGCACTTTCAAGTGCACTTGCAATGCAAAGTGAATTTTCCTTTAGTAAATAACCCCCTATATGTCCCCTTTTCTTCATTGTCCAAACTTTGCTATCACGGTTGCCCTTTGGCCGGATAAAGTGTGTAGGACTTGGACCATGTGGTGGAGGATAGGAGATCTCATTCCCTAAGGCACGACAAACCAATCTGCCTGTTGGATGGGAGGCACAATCTTGATATATAATACAGGCATATTTGTCATCTTCATCACCAGGTGACTTTGACAAAGCGCAAAACATGTCAGTCACGGTCGCCACGGCAACTGACTGAGTGTGCGTACTGCCTGATCACGTCCCGGTGATCGAGCGGCTGGTCTTCCGGGTCCCGCAGAGCTCCTCCAGACGCATGGTAACCAAGGACGCTGTACAGCATCTCCTAGGCGGAGTGTCAGCAAAGGAAGTGGTGGATGCACGTCTTTCCCATTACAGCGGATATCTTACCGGCCATCAGATTAGTGGTTGCTCCAGCGTCACCTCTTGCCCTCACCGCTCCCAGTATATTACACCATCAAGCCCCCTGCGTCCGGGATTGAGATGAGCAAAGTTTACTAAGACAGGTTAAGCCCTTTCTTCCATCTTTTAAGGCGGTACTGCTACTACAATTTTGCTGCATTCCAGTGATGAGCTTTTGTATTGCATCTGACTGTTGATTGCTTTTATATTAGACTGTATTGCATTGCATTATATTAAATTCATTTTAAATAAATTTATTTTTCATCTGGTCCCATCAAGTGCTGTTTGATGTATAAGACTCCAAGTTATTTTTCTTTCTCCAGAAATATACAGCTGCACTGGTTCTTGGATGTTGTTTTTGGACTTTGACAGCACAATGGTTTTCTGATATCTGTATCTTTTAGTGCTGGGTTTTTTTTTTGTTGATACATGTGGAAGTATGAACTTACACTGTTCTGGCACCGGGGACATTCCTGCGATCTCTGAGGGTACACTTTTTGGAGTCTCTGGGGAGTATAATAGACCCTATGTAAGAATTTGACCTGTATCAATCTTTCTTTGGTTGATATTAGCAGGGAAGTACTGTAAACCAAACAGTCATCCCAGTCCTCTCTATCTAATGCTGGTAAGTCTACTTTCCATTGATCCCAGAGTCTATCTATTTTGGTTGTATCCTTTCTTAGCAGGTCTAGGTATAGAGCAGATAGTGGCTTTTGCAGTTTCTCTTGAGCCAATAATTCGCCAATAGGGTCCATAGTTAGTCTGGGGGGGGGCACCTGGAGTTGGGCCTTAATGGCGTGGCATAGCTGGAGTTATCTAAAGTATATCTACCCCGGTAGTTGGTATTTAGATCAGAGAGACGTGAATGGCAGTGAGGCGCCTGCTGATATAATTTCCCTGAGTGTTTTAATAGGCCCACATTTGTGGGTCTGGAACTGTCCTAAGTTGAGGAAGGTTAGGATTCCCACACAGGGGACAGAAGGGGGACCAATTCCTCGGGCGAAGAAGTCCCAGCCTAGCTGCCAACCAGGCTCGGAGGGTTACCCTGATGGGTTGTGGGAGGTTATCATACGCCCTATGCCCCCTATAAACTAGGTTACCCAGCTCTCGGAGTGATCCGAGGACCGCTGACTCTATACATACCGCTGCATTACTCTTGGAGAGGGCATACCACCACCTGACTGTGACCAGCACAGCTGCCCAATAGTAGGTTCAGTAATTTGGCATTGCCAAGCCTCCATAGCGGACAGGGAGAGTCAAAGTCGATCTAGCCAGTCTGGGGGTCGCTCCCCCCAAATGAAGGAGCCCACATATTTATCAAGCTCTGCAAAGAAGGAGTTGGGTATCCAGGTAGGGCTGTTGCAAAAAACATAGGTGCATTTTGGGAGAAACAGCATTTTTTGGTGATTTATACAGCCCATAAGATTAAGGGGAAGAGAGGCCCAAGAGGCACATCTGGTCCGAAGTTGAGATAGGACCGGTGACAAATTTAGGTCTATAAAGCTCTGCTGGCTGCACTTTAGCAGGGAATGTTCAGACACCTGCCTTGCCTGGCACATGTCAACCTGGTGCTGTACTGGCACCTGGTTAGGTACCCTGATTTCCAGGATGTCTTGTGATAGACATGAAGAGTTTGTATCAACTTTAGCTGGTCATACCCAGCACGTGTTCACCTGGCCAAAATGCAAAGGTAACACAAGCTGCCTGCCAACCACCAGATATGCGATAGACCCACATGCTGGAACTGCTTCATAAATATGCATCAGAGACAGAGATCATCCACGTTGCTGTCCACATATCAACTTTTTTTTTAATGAACAAATCTGTCAAACTTATTTTATTTTAGAAATCATTAGAATAACAAACACCCAACAAAAGGGGTCGGCCTATCTTAACAAATTAATTTACTTTGTCTTAGGGCAGCATAATCAGTATTTACTGTCTTGCACCAAATGGAAAAGCACAATAATATTTTAACTCAGATGGTCTTAAGATTTGTTTTTCTTTTTATTAGTTAAACATACATCTTTAAAAAAAAAATGCATAGTCTTTGTCTAAACTACCTAGCCACTAATGCTATCCATGAGACATTTCATTACTATAATGATTTTTATCAAGTCTGATAATCCCGTGTAACTACCTTACATTCTTACAGTGTGCCTGATTTGTACTGCTACCCTCCTCCCTGCCTATAAAAGATCTAGTGGGCAGAATCGGGAATCCATATATATCTAATATATATATATATATATATATTTTTTCAGCTGAATAATTATTTTTGGGTTTTCTGCTCCCCAGCACATTTTGAAACATGATTTACAATTTCTTCCTGTGTCACTACTTCTTTTGTAACCCAGCATCTAGTTAAAAGCACTGGTCTGTGGATGGTAGAAGAAATGGACTGCATCAGTATTCAGATGGAAAAAAAAAATTCTGTTCTTCCTGGTTACATAGCCTATGTTCAATCAGGCCAGAGTTAATGGAAGGCCCTTCACTACTAAGCAATAAACAAACACAGATGGGCAAATAGTCTGGAATCAAATCTACTCGATGAGGTGGACAATACATAGTTAGTTCCATTACAAGCCTCTCACTTGGGAATTGGAGCTGTTCCCGAGCACTACTCATTACACACCAGAACCATCTGTAGCCAGACAGAACCTTATTTGGAATATATAAAGGACACAAAAAAAATAGACGAGGAATGAGGAGCCTGAGAATCCTATTTCAACTTTAAATTTTGCTTGTGAAAGCCCATTTGGTTTTAGTCTCGGCAAACAGGAGGCCTCATCACTCACAATGAAGTACGCGTGTAGCAAGGATTAGTTGAGATCAGGGAGATTGAAGGTAATTGCTACTTTCTACTGGGATATATCCAGTGGTAGTATAGAGTGAGAATGATACTGTAAATGCCTGTTGACTGTCACACTACGTATTGGAAAGCAATTCTCCTATACTTTCTCTGTATGTGCCTGCACATAAATTTAAAGAAAAAAAGGATGTGTGGAATATATGTATATATATATATATATATATATATATATATATATATATATATATATATATATATATATATATATGTGTGTGTATATATATATATATATATATATATATATATATATATATATATATATATATATATATACACACATATATATATATATATATATATATATATATATATATATACTATATATATATATATACATACTGTATACATAAAATATACTCTCCACCATGTAAATATATGCACTGTTGAGACTGCCCCCCCCCCCAAAAAAAAGAAAATACTGCTACTACAGTCACCTGATTTTTTTCTTTTTTTCTGTCCCCTGCAAAAATCACTGAACCACCAATGCATAGAGGTGTCACAACACTATGGGGTTGATTTACTGAAACTGGAGAGTGCAAAATCTGATTCACCTGTCTATGGTAGCCAATCAGCTTCTAACTTCAGTTTGTTCAATTCAACTTTTACAATAAAATCTGGAAGCTGATTGGTTTCTATGCAGAGCTGCACTCACCAGTTTTAGTAACCCCCCCCCCCCCCCATGTATTGCAGGTGTCTCAGGTGTCAACTCCATAGCTGGAGGAAGAAGATGGTAACCTGTGATGTCATAGGACTGGACCCAAAATTGCATCCAAAAGGGTATTTTTTTTAACACTAGTGCAAGGCTGACTCCAAGCATGCCTGTTCTAGAGTGGAAAAGGTTGGGGATACAACAAACAATGATAAAGAGGTGTCTTGGCAGACACTATATCCAGAAGGTGAGTGCAGAGCATATAACAGTAGGCTGTATATGCAGGAGAGTAGCACAGAGGGCATGACAGCAGGTAAAAATGTGCAAGGGGTATGAGAGTGTGCAGTAGGTGCAAGGGAGGAGTGTGTAGGATCTGATCATGGGCAGTATGTGCATGAGAGTAGTACAGATTGCTTGACAGAAGGAAGAATGTGCAGACAAGGGGTGCAGGGGATATGACAGCAGGCAGAATGTGTAGACGAGGGGTGCAGGTGGTATGAATGACAGTAGACAGAATGTGCAGACGAGCGGTGCAGGGGGTATGACAGCAGGCAGAATGTGTAGACAAGGGGTGCAGGGGGTGTGACAGCAGGCAGAATGTGCAGACAAGAGGTGCAGGGGTGTGACAGCAGGCAGAATGTGCAGATGAGGGGTGCAGGGGGTATGACAGCAGGCAGAATGTGCAGACGAGGGGTGCAGAGGGTGTGACAGCAGGCAGAATGTGCAGATGAGGGGTGCAGGGGGTATGAAGGCAGAATGAGCAGACAAGAGGTGCAGGGGGTATGACAGAAGGCAGAATGTGCAGGCGAGGGGTGCAGGGGGTGTAGCAGCAGGCAGAATGTGCATATGAGGGGTGCAAGGTGTGTGGCAGCAGGCAGAATGTGCAGATGGGGGGTTCAGGGGGTATAAAGGCAGGCAGAATGTGCAGACATGAGGTGCAGGGGGTATGACAGAAGGCAGAATGTGCAGGCGAGGGGTGTATGGGGGTGTGACAGCAGACAGAATGTGCAGACAAGGGGTGTGACAGTAGGCAGCATATTCAGGAGAGAAGTGTTTAGGGTATGACAGCAGGCAGTTTGTGTAAAAGGGGTGTGGCGGGTAAAGCACCAGGAAGTATGCACAGGAGTGGAATGCAGAACATATGACAGCAGGTAGTATGTACAGGAGAAGAGTGTGGAGAGTATGATAGCAAACGATATGTGCAGGATAAATGTAAAGATGGTATAATGGTGAGCACCATGTATAGAAGAGGAGGGTATGCCAGGGGGCAATATATGCAGGAAGCTAGTGTGCAATGTATGGCAGCAGGTAGTATGTGCAGGAATGGGTACAGCAAAGGGTATAGCAGGGGGGATTATGTACAGGAAAACAGTAGAAGGATCATGACAGTGGGCAGTATGGTAGGAGTTGAGTCCAGAGGTAAGATGGCATGTAGCATATTCCTCTTGTACACCATGATGGAACTTACCATGTGGTTGAAAGAGTGCTTCAACAACTCCTGGCTGGTCACAGTGTACAATATTAATAAGCTTGTTTAAAAGTGCAAAGCTATTTATTTATGCATGATGACATAGAAAAGCAATGTTTCAGGAGCATGAAGGGGCCCTTCTTTAGGCATGTGTTAAGCAAAAAACAAACATATTAAGAAATGATCCACTAATAGGAAATAGTTCCCTATGAGCCAATTTTTCTTTCTAAAATGATAAGATAATATAAATATTTAGAAATATTTTAATATCAAATCTGAATTCGCAATTTGTGCATAATAAATCCACAGTTCATTTATGTATTACAAAATAGAATATATATTACATTAATCTGATTGTAAACCCTTACATATACCAAATGAAGAGACTGGGCTCAAAATCCAGAATTTATAAAGCTTGTCTGATTTGCCAGAAAAAAGGGGGTGTGGAGCTGAGGTTATACTCAGTGAGGAGAGCTCTGAGAGCTGATTGGAGGGAAGGGACATGCCCCTCTCACACAGCTCACAGAAACAGAGCTGAGGCTGTCAATCTGCTGAAGATCCCTCCCCTGTCATTTTTCTCTTGGTGTCAAAAAAACTTATCAAAAGTGATTTATGCTGATAGCAGCAGAACAAAGCAGCAGACAGAAATTACATTCAGCCCACGTTCACATCGGGCCATTTTGTCACCAAATCGCATGTCAAGTCACCGACTATTGCTGGCAACGGCACTGGCCGAATCGGTGCAACGGCAAAGTCAGAAGATTTGTACCCTAATACATTCTCAAAAAACATTTTGTGCGCAGCTCCCCCCCATCAGCCCCCTTTGTACTTACCTGAGGCTGATCTTGATCCCGTGCTGTGCCCAAGAGCAGAGGCCCTCCTCCCTCCTCACAGGGCAAATTGATAGCAGCGGGAGCGATTGGCCCCTGCTGCTGTCAATCAAATCCTGTGACAAGGGAGCGAGGGGCAGGGCAAGGCCAATCTGTCTGTGCTTATTGACTTAGGCAGCATGGCTCAGGAGAGAACCCATAGGTGTGCCACAATAGAATGTGGCTTCATATAGTAACACATTGAGAAGAGGAGGGGCCAGAAGCGAAGATGAGGGACCCAAGAAGCGGAGGAACACTCTTCCACTTTATCAAAGTTTTGCATATCTGTTCTGATGACTCTACCAAAAAGGATCAAGTGACATGCATATACAATAAATTCACTGGCAAACATCCATAGCCTAGCATTGCCCTGATCGGATGCACGTGAGAACAGGTTTACTGTACCTCTGGCCAACTTGTGGTCTACACATACACAGACACACATAATAAACCACACACTTGTGTTAGCTATGGGTTTACCATGGCCATGCATCTGTGCTCAATGCACCATTTGTCCTGTGCATGCGTGTAAATCTTGCATGTCTGAAGAAGAGTCCTGAAATGTTGCTTTTCTATGTGATCATACAATAATGAATAACTGCATATTTTTGGTGATCGGGTGACAAATTTAATCGAGAGGAAATTACTAGAGGCAGCATGTACAGCAGAGAATTGTGGAAGGTATGACAGCAGGCATTGTGTGCAAGATAAGAGTGTGGAAGCTAGGACAGCAGGAAGAGATGTTATTCTTTGGACTCACAAATGGCCTCATTACACATTTTGCACACAACACAATAACTGAGAAATTGTAGACCAGCAGCATGGCAGCCGAGCCCATTACAGGAATGGTTTTACAGAGGTTAATATCTGTGTTCAGGAGATGAGCCTGAAAAAATGCAAGCAGGTTATTGTGGGCAGTGGAGGTGGCAGGGATTAGACATGTGCACTGCACAAAAATTTGTTTGTTTTCGTTTCATTTGTTTTTTTTTTGTTTTTTTCGAGTCATTCGTTATGATTGCAATTCGTAAGTTCGAAATTTCGTATATTCCTAAATTCGAAAACCTGAAAATAAGAAAGAAAATCCAAAAATTCAAAAGAATAACTAAGTAACTAATAATAACTAACTATTAAATTATAGGTATTGGAATTTCCTTTCAAATTTGTCTGTTAGTGAACGTAACGAATACAAATTTATCCAAAGTTACAAATTATACAAAAATAACGAATGCCACATCAAAACAAATGGAACGGAACAAGTAATAAATAATAATAAAAAATGTTTACTATTATTGTTGCTATTTATTATTATTAATTAATTACGTTCCATTCATTTAAATATGGCATTTGTTATTTTGGATAATTTTTTAACCTTAGATTAATTCGTATTTGTTAAATTCACTAACAGCCAAATTTGAAAGGAAATTCCAAAACCTATCTTTTAACCGCTTCCCGACCGCCTCACGCAGATATACTGCGGCACATACAGGCAGATTAACGTACCTGTACGTTGCCCTTTAAGAGGCGGCTCGCAGGCGCTCGTGCCCGCCGGGAGCTCTGTGACCGCGGGTCCCACAGACCTGATGTCCGCGGGGATACCCGCGATCATTTCACAGTGAGGAAGAACAGGGAGATGCTAATGTAAACAAGCATCTCCCTGTTCTGCCTAGTGACACTGTCACTGATCAGCTCTCCCTGTAATCGGGAGCGGTGATCAGTGACGTGTCACACACAGCCCCTCCCCCCCCCCACAGTTAGAATCACTCCCTAGGATACACTTAACCCCTACCTAGTGGTTAATCCCTTCACTGCCAGTGACATTTTTACAGTAATCAATGCATTTTTTTAGCATTGATCACTGTATTAATGCCAATGGTTCCAAAAATGTGTCAAAATTGTGCAATGTGTCCGCCATAATGTCGCAGTCATGATAAAAATCGCTGATCACCACCATTACTAGTAATAAAAAAATTATCAATAAAAATGCCATAAAACTATCCCCTATTTTGTACACGCTATAACTTTTGCGGGTCCATAACATGCAAACCAATCAATAAACACTTATTGCGATTTTTTTTTAACCAAAAATATGCAGAAGAATGCATATCGGCCTAAACTGAGGAAAAATAAATTTTTTTTAATATTATTTTTGGGGGATATTTATTATAGCAAAAAGTAAAATATAATGCTTTTTTTTCAAAATTGGTGCTATCTTTTTGTTTATAGAGCAAAAAATAAAAACCGCAGAGGTGATAAAATACCACCAAAAGAAAGCTCTATTTGTGGGAAAAAAAGGACGTCAATTTTGTTTTGGGGACATGTCAGTTAAAGCAACACAGTGCCGAAGCGCAAAAAGTGCTCTGGTCAGGAAGGGGGTAAATTCTTCCGGGGCTGAAGTGGTTAATAATTAAGTTATTATTAGTTAGTTATTATTTCAGATTTTCCCATTTTTGGGGTTTTCGGATTTTCAAATTCCGAATTTCGAATTTACGAATTTGACGAAATTCGTAAAAAAAAAACGAATTTAGAACGAAATGAATTGCACATGTCTAGTAGGGATCATGTTAGCAACACTGTGGACTGTGAAGGTGATGGCAGAATACTGAAACAGGAGGAGTGTGTCAGTGGATTTGTGGAAAAAAGAAGTTGGAGAAGGAGACACCAAAAATGAAGCAGGTTATTAGCGGGGACTGTGTCATGGCGTTGAGGTACAGTGGAGAGTTTTCTGAGGACATGAAGATGGGGCAGGGCTTTGTTGCCGGGGATTGGAACAAGAAATTGGGCAATCCGATTTCTGCTGAACTATGTTCAGTGGAGGTCTATTAGATTGTAAACTCTTCTGAGCAGGGTCCTCTTAATCCTCTTGTATTTTATTATATTGTAACTGTATTGTCTCTTTTTATATTGTAAAGTGCTGCTTTACAATATATAATAATAAGACTGAAAAAAATATATAATAATATGTATAAAAAAAATTAAAATATAATAATAAGACTGATATTAGGCATGGTGTACTAAATCATTGTGAGGGATTATCACACTTGCACTGAAGACTGGGTGCTAAGTGGTTAAAATACATGCACTGGCCACAGAGAGATTATTATACATATTGTGGAGACTGGTTGCTGAGAAGTCAATGCACACGTGCTGGGTAATGGCATCTAAGAGGGGTACGTTTACCTTTTGTAACATGATCCATGTTACACCCGTATTCAGGGTGTAACATGTAACATGTTACGAACGCATCAGATACCACTCCCCCCACTCTGACAGCTGGATAGTAAATGTTGAGTTAATTATACTTAGCTAGAGTGTGTGTTGGAGGTGGGATCACACTGGGAAAAGAGCAATGCATACAGTATATCTCCTGGGGAAGGGATAAAGGGGAAATAGCAATCTGTATGTGCTGGGAATGAGATCTGGGAAAAGACCAATTTGTGTCTTGGGGAAGGGATACAAGGGAAGGACCAACCAATGATTGTTGGATTTTTCTTAAAGGTGAGGGGGTTTTAAAGTGCCATTGACTACCCATGATTGTGGGATTTTTATTAAAGGTGGGACTGTTTAAAGTGCAACTGATCAGCAATGATTGTGGGATTGTTTTTTATAAGGTGGGGGGGGAGTGAAAGAGTAGTCACTTACCACTGTAGCACCGACTCCTGAAGAGCATGCGCTATATTTTTGAAAGTTAATGTTACACCTGAACTGCAATTTGGTTTGGGTACAATTGTTCTAAATTTGGACCTCAGCATCAGTCTGAATGGACTATAGGATGTTCAGCCTGGCCACAAGGGGCACTGTCTCTTCTGGCAGGCATGGAACCACAGTCTGGTTGGGCGCTTTAAAGTTACTCTCTCTCGGAGCCCGCCCAGTGGGAGTGTCACTCTTGCTGTGCTTTCTGGGAGAGGGTACTTAAGATGCGGATATCACGTGGTTCGGGGTTCCGGTCCAGAAGTATGTTCTCACTCCATGGTCCTGGTCCTCCTGACCAGCCCCCAGTAAGGCTATGGCCTGGGGTGCGGATCCACCCGACTTGTTGTCTCAGGGCTGGCTAGCCTGAGGCAAGGAAACTAAAGAAGGATTCTGAGGTGGTCCGGTGCCATCTCCGGTAGTTGGAGAGGCCCAGTAACTTCGTAGATATCCAGGGGAAGACTCTTCAGAAGAAGGCCACATACGGGTTGGCTTCTTAGCAAGAGCCTGGTGGGGCTGAAGTACCTAAATGAATACAGTCTCGTGGGTATCGCCAAGCTGGCTGATAGATCCAGATATCACATGAGTGTTCCACATATTTTAGTTTCCTGAATGTTCTACAACACCGTCTGTGGCAGAGACTTGTTCCTGAGTAAAGCACCTTGTTGGCTGCTAGGCCTTGTGAGAGAGGGACTATGCAACTTGAGTGAACATCCAGTTGTGAATGGCTATTCTCTGGATTTAGTCAAAGTAAGAGAGTCCTTCATTATTGACTTTGACACTAAGCCCTTGTGCACACGGTCGGAGAATCCGTCGGAATGTGTCCTATCGGACCGTGTCATCGGATAATCCGACTGTGTGTGGTATGCATCAGACTGATTCCGTCTGAATATCCGTCGGACCCAATTTTCCAACATGTTGGAAATATTTTCCGACCAACTGGTCCGATCGGACATACTCCGATCATGTGTAGAGAATTTTGATTGGACCAAGTGCAACGCATGCTCAGATCAAATTCCTACATCAAAGCTATTGGCTACTAGCCTGAACGAAGTCCCATCGTAACGAAATTACGTCATCACGTTCTGAATGATCGGATTTTTCGACAACTTAGTCCGACTGTATGTATGCAACAGTTTCGGACAAGATCCGACAGACAAAATCCGATGGATTTGGTTGTCAAAATCTCTGACTGTGTGTGCAGGGGCTAAGAGTACCTGAACTTCCTTCCTAACCCTCTGATCCTATTTTAAGAGACTGATCGTTGTCTACATTTTTGCAAATAAAAATTCCTTTATGCGGATCTGTCGTCAGTCTCTAAAGTTACTGGGCCATCTACCACGGGAAACCACTAGACACACATCGAGGAGAAGAAGGTAACGCTATGTGGGGGGATAAAATTGTACTAACCACGTTTGAGTATGTTATTGTTTTAAAGTAGAAGGATTTTACAGTGTCATTGACCTATCAGTGATTGTGGTGTTTTTATTAAAAGGGTGGGGGGATTTAAAGTGCCATATACCCACTAATTATTTTTATAGAGGGGGTTTAAAGTGTCACTGATCATCAATGAGGCTAGTACTCTAGTAGTAAGGACAGTGTGCATATTTAATATACAACTGATAATAAACATCTACCAGCACAGTACAGACAGTTTTAAAGTTGTTGTAAATCTCAGATATAGTGTGTACTTATCTCAATCCAGAGCACTGTCATTTCTGTCTGTTGCTTCCTTCCTCTGCTAGCAGCACACATGACAAGTTTTCCTGACACTAAGAGAAAAATGGTGACGGGAGGAATCTCCAGATGATTGACAGTCTCAACTCTGTTCCTGTGTGCTGTGTGGAGGTGTGTGTGTCCCTTCCCTTCAATCAGCTTTCAGAGCTCTACTCACTGAACTCTGCAGGATGTAACTTCAGCATTGTGTCTCCTTTTTTTCTGACAGTTCATACAAGCTTTATAAATTCTGGACTTCTGGATAAGAAGACATCATAGTAAGGGTTTACAACCACTTTAACTATGGTAAATATAACCCCCTTGTTAACAATACATGAAAGGGGAAAGAAAATTAACAATTCTTTAGAATTATTCTGCAAATTAAAAGGTAGGTATTCATTTTCTATTTTTTTTTTAATTACTATATGAATGGAAACATATAACACATATAAATGTTATTTCAATTTGACCGCAGATGTAGAAATACACATTGATAGGTTTTGGAATTTATAACAGCTCTACCAATAGAAGCTCTATATATTTTTGTTGAAGTTGGTGTGCTTGTTTATATTATTGTATGTCAAAAACATATTTGTCATTGATATAGATTGCGTTTGTTTAACTTAAATCTCTGGTTGAGATACTCATACAGTAAAATGGATGGCAAACATTATGTTTAACTTCTCCAGTTACTACTGTGGCTGCATGCGTTGAATTGCCTCTAGCTTTGCCCGAGGACTTTCATTTTCCCAGCTTTTACTTTATTGTTCTGATACTACTGGGGGCATATACAATATTAAAACATATATTAGCAATTTGTATCATGAAATAATCAACAGATAATCCTCCAATGATTTTTTTTATGCTTTGTAAAAATTGTGAATGCATTTCAAAACCTGTGCATGCACAATGTATTCTGGTTGTGTATAGAAATATTTATTGACCGTACAAGTGGAATACAATTTGTTGCTATTGTTATTCTGTTAAAACTCAACATCACGAAAATAAAAGAAGCAAAAAACTAATTAAAGATAATAAATGATGAAGCTCTTAACCACTTCAGCCACGAAAGGTTTTACACCCTTCCTGACCAGAGCATATTTTAAAATTTTATTTGCCACTGCGACGCTTTAACTGGTAATTGCGTGGTCATGCAATGCTGTGCCCAAATGAAATGTGCGTCCTTTTTTTGCCACAAATAGAGCTTACACAAAAAAAGAGCGCCAATTAAAAAAAATATATATATATTTTTTACTTTTTGCTATAAATATCCTCAAAAATGTATTTTAAAAAACAAATTTCTTCATCAGTTTAGGCTAATATATATATATATATATTCTTCTACATATTTTTGGTAAAAAAAAATCACAATAAGCGTATATTAAATAGTTTATGCAAAAGTTATAGCGTCTACAAACTATGGGAAAGATTTATGGCATTTTTATGGCATTTTTTTTACTGGTAATCGGAGGGGGTTGTGCAATTTTTTAGCAGTATTGCGACATTGCGACGGACAGATCGGAACACTTTTGACACATTTTTGGGACCACTGACATTTATACAGCGATCGGTGCTATAAAAATGCACTGATTACTGTGTAAATTACACTGGCAGGGAAGGGGTTAACACTAGGGGGTGATCAAGGGGTTAAATGGGTGTTCCCTCATGTGTGTTCTAACTGTATGGGGATAGGACTGAGTAGGAGAGGAGACATTTCACTGTTCCTACTTACTAGGAACAAATTACATGTCTCCTCTCCTCTGACACCACAGGGATTTGTGTGTTTACACAAATCCCCATGCTGGTGCTCGTGCACACAATCGCACATGGCCGGTGGCGATCGTGGAAGTCCCCCGCTCTGGTTGTCGGGGTCTGCGGGCGGGGGCTTATCGGAATCTGGAAGCCCCCTTCAACAAGGGGACCCCCAGATCCCGCCCCCATGTGAATAAGTATGGGGTACATTGTACCCCTACCTAGTCACCAAAAAAAGTAATGTAGTGTAAAAAAATACAGTAGAAAGTTTTTGACAAGTCTTTTATTAAAAATATCTTCTTCTTTCCCTGCTTCTTCCTCCAGTCTTCCTCCATCTTCTCTCACGTCTTCATCCTCCGGGCTTCTCCTGCTTCTTCTTCTGCTCTTCTTCTTTCTTCTGTCTTCTTTGTCCAGTGTTCTTCTTCCTTTGCACCTATGACCCTCCTTCGATGGTGCGTCCCAGCGATCTGTCCGTGCCGATGTCAAGCATTTCTTAGATAATGATGGGGGCGTGGCCATCGGATTATGTCACCCGGCAACGTCATGGACCCATCATGCCTCAGGTGGTGATGTTACAAGGGGTGGGGCCTCTGGTTGATGTAATATGTAGGCCACGCCCCATCGGTTGTTAGGGATGTGGCGACTGGCTTCCCGGCCACCTCCTTAGCAACCAGTTATATACAGTGTAAAAAAATGCAAATCACAACAAAATGGGATGTTTTAAATGCGGGTCCATTGAAGTCTGTTACATGCAAAATGCTGCATTTTGTGGGAAAAAAGTCCCCCACAAAAATGCATTGATTTGAACATGTTCCATAGGAACCTATGTTAAAAATGTCCCTGCATTTCTGTAAAATGCAAAATGCATCAAAAAACACATTAGTTTGAATAGAGCCTTAAGGGGTGTGTCCTATGCCTACACACTTTTGCTAATGGGTGTCCCTCATTCCCATCTCAAAAAGTTGGGAGGTTTGCTTCACTAACAACTACTTCTAGAAGGTGCTACAATAGGATCACCGTTTTTTTTTGTTTTTTTGATGAAAGCCTTATATTTAAAAAAAAAAGTGAAAGTGAAATAAAAACATTTGAAATGGCATTTAGAGATGGCCTTGCGGTTCGGCCGGCGGTCGGTTCGCAGTGAATTTTGCTCGTTTCGTGATTCGCCTAACAGGCAGACTTCTGGCGCTGTTCGCACGGCAGACATATGCGTTTA
Organism: Lithobates pipiens; assembly: GCF_037356315.1. Classification (NCBI taxonomy): domain Eukaryota; kingdom Metazoa; phylum Chordata; class Amphibia; order Anura; family Ranidae; genus Lithobates; species Lithobates pipiens. Next base: position 49,727,856 of record NW_027507784.1, read on the forward strand.
CATTGTGAAAGAACTTTGACCCATGATGACACATCCATCATGGGGTACAGGACAGCCAATTGAGACATTTCAGCACATGGACAATTGGACATACCCCCTACCTTATAAATAGACCTGATCTGGCGGCCCTTTTACATTCTGTCTTTTGTCAGTGTAGGGACAGGATGCTGTGTGGAGCAGGGACAGTCAGTTTAATCACTAGCTATTACTATTAGGTCCAAAAAAGTCCTTTTACGGACTGGTATAGGTGTACAGTATATAGGGTTGTAATACACTTAGAATATACTTTCTTTCAAAGATACAAAGTATATTCTGGTGCACTGCTGCTGACTGCGGTGTCATATTTTTGGGTCCCACAGCGAGTTGCTGGTATCAGTGCTGGTGTCAGTGCTCTCTATCTCGGTGCTGGTGTGGTGTCAGTGCTCTTTTTCACAGTGCTGGTCAGTGCTCTATCTCGGTGCTGGTGTCAGTGCTCTACTATCACGGTGCTGGTGTCAGTGCTGCTCTCTATCTCGGTGCTGGTGTCAGTGCTCTCTATCACGGTGCTGGTGTCAGTGCTCTCTATCTCGGAGCTGGTGTGGTCTCAGTGCTCTCTATCACAGTGATGGTGTCAGTGCTCTCTATCACAGTGCTGGTGTCAGTGCTCTCTCTCTAGCTCGGTGCTGGTGTCAGTGCTCTCTATCTCGGTGCTGGTGTGGTCTCAGTGCTCTCTATCATGGTGCTGGTGTCAGTGCTCTCACGGTGCTGGTGTCAGTGCTCTCTATCATGGTGCTGGTGTCAGTGCTCTCTATCTTGGTGCTGGTGTCAGTGCTCAGTCTCTATCCCGGTGCTGGTGTCAGTGCTCAGTCTCTATCGCGGTGCTGGTTTCAGACAGTGAGGGAGATAGCCAATCAGCAGGCAGTGCCAGCACCATGGCTGAGGATCAGCACTGGACTGGCACCTCCGGACCACCACAGTGGAGCCCTGCATAGGTGGGGGTAAGGGCCGGGCAGAGGTCGGGGCTCAAGCACAGGTTGGCACACTGGGACACTGGCACAGGACTGCGCTGCCCTGACTGTGGCACTGATCATCTCTTGCACCCCCTTCATAGCCTGGCCTGGCCTGACCTTACCTCTCCTCCATGGCCTTTATGTGCTCCTGAATTGTCAAAATTTCACAGATAAAAAAGAATGCTTGTCGTTGTCGATCCCAGATTCACTTAATACTTTTGTTATGTCAGTGTCCATGTTGTGGGCCTATGTGTGCACAGCTAGTATTTTGTGGCTGAAAATATGACCTGCAGGTTTTTAAGGTTCGCCTGCCATTAAAGTCAATGGGGTCCGCCGCAAACCTTGTGGTTCGCAAACTTTTGGCCACGTTTGCGGTTCGCGTTCACGAAATGTCGGAAGTTCATCCATCACTAATGGCATTACCATGTTAAAGCTTTTATGAAATGTCTGTGAGTCTGTCTGTGTGGCTTTTAATGATCTGCAGGACTAAAACACTTTTGCTCTGTGGTGTATTGTTGACATGTGCACATAACATTAACACTCTTTACATATGTTAGTATGTTGTGAATGTCTTTCATTGGAATGGTACCCTAATGCACTAAGGTAATGCAGCTTTGAAGTACATGCATTGCAGCTCACTACAGCATATGGTAGCACTCTACTGTGCATTGTGATGTACTGCTTTGGACAAAATGTCAGTTTTTTTGGTCTGCTCCTCTGCATTGGCAGCCTACAGTCGGGTGCCCACAGTATCAATGGAGGCTCCAAGGAGAGGAGGGGGAGAAGAGCGAGGCTCCATTGCTGGACTGTGGGACAGGTAAGTGTAGGTTTATTAACCACTCGGCATCCAAGCTATAGCCAAATGACGGCTACAGCGCGGACCTGAATTTCTGGGTGGCCGTCATATGACGGCCTCCCCTTTGCACACTCCCCGCGCTGCGATCACAGAGTCACCGAGACTTGGGTGATCATCTATCTGACGTGATCGTCTGTCAGATAAGGACAGCTCACGTGTTCACGTGTGTGTAAACAAAAGCTTGGTAATCATTTTTTTTTCTCCTCACGCTGACAGTGCAAGGAGAAAAAAAGCGGATCGCCGGCTTATGTGCAAGGGACATCGCTCCCGAAGAGGAAGGAGGCATATATGTGCCAATCAGTACTCCCTGCCAGTGCCACCTGCCATTGCTACCTGCCAGTGCCCACAGTTCCCACCAGTGCTACCTATCAATGCCCACAAGTGCCCCCTATCAATGCCTACCAGTGGTGCCAATCAGTGCCACCTAGCAGTGCTGCCTATCAGTGTAACCTACCAGTGCCGATCAGTGCCCATTATTGCCACCCATCAGTGCCCATCACTGCAACCCATCAGTGCCCATCACTGCCACCCATCAGTGCCACCTTTTAGTGCCACTTCTCAGTGCCCACCAGTGCCACCTATTAATGCCTTTCAGTGCCACCCATCAGTGCCACCTCTCAGTGCACATCAGTGCTGCCTATTAGTGCCCACCAGTGCCGCCTATCAGTGCCCACCAGTGCAGCTCATCGGTGCCCATCAGTGCAGCCTATCTGTGCCCATCAGTGCAGCCCATCAGTGCCCATCAGTGCAGCTCATCGGTGCCCATCAGTGCAGCCTATCGGTGCCCATCGGTGGAGCCTCATCAGCATACATCAATGAAGGAGAAAAATTACCTGTTTGCAAAATTGTATAACAAAATATATATACATTTTTTTTTTTTTTATTCTGTCTTTTTACATTTTTTTTAACAAAAAATAAAAACAACAGAGGTGATCAAATGCCACCAAAAGAAAGCTCTGTTTGTGGGAAAAAAATTTAAAAATTGAATTTGGGTACAGTGTTGCATGACCTTGCAATTGTCATTTAAACTGCGACAGTGCTGAAAATTGGTCTGAACAGGAGGGGATTTTAAGTGCCCAGTAAGCAAGTGGTTAAAAGTCAGCAGCTATGCTTTTAATAAGCTAAAAAACAGGTGGAACTCCACTTTAACAGCAGCAGAGAATAGGCAGGTCACGTGAATCTCTGAACCGGATGAAAACAGAAATACCAATACTTTGGCAGGTAAGACAAATCCCTTATATATATTTTATCTGTGCATTTAGCTATTTGTCTGGAATTCAGCTGAATCTATAAATATAGAAATATAGGAGCTGCCAATATTGGCTTGGTTTTTGAATGTGCAGGTTCAGGAGCTTTCATCCTGCCTTCACTAGCTAGTGAGCCACTGACCTTGACCAAGCATTTAGTTTGGGTCATTTAGATTGTTTCCTTCTTCACTGGCTGCATGCTTAGCTTACTAGGTAGTGAACACAAGATCAGGATGATAGTCCCTGAACTGGCGCCTTTAAAAAACGAATTAACAACAGTAGCTGCCATATTTCTCATGGATTTAATATTAACCACTTAAGCCCCGGACCAATTTGCAGCCAAAGGACCAAGCCCCTTTTTGCGTTTGGCACTGCGTCTCTTTAACTGACAATTGCGCGGTCGTGTGACGTGGCTCCCAAACAAAATTGGCGTCCTTTTTTTCCCACAAATAGAGATTTCTTTTGGTGGTATTTGATCACCTCTGCGGTTTTTATTTTTTGCGTTATAAACAAAAATAGAGCGTCAATTTTGAAAAAAATTCTATATTTTTTACTTTTTGCTATAATAAATATCCCAAAAGATATATAAAAAATAATTTTTTTCCTCAGTTTAGGCCGATATGTATTTTTCTACATATTTTTGGTAAAAAAAAATAGCAATTAGTGATTATTGATTGGTTTGCGCAAAAGTTATAGCGTTTACAAAATAGGAGATAGTTTTATAGCATTTTTATTAATATTTTTTTTTTTTACTAGTAATGGCGGCGATCAGCGATTTTTATTGTGACTGCGACATTATGGCGTACACATCAGAAATTTTTTACACATTTTTGGAACCATTGTCATTTATACAGCACTGATTCCTGTGTAAATGACACTGGCAGTGAAGGAGTTAACCACTAGGGGGCAGTGTAGGTGTTATGTATGATGTTATGTGTTTTTTTATTTTGGGGGGCGTGGCCTGCCATGTGATGTCACTGATCGTCCTTCCCTATAAAAGGGACAGCCGCACAGGGAAGCACGGGGAGAGGTTTGTTTACACAGACCTCTCCTCGTTCTTCATCTCTGTGACCCGATCACGGGAAACCAGCAGCAATCGGGTCCGCTGGTCCCGCGGTCACAGAGCGCAGAACCGGATCAGGAGCGCACAGGCCGCGGCGTGCTCCCGACCCACAGCTGGGCACTTAAAAAGCAACATACAGGTACGTGCTTGTGCCCAGCCATGCTATTCTGCCGATGTACATCGGCGTGAGTCGGTCCTTAAGTGGTTAAGCAAATTAAGTTGTAGGTAGATAAATTAAATAACACACAAAACACCTATATACAGTTTTTTCAATAGTTTTGCATCAATATTTTAGTGTGCCTAGCATTAGCCTTTGTAAAGCTAAAACAATGAATCATAACGCAGAAATGGAATCATTTGTATCTGGTTCTTTCTTGATGTCAGCCTACTTAAATCCACTGCACAGTAGCACTGCAAGAGAGAGGGCCAACACTAGGAACCAATCAGGCTCTGCTGTACTCATGTGTGCCGTCAGAAGAAGAGAGTAGAGAGATCAGAAATGTCAAGTTATCATTGTATTGCTGTCCTTTTACTATCCAATCAGTAGGCTGAATGTGACAGGTAGGAAGTTGACAATACCCAGATCTCTATTGCTGTTAAGTAGAACTTCCAGGTCATTTCTGAGTGTGCTTACAGGAGAGAGCAGGGTGCCAAATGCTTGAATCTATAAGAAGGGAATATACAGTATGTGGCCATATAACTGAGATCTTGAGATTCTGACGTGTACCTGATGTTCTACATTTCTACTACAAAATGTCTTGTGAAACAGCTTTTTTTTAAAAACAAAACTGTATATTTTCCTTTAACAAAAATTAAAGATTCATTGTAAATTATCAAATCCTTGTTTCCTATTCCATAAACTGAGAATCACGTTTTATAAATGTAACAAATCTAAAACGGCAAATTGCAGCTAGTAAAAAATATTTTCAGAACCAATTTTTGGGAGGATGTTATGATTATTTTATGTTTATGTCCATGAATTCTCGATCTGCACCTATTTTCATAAAGCTCTCCTAAAACGCCCTTTGCCACTTAATGCTGCAATTCAAATCTCCTCGAGCAAGCCCAAAAACCCTCAAGAATAAAACATGAATATTACCTTGTGGGGCCGTAAAAAGAAGACTATTAGAATATATCACCGGCACACTAGGGGACCATTTAGAGCGCTGCCTCTAAATACATCATTTAATTACAATGGAGACATTACTTCATGTTTCTACTGATGTAAGTAATATTAGAATTCATGATATTCGCAGGCTACTGAGGCCCATTATATTGGCCATAAGCTATTCTATAAGATTTACTACTAAAGGCCCGCCAGGGTATTTGAGCATTCATGGATTCTGTGGCAGTAGGCTTTTATCTAAGACACATAAGTGAGGACAACCAAGTTATTATCGCTAAGAAACATGGCTTAATATTTTGGATTCTAAAGGTTAAGGTGTCATAAATCCTGAATTACTCTCAGATATCACATCGAAAGACATTTTTATGTTATTTTACTCTTCCTTGCCGCTTAAAATATTTTATGATGGCAGTTTCCAGAATTGTACCATGTTGTTTACGTTCAGTCCCCAGATATACCAGAAATACTGACACAGCTCTTAGTTTATGCCGTCGTGACAAAGGTTAAGTGCATGCATAAAGAATCCTTTTTTTCTTCTTACAGCCTTTGCTCATGTCCATAGATTTCTGTTTGATCAGTTGATTAACCCAATCAATTAGGTTATCGTCTTTAGTGATTGCACAGTTTTCCTTTGGGATGGAAGACAGGTGGCAGATATGTGACGTGATAAACAAGCCTCTATTTTTACATCAGACTATCATGCAATATACCTTAACCCCAGTCATGTGGGAAAATGCATCTGATATGACTCAGCATACACAGCATACCTACTGGCTTCTTGTCTATACCTTTCTATACCTTACATAACCCATGCAGGTGTAAAAGGGCTTAGGAACGACTCCACCAAAAACTGATACTTCAAGCAAGATTTCAGGTTCCATCCTCCCTATTCTTTCCTGCCTTAAACCTTGGAACAATCGTTATGTCCCTTTATTATTTTTATTCTGTAGCACCCGCCACCTTTAGGTGGGTGCTAGTAGGTAAGTGTTAAGTAAATTTGCCAGTGCCTTGCACTTTAAGGCCTGGTTGTTCTGTTAGGTTTGGATGGGAGGAGTGACAGAGTAGAGAGAGGAGGGTGTGGCCACCTGCGTTCTGCCCTGAAAGATTCTCCCTTACCTTCTATTGAAAGTTCTAGAAGGAAGGCGGGCTGGGGCAGTTTGTATGGAGAGCCCTGGTTGAATCATTAACTTGTATTTGCAGGGGCAAGCCTTGCATATAAACTGGTGGTCACATGTTCCTAGGAGGAGATGGGAGGAGTTGGATCCAGAACAGCAGCAAAGATGTAACCCACAAGGAGCAGGCTTGAAAACCTGGGGGTTCAGAGACCCCAGCGCTGGATAGCAGGAACAAAAGCTGAAGGCCTGAGGGTTCAGAGACCTCAGTGCCGGATGATTCTACAAAAACGAAGTCACCAAGTAATTCCGGGAGAAGTGGACCGGACATCTCAGCTTGGGATGATTCTAGCCATGCAGAGCGGGAAGTAGCTGCCAAGGATGGAGTAGACCGGGATATCATCTGGGACTTTTCTGAACTGATGCGGGAGGATCGCAGGAGGCAGGTGATAGCAGGCAGGTGAGGCCTCCAGCATCCATTTACCACAGTGCTTTTCAGAGGAGCATTGGTCAGTTCACTATGGCAAAGGGACATTAACTACCCACAGGAACCAGGAGGAAGAGGCAGCTCATATTTCTCAAACATCCCTGTAACATACTGCAACTAAGAAGAATAAAGCTCTTTTGAAAGTTTATGTACTGTCTGCTGTTGTGCTATTCGGGCAGGGGTGGAAGAACGGAGGAATGTTAATAGTAAAGGTATGAACTAACTTAGCAGCTCCCAAGGGAGTAGTGCGCTACAATTCTATATGCATATTGTTTTCTGGTGTCTCTGGTCTGTTCATTTGACATTATGGGGTTGATTTACTAGAGGTAAATAGACTATGCACTTTGCGCAGTGCTGTTGTACTCTGCAAGTGCAGTTGCTCTAGAGCTTAGTAAATGCGGTAAACCTTCACTTTGCAAAGAATACCCAATCACGTGCAAGGAAAATTAAAAAAACAGCACTTTTGCTTGCACATGATTGGATGATGGACGTCAGCAGAAATGCTGTTCATTTACTAAGCTCTGGGGCAACTGCAAAGTGCATAGTCTATTTGCCTTTAAATCCGCCCCTATGGGTCTACTTTAGCCTCTTCCTCCCACTACAATGAATGGGTCCTGAGTACTGCAGAGAATGGAACCATGTAATGGAATTACACCTCTTTCTGCCGGATTATCCTATGAGTACAGGGTGACATGACATGACATGAGTACAAGATGTGTCCCCAGTGGGTCAGGTCCTTAAAGTGGAACTTTTGTCAGAAAATTAAGTCTATAGATCACTTCAGGCTGGCCCCTTCTGCAGGTATAGCTATGTAAAACATTAAAGGGTTTCTTAACCCATTTATATAAGACTATGCCAGCCCCTCTATTAGAGGCTGGCATAGCACACTATGTACTTCGTTTTAAAAAACAAGCAGTCTAAATAACGAATTTCAGCTGTCTTCATGCCGGTCACATGACTCTCGGCTGCTTTACAGCTCCGATGGATGTCTTCTGCGGAAGGGGTTGTGATCTCCCTCTGACAGGTAGCTCACGTGGCCGCTGTCTCGGAACTGTAAATGCCCCGCAACTCACGTGACCGCCCTGAAGACAGCTGCACTTCGGTATTTAGACTGCTAATTTTTTTAAAATAGTGTACTATGCCAGCCTCTAATAGAAGGGCTGTCAGTGACCATTGTAGGCTTTTATATTTAATAGTAGTAGCGGCGGGAGGGGGGCAGGGTAGAGACAGAGACACAGACACAGCTGACAGGCAAGGAGGAGGGGGAGGGGGAGGAGTAGGGGGAAGGGGGGAAGAGAGGAGAGCAGGGCAGCGTATGACGTAGGAATGTACTTTGACCACGGTGATCAGGGCTAAGCAGCCTTGATTTTCATGGTCAGAATAGAGAAGGCATACAGGAAGTGGCAGATTCAGATTTTTGTTGTATAGTTTAGAGGGGGACATATTACAAAGCACAAGCGCTGTGCTGTGTAATCTGCTTTAAGTGACCAGGATCTGTATATATATTTTATTGGGTTAACCGCTTCCTGACCGTCTCACGCAGATATATTGCGGCAGAAGGGCACGTACAGGCAGATTAACGTACCAGTACGTTGCATTTTAAGAGGCGGCTCATGGGCACGAGCGCGCCGCCGGTGGCACGCGCCTGCCAGGAGCTCCGTGACAGCGATCTCGGGTCCCGCGGACCCGATGTCCGCAGGGATAGCCGGGATCGCCTCATGGTTAGGAAGAATGGGGAGATGCTAATGTAAACTTGCATTTCCCTGTTCTGCCTAGTGACACTGTCACCCTGTAATTGGGAGCGCTGATCAGTGACGTATCACACACAGCCCCTCCCCCCAAAGTTAGAATCACTCCCTAGGACACACTTAACCCCTACAGCGCCACCTAGTGGTTAACCCCTTCACTGCCAGTGACATTTTTAAAGTAATCAATGAAATTTTTTTGCATTGATTGCTGTATTAATGCCAATAGTCCAAAAAAAGGGTCAAAATTGTTTGATGTGTCCGCCATAATGTCACAGTTATGATAAAAATCGCTGATCGCCACCATTACTAGTAAAAAAAAAATTATCGATAAACATGCCATAAAACTATCCCCTATTTTGTAGACGCTATAAATTTTGCGCAAACTAATCAATAAATGCTTATTGTGATTTTTTTTTACCAAAAATATGTAGAAGAATACGTATCAGCCTAAACTGAGGAAAAAAATATTTTTTTAAATATTTTTGGGGGATATTTATTAGAGCAAAAAGTAAAAAATAATGCGTTTTTTTCAAAATTGTCGCTATTTTTTTGTTTATAAAAAATAAAAACCGCACAGATGATCAAATACCACCAAAAGAAAGCTCTATTTGTGGGGAAAAAAAGGAGGCAAATTTTGTTTGGGTGCAACGTTGCACGACCGCGCAATTGTCAGTTTAAGTGCCGAATCGCAAAAAGTTCTCTGGTCAGGAAGGGGGTAAATTCTTCCGGGGCTGAAGTGGTTAACAAACACTTTAACAATAACTGTGTCATGGTTATGCAGTGATCTTCCTGTTTGCTTACCTCCCCTCATGTGTTCAGACTAAGAGGCCAGCCACTTCCACCTGGTGGTTTTTATAACCTCTCCTCTAAGCATGGCTCCACCCCAGGCCCTATCAGGGAACCTTATATTAACCTGTGCACTGCAAGCCAACAGTGCTAATCAACCATTATGTATTCCTTTGTGTGTTAGCTTCCTGTTACCTGATGTGTGCTCTTCTGTTGTTCCGTTACCGACTTTGGCGTGTCCTTGACCATCCCTGTTTGCCTGTGATCCTGACCTTTTGGCGGGTCCCTGACTATTCCTGTCTGCTTGTGGCCCCGACCTTGGCTTTGTCCCTCACTCCTGTTGCCTACTGTGGGTGTGAGCTGGGGGACCCTGGGGGTCGCGACCTGGAGCCAGTTGCAGCCAAGTCCATCCTCACCACTAGAGGCGCTGGTGAACACCTGCTGGCTCTTAGACTCCACGCCCCAGGGAATCTTACGCTCTAACCCCAGTGGGATCTGTCCCCCATCTGCAGCAGTCAGCCGTAGGGTACACAACCTTGCGGTGCACTCCTGATCCCTACGGTGTGCATCTGTCACCTCGCCTCAAGGGAACCTGACAAACTGCCTGTACAGTTTCAAATCTGTTAAGGCCCTGTCTCATTCTGCTCTGCACATGCACATGCTCAGTACTGTAAAACGTCTGTCAGCCTTCATCTCTAACTAAGCCAAGACATCATCAATCGTGGCTGGAAATACACACATTGTAGTTACTGATTGTGACATATAGTTTTTGAGACCAAAAAGAGAGGTAGAGCTTCCAATAAGAAATTACTTTCGGCTTTTGGCTTCAACAAAATGACTCCAGCAGGAAGAAACAGAAGCAATGCTGGAGGCAGCTTACAACACACACTAATTTTGGTGGCATAATTATAAATATGAAATTTAGGTTCTTTTGTTAAAGAACAAATAATTGTTATCAAGCTGTTATGGGTAAAGTTCTGCTTTAATACCTTTATCTCAAATAAAGTGGGTTTAACGAAGTTGGGTGCCATTTAACCTAAAAGAGGATTGGCGCTGGACCACAGAGGAGGACATGTTGAGCAGTTCTGCAACAGAGAGGGTGAATACTGCTTAGAAATCTTTTTTTTTTTTTCATACCGGTACAAAAGGGTAGTTACAAAAACACCTGATGCTGAAGTTGGGCCAGGTTAAACATGAATATCAAGATTTATATGTAACCTCGGCTGTCTTTATCTCTGATAGGGACAATCAAAACTGGGAGTTTTCATTTCTCAAAAATATCAGCAAAATGTGTTGGAGTCAGTAGAGAAGATGAACAAAAAGCATAATGCCCTATGCACATGGTCGGACATTCCGACAACAAAATCCGTCAGATTTTTTCCGACGGATTTTGGCCCAAACTTGTCTTGCATACACACGGTCGGACAAAGTTGTCGGAAAATCTGATCGTTCAGAACGAGGTGACATAAACCACGTATGACGGGACTATAAAGAGGTCAATAACCAATAGCTTTTGTCTTGTAATTTATTCTGAGCATGCGTGGCACTTTGTCCATCGAAATTTAAACGATCAGATTTTGTTGTCGGAAAAATTTCAAGCCATCTCTCAAACTTTGTGTGTCAGAAATTCCGATGGAAAAAGTCAGATGGAGCCCACACAAGATCGGATCTTCCGACAACAAGATCCGATCACACATTTTCCGTCGGAAAGTCAGACCGTGTGTACAGGGCATAACTCTGGGAACAGGGATTTTTTTTTTAATTGTTGTTTCTGGTTTGTAAACAAATGTTACCTCTGCTGAGGTGTATGCCATAGCTGGATTGCTGCCATGGTACTTTAAAATATTATTTTTTACACTGAATAGTACAGCTTCCCCAGTATTTCTGCCATGCTCCAGATATGACAACTGATGGAAGTGCAAGTGTTGTTTATCTGCCTCTCTCTCACCTTAGCTATTCCCAGAATGCCGTGTATTTATTGGCAGCGTTACTTTATGCTCAACCACTTCAGCCCCGGAAGGATTTATCCCCTTCCTGACCAGAGCATTTTTTTTCGATTCGGCACTGCGTTGCTTTAGCTGACAATTGCACTACCGTGCGACGTTGTACCCAAACAAAAAAAAAATCTGAATCTGACACTTTTTTCCCACAAATAGAGCTTTCTTTTGGTGGTATTTGATTACCTCTATGGTTTTTATTTTTTTAGGCTCTAAACAAAAAAAGACAGACAATTTTGAAAAAATATATATATTTTTTTCTTTTTGCTATAATAAATATTCCCCAAAACTATATATATAAAAAAATGTCTTCCACAGTTTAGGCCGATATGTATTCTTCTACATATTTTTGGTAAAAAAATCACAATAAGTGTATATCGATTGGTTTGCGCAAAACTTATAACGTCTACAAAACAGGGGATAGATTTATGGCATTTTTTTTTTTTTTTTTTTTTTTTTACTAGTAATCACAACGATCTGCGATTTTTATCAGGACTGCGACATTATGGCGGACAGACTGAACACTTTTGACACTATTTTGGGACCATTGACATTTATACATCGATCAGTGCTACAAATAGCCACTGATTACTGTATAAATGGCACTAACAGGGAAGGGGTTAAACTCTAGGTGGCGATCAAGGGGTTAAGTGTGTTTCCTGGATGTGTTCTAACTGTAGAGGGGATGGGCTTATTACAGCATGACAGAGATCACTGCTTCCAATGACAGGGAGCAGTAGATCCCTGTCATGTTGCTAGGCAGAACAGGGAAATGCCTTGTTTACATAGGCATCTCCCCGTTCTGCCTCTCCTTGCCGCAATTGCCGGCCACTGGCTAACATCTAGTTTGCAGGACCTGCAGGCATGTTCCCATGACACACCGCTGGCAGCACGCGTGCGCCCGCTAGGTGGCAAATTCAAAGGGACGTATGAGTACACTCTTTTGCCTACCCGTGCCATTCTGCCAACGTAAATCGACGTGCGTCGGTCCGCAAGTGGTTAAAAGAAGTAAAAGAGCAATATAATACAAGGAAAAACAAAAACAGCACATACAAACATACAAAGAGCACAAAAAAAAATACTACTTTGAATACATCAACAATACACACACTTTCTAAATAAAGAGAGTATTTTTTCGTAAAGAAAAAAAATTGCTTAAGCAGCTCAATGAATGCAATTGAGAGCTTCTGTTTTTCGGCAGAATTTCACCAGCAATGTAATTTTGCAGTGAGATTAAAGTTCGTTTGAAGCCTCTAGCTTTTGTCTTCTATAGTGATAAACAGGCATTTTCAATGCAAGTTATCATGTTAAATGTGTTAAAAGAAATGAAATTCACCTCTTTTAAATGGTAACTGCTGCTTGTGAAGATGGATTCCGCTTTCACCCTGTAGGAAGGTGCTGGCTTGAGAAGGGCTTTTCCATAATTTCTCCAAACTCCTGTAAGTAAAGGCATATGCTGTCAATCTAAAGGCTGTGGGCAGAGCGAGGATGGCTATCCACTAATGATGTTTTCAACAGCGGCAACATCAAAGCAGCTAAAGCAGCAGCAATGGTGACAATTAGGAATGAGCCGAACACACCCCAGGTTCGGTTTGCACCAGAACCTGCGAACAGGCAAAAAATTTGTATGAACACGCAAACCCAGTTAAAGTCTATGGGACACGAACAGGAAAAATTGAAAGTGCTCATATGCAAGTTATTGGCATCAAAAGTGTTTGGAGACCCGGATCCTACCCCAGGGGACATGTATCAATTCAAAAAAAAATGTAAAAACTGATTTTTTTTTCAGGAGCAGTGATTTTAACAATACTTAAAGTGAAACAATAAAAATGAAATATTCCTTTAAATATCATCCCTGGGGGGGGGGGGGTTTCCTTATTATGCCTGTAAAGTAGCGCATTTTCCCATGTTTATAACAATGCAACAACAAAATAAGATTTTTATAGGAAAAAATTTAATTTAAAACTACTTGCGACGGTAATGTATTGACGGGTCCTGGCAATATAGATAAAAATTATTGAAAAAAATGGCAAGGGTTCCCCCCAGTTCATTGCCAGGCCCTTTGGGTCTGCTATGAATATTAAGGGGAACCTCACACCCAATTCTTTTTTAAATGTGCGGGGGTCCCCCCAAAACCCATACCAGGCCTTTCAGGTCTAGTATGGATTTTAAGGGAAACCCCGAACTAAAATAAAAAAATGACGTAGGGGTACCCCCAAAATCCATACCAGACCCTTATCCGAGCATGCAACCTGGTATGCCAGAGGAAAAGGGGGGAGAGAGAGCGCCCCCTCCTGAACTGTACCAGGCCACATGCCCTCAACATGGGGAGGATGCTTTGGGTTCCCCCATGTTCATGGGGACAAGGGCCTCATCCCCACAATCCTTGCCTGGTGTTTGTGGGGGTCTGCGGGTGGGGGTCTTATCAGAATCTGGAAGCCCCCTTTAACAAGGGGACCCCCAGATCCTGGCCCTCCTATGTGAATGGGTAAGGGTACATTGTACTCCTACCTATTCACCAAAAAAACTGACAAAATCTTAAAAATTACAGTAGACAATTCGGGACAAGTTCTTTATTTTAAAAAAAACTGTCCCGCAATGTCCATTAATCTTCAGTCACAGTGTCCGGCGATCTGAGAAAAAAAATAAAAAATGGAAAAATCCAGGAGGCTCCCACTGATAGAAGCCTCTTTGTGATGACATCTGTTATATTGCTGAGGGTGGGGCCACCCGGTGACATAAACGGGTGACCTCGCCCCCTCTGACGTTAAATGACATCACATAACATCAGAGGGGGCGAGGTCACCCATTTAAGTCACTGGTTGCCCCACCCTAAGCTATATAAAAGCTGTCATTGCAGCTCAAAACATGCAACCTGTAGAATTTTTTAAATGTCACCTATGGAGATTTTTAAGGGTAAAAGTTTGTCGCCATTCCACGACGCCATTTCAACTTCCATTTTGTTACATATCATGTTACATTATGTTATATAATGTTTGGGAGTTCTATGTCATTTTCTAGCAAAATAAAAATTGTTTTTAACTGGTAAACAACAAATCTCAGAGAGAGTGGTTAATATTGAACCCGGACTAAGGCTGTAATGTCATTAAAGATCATATGCGTGTAAAGGCAGGTGTCCCAATACTATTTATAATATTTAGTTTGACCAGTTCTATATACATTTCTTCATAATCACTCTGCAAAATCCTAATCTTTCAAACATTTTAACATGCAGATTTCAACAAAGTCTCTACTTACGCATTTTTTTTTTCATTGTATGCTGAGTTGGAATTGCCTAGACTTGTGACAAGTTTACTTTAAGGTATTTTAGGATTTTACAACTTATTGAACATACTTGGCTCATCAAGTGTCTCTTTATTACTTGCTACTGAAATTCCCCTCTGAAAGTTTACATACAAAGCTCTAAGTCATAAACAATAAGTGTTTTGCCCACAGAGCATTAAGGCTGTTTTATGTGGGAACAGAACTCACTTGGAGTAGAACCAAAAGCACAATCATCATGTTTGGATATTCATCTGGCAGCCCAAGAAACAGACTGGCTATTGCATCATGTCGATGGCTATACTGTAACACATCAAAGCCAACAGATTGCATGTTGGATGGACACAAATCCGTTCGGACTTTCACCTTTAGATAGCTGACTCGGAGATCTTGTGAGAAGGATGACACAAAAGCCTTAACCTTTTTTAAAAGAAAAATTGATATTGCATGTTTAATGTTTAGCAGACATGTGAAGACCAATATCTATCAATGGCTATGTCAATTTCCACTGCACAAAAACCAATAGTGTCCAGCTATGCATTTTAAAGTTGTATTAGGTAAACTAGAGAGTTTGTCATCTTTAAAATAAATTTAAAGTAAATATAAACCCTAATTGGATGACATTTGGATTACTAAAGTATTGTATATCATAATATATCATAATCAATTTTTTTTTACCCTTTTTTATGTCCTTTATACATCCTAGTCTGACTAATCTTGTCCATCAATGTTTAGCTACTTCTTGTTTACATCCAGCATTGGCTGCACAACATTTCTCTAGACCAAATTCCTAATAGTGACAATGATGAACTATGCATTTCCAATGTGCATCAACATGACAATTTGTAATGTCCACCAGGGGAGCATACAACAGGGTGACATGATCTACAATTATTATATTGGATTATTACATGTATTTGTATCTTCAACTACAGGTAACAAGCAAAAATCAGAGTTGATAAGGGAAGCCTTTCCTTAAGGTCTGTGTTGTATCACAGTGGCAGATACCCAATCACCATTTTTTGGCCCAGAAGTTTATTCCTGCCCTCGACAAGTATGTTGAAGGTAATGTGTCTGTGTCTCTGGACCATGCTGTAAGCATCAGGGCACATTTGAAGACAAAAACCTGGTCCAGCAGTCCTGGTCTGGCCTCCTCTTTTGACGCCGTAGATCAGGAGCATATGCAAAGGCCCAACCAAAAAGCTGCCATACTATTTTGCCATTGGTACGCCGGAGAGACAGAAGCCACACTGGGCTAGAAATTGTTGTTGATCTTCAGGTTCAAACAGAAGGATGGCTTACCCTATGCCATCTATGCCAGGTAAGGTCATGTGGGACAAAACTGCTGGTTTTGGCAGGGACTTGTGCAGAATCTAGTGGCGCAGTATTTCCTGGATAGGTACCCTGGCTGCCAGGATATCCTGCGCCAGGCTAGAAGAGTGTGCAGCCAACTTAGGTGATCATAACTTGTACATTTTTGCCTGGTTGAAATTCAGCGGCAAAAAAAGCTACATTCCACAACTTAATATGCGATAAACTGACAATAAACCTACTTGCACCTGTGGGGCATTCTTAGAAAACATTGACATCACTGGGAATCCCCCACTCCTTTTAGGAAAAGGGGTGGAAATAGCATTAACAACACTGTCATGGCCATATTTTGTCAATGATGTCACCCCTATCCCCACCCTCTACCCTTATATATGATGACAGCTTGGGGAAATAACATTCGGCTACGTGTACCATTGGGATTGATTATATGACCTGGGTCTTTTTTTGGTGATTTGGCAGGTGGTGGGCATCATGATTGACAATGGATTTACAGTGAGGAACTTTTTTGGGGATTTATATTTTTAATAAAGAACTTGTCAAACATTTGGGTGTCTTTATTTCTTAGTTACAACCTAGAAACATTTGATTGTCTATTTCTGGGATACAAAACATTTTTGTGAATACTTTTTTGTAAATGGGTAGTGGTACTATGTACCGAATACTTATTCACATTGGGTGGGGTGGTATCTGGGGCCCCCATTATTATTAAAGGTAGCATCCATATTCAGATAAGCCCCCACCCGCAGGCTCCCACAACCACCAGGCAGGGTTGTGCGGATGAAGCTTGTTATGGTTCTTGGGGGGAGGGGGGCGGCACATGCTCTTCCCCCCTTCTACTCTTACTCTGAATCTGCATGCATGGATTAGGGTTATGGATTGTTATGTGGACCCCCCACTTTTTTTTTTTTTTTTTGGTGTTGAGTCCCACTTAAAATCTTTAACAGCACACAGCCTGTGATTCATATTATTAGTGCCGTATGTTCTTCATGCACCGTGTGAAGGGGATGTGTTCCTTCCCTCCAATTAGGGCACAAAGATGCCCTCACTGAGATCTACACCATGAAGACTTCATATCCCCACCCGCCTGCTACTAGAGATGAGAAAAAAATTCTTTGATGTGTGTGTTTTTAAAATGATCCACAGAAGAAAAGGCTGCATATAAAGAGGTACAACATATGTAGGAGGATATATTTTATCTCTGTGTTTCATCTGAGGCTAATCATTTCACTAGGTATATGTGAGGGTTTTCAACAACTTTAACCACTTGCCGACCGCTGCACGCCAATATACGTCGGCACAATGGCAGTGGTGAGCAAATGGGCGTACCTGTATGTCCCCTTTAAAAGGAGGGGATAGCTGGAATGCATGAGGCCGCTGCATACAGTGTGACTGTGCCCGCAGGACATCGAGTCCGCCGGGCTCCTGGCAATCGTGTCACGATGTAAACAAGGCATTTACCCATTCTGCCTTGTGTCATGACAGAGATCACTGCTCCCTGTCATCGGGAGCAGTGATTGATATCATGTAACTGGAAGCCCATCCCCCCACAGTTAGAATCACTCCCTAGGACGCAGTTAACCCCTTCATCCCCCCCCCCCGTGGTTAACCCCTTCACTGCCAGTGTCATTTGCACTGTGATCAGTTCATTTTTATAGCACTGATTGCTGTATAATGACAATGGTCCCAAAATACTGTCAAAAGTGTCCGATGTGTTCGCCATAATGTCGCAGCCACGATAAAAATTGCAGATTGTCGCCATAACTAATAAAAGAAAAAAATAATAATAAAAATGCCATAAAACTATCCCCTATTTTGTAGACGCTTTTACGCAAACCAATCAATATACGCTTATTGCATTTTTTTTAAACCAAAAATATGTAGAAGAATACATATTGGTCTAAACTGAGGAAAAAAAATGTTTTTATATATATTTATTATAGCAAAAAGTAAAAAATATTGGATTTTTTTCAAAATTGTCACTATTTTTTTGTTTATAGCGCTAAAAATAAAAAACGCAGAGGTAACCTTTTGTACCCCACCCCCTCCCTTTAGAATGTAAGCTCTACGAGCAGGGCCCTCCTGTACCTTTTGTATTATACTGTAATTGTGTTGTCCCCCTATACATTGTAAAGCGCTGCGTAAACTGTTGGCGCTATATAAATCATGAATAATAATAATAACAAAGGGTGATCAAATACCACCAAAAGAAAGCTCTATTTGTGAGGAAAAAATGACGTCAATTTTGTTTGGGTGCACCGTCGCACTACCGCGCAATTGTCAGTTGAATCTACGCAGGGCCGTATCTCAAAAAGTTCTCTGGTCAGGAAGGGGGTAACATCTTCTGGGGCTGACGCAGTTACATCCAACAGTTCATATTCCTGATATTTGCCTGCTGGTCCATGTACTTGTATGCAAAAGTATCCTGTTCTCTTTGTATTGCTTCCTTTGTGTGAATCCCCCGGTGTCCCTGCCAGTCCCTCTGCTTTCCTATGAAAAACTAACCACACTAAGCAGGAGAACATGGCATGGTCAGTTATCTAGCTATGCTGGGAACCTGCTCTCCTCCAATGATCAGAATTGTTCTGACATATCCTCCTTGTACAGCCTTTCATTGGGATGCTCAGTGCACTGCTGCTTTTCCTCCCTTGGCTCGTATGCAGCTGGAAACAGAGGGAATGTGATCACTTATAAAAAAGGGAACGAAAGTTATTTATAATGCTTTTATATATATATATATATATATATATATATATATATATATATATATATATATATACACACACACACACACATATATATATATATATATATATATATATATACACACTTTTTTTTTTTTATTGAATTGACTGCTTTACAAGGTGTTTGTTTACAATACTTTAAGGCTTAAATTTGCAATTGGCATGGTGTGAGACTTGATCTGGTAATTCAGCATTTCATGGGCACGTAGTTATTTTAGAGTGCCTGATTGCATATACATGTATATGGAGCTCCAGTGGCCAGATCATCTGGAGTTTCCCCCAAGCAGATATTATAATAATGTTTAGCTTGTGGTGGTCAAGCAGCCTGTATTGAATTTTCTAATCAGTCCTATGAAGAATTCAGGGCACATAGCCTTAGCTACAACATTTGGCCTTAAGCTGAATAAGTTAATTATGGCCACAGTGGTGCAGAAAGGCAGCCCAGAAGCAAAAGTTGTAGATAACACCAATAAAACACCTAAGGTATGTAAACAGTGAGCAGATTCAGCATCCAAACAGTACAACACAGTCAGTTTTGTGTAGAAATTGTAGCATAGCAATGTTGGCAAGGTTTCTTTGGGATTATTGTTATTGATTTATATATTCCCCAAAATCATCCAAATCATTACACAAAGCAAGGGAATACAAATGCTAAAACAACAGCTTCAAAGTTAAGCATTCCTAAGAGAAATGTGCTTCTATTGCTGACCTCCTTCTTAAAATTGTGTGTGCCTGTCTGTTATTTTATTCTTTATTAAATGTATTTACAGGTGCATCTCAAAAAATTTGAATATCATCAAAAAGTTTTATATTTCAGTAATTTAATTCAAAAAGTGAAACTCATATATTTTATATAGATGCGTTACACATAGATTGATATATTTTAAACATTTCGTTTTTCTTAATATTGATGCTTATGGCTTACAGTTAGTAAAAACCCCAAATTCAGTATCTCAAAAAATCTGAATATTACATAAGACCAATAAAAATAAGGATTTGTAATACAGAAATGTTGCTTTACTGAAAAGTATGTCCATGTAACGTATAGTGTGCACTCAATACTTAGCTCCTTTTGCATGGATTACTGCATCAATATGGCATGGAGGGGATCAGCCTGTGGCACTGCTGAGGTGTTATGGAAGCCCAGGTTGCTTTGGTAGTGGCCTTCAGCTCATCTGCATTGTTGGGTCTGGTGTCTGTCATCTTCCTCTTGACAATACCCCACAGATTCTATATGGGATTCAGTCCAGGCAAATTTGCCTGATACCACTATCATTAAACCAGGTGTTGGTACTTTTGACCCTGTGGGAAGGTGCCAAGTCTTGCTGGAAAATGAAATCAGCATCTCCATAAAGCTGGTCAGCAGAGGGAATGATGAAGTGCTCTAGAATTTCCTGGTAGAGGGCTTTGCTGACTTTGGACTTGATAAAACACAGTGGACCAACACCAGCAGATTACATGGCTCCCCAAATCATCACTGTCAGCAATGGAGGACTCTGTGGGGATAACTAACTAAAACTGGAGCACTCAGGATCTGGTGCAGCTGCACCTGGAAATCAATCAGCTTCTAACTTCAGCTTGTTCAGTTAAAATGATTGTAAAGTCTTTTTTTTTTTTCTATCAAAATAACAAACATATTATACTCACCTGATCTGTGCAGTAGTTTTGAAGAAGGCAGCCCGAATCCTCCTCTTCTCGAGTCCATGGCTGGAGCTCCTGGCCCTTGCCTCCTGTTGAATGCCTCCACAGCAAGCAGCTTGCTATGGGGGCATCCAAGCCGAGCTGCATCTCCGTGTGTCCATTCGGACATGGAGCCACACCTAGGCCCCTCCCACCTCTCTCCTCATTGGCTGATTGAGTTTGATGGACACCAGCGGGAGCCAATGTGTCTCAGCCAATCAGGAGGGAAAGACAACTGAGGCATTCGTTGATATATGTGGATAGATTGGGGGCTCAGGTAAGTATTCGGGGGCTGAGGGGGGCTGCTACACACAGAAGGTTTTCGATCTTAATGCAATAGAAAGTAATAAGATAAAAAAAAACCTTCTGACTTTACAACCAGTTTAAGCTTTGACAATAAAACCTGGAATCTGAATGGTTTCAATGCAGAGCTGCACCAGATTTAGCATTCTCCAGCTTCAGTAAATGTCTGCCTTTTGCAATTTTTAGGAATGTTTCCTATAAACATTATATAAGAATAAACGCTCAGCATTACAGATCTTAAAATCCAAATGAAAAATACATTCGGAAAAGCTAAGTCAGGGTTTTGAAACTTTTTTTATTGCCATTGACTCCCCAGTATATTGCTCAATATGTCTCCATACCCCCTTCAAACCATCATCATTATCATCAGTCCTGTTAGGTTCTAGCATGGCTTCAAAGATGTCAATGGTTTGATTTTATTTTACATTATTTAGAATTTTAGGATATTTAGAAACAGAACAGAAGCAGGGGTTGTGTTTTAAATACACAGATGGAAGGAATCAAGGAATATTCTTTCATAAAGAGTTGTTGAGCGTGTTTTGGTTCCCTTAATCCCTTCTCACCATAACAGCAGTAAGTGGATACTCAGTCCATCAAGTCCAACCTATGTGTGTCATTATATGTCAGTACTACATTGTATATCCCTGTATGTTGTGGTCATTCAGGTGCTTATCTAATAGTTTCTCAAAACTATCGATGCTTCCCACTGAGACCACCGCCTGTGGAAGGGAATTCCACATCCGTGCAGCTCTTACAGTAAAGAACCCTCTACGTAGTTTAAGGTTAAACCTGCTTTCTTCTAATTTGAATGCCTTTACATGAGTGGCAATAGACCATTTTCATGGCTAATTTGGAAGAGCACGTAAATCCCTAGTGCTGGTTGAAGAATTGCTACTGGATGGACAAATGATTCTGTTTTAATTCACATTTTTTTATTGAGATTTAACAGTTACAGACGATCAAGGTAAGAAATGTGATCAAAGAAAAGGGATCAACGAGGAAGGCACTCAGGTTGTTACAGTCGATGTACCTAACATCAAGGTATACAGGTAATACTACTAGAATATCATCAAAAAGTTAATTTATTTCAGTAATTCAATTTAAAAAGTGAAACTCATATATTTTATATAGATGTGTTACACACAGAGTGGTATATTTCAAGCATTTTTTTTTTTTTTTTTTTACTATTTTGGTGATTATGGCTTACAGTTATTGAAAACCCATAATTCAGTATCTCAGAAAATTAGAATATTACATAAGACAAATAAAAAAAGATATTTTAATACAGAAATGTTGGTATACTGAAAAGTATGTCCATGTACAGTATATTGTGCACTCAATACTTAGTCAGGGCTCCTTTTGCATGGATTACTGCATCAATGTGGTGTCGCATGGAGGCGATCAGCCTGTGGCACTGCTGAGGTGTTATGGAAGCCCAGGTTTCTTTGATAGAAGCCTTCAGCTCGTCTGCATTGTTGAGTCTGGTGTCTCTCATCTTCCTCTCAACAATACCCCACAGATTCTCTTTAGGTCAAGCGAGTTTGCTGGCCAATCCAGCATTGACTGTGGAAACTTCACACTGGACCTTATGCAACTTGGATTCTGTGCCTTGATGCAGTAATTCATAGACATGTGCAGAGTAAAATATTTTGTTTAGTAATTTCGTTTTCGTCCGAAAAATTAATTTATTTCATTACTCCCGAAATTAGTTTTTATTTATTTAGCTTTTCGTTCAAAAATTGCATTTGTCCGAAAATCCACATGAATTACGGTCGAATCTGTCTTTGAAGGCTTATGGTGTCTGTCGAATGTACAGTAGATGACCACGATATTGTGTCAATCTCGCTGCTTCTATCTGCGAGATTGACACCCTACGAGCTCCGTCGCGAGAGCCAGCGCCGAGCTGGCTTGCATCGGGAAAGGAAAAATGTTTATTTTCCTTTCCCGATAAGCGAGAAGCATCGCTGGCTGGGTTGACACTGGTGCGGGGATCCGAATTGGATTCCCGCCAATACCAGGCACTGTGTTTGGTATGAATCCTAAGGGAGAACTCCACGCCAAATTTTAAAAAAAATGGCGTGGGTTCCCCCTTGGGAGGCATACCAGGCCCTTAGGTCCGGTAGGGATGTTAAGGGGAATCCCCTTCGCCGAAAAAAATGGCATGGGGTCCCCCTCAAAATCCATACCAGACCCCTATCCGAGCACGCAGCCCGGCCGACCAGGAAAGGGGGTGGGGACGAGCGAGCACCCCCCTGCTGAGCCGTACCAGACTGCGTGCCCTCAACATGGGGGGTGCCTTGGGGAAGGGGGGCCACACGGCCCCCCCACCCCAAAACACCTTGTCCCCATGTTGATGAGGACAAGGGCCTCTTCCCGAAAACTCTGGCCGTTGGTTGTTGGGGTCTGCAGGCGGGGGGCTTATCGGAATCCAGGAGCCCCTTTAATGAGGGGGCCCCCGGATCCCAGCCCCCCACCCTATGTGAATGAGTATGGGGTACAATGTACCCCTACCCATTCACCTGTGAAAAAAATGTACAAAAAAACACAACACACAAGGGTTAAAATAGTTTATTGCACAGCTTTGGGGGTCTTCCGTCTTCGGGGTCTTCTCGCCGGACTCCTCCGCTATCTTCTGCTAGCTCTTTTGCTAGCGGAGGAGCCCGGCTTTCTTCTTCGTCGCCGCCGCCCTCTTCCAGCTCTTTTACTAGCGGTGACCCGGTCTTCTGTCGTCGCCGCCGTCGCCAGCGCTGCCTTCCGTTCTTCTTCTTCTTCTGGAGATGTTGACTCAACACTCTCTCCGGCCGCAATGTCAGGGACGCGGTGCACGGCGACTTATAAAGGGACACGGGGCGGGGTCACCGGTTGATGTCACATGGTGACCCCGCCCCCTTACGATGTCACAGTCCCGGAGGATGCTGGGACTGTGGCATCGTAAGGGGGCGGGGTCACCACGTGACATCAACCGGTGACCCCGCCCCTTGTCCCTATATAAGTCGCCACGCACCGCGTCCCTGGCATTGCGGCCGGAGAGATCGTTGAGTCAACATCTCCAGAAGAAGAAGAAGAAGAAGAAGAACGGAAGGCGGCGGCGACGACGACGACAGAAGACCGGGCAACTGCTAGTAAAAGAGCTGGAAGAAGAAGTGGTGACCCGGCAAGAAGAACCGAAGAGGGGGACAAGACCCCCGAAGTCGGAAGAAGAGGGCGGCAGCGACGAAGAAGAAAGTCGAGCTCCTCTGATAGCAAGAGAGCTAGCAGAAGATAGCGGAGGAGTCCGGCGAGAAGACCCCGAAGACGGAAGACCCCCAAAGCTGTGGAATAAACTATTTTAACCCTTGTGTGTTGTGTTTTTTTGTACATTTTTTTCACAGGTGAATGGGTAGGGGTACATTGTACCCCATACACATTCACATAGGGTGGGGGGCCGGGATCCGGGGGCCCCCTTATTAAAGGGGGCTCCCGATTCCGATAAGCCCCCCCCCCCACAGACCCCGACAACCAACAGCCAGGGTTGTCGGGAAGAGGCCCTTGTCCTCATCAACATGGGGACAAGGTGCTTTGGGGTGGGGGGGCCGCGCGGCCCCCTCTTCCCCAAGGCACCCCCATGTTGAGGGCACGTGGCCTGGTACAGCTCAGGAGGGAGGGGGCACTCGCTCGTCCCCACCCCCTTTCCTGGCCGGCCGGGCTGCGTGCTCAGATAGGGGTCTGGTATGGATTTTGGGGGGACCCCATGCCGTTTTTTTTGGCGAAGGGGATTCCCCTTAAAATCCCTACCGGACCTAAGGGCCTGGTATGCCCCCGAGAAGGCATGCAGGCTTCATGAGTGAGGCGACATTATCGCCTCGCTTTGGCTGCTATAGGAAAATTACATTTTCCTATTGCAGCCAGCGCAACGGTATCGCGCTGGTTAGAGGAGCCTGTCACTGGGAACCAGCGCGATACTGTCGCGCTGTTACCACAATATCAGTGGCACCTACTGTATAAAGAAGATTAGACGGAGCTAGTATATAGCATACTTCGTGTGAACTTTAGAACCCTATTAAAGTCTATGGGACTCCAACGTTCAAAATCTAAAGTGCTAATTTTAAAGCCTAATATGAAAGTTACTGTCCTAAAAAGTGTTTGGGGACCTGGGTCCTGCCCCAGGGTACATGTATCAATGCAAAAAAAAGTTTTAAAAACGGACGTTTTTTCGGGAGCAGTGATTTTAATAATGATTAAAGTTAAATTATAAAAGTGTAATATTCCTTTAAATTTCGTACCTGGGGGGTGTCTATAGTATGCCTGTGAAGGGGCGCATGTTTCTGGTGCTTAGAACTGTCCCTGCACAAAGTGTCATTTATGCAGGAAAAAAAGTCCTTTAAAATCACTCGCAGCTATTATGCATTGTCGGCTCCGTAATACAGAGAACACTCATTGAAAGTCATTGATAAAATAAATAAATTAATTAATTTAAAAAAAACGTGGGGGTCCCCCAAATTCAATTACCAGGCCCTTCAGGTCTGGTATGGATATTAAGGGGAACCCTGCGTCAAATTTTAAAAAAAATTGACGTGGGGTTCCCCCTAAAAATCCATATCAGACCCTTTATCCAAGCACGCAACCTGGCAGGCCGCAGGAAAAGAGGGGGGGGACGAGAGAGCGGCCCCCCTTCCTCCTGAACCGCACCAGGCCACATGCCCTCAACATTGGGAGGATTCTTTGGGGGTCTGTGACCCCTCAACGCACCTTGTCCCCATGTTGATGAGGACAAGGGCCTCATCCCCACAACCCTGGCCAGTGGTTGTGGGGGTCTGCGGGCAAGGGGCTTATCAGAATCTGGAAGGGACCCCCAGATCCCGCCCCCCCTGTTTTAAATGGTAAGGGGGTACAAAAGTACCCCTACCATTTCACAAAGAAAGTGTAAAAATGGTTAAATAAGACAAACACACTTTTGAAAAATTCCTTTATTAAAAAAAAAAAAAAGATTCCAACAGTGGTAATAGACTCTTGCTATCCAGCGACGGATGATCATCTCTCCAGCGATGGCTGATCTGATCCAGCGCAGCGAATCCATCCATCTTCTGTCTCCACAGAGGAGACACTGCGGGGATCCCGGCAGCCTGACGTTTGTTATATGCAGAGGGCGGGGCCACCCATCACCTGACCCCGCCCCCTCTGACGCAAGGGGAAACCGGGGCTTCCCCAGTGACGTATGGGTGACCCCGCCCCCTCTGATGTAACGGAAACCTGCCTGTGTTACATCAGAGGGGGCGGGGTCACCCGTACTTCACGGGGAAGCCCGGGTTTCCACTTGCGTCAGAGGGGGCGGGTCAGGTGACAGGTGGCCCCGCCCTCCGCATATAACAAACTTCAGGCCGCCGGGATCCCCGCAGTGTCTCCTCTGTGGAGACAGAAGATGGATGGATTTTCTGCGCTGGATCAGATCAGCCATCGCTGGACCCCGGAGAGATGATCATCCCGTCGCTGGATAGCAAGAGTGGATTACCACCGCTGGAATCTTTTTTTATTTTTTTTATTTTTCAAAAGTGTGTTTGTCTTATTTAACTATTTTTAACACTTTCTTTGTGAAATGGTAGGGGTACTTTCGTACCCCCTTACCATTTCAAACAGGGGGGGGGGCGGGATCTGGAGGTTCCCTTGTTAAAGGGGGCTTCCAGATTCTGGTAAGCCCCCCACCCGCAGACCCCCACAACCACCGGCCAGAGTTGTGAGGATGAGGCCCTTGTCCTCATCAACATGGGGACAAGGTGCTTTGAGGGGTCACGGACCCCCAAAGCATCCACCCAATGTTGAGGGCATGTGGCCTGGTACGGTTCAGGAGGGAGGGGGCGCCACACTTGTCCCCCCTTTTTTCCTGCGGTCTGCCAGGTTGCGTGCTCGGATAAAGGGTCTGGTATGGATTTTTAGGGGGACCCCACATCAATTTTTTTTAAATTTGACGCAGGGTTCCCCTTAATATCCATACCAGACCTGAAGGGTCTGGTATGGATATTTAGGGGGAACCCCACGTCAATTTTTTTTTTAATTTGACACAGGGTTCCCGTTAATATCCATACCAGACCTGAAGGGCCTGGTAATTGAATTTGGGGGACCCCCACACTTTTGTTATTTATTTATTTATTTTTAAATTTTTTTATCAATGACTTTCAATGAGTGTTCTCTGTATTATGGAGCCGACAATTCATAATAGCTGCAAGTGATTTTAACCAGTAGAGACCCGCGCTATAGCCAAATGACGGCTACAGCGCGGACCTCCTTTGCCGGGACGGCGTCTATTGACGTCGTCCCATGCACGAGCGGCCTGCGTGCCCCCTGAGGGGCGCCGCGGCATGCTCTGTGATCGGCGAGTCTATGAGACTCGCCTGATCACGGATCCGAGTAAGGGGTCGATCCCAACCCTTACCACGTGATCAGCTGTCAGCCAATGACAGCTGATCATGTGATACAACGGAGCCGGTAATCGGCTATTATTCCTCCTCTCGCTGACAGCGCAAGGAGAAAAAAAAGAGCCCTGCCAGTGCCCACCTGCCCCCTGCCAGTGCCACCTCATTAAAAAATAAGTGCCCCCCGTCAGTGCCACCCAGCAGTGCCCATAGTGCCATCCAGCAGTGCCCATAGTGCCACCTAGCAGTGCCCACAGTGCCACCTAGCAGTACCCACAGTGCCACCCAGCAGTGCCCACAGTGCCACCCATCAGTGCCCACAATCTGTCTCAACAATGGGGCTGCACCCCAGTGCCACATATCCGTGCTCATCAGTGTCATCTACCAGTGCCCATCAGTGCCGCCCATTAGTGCCCAGCAGTGCCACCTATCAGAGCCACCTATCAGTGCCACCTATCAGTGCCCATCAGTCCCATCTATCAGTGGTACCCATCAGTGCCCCTTAGTGCCACCCATCCGTGCCACCCATCCGTGCCATCTTATCTGTGCCCATCTTTGCCCATCAGTGCCGCCTTATCTGTGCCCATCAGTACTGCCTTATCTGTGCCTATTGGTGCCACCTTATCTGTGCCTATTAGTGCCGCCTTAACTATGCCTATCAGTGCCCACCAGTGCAGCCTATCAGTGCCCACCAATGCAGCCTATCAGTGCCCACCAGTGCAGCCTATCAGTGCCGCCTCATCAGCGCACTTCAATGAAGGAGAAAAATAACCTGTTTGCAAAATTTTATAACAAACTATTAAACATGATTTTTTTTTTGCATCTTTTTTTGTTTGTTTAGCAAAAAATACAACTCCCAGCTGTAATTAAATACCACGAAAAGAAAGCTCTATTTGTGGGAAAAAAATGATAAAAATGTCAGGGTACAGTGTTGTATGCCCGCGCAATTGTCATTCAAAGTGCATCAGCGCTGAAAGATGAAAATTGGTCTGGGCAGGAGGGGGGTTTAAGTGCCCAGTAAGCAAGTGGTTAAAGGACTTTTTTTCCTGCATAAATGACACTTTGTGCAGGGACAGTTCTAAGCACAGGAAACATGCGCCCCTTCACAGGCATACTATAGACACCCCCCAGCTACGAAATTTAAAGGAATATTACACTTTTATTGTTTCACTTTAATCATTATTAAAATCACTCATTCACTCAATCACTCAATCATTAAAATTTGCATTGATACATGTCCCCTGGGGCAGGACCCGGGTCCCCAAACACTTTTTAGGACAGTAACTTGCAGAATCTTTTCTCTCTGTCAAATCTTTTTTCTCTGTCTATTTTCTCTATATAATCTTGGACTAATAGAGGTAAGGTTAGGCACATTCGACCACAGGTTCTATAGACACAGATTGTTATTGTCAGAGTCACGTCGAATCTCCTATTCTATATTGAACTGTTGTAACAACGAAAACGAAAATAAAGCATTTATTTATGTTGGATCTTTCGTTTTTCGGATTCTGTGCTTTCGTTATCGTTTGTCAAAATGAAAACGAAAATACCTGAAATTCGGACGAAAATGCATTCAGACGAAAACGAATGCACATGTCTAGTAATTCATGCAAAAGGAGCCCTGACTAAGTATTGCGTGCATACGATACTGTACATGGACATACTTTTCAGTAAGCCAACATTTCTGTATTAAAAATCTTTTTTTTTTATTGGTCTTGCTTTCGGCCGCCTTCGGCCGTTCTCGGTGGCTTTTGGCCATTCTCGCGGGATTTCGGCAGCCGAGATCGGGCGAAAGCTGCCGAGAGCGGCCAAAAGCCACAGAGAGATACCGAGCACCGCCGAGATACACAGGACATCCGGCTCTGTATCCCGGCGGCGGCATTTTTAAATGGCAAAGCTGAACAAGAAACTGACAAGGCTGCAAATGACACTGACAAAGGTGCAAATAAGGGACAAGGCTGCAAATTACACCGACAAGGGTGCTGTGATGACAAGGCTGCATGCAAAGCTGCATATGACACTGACAAGGCTGCAAATGATGGAAAAGGCTGCATGACAAGGCTGCAAATGACACTGACAAGGGTGCAATGATGGACAAGGCTGCTGATGGACACTGACAAGGCTGCCTTGATGGGCATTTAAATGTAAGTTTGTTTCCCTCCTAAACTTGGGGTGCGTGTTATACGCTGATAAATACGGTACTGAAATAAATTAACTTTTTGATGATATTCTAATTTTATGAGCTACACCTGTATATGTTATCCAGCATAAAGAGAAAAACAAAAGACACTGGTCATCAGTAATCAGATATAGAAGGCTAGGTAATTATCCTGAAAACTATCCACATAAATCTATATCACACTTTTGGGAAGAAGGGGGGGAGGGGAAGAGGGAGGATGGGAATGTAATTTTAATAGTAGGTTTATTTGAACAGTGAGAGACAGAATAACAACAAAAAAATGCCATAACACTGACTGTTGTCACCCTCTCACCTCCCTAACATACTTGGACAGCTCTTTGGTCTTGGCCATGGTGGAGAGATTGGAATCTCATTGATTGCTTCTGTGGATACGCGTCTTTTATACAGGCAGTTTCAGCTCGTTACCTGTATAGAAGACACCTGAGAGCCAGAAATCTTGCTGATTGATAGGTGATCAAATACTTATTTCACTCATTAAAATGCAAATCAATTTAAATATTTTTTTTAACTGCGTTATAACTGGATATTTTTGTTGTTATTTTGTCTCTCACTGTTAAACTAAACCTACCATTAAAATGATAGACTGATCATTTCTTTGTCAGTGGGCAAAGATACAAAATCAGCAGGGGATCAAATACTTTTTTCCCTCACTATAGTAGCAAATAACCACCATTATATTCTACTTGTGTAACTCATAATATTGGAAGCCACTTGTTCCATTTGTGTAGTGATTGATCAGTTACTAGCATTTTTAGGAGCACGACTGAACCTTTTAAAAATCTCCTCTCTTAGTGATCTAAATGTAACGAGCAGGGCCCTCTGATTCCTCCTGTATTGAATTGTATTGTAACTGTACTGCCTGTCCTCATATTGTAAAGCGCTGCACAAACTGTTGGCGCTATATAAATCCTGTATTATTATAATAATATGCATTTTTATGAATACAATTTCAGAAAAACTTGATTGTAGACCTGGCAAGTTTGAACAAGCAATGTGCATGAGAAGGAGATGGTTCCCAAGTGACAACAATTTTATTTTCCAATCTTTAATACTGTTATTACTAATCTACCCAATAATCACTTAATCTCACACAAGCTTGGAAATTCAAAATTAAGAATGTGAAAGCTAGAGTCGTACAAGCATCCATGCCTGGTCAACAAGCAAAAACCCACAATGCCACTGTAAGAGGTGGTAGAGAACAGTAAAAAATGGAATGAGGATTTCAGATGAAGGGCTGACAGAACTGTATGGAAGTAAGGGTTTTCCCTATAAAAAGGCTTATTGTAAAGATTACAAGAACAAGGCAATATGTACCAAGTGATTTTCTATCTTCGTTATACTCAGTGTCCTTGCCATAGGCATGGTCTCCACTCAGAATCAACCTATTCATCTTTTAATACAAGAACAGAGTTGTAGATTTTCTGTTACTGTATTCCCTATTATTAATCCTATATAATTTAAACCATTTACATTTGTCTATATAGTAATCTCTTACTCATTGATGGTTTGACAGCCAGCAAACATAGACTGAACCCATCCTACATAGCCATTATCTGCTTCTTGCTCACCTACTCATTTAATAGCATAATTACTACAATCGCTGAGGCTTAAGATAAAACGAAATTGCTTTTTGTAGGCTTTGAATACTGTGCATCAAACATTCTTTTCTAAAAAAAGAGATGCAAAACTCAATTATAAGCGGAGGCAGATGGGATAATAAATGTAGACAAGGGCAGCTGACCAGTCCTTTCACTCATTTCATTCTTATGAAGAACTACAAAACAACAACATGGTTGAAAATTCACGTGGCTAATAAACAACGACACCCCCAACAGACAAAAATGACAATAGATACAATAACTACAGTACAAATTCCCCCCCAATGGGTTCCAGTTATAGCTCCGCATTATTGATTGCTTTTTATATTTGTGGCTAAGCTTTTGAGGATCTGGAGGATTTTGTAAATGATTTATGTTCAGACTGTATGCTTTAACAAGGAACAGAACTCTAAAAGCCATATCCACAAAATGTGTGCAGAGGTCATAGGGCTAGTCACCAGAATCGCCTGTGGTCTTCCTGCAGCTGATCTTTCTGTACTGTGCAAACATCTTCTTGATTGAGGCAGCAGGCTTTACTTCTTCATGTCAGAGCCTTCAGCAAGGAGAACAGTGAGTAGTACAGTAGTGACACTACCAAACGTCATTGCAAATCTCCTTTCACGTTGGAGATTTACAGCTATATTTTTGTAAGCATAGAAGTACCTAGGCACACTCATAATGTAGACAGTAAAACCTTGGATTGTGAGCAACTTGTTCTGCGAGTGTTTTACAAGATAAGCAAAACTTTTTTATAAATTTTAACTTGATAAACAATATGAGTAGGACCACGTTCCATTTTAGTCAATGAGAGCTGTATAATTAGCACTGAAGTCGCTCTGACTTTAGAAACGTTTCCTCTACTACTTCAAGGTGACTTCTATCCAATTTGTGCCCATAGACTTTAAGGAGAGTTTGTGAAAAAAAAAATGCTTATCCTCAAAAAAGCTCAAAGGAGCTCAAATAAGCTTGAAGAAGCTCAATAAAAATGTGAACAAGAGAGCAAAGAAGCATAAGCTTCTTCAAGCTGAAATAAAAGCTGAAATGCCTGTAAAAGCAGTTTTTTTTTTTTTGCCTACAGTGTGCATGTGCCCTAAGTCAGAACCTCATCTTAATTGATGTGATTTGGATCATTACAGGAAGATTACCCAGGCATTTCCCGAAGTTGCCTCAAAGCCTTATTGCTATAATCTTTTTATATGGACTTTAGACTGAAGGACTTATAAATAAATGGTTGTGGAACAAATCATCTGAGTTTCCATTATTTCTAATGGGGAAATTAGCTTTGATACATGAGAGCTTTGGATTACCAGAACGTATTATGCTCGCAATCCAAGGTTTTACTGTACTAGGAAATTCGGTGATATCATTCAGGGGAATCCAGGACATATTTCAGGAGACTACTCGGGCAAAATTACTAGATTTTTCCTTTAACACAGCAAATCTTCACTTTTTGAGTTAAGATCCACTTTAAGTTGTTGCATTCCTTATATTTCCTGCTCTAGATATACAGAATAACAATACCTTAGCGTAAGCTATCATTCTCAGTAGGCTCAATAGGAATCATGACATTCATCTTCTAATACTATAAAATATGGTATTTTTTTTAATTATTAGCTCTTCTTTTCAGAAAAGATGAAAAGGTGAACTAACATGCTGGCTGGTTGCTTGGGTCTCTCGGTGGGACGGGAGAGCCCAAGCGAGCCATGGAAGGCGGTGGGAGAAGGGACGTCCCCTCCCGCTGCTTGTAATAGGAATTGTGACTAGTAAGCTGCTCCGATTGCTATAACAAAAGTGCTGACCCCCCGCTCTAAAAACAGTAGCGGGTGATGTCTGCATTGCCTGTATATAAAAATGCTGTCTTCCATTTTTGATTCTGCTTCTACTGTGGGCTCCCCCTCTATGTCCAGCCTGGATGACATCCGACCATTGCATATGTGTCTCCAATACCTCACAAACGTATTTGCCATCAGAATCCTCTCTACTGTCCTCCATTTCTTTACTTTTAATGCTGCTTCTACTGTGGGCTTCCCCTCTCCATCCTATCTAGATGGCAGGATGGACCGACTTTAGAAAGTACAGCCCCCAACATCTAAGATAAAAATTCTTGGCTTCAAGAGCTCCATACATTGGCAGTCCATTCTTTCTTGTTTCAATGGCTGTGCTCAGCAAATCTGTGAGTGAAAGAAAACAAACTTTGCATGTTTACACATCCAAGTGAAGAATGGAGAGAGACAGCACACTTAGAAGCAACGTCAAAAGAAAAGGATTTTTTTTTTTTTTTATAAAATGTGTGGGGGAGACAGCATGTTAATGTGCAAAGAGAGCTGTAATGCATACGGATTTCTTTAAAAAATTCACTAAAGGTGAAGTATTGTTTAGACTCAAAGTTTATTTGGTCTTTAAAGCAATATTAAACCCAAAAGCCAACATTTATTATATTGCAACTTACCAATTCTTATACTTGATAAAGCATTCGTTTTATTTTTTAGGCCGTGTTTCCTTGATTTTCAACTGATGATCAAGCCAGTAAATCTGCTATGACATCTCACATTTCCTTCCCCCAGATTACCAATGCTGCTGTCCAAAAATGTCTCTGCTTCTTCTTCATCCAGAGTAAGGGCACCCTAATACAAGAAATGTGTTACTGGCCAGATCACCAGGTTTTAAATTAATACAGCCACCACATCTAAGGACTGGTAAGCTGCAATATATCACATTTTTGATTTTGGGTTTAATACCACTTTAAGAAAAAAACATAATATAATTGACTGAAATAGTGATGAAAGTATCTGAACATGGGTGAATTACATCAAGACTATATGGTTATGCTGTTATTGTTAAACCTTATTACACATACATTGCTTCATTATTCTTTAAATTGGTTTTGAATTGCATCATATAGTAGGTGACCAGAGAATTACCCCATGTATATTTTAAGATTTACATTCCAGAGACTAATAACCTAAATAAATACATAGCCCCCAGGCTTAAACTTCAACATGAGAACTGCTGTATTCACGCTATTTGTAAATTAAAATTTAGCACCGGAGACAGGAATCTTACAATAAAATTTACCCATAAAACAATAATATTTTTAATAATAGACATACAGCTAAATTTCTTAAAAAACCTAAAATTTTAACCCAGTCCTCAAACGCATGTGATAGACATATCCTAAAGTGGTTCTAAAGCCTAAAAATGTATAGATATCAGCATGCCCCCCCCCCCCCCCCCTATTTTATTTACCCATGCCCTTAGTTGATCCAGCACTGTGCATGTCTGCAGATTTTCTCTCCCCTCACTTCTGGGTCTCAATGGCTCTGCTGATTGGTTGCCAGTGCTGTCAATCAAAGTCAGTGACTAAGGAGCAGGGGTGAGGCAGAGTCCCACTGTCTGTGGGGCCACTGGAGAAGTGTAGGGGACAGGAGAGCCATGGGGGGGGGGGGGGTAGTGAGCAGGTACGTATAGACATGTTTGTTATTTAAAAAAAAAATTACAAACACTTTAATACATTTGTTTGCAAATTTAAAGTCTTAGTTTAGTTCATTGTTTTGTAATCTGCACAAGAGATATGACTTGCATTAGATTTGAAGAGTCCCTAGTGCTGCTGGCTCCCCTCCTCATTGGCTGAGACAGTAGCACGGTGCCATTGGCTTCCACTGCTGTCAATCAAAATCAGTCAGCCAATGGGGAGAGAAAGGGGGTGGGGCTGGCTGGGGTGCAGCTATGTGTCTGAATGGGTAAAAGGAGCTGTGACTCAGCTTGGGTGCCCCCATAGCAAACTTCTTCTTCAGGAGGGAGGAGCCAGGAGCACTGAAGAGGGACCTGAGAAGAGGAGGATCTGGGCTGCTCTGTGCAAATCCACCTCACAAAGCAGGTAAGTGTAGCACTAACCCCCAAACGAGCTGCTGGTTATTTTTGGTCTTACCGTTACCTTCTCCTTGTGGCACGTCTAGGGGATGTCCCATGGTAAATAGCCCAGTAACTTGAGACTGACAACAGATCCACTTGAATGGATTTTATTTGCAAAACTCAGTCAATTGAACAGTCTTTCAACTTGGGATCAGAAAGGTTGGAAAGGAAGTTCAGATTCTCTTAGTGTCAAAGTCAAAAAATGTTGAAGAACTTGCTTACTTTGACTGCATCCAGAGAATAGCCATTCACAGCTAGATGG
Organism: Lithobates pipiens; assembly: GCF_037356315.1. Taxonomy (NCBI): domain Eukaryota; kingdom Metazoa; phylum Chordata; class Amphibia; order Anura; family Ranidae; genus Lithobates; species Lithobates pipiens. Next base: position 49,762,963 of record NW_027507784.1, read on the forward strand.
TCACCCAAGTTGGACAGGCCCTCTCTCACAAGGCCTAGTAGCCAACAAGGTGCTTACTCAGGAACAAGTCTCTGCCACGGATGTTGTTGTAGAACGTACAAAAGAATGTCTCTGCCACAGACGTTGTTGTAGAACATGTAGGGAAACTAAACTTGAAACACTTGTAGGATACCTGGATCTTTCAGCCTGCTTGGTGATATCCACAAGACCGGATTCTCTTGGTTACTTCAGCCCTTCCAGGCTCTTGTTAAGAAAACCAACCCGTACGTGGTGTTCTTCTAAAGAGTCCTCCCCTGGAATGCTCGAAGTACTCTGGGTCTCTTCCGAACCGGAGACGGCACCCAACCACCTCAGAATCCTCCTTTATTTTCCTTGCCTCGAGCTAGCCAGCCCCGAGATATCAAAGTCATAGCCTTCCTGGGGGCTGGTCAGGAGGACCAAGACCATGAAGTCAGCACATCATACTGGACCGGAACCCTGAACCACGTGATGTCCGCATCTTAAATACCCTCTCCCAGAGGGCACAGCGAGAGGGTCACTCCCACTTACCTGGCTACAAAAAAGAGTAACTTAAGCACCTAACCAGACCATACTTCCACGCCTGCCACTAGAGACAGTGCCCCCTGTGGCCAGGCTAAACATCTCACAATCCGGTCAGACTGATGCAGAGGTCCAATTTAGACAAATAAACCCAAACCAAACTGCAGTTTAGGCAAAGTTTAACTTTGAAAAACGCATAGCGCGTGCTCTTCAGGAGTCAACGCTACACAAGTATGACATGTTTGTTTTTTTAAGGAAAAAAAACCGAGGCTTTACAATCACTTTAACTGCTTGCTGACCAGCCTTCATCATTATACTGTGGCAGGTCGGCACCATCCCGCTAGCCATAGTAGCTATATGTCAGCTCCTTTAAGCGGGCATGCCGCTGCACTGTGGGGGTGCCGATGCTCTTGGCCGATGGTCGCGATGACCACCAGCCACGAGTGATCACGGGCACGAGAAGCAGAACAGGGATGTCGATATGTAAACACACAAATCACTCTTCTGTTCTGTGAGGAGAGACAGATCGTGAGTTCTTAATAGCTAGAAACCACAATAGTCAGTCCCCTCCCCTACAGTTAGATCACACAGTCAGGGAACACAGTTAACCCCTTGATCATCACCTAATGTTAACCCCTTCCCTGCCAGTGACATTTATACAGTAATCAGTGCATTTTTATAGTACTGATCGCTGTATAATTGTCAATCGTCCCAAAAAATGTGTCATAAATGTCCGATGTGTCCACCATAATGTTGAAGTCATGATAAAAATCTCAGATTGCCACCATTACTAGTAAAAAAATAATAATATAAAAAATTCCATAAATCTATCCCCTATTTTGTAGATGCTATAACTTTTGCGCAAACCAATCAATATACACTTATTGCGATTTTTATTACTAAAAAATATGTAGAAAAATACATAGTGTATTTTTTTTCAAAATTGTTGCTTTTTTTGTTTATAGCGCAAAAAATAAAAACCGCAGAGATGATCAAATAACCCCAAAAGAAAGCTCTATTGGTGGGAAAAAAAGGACGTAAATTTGTTTGGGTACAGCATCGCATGACCGTGCAATTGTCAGTTAAAGCGACGCAGTGCTGTATCGCAAAAAATGCTCTGGTCATCGAGCAGACAAATCTCCCGGGGCTGAAGTCATTAAGTGAGCAGCCAGTGGCACAAAGGACAAATTCATGTTTAATGTATATACCATCCCTTCTGCTGATTGTTTTAACTAAACTTAGGCTTTAATAAATTAGAGTGACTGGAAATATTTGGTAATAAAATTAAAGTATAAGACAAGTATATATCCTGTTGCTAAGCTCATAGTAAAAACACAGTTTGACTGAGTTTTAGATTCATTATGAAATCATTAAATGTGATCACCTGTACACCTATTCCTCAGTATTGGAAAACTACGACCATTCCGTCCCTACGTCAATGGTGGCTCAAGGTAGACAATACCTATCTCATGGAAGACATGACCCTCTCCCTCAGAAACAAAGCCGACTTAGCAAGAAGATATGGTCCTGCTGGCTCGCTTTTAAATACACTAAGGTATATGTGGAAATTTTGTCACAACGTATGTAATAGGCTAAGGTATGGACGATATGTGTATATAGGCGAGGCTGGACCGAGTTGGGTACACCCTCCCCCCTCCTTCTCTCCCCACCCTGATTACCCTCTCTTCCCCCCTCTTGCTTTTTGTTTCTTCTCTCTCGCCTTCTTTCATATACTACAAGCTTTCAGGAGATACACTCGCTTAACAACTGCATACGGAGTGGAGTCCAATGTTCATCTGCTCGTTAAAGTGTACGATACCTTTAGGGAGCAGGGTACTCTGAACCCAGCAAGGGCCTTAGTTGACTTATTCTGGGCTCTAGGGGTGTGCAGAAGTGACTACATATCCTGTATACAATATGAAGGTCATTGCTTTAACCGTGTAATACTACGCTTTATTGTGTACCAGCTGTTGATTGTTATTTCGTGTAAAGTGTACTCCTGATTGTTTCTTTGAACTTTCAATAAAAACGAATTAAACAAAAAAAGTGATCACCTATAATCCCTCATACCCCACCCCCTATTCTCTCCCTTCTTCTTACCGCCCCCATACAGTCCTTTTTTTTCTTCATCCACCCATTTGGTACCTAACAATCCTTGGACTATTAAATACTCAAATTCATCATTGTGCTTTGCTCATACCTGAATGGTTGCTCTCAAATTACTATAAGCATTGTATGGTATTGCTGTTCCACAAACCTTAGGTCCTTCTGCTACAATACTGCTACTAATTTACCTTAATGTTGATTATAATGTTCCTGGGTTCACCATGACTCCATTGTATATCTGTACATTCCTTTCTTTTGTAATGCTTTTCTTGCATTTCTTTTTGAGCATACCAGGTGTCTGTTATTAAATTAAATTAACAAAACAAAAAAAAGATAATGAACAAAGTCATTAAATGTGCTTTTGCATTTAATGGCCATAAATGCAGCCATCAGACTAGGAGAAGGAGGGTCAGGGCTCTCAGCCATTTGGGCTATATTACTGTGCACAATGCTGCTAGCTTATCACAGGCTAGCAGTTGGAGGAAAATACAGAGATGACCACAGTGGGTTGCTGCTCCCCCATTGTATAGTCACAATTTGTGGTCTTGGACAAGACTGTATTACTTCACTACAAATTTCATTGACAAATCCAAATTTCCACGAACGAGTATTTCACCAGGGCATTTGGCATTATTATAGAGTTCACTTTTTTTGTTAAAGTGGCAAAGTCACTTTAAAATTAGGGCATTTGAAGTTAAACTCGATCTCCAACATTTAACTTGCTTTAAAATAAACAGACTCTTATTTTATTCTCCTTTTGTGACTGGAGGTCACTAATACTCAAATGCCCAAGCCAATTTAGCAGCACCTGTATTTGTCATTTAACTTGACAATAACTGTCTGGCCAATTTTCCCAACCAAAAACATTTTAAATAGTTTTCTAAGGACATATAGGGCTTTATAGGGTACTCTATTGTATTACAATTTATATTGACATAGACATATTAAAAAAAAAAAAAAATTGCAACTAAAGTCTTGTTTTTTTTTAAAATAACAAACATATCATACTTACCTCCTCTGTGCAGTTGGTTTTGGACAGAGCAGCCCACATCCTCCTCTTCTCTGGTCTCTCGCTGGAACTCCTGGCCCCTCCCTCCTGTCAAGCAGCTTGCTATGGGGGCACTTGAGCCGAGCCGCTGCTGTGTGTGTCATTCAGACATGGAGCCACGGGACTGCCTCACCCCCTCTTTCTCCTCATTGGCTCACTGACTTAGATTGAAAGCAGCGGAAGCCAATGGCACCTGCTGCTGTCTCAGCCAATGAGCAGAGAGAGTCCCAGACAGCCACGACTTGTGCAACATCGCTGGATCAATATGGTGATCGGGTAAGTATTAGGGGGGGCTGAGGGGGGCTAAGGGGGGCTGCTGCACACAGAAGATTTTTTATTTTAATGCAGAGAATGCATTAAGATAAAAAAAAAAACACTTTAACAGCTCATTATATTATTTTAAACTTTTTTGCTATTTTTTTCTCTGACTTTACCAGCTTTTCCCTCTAACAGTCAACTAGCAATGTGCCTCCCTCTTTCAGCTCAGTGGGTGGATTTGTCTGGTCAGCAAACTCATGTAACCAGTATAATTGGCTGTTATAGTGATCACATGATCAGAAGCCATGCTAATTGGTTCCCAATTGCTAATTTGCTAAGGCAGTTCTCCTCTGACTCAGGGCAATGTGCTGGGGCATTATATACAGATCATGGCAAGTATTTTGTGAGTACTCTGTTTCATTTAAAACTGTTGCATTATGATCAGGTTCTAAACACTTCCTTCACTGCTTTTTTTCTGAAAGGCAATGGAGGAATAAGTGTAGACATTATTTGACAAGAAATGTGTTTTTCAAAAGATTACCTGCTCAACTCATGATTGTCTTGAATAAACTGTATGTATTTGGATAATTTTTCCAAAAATAAGTGGTGGGGGACTAGAAATTGGGTTTTAAAAAATAAACACAACCTAAACTAAAATAGCTAAATATTTTTCCATCAGGTTATTACATTTTTCTAAATATATTTCTTTATAGATATTTCAAGGAGATAAGAATACAAAAGTGCCTGTGAACGGTGCAAGGATAGACCTTCACATGATGATACAGAAAGGACATACAAAACATGGTGATTTAAACAGAGATAATAAACCGAGAAATGTGTTAAAGCATATAATAGCCATGGACATGAAACAAGACTCTACCACTTAACCCTTATGCCGCGTACACACGGTTGGAGAATCCGTTGGAATGCGTCTTATCAGACCGTGTCGTCAGATAATCCGACTGTGTGTGGTATGCATCGGACTGATTCCGTCCGAATCTCCGTCGGACCCAATTTTCCAACATCTTGGAAATATTTCCTGACAAACTGGGCCGATCGGACGTAATCCGATCATGTGTAGAGAATTTTGATCGGACCAAGTGCTCAGATCAAATTCCTACATCAAAGCTATTGGCTACTAGCCTGAATCTAGTCCCATCGTAACAAAATTACGTCATCACGGTCTGATAGATTGGATTTTTCAAAAAACTTAGTCCGACCGTGTGTATGCAACAGTTTCGGACACAATCCGTCAGACTAAATCTGACGGACGAAATCTGACGGATTTGCTTGTGGAAATCTCTGTCCGTGTGTACAGGGGCTTAGGAGTGGAAGCAGGTCAGCCAATGATTAGATAGATAACCTGGACTGACAATTGACATGGAAACCTAACCCATGTAATAAGACTATAGGCTGCTTGAGATTTTCAGTTAGTTAGGGGATCCCTGAGATGGTGGGGAAAGGAGAATGAAAGGGGCAGAGGAATTGCATGTGTCAGTTTACCCAAGGAGGCAGTATGCTCAGCCTTTAGGTACCAGTCAGTGTAACGAAAAGGTTGCATGTGGGATGAGAGCTCTGCTGGAGAGAAGGATTGTCCCATAAAATGTCATCATCTAGTGATGAAACGTTGTTTGGACTTACATTTTTTTGACAATGGTATCCAATTTCTCTAAGATGAATAGAGTCATCAGAGCCTGTTTCACAGCAACTACTGCACTGCAACTACATGTGGTGGTGTGGAGTAAATCCATGTTTGCAGGAGTGCCCTGTGGGCCACCATGGGCCAGATGTGGGTCCATTGGGGGTAAGCTTCAAGTTTTAGACGGCTGTGCCGAGTCTGCTGAGTCCTCACACCTGAAAATCCACAACATAGGGTCTTTGGGGATGATGGTCCTATAGACTTGAGTGATACATGGCAAGACTTTGTCCCAGATAGAGATGAGCTCGGCGAATACCGAACTCTATGGGGCGTTCGCGCCAAATTCGTGTGGCACCCACAATGCACTGCGCCATTGCAGTGCATTGCTGGCTCATGATTGGCCAAGCATGCACTGTGACCCCACATGCTTGGCCAATCACAGCACCGGCAGTGAAGAGAGAAATAATTGGCCACAGGCAGGATACCTGTGGCCAATTATAGCTCATGGGGGTTTAGTACACACCCCACACTATATAAGGCCGACTGCGCGGCGGCCTTGTGTAGTGTGTTCCGGCATTCAGGGAAAGAGCTAGATAGGCAGGGACAGTGTGTTCTTTTCTCAGGCATCTGCAACAGTTAGTGGGTGTTGTGTGCCTCCAGCACATTATACACCTGTATCTACCTTTTATTGCTGGTGTTCTCTCATACAGGCATCTGCAACAGTTAGTGGGTGTTGTGTGCCTACAGCACAGTATACACCCGTAGCTACCCATTATTGCTGGTGTTCTCTCATACAGTCATCTGCAGGAGTTAGTGGGTGCTTTGTGCCTACAGCACAGCACAGTATACACTTGTATCTACCCTTTATTGCTGGTGTTCTCTCATACAGGCATCTGCAGGAGTTAGTGGGTGTTGTGTGCCTCAAGCACAGCACAGTATACACCTGTATCTACCCTTTATTACTGGTGTTCTCTCATACAGGCATCTGCAGGAGTTAATGGGTGTTGTGTGCCTAGAGCACAGCATACACCTGTATCTACCCTTTATTGCTGGTGTTCTCTCATACAGGCATCTGCAGGAGTTAGTGGGTGTTGTGTGCCTACAGCACAGCACAGTATACACCTGCATCTACCCTTTATTGCTGGTGTTCTCTCATACAGGCATATGCAGGAGTTAGTGGGTGTTGTGTGCCTCCAGCACAATATACACTACCCAATTTCTGGTTTACCCATCTCCCTGCAGGCCATTACTATGTGTGGAAGGCCAACAAGGAGAGGCAGACAGTCACAAGCCAATAAAAGAGGGCAAGCAGGCTCTGTGTCTAAAGACAACAGTGCTGGTCGTGGACGCGGTGCATCGCCATCTGCACGTGGCCATGGGAGACGCTTGCCCTTATTTTCGGCAGCTGGACGTGTTGAGCCGCATCTTGCCGAAGACTTGGTAGAGTGGATGACCAAGCCCTCTTCATCCTCCTCATCCTCTCTCACCCAGGCTCAGGGTACTAGCAAAGCAGCTGCCAATGCGTCCTCTTCCCTCGTCTCAATGCCATCAGTCACTCCTTCCCTAGACTCACCATGTCCTCCTGAGCAAACTGTTTGAGCACAGTGTTGGGTACATGCTCCAGGAGGATTCCCAACGTTTTGAAGGCTCTGCTGATAATACCCAGCTAGAGGAAGGCAGTAGCGTGAGCGCAGAGAGAGGTGATGCTCAAGAAGGACAGCAATCTGGCAGTCATGTTCCACCAGCTGCAGCATACTGCCAGGTTTGCTCCAGTGATGAAGAGGGAGGGGATGATGAGGTCACTGACTCCACGTGGGTGCCTGATAGGAGAGAGGAGGAGGAGGAGGCACATTTCCAACAAGGCAGGATGCCCTCTGGGGCCAGCTTAGGGGCAGCACTGAATCACACCGCAGAGCTCACCCTGTGCAGGGCGCTGTCTCTGCACGTTATTCCAAAAGTTCTTTGGTGTGGGCCTTTTTTGAGACCAGTGCATCAGATCGCACCGCTGCTATTTGCAACATATGTCTCAAGCGCATCTCGCGTGACCAAAACATCAGCCGCTTGGACACCACGTGCTTGACCAAACATATGTTGACCTGCCATGCAGCTCGTTGGCAAGCGTACCTTAAAGATCCACACCAAAGAACAAAGCAGACCTCTCCTTGCTCCTCATCAGCTGGGATCTCCAACCCCAGTAGACCTTCAGTCCTCTCTGAAACCTGCACTGAGAGGAATGAAGGTGTAGAATTAGGTGTGTCACAGCTAAGTACTTGTGGGCAGTCTGCTAGCAGCACACCCACGTCCGATTGTAGCAGGCAAATTTCCCTGCCCCAGCTGCTGGACCATCAAAAGAAGTTCACTCCCAGCCATCCCCATGCCCAGCAGTTGAATGCTAACTTGGCTAAATTGCTAGCACTTCAACTGCTGCCTTTTCATTTGGTAGACTCCACCATGCCTCCAAAATGCTACTACTGGTTGTGACACACCTCTCTCCTCCACCCCCTCCTCTTCTTCTTCCTCCATGGCCTTTTCTAGTTCTCTGTCCTAGGAACCAGAGGTGCTCCATAGGCGTTCAAGGGGCTACGCAAGTATGCAGGCAAAAAGATGCCATGCCATACTTTTGCTAGTTTGTTTTGGGGACAGGATCCACACTGGGGCAGATATTTTGTCAGCTCTGCAGGGGCAGGCTGTGAGGTGGTTGATGCTACGCCAGCTTAAGCCAGGAATGGTGGTTTGCGACAATGGCACCAACCTCCTCTCCGTCCTCTGACAGGGAAAACTGACCCATGTGCCCTGTGTGGCTCACGTCCTTAACCTGGTGGTGCAGCGGTTCTTGGGCAGGTACCCGGGCTTACAGGATGTCCTGAGGCAGGCCAGGAAAGTCTGTGTGCATTTCTGCCGATCATTTAATGCCAGTGCTCAGCTGACTGAGCTCCAAAAGGTATTGAACCTGCCCAAGAACCGCATTATATGTGACTTGCCCACCAGGTGGAACTCAACATTGGCCATGCTAGAGCAGCTGCAGATGCAGCAGAGGGCCATCAATGAGTACCTGTGCGACTACGTCACCAGGACAGGGTCAGGGGAGCTCGTTTTTTTTCTCACCACGCCAGTAGGGCATGATCAGGGATGAATGTACTGTCCTGTCACCATTTGAGGAGGCCACGAGGATGGTGAGCAGTGACAGTGCATGCATCAGTGACACTGTACCTCTTGTCCACCTGTTGTAGCATACGCTGCTTGGAATAATGAACAGGGCACTTGAGGCAGAACAGAGGCAGGAAGAGGAGGACTTCCTTGCCTCTCAAGGCCCCCTTTATCCAGACGGTGTTCCTTTTTTCCCACCCATCACACAGGAAGAGGACGAGGAGGAGAAGGAGGAGGAGGAGGAGGAGGCATGTGTCAGCATGGAGGTGGAGCCTGGCACTCAGCATCAGTAGCAGCAGTCTTTTAGGGATAATTTACAGTCCCAAGAAACACGTGTCAAATCATAGTGTAGCGCTTAAAGAAATTATGAATGACCTGGTTAGTGCATGATCATACAATAATTAACCCAAAACACCTTAGGTGTGAAAATTCATAAGTGTATACAAAAATAAAATTATAATACAAAAAAATATAAATAAATTGAAAGTCTCTATGTAAGATGTTGATCAAATCCAGACGTGAAATAAGGGTCACCATCCACCTTCTTGCAATAAGGCTAGCATGCAGACACCCTGTGATATTCCCGTCACCTTTCAAAATAAAGGCTTACCGGATAACATGGATCCAAACGAATATATATTCGAAGGATCATGCAGGCTTGTACGCTCAAGAGGCGAGATTACAGATGTAAATTATCCAGGGAAGTAACGAGTCAGACTCCTCATACAGATGCCCCAATTAGTTGTTAAATCCTCAGCGGTAAACTCCAACTCAAAATGTTGAACTCATACAAAGGAAAATAAGGGGCCACAATAGTGTAAATCCGTTTAAAAGAAAAAATTTAATAAAAAAGTAATGAACTCACATGTAACCAAAGAAATCAAGCGCTTATTCCATAAAAACAGTGCTACAGCAGTAGTCCCAAGAAACACGTGGACTTGTACATGGCTGGGAGGAGGTGGCTGCGTATCATGTTGTCCTTAGTGACCCAGAGGACTCCTGACGAATGCCTCAGCTAACCTAAGCTGCATGGCCTCCCTGATCCTGCAAAGCCTGCAGAAGGATCCTTGTATTCTTCGGATCAAGGAGATGGACCATTACTGGCTGGCCACTCTCCTTGATCCACGGTACAAGGGTAAGGTTTCGGACCTAATCTTGCCGTCGCAGAGCGAGCAGAGGATGAGACATCTCCGGGAGGCCTTGCAGAAAGGTCTGTGCAATGCGTTCCCAGAGACTGGGAGGTTACAAACGCCTGGTCCTGGACAACATTTTGCTGAGGCTTTGGTCAGTCTCAGAAGGAGTGGTGGAGAAGGTGGCTGCCTGACTGATGCATTCAGACAATTTTTTAGTCCGCAGCCCCAAGATATGAGCAGTTCCACCAACCATCGCCAGCGTCTGATTTACATGGTGCAGGAATACCTAGGGGCAAGGTCAGACTTGGACACCTTTCCCACCAAAAATCCTCTGGCTTACTGGGTCTTGAGGATGGATCACTGACCAGAGCTTGCACAGTATGCAATTGAGCTACTGGCCTGTCCTACATCCAGCGTTCCTTCGGAATGCACCTTCAGTGCTGCTGGTGGCTTTGTAACCGATCACAGGGTGCGCCTGTCCCCCGACTCGGTTAATTGACTGACCTTCATAAAGATGAATCAGTCTTGGATCACCACCAGCTACCAAGCACCTGAAGCTGTAACCGAATCATTTTTTTTGACATGTCACATCCCTTCAAACTGCCTGTGCTGATGCTGAGTGACTGTCCTGTTATGTTGACTGACTATCCTCTTCCTCCTCAATGATCCTTCTGATATCTTGGAAGAACATTTTTGGTTCTGGGTGATGCCATCAGCCCAATTATTCAGCCCCTGTTTAACAGGTGCTTGTAATTAGAGTGCAATGCTTTGCAACAGGGCTCATTCCTGCACTCCAAATAGAGTATATGGGAGAGGTTGCAGTGTCCTGGCACCAGCACCAGTGCCTAAGGCTCAATTTTTCAGCCCCTGTTTAACAGGGGCATGTAATACAATGTTTGATGCAATGCTTTCCAGCATTGCTCATTCCTGCACTCCAAATAGAGTATATGAGAGAGGTTGCAGTGTTGTGGCACCAGCACCAGGGCCTAAGGCCCAATTTTTCAGCCCCTGTTTAACAGGGACATGTAATACAATTTTTGATGCAATGCTTTGCAGCAGGGCTCATTCCTGCACTCCAACTAGAGTATATGGGAGAGGTTGCAGTGTCGTGGCACCAGCACCAGTGCCTAAGGCCCAATTTTTCAGCCCCTGTATAACAGAGGCATGTGATGCAATTTTTGATGCAATGCTTTGCAGCAGGGCTCATTTCTGTACTCCAGCTAGAGTATATGGGAGAGGCTGCAGTGTTGTGGCACCAGCACCAGTGCCTAAGGCCCAATTTTTCAGCCCCTGTTTAACAGGGGCATGTAATACAATTTTTGATTCAATGCTTTGCAGCAGGGCTCATTCCTGCACTCCAACTAGAGTATATGGGAGAGGTTGCAGTGTTGTGGCACCCGCAAGCAGTGCCTAAGGCCCAATTTTTCAGCCCCTGTTTAACAGGGGCATGTAATTACAATTCTTAAAATAATATTTCACAGCAGGGCCCGTTCCTGCGCCCACTGAGAGTAACTGGGGGGACTTATAGTGTTGCGGCACCAGCGCCACCACCACAACCACCAAAGGCCCAATTTTTATACCACTGTTCAACAATGGCATGTAATTACAATTCTTGATATAATCGTTCACAGCAGGGCACTCCAGCAAGAGTCACTTTGAGGGCTTACAGTGTTGTGGCAACACCAACACCTTAGGCCCAAATTTCTGCAGAGCATATAGGGCAGGCCCCTACTTTCAAACATCCAATTTACAAATGTCTCCTACTTGCAAACAGAAGGAGATAACAGGAAGTGAGATGAAAAAAGACAGACGGCCAAAAAAATTATACAGGGGTGATAACCCTTCCCTATGTTTTCCAAAAATCTTAAAAATAGATTTTTTGACTGGAGCTACACTTTTAAAATGTACCAGTTCAAAATTAGAAACAGATTCTACTTAACACAACAAACCTACACAGTCCCTTTCTTGTTTGCACCACTTTTTACTGCTGTTCTTAGTATATAAGGCCTGGGGGCCCCACGCCTTTCCTTTTTTTTTATTTGGGTACAGGATTCCCCTTAATATCCGTACAAGACCCAAAGGGGCTGGTAATGGGCAGAGGGGGTTACCCATGCCATTTTTCTCAATGATTTTCATCCGTATTGCCGGAACCAGATATTACATTAAAACCGCAAGCAGTTTTAAATGACCTTTTTCAGTTAAATCTAATTTTGTACAGGGACAGTTTTAAACATGGGAAACAAGTGCCACTTCACAGACATGCTATAGACACCCTCCAGGCATGATATTTAAAGGAATATTTCACTTTTTTTCACTTTAATCATCATTAAAATCAGTGCTCCCGAAAAAACAGGCTTTTTTAAAAAAAATGTAGGCATTGACCCATGTCCCCTGGGGCAGGAGCCAGGTTCCCAAACCCTTTTTAGGACAATATCTTGCATATTAGCCATTAAAATTAGCACTTTTTATTTCGAACGTTCGAGTCCCATAGACTTCAATGGGGTTCTAAAGTTCGCACAAATTTTCGGTCCGTTCGAAAGTTCTGGTGTGAACCGAACCGGGGGGGTGTTCGGCTCATCCCTAGTCCCAGACAATGGAGACTGATAAGCAGTCCCATAGGAGGTAAATAAGGTAGGTTTGCAGAGAAAACCACACAATGGGCATGCCGATTGTGAGGGATCTGCCTTATTAGCGTGGAAAGGGTAGTAGGCTTGATATATTATTTTAAATTGTGTTTTTCACCATTACATTAGTTATTACATTATTATTAGTTTTACAGACTACAAGTGTGCAAGTCTTTTGATATCCCACCAACATTTTTTCCGGAACATTATCCTTGCCAAGAACTGAGATCCATGGTTTAAAGAGAGTGGGGAGGTACTTTGCTGTTTGGTGGGTGATGAGATGGGAATAGATGTCTGAGATTCAATAGTAGTCACGGTGGAACACTATCTCAATGAACTCTTGAGGCGGTCTTGACGAGGGCTGTAGCAAGTCTTGAGATAGCTTAGCAGTTGCAATACTGAAAAAGGGAGAGAATATTGTGGAGACAAGTCCGTAAATAATTTAAAGGATCCGTGGGTATTATCAAACACTGCTGCAGCTTTAGTAAGACCACAGAACATCCACTGGCTAAATGTCTTGTAATTACTGGATAGGGGGAAACATGGGGTTGCCATGTACTGTATGAGCAGGCAATGGGGATGGCTTAGAGGAGACCCAGGAGTCTCCGCACCTCCCTCCAGGCTAAGACGGTATCTCTGATCAATAAATTGGATCTTAGAGAGGTGGACAGAGATTGGAGCTTTGAATAGAGAACAGCCGAAGGGTTACATTGATCCACCAAGGCAATCTCAAAAACAAGAAAGATTACAGAACCTTATATTGGGCACACCCCCTCCACCCTTGCTCTTAGGTAGACACAGTTTCTGAAGCACAATGCTAGGTTTCTTGCAATGCCAAATAAAGGCCAGCAAGGTGGTGTGAGTATTCGGCACATCGGAATGCTTTAGCAAAATAGGCAACGTTTGCAGGGGGTAAATTAGTCTGTTTATTTAATTATTAAAGATATCTAATTTGGATGAATATTAAAACTGCTATAATAGAGGTTTAAATATGGACAACCACCATGAGTTGATGGTACCCCACTGCGTGTCAATAAATCCCACAGTAACCCTTTTTTGAACAATCTTTTATATGACCTTGAATAGACTATGTTTCTTTGTGGCGCAGACCTGACACAGAAGGAAGTTAATATGCTTTGAGTTAATTATTTTCATTTTCATCTTTTTTCTATATGCATACAAGAACTTTATAGATGAAGAATAATCTGTGCTCATCTTTATTTTTTGGTGACAGGTGGCGAGGGGAGGGGATATAACATTAGGGGATGATGATTACACAGCCTTCCATTTGCCTTCTGATGATGCCGCAATAAGGACCCATTCAGTTCAGTGGGTGTTCAAGGTGTGCATAATGTATTGACCGCCTGCTTGTGTGCATTGTGCACATTGCATCATAGTGTTTTTTTCTTTCTCTCTTTAAACTTTATTAAACCTGAAATCCTGATAGTTCTGTTAATACTAGGGATTTGGGGGTGGCCTAGCAACACTAGGGTAGTTGGTTTGAATCCTAACCACGTTACTACTCCCTCCCTGTGCCTGCATGAGTTTCCTCCAAGTGCTCCAGTTTCCTCCCACACTTCAAAAACATGCTGGTAGGTTAATTGGCTCTTGTCTAAATTTTCCCTAGTATGTGTATGAATGTGAATTAGGGAACTTAGATTGTAAGCTCCTTGAGGGCAGGGACTGATGTAAATGTACAATATACTTGTGTAAATTGCTCGTGCCATTTAAGTACCTGTAATAAATAAATAAAATAGCTGCAGATGCAGTCTCAGAGACAGTTTAGAAACCAATTTTAGCATCTGATGCTCAGAGGTATTTGCAGGGGTGCCATTGCTAGCCAGCAGCAGGAGAAAGGGGATCAGGCTTACAGTTTCCACTTTTTAGCTCAAAGTGCAAAACCTCTTTAAAAGCAATAGAAAAAATAAGACTAAATGGAAAATACCTTAAAAGCGTAAAATATGAAAAGGAGAATGCAGGCTTTAAATCCCAGGGATGGTAATAGAGTCTACATCACTGAAGAAAAAAAAATCAAAGACAATGCTCAGGATTACAGTTAACAATTGGTTTGTTTCAGGCGGGGGTTTAGCCTGATTTACCATTTGCAGAATTATTACCAATAATATGATGCATTTATTACCAGTAAAAGCCATTAGTAGGTCATTTTGTTCAGTTTATCATATGTGTCCTGAGACACAATCTGGCGTCTCACAGAATTTCATACATTGATGTCACAGAGAATCAGACTGTTCTTTAATTGATTATTCTTACCAGACTGCTTTGATTAAAAAAAAAAAAAAAAAAAAAGCTGTCCTATTAGCTTTCAATATTGTTGTTTGGGCTTTAGAATTTGTGTATTGCCAGGACAAGATGTATTCTCACTTCTCTGGTTTGGCCTCATTAAATGTGAATATTTTATTCCTCTGTACACAAATATAAATACATAAATATTTAGTGCTATTTTAAATCACCCTGGGAAGAATTGTTTTCTTACAGTAGCAATCTAAATGACTAAATGGTCTTTTACTAACTCTCCGGCTGCATAACTGGTGTATGTTGGAAATCATTAAACCAATTCAGCCGGTGAGCATCTCTATACACAAATGATGACATTAAAAGTAAGGCAGGATGTCTTCATATTTATATGGCTATTGAAAACTTGACCAAAGCTTCACTTTATGATTAGGAAAGTGTGTAGCAAAATGACCTACTCAAAGCCAACTTGTGTACCAGAACTTGTGGGTCGGAGGAGAATGTGACTCCCCTACCACCAATGTGACAACTTTGCTGCTTCTAATTTGGCCGCTCTGGTTTACAGCGCTGTTTGATGGGAGCGAAGAGAGTGTCCTCAGTCCACTGTGAGCTCCATGTCATGATTTATAGATTACACAAGGATTGCTCTCTTCACTTCTAGTGGTGAAGAGTGGTGGAGGAGATAAGGAAAGGTACGTATGTGCATCTGGTGGAGCTATTAAAGTGGGAGGAAACGCCCATGAATGTTTTTTACCTATAGGTAAGCCTATAGTAAGGCTTACCTATTGTGCATAAACATGCATCATTTAGGAGATATTTACATGTGAATCCGCCAGTGACATCACTGGCGCATGAGCTCTGAAGGAATGGCAAACCCGTGCTGTTCATTCAGAGCCCTGTTCCGTGAACGTCATTGCGGTTCATCCAATCAAAGGACCGGTGTCCACCAACCATTAAGAAATATCGGGTGAAGATGGAAGCCCTGCCAGTGGTGAAAGCGTGCCGCTGGAGGGATTCATTTTAATTATTATTCTTTTATTATTATTATTATACAGGATTTATATAGCGCCAACAGTTTGTGCAGCGCTTAACAAAATAAAGGCAGACATTACAGTTACATTACAATTTGGTACAAGAGGAATCAGAGGGCCCTGCTCATTAGAGCTAACAATGTAAAAAGGGAGGGTCAATTGATACAAAAGGTAATGGCTGTGGGGGATGAGCTGATGGAGGAAGTAAAACAGTGTACTAGTTAGAAGCAGGGTACGCTTCTTTAAAGAGAAGGATTTTCAGGGAGCATCTAAAAATGGATAGATTAGGGGACAGCTGGACAGATTGGGGTAGGGAGTTCCAAAGGATGGGAGAAGCTCTGGAGAAATCCTGGAGGCGAGCATGGGAGGAGGTGAAAAAGGGAACTAGATAGTAGGAGGTCTAGGGAGGACTGAAGAGAGCGGCTTGGTTCATATTTTGGGACTAGGATAGGTTTTAAGATAAGATAACTTTGCATTGTCAGTTTCAAAAAATAAAACGGCGGTTTACTACTGCTTTAAAATAAACCCAATGCTTAAAATTTAGGTTGACCTAAAAGCTCAGCTCCAATTTTGAAGTGGGGAAGGGATCAGCATGGGCTTGGTAGGTTTTTATTGCTGTCTATGTCCTGATTTTAAATGTTTCTTATCCATACCTATTTGACAAGTGCCAGGCAGAACAGGAGAAGTGATTGAAATAAACATTGAGATTAACAAAAATATATACAGGTGCATCTCGTAAAATTAGAATATCATCAAAAAGTTAATTTATTTCAGTAATTCTATTCAAAAAGCGAAACTCATATATTTTATATAGATGTGTTACAAACAGTGATATATTTCAAGCATTTTTTTTATTTTTTTTTATTTTGATGATTATGGCTTACAGCTAGTAAAAACCCAAAATGCATTATCTCAGAATAAGAAAAGAATATTACATAAGACCAATTAAAAAACAAAAAGGATTTTTATGTTGGCTTACTGATGTATGTATGTCCATGTACAGCAAGGATATGCAATTAGTGGACCTCCAGCTGTTGCAGAACTACAACTGCCATCATGCCTCTGCCTCTGGGTGCCATGCTTGTGGCTGTCAGAGTCTTGCTATGCCTCATGGAACTTGTAGTTTTGCAACAGCTGGAGGTCCCCTAATTGCATATCCCTGATGTACAGTATAGTGTGCACTATATCAATACTTACTCGAGGCTCCTTTTGCATGAATTACTGCATCAATGTGGTATGGCATGGAGGCGATCAGCCTGTGGCACTGCTGAGGTGTTATGGAAGCCCAGGTTGCTTTGATAGCGGCCTTCAGCTCATCTGCATTGTTGGGTCTGGTTTCTCTCATCTTTCTCTTGACAATACCCCACAGATTCTCTTTGGGGTTTTCATCAGGTGAGTTTGCAGACCAATAAAGCACAGTGATATCACGGCTATTAAACCAGGTATTGGTACATTTGGCAGTGTGGGCAGGTGCCAAGTCCTGTTGAAAATTAAATCAGCATCTCCATAAAGCTGGTCAGCAGAGGCAAGCATGAAGTGCTCTAGAATTTCCTGGTAGGGGGCTGTGCTGACTTTGTCCTTGATAAAACACAGTGGACCAACACCATCAGATAGCTCCCCAAATCATCACTGACTGTGGAAACTTCACACTGGACCTCATGCAGCTTGGATTCTGTGCTTCTCCACTCTTCCTCCATACTCTGGGACCTTGATTTCCAAATAAAATGCAAAATTTCCCACAGTCAGTGATGATTTGGGGAGCTATGTCATCTGCTGCTGTTGGTCAACTGTGTTTTATCAAGTCCAAAGTCAGCGCAGTCCTCTACCAGGAAATTCTAGAGCAGCTTTATGGAAATGCTGAATTTATTTTCCAGCAGGACTTGGCGCCTGCCCCGGCCAAGTATTGCATGCAAGCTATATTGTACATGGACATACTTTTCAGTAAGCCAACATTTCTGTATTAAAAATCCTTTTTTTTTTTGTGATCTTATGTAATATTACAGTTTTCTGAGATACAAAATTTGGGGTTTTCACTAGCTGTAAGCCATAATCACCAAAATAAATAAATAAATAATTGCTTGAAATACATCACTCTGTGTAACACATCTATATAAAATATATGAATTTCACTTTTGAATTGAATTACTGAAATAAGTTAACTTTTTGACGATATTCTAATTTTATGAGATGCACCCGTATATAGTATTTATTAAAAGAGAATCTATGGTACTCCATTGATCCTTTTCTGTGGATTTTGACTCTTAAAATGTGTGGTTTATATTCCCACCTGTAGTTAAGATATTTTTAAGCATTTTATATTTCTCTGCAGGGTCTTAAAAGGGATACTATTCCATAAAGACCATGCTTGGTGAGGCAATTGTGGGTCACATGGTCAGACTGAGTTGCAATTTTGTTTCTATGGCACATCATTTGGTCTCTATGGAATAGACAGGTTACAAAAATTATGTTTAACTGAAAAAATAAGGAAGTTTATCAATTTGACAATTCACAAACCTTTTGTTCTGTTTTTTTTTTCCCTTTTTTTAAAGTCCAACTCCAGACTGTTTTAACATTTAACCACCCAGTTAGGTTGGGGTGGGGGATAAGTACAAATACTAACCTTATTGCTCGCTCTCCCTACAGCCAATGCTCTAATGCAATTACCGACCTTTACTTTTTAAAAATGCCATTTGATTGGCCTGTCATGCTGACCATTCAGATTTGTCTGCCATTTTTCCAGATGATCTGCATATTTTCTCCAAGTTCATGAACCAGAAAATATTTAAATCAGTCTGTCAGTAAATGAATCAGTAAGCTAGCATAATCACAACAAGGTCAACAATGGCAGCCTTTATATTTCTCTTATTACATGTTTACAGAGCACCTGAACTCAAAAAGTCATTTGTTATTCATTGTGCTTAAACAAATGTGTGGAATTCCCTTCTGAAAAATAGAAGTATGTTTCCTATGTGGGGAGTTAAATAATTTTTATGTCTAGGGTTGCTGAAATAAGAAGAAATATCCTCTGTCTGTGTGATCAATCCATTGCTTCCTCTCTAAACCAGTGGTCACCAAACTGTGGCCCGGGGCTCAGATGTGGCCCTTTGCTTTCTTTTATCCAGAGATTGGGGTGTTATTTTATTCACTGACACCAATGAAGGACACAATTCCTCCCAAAGACACCAATGATTGGGTACTGTTCCTCCCAATGACACCAACAACGGGGCCCAATGACACCAATGATGGGGTACTATTCCTCCCACTGACAGCAATGAAGAGGAATTGTTTACCCACACTGATGCTGGCACATTTTGTACTCCCTATGGCCACAATCCGGCCCCCTAAAGTCTGAAGGACAGTAAACTGGCCCTTTGTTTAGAATGTTTGGAGACCCCTGCTCTAAACTGCTCATGGCTGCGCTCGCCCCTCCACATACAATGCAGAGTTAATAGCCCTGCATTGTATGAGATAACAATGGAAAAGGAAAAAGGGTTAATTAATGCTGCCCATTCCTCCACCCCCTAGACATAATGAGCATTTATCCCTGGCAGTGCAGTGGAAACTTCACTGCAAGGGTATTTGTGTATTCCAGCCCAGAGTTCGGCTTTAAAAAAGCAAAATAGCATCTCCGGCTACACAGAATTGTCATCTACCTAACAAACGAACAATGTGGCTGCTGTGAGCTCACTGTTTTATCAAAAGGCAGTTGATACAGCCCCTCAAATTACTGGCTTTTCTGACTCATCCGAATAGGGGTGAAGGTTATGCACTGAATTATAGATGTTTTTTATTTTTGGTCGTGAACCTGCAAAGTTTTTGGCCAAAATTTTGCTATTTGTGAAATTTACAAAACCCAGGGATTCCCTATGAACCCATTATAGCATTGAATCTTCCGTTGCCTGTGCTTACAGCTTCATAGCTGTATATCTGCAGTGTGAATGAAAGCACCGCTTCAACATGTGATAGAACACCAGTGTATTTGCCACTACTATTCCACTGCCTGCCAGCTTGTTTCAGATTATAGACAAGCAGATGGGCATCTCCAATTGACATTAGTGACTACATACATCCAGAATGCACAGCATCTTTGGTTGCAAGGACACAAGCAGCCCTTATCATCTTCACAGTTAATAAATGTACAAATGCACTGGTCCATTATCCACATTCACCTGCCAGCTAAGAAATTTCCTGCCGGGCAGCAAATAGAACAGGAATGTGTCATTGATTGCTAGGATGCTAGCAGATGCCAGCTTCCTAGCAACCATGAGCCCTATGAAACTGCCATTGCTTTAGTGGCAGCAGTAAAACCACTGCTAAGGAATGGCTTCCTGCACAGCCAGAAGATTGTTGTGGAGGGCTGGCAAACAGGCCGTTTAGTTCCCTGAAGCGCAAACAGCTAGGGCCCCCCCTGCATCGTCTTGAACTCATAAAACATCCCTATATAATAGTAATGGAGAAAAAAAATCATCTGCAGTGAGCACCCAGGCAATAGTGGTGACGAGTCCTTTAACAGCTACTCTCTTTTTTTGGCACAGCTTTTACCATTCAGGTCCTTTTCAAAGTGGTAGTAAGACCCCTTTCACACTGAAGGCACTTTTAAGGCGTTTTAGAAAAAAATAGAGCCTGTAAAGTACCTGAAATGCGCCTCTCAAGAATCCCCAGTGTGAAAGCTTGAGTGCCTTCCCACAGGGGCAGTGCGCTTGCAGGACGGTAAAAAAAGTCCTGTAAGCAGCATCTTTGGGGTGGTGGCGGGTACGACGTATACTTTGCTCCTAAACCGCTCCTGCCATCGAAATCAATGGGCAGCGCTGCCGAAGCTTTGGCAGTGGCAATTCTTGGGTGATTTAACCCCTTGTTAACCCCTTCTTTGGGGTTAAAAGCACCCCGCTCCTGCCTGCACAGTGCAGGTAAAGCGCTGCTAAAACTAGTGGCGCTTTGCCGCTAAAGCTCAGGCAGTCTGAGTGTGAAAGTAGCCTTAAGGCTAAAGGTTTTTTTTACTTTGATGCATAGAATGCATTAGGGTAAAAAAACCTTCTGTACCAGAGGAACCCCCAGCCCTTTCCCCCTCTTATACTTACCAGAGCCCAATTTCGATCCAGGACTGTGCCCTAGTGCAGTGGCTCTCTCCCCGTTCTCTCCCTTCTCATTTGACAGATTGATAACAGCAGAAGCCATTGGTTCCCACTGCTGTCAATCAAATTCTGTGTCAAGGGAGAAGGGGCAGGGCCGAGCTACTATGCCTGTTCTAAAAATGGGATCAGCTTTTCACATAAAAATATAATGTTATTAAAGGGCCAGTATACAGTATGTGTGAGATTTTTTCATGCTGGGTGTATTCAATGTATAGCTCATGTACATTTCCTAAGAAAGATGCTTTCCTTTATGCAAAAGCCTACTCTGATATCAAAAATCATTTTTTTTTGTTTCAAAAATAAATTGCCTGCTGGAAAATCGAAACAGCTTAAATAGCTTTCAGATAGCTTTAAAGCATAATGTAGACATAAGACAGTCATCAGTTTGAAATGATGGGAGTTTAATGGTATTCTTTTGCCATTAACAAGAAACTCGTAGATTAAAAAATAATGCCTCCTCCTGAATTTTAAGAGACTACAATTTTAGTGTTTCTTACAATCAGGATTGAATTCCATGTGTCTCAATGTACATTTTCAAGAACAGATGTACAATCCATTTATTTTCCTAATTTTAACACTTTTGCTTATACATCTGACCTCCCCACTCTGGTCTTGGTAGCAAAAGGGTGCACTTTGTCAATGGAAGTACTGCTTGCACATTAAGAATTAATGTGCATATAAAATTACTTTCTTTTTAGTTTTGGAGTTGTAATAGAAGTAGTCCAGGGTTAGAACCCCCTGCTAGCATTCTATTGTTGTTAGTGTCCTTTCAGGTGTAATTTACTCTCTTTTGGACCACTGGAGACCACTGTGAATGGTGAGAAATGCAAAACTTTCAGTTGTCACTAAAGCAAGAATAGAGGGTAAATCATACAAGTGGGGGCCCTTGCTCAGGTGGCAACTGCCTAAGCCCTTGTACACATAGTCGGAGATTCCGACGGAATGTGTCCAATCGGAGCGTTTTGTCGGATATTCCGACTGTGTGTGGTCTGCATTGGACTGTTTCCGTCTGAATATCCGTCGGACCAAATTTTCCAACTTGCCGGAAATATTTTCCGACAAAATGCTCTGATCGGACATACTCCGATCATGTGTAGAGAATTCCGATCGAACAAAGTGCCACGCATGCTCAGATCAAATTTCTACACCAAAGCTATTGGCTACTAACGTGAACGTAGTCCAGTCGTAACGAAAAAACGTCATCACGTTCTGAACGATCGGATTTTCCGACAACTGCGTCCGACTGTGTGTATATAACAGTTTTGGACAAAATCCGTCGGACAAAATCCGACGGATTTGGTTGTTGGAATCTCCGACCATGTGTACAAGGGCTTAGAGGATATTTACTCCACGTTGGAGAGATTTCTTATTTCCTGGTGTCTTGCCATGAATGGAAGTGGAGGGAAATCTCCTTAGTAGTTCTCTATACAACACTAAAAAAAATGTTTTGTCTTGGCATATATTTTAAATATCACTAAAATACAAAAATGCAGAATTGCAGGTTAAATAAGAATTGCAAGTATGGCAATTTAAACACTTACATTGGTCCAGCTTGGACCAATGTAACTACTGGGGGGATCCCTCTAGAAGTTGGAAATCTTTGTAGTAGGCATCTCTACACTAGCTTCCAGGTTTCTGTGCCAAGTGACTGCCCTGCTGCATTGTGAACACAGAAGGTCTGCCTCTTGGCACAGGCACAATTCAGAAAGTGCTTTGCATTTTCTCAGTTAATGAAAAGCACGCTCAGATTCAGTGAGGTGGAGAGTGTGATGTCACCACCCCCTCCTTTTCACCTCGTCCAATCATAGACTTCTTTGTATTCACTGAGAAAAGGCAAAGCATCCACTGTATTATTATTATTATTATCATTATGATTATTATACAGGATTTATATAGCGCCAACAGTTGACCCATGCCAAGCGGCTGACCTCCTGTGTTCACAATGCAGCAGGGCATCTGCTCATCATGGGATCCAGGAGCAAGTGGAGATCACTGGAGTAGCAGATTTTACTACAGTGACATACATATCAGAAAAAAATGCTTTTGCAAGCCACATGTTACCACCAAGTCTGCTGTAGTTAGATGAGCCTAGCTATAGGTTTTTAGTTCCACTCTGCAGAGTTGCTGATCTCTGGCCGCTGCAGGTATCCAACACTGGGTGGGTAGTGCACGTTTGCATTATCTGCTTATAGAGGGTGGCTTTACTTAAGGATACTGATGAACAAGTTGCTTTAATACTCAACACTCAGTAATAAACTTAAAGTAGTTGTAACCCCCCCCCCCCCCCCCAAAATAATCCTGGTCTTGTCCCTTTAAGTCAGGTGCTTGTCCCTTTGTATCTGTGTGCTGACCATGTTTATCATGGAGGTTGAACCATGACAGCGTGGTCAGCTTACAGGCCTCTGTCATAACAGCTTTCCCCTGTGTGTCTCTGAATCTACCTCTCCCCCCTTCTCCCCCTCCTTCTCTCCCTCCTTCTCTCCTTGTCAGTTCCTTAGTGTTCAGTGAGAACACGATCTCCTCTCCTCTCTGCCCCTCCCCTCTCCATTCCTCTCCTCCTCACCCCTCTCCTCTCTGACCCTCCCTTCTGATCTCTTCCCCACTCCTCACCTCCCCTCCCTTACAGACTTCATTGACTACATATGTCAGCAGGGAATCTCAGCCCCTCCCTCTTGGGTCCCTTAAGCCCTATACACACAATCAGAATATCGTAAAAAAAATACCACTTTCGATGCAATCGTAAGATAATGTATTTATTGGTACACAGCTTTTGTCTGAAATTTTCCGAAGGGACAAGCATGAAATTTTTTCTCTGACGATAACAGATCATACAGTTTTCGTTTAATCAGTAGAGTCTTCATCCAAAAATACAATACAAATACATTACGCCAGTGGTCTTCAACCCTGTCCTCAGGGCCCACTAACAGGCCAGGTTTTATGTATAACCTTTGGGAGATGCAGACTAGAATATTGCAATCACTGAGCAGAAAACTATATCACCTGTGATGTATTTCAGTTATCTTGCAAACCTGGTCTGTTAGTGGGCCCTGAGGACAAGGTTGATGACCACTGCATTACGCCACTTCCAAATTTTTATTCTGTGGCATCAGAATTTTCGTACTTTAGTAGCCTATTCATTTTCAGTATAGATTAGAGACTAGCATGCAAAAATTGGACGATTATTTGTCCCATAATCTCGTTGTGTGTACTAAGCTTTAAATCAGGATGAAAAGCAGAGAAAGGACACATGACCGCAAAGCAGAACACAGAACAATGGTATTTAGGGAAAAAAAAACACACACACACAGGGGCGGACTGACATCTCATGGGGCCCCCAGGCAATAGGAGATTATGGGGCCCCTAGCCAATCAGAGATTATGGGGCCACACAGTATACACACACAGTATACAATCACACAGGTTACACATACATGTACACACAGTATACACAGACATGTTTCTATTGGCTGAGAGGGCACTGGAGAGGTGGGGCAGCTATAATCTCTGGATTTTTGGACCAAAAGGATGTCGGTAAGGCACATTACAGAGACAGATGTAAAAAAAAAAATTTTACATACTGTCCCTGGTTTTACTGAGGCTGGCAACCCTGATGGGGCCCCCTAGTGGCCCAGGGCCCTTGGGCAGTGCCGAGTCGTCAGTCCACCCCTGCACACACACACACTGCACTATTAAACAAAGCAAAACATGGAGGATAAATTAATTATGAATTTGGGGCATTTGAGTTTACAACCACTTTAGTCTGACACACTCACTTTTTTCCTCTGCAATACAAGTCTATGTGAGTATACATGTGCTCAGGGGTGTGGCCATTACTCAGCTATGCCAGCATAGAGCACTGGAGTGAGAGGGCAGAAAGCAGTATTTTTCACAGATAGTAAAACAAAAATCAGCTACAAACTGTGGATGGACAGGGCTATTAGGAAATATAAAGGGATGAGATTTCAATTGGGCTTTAACAATATGATCATGTCAAAGGTGTATTATTTAAAATCTGGAATTCTCCAGAAGCTAGGATTGTCCTTTAGTTTTTTTTTTTTTGTTTTTTTTTTTTGTTTTTTGTTTTTTTGTTTTTCTTCACTACATTCATATAATCAGCAGTTTCCAGTAGTCTAATAATAACATTGTTTTTTTTTTCTGTATATGAAGCTGTCATGCTTCAGAATTAATTTTATTCTAATAATTCACTCTACATATTAAGGACAAATATCCCCTAGGTAATGTTCTTTAATCTCATCTCACAGAACTAAATAGTTTAAAAATCTTTACATTCCTGCTCCCTGCTATTAACATGTTTGAGTGAAGGATAACAGACTGAGCTAAAAATAATGCACAGCTGCCTGAGACCGTGGACTAGGTCATGATTTTAAATGATTCTATTATAGAGGAGTTCTACTACAGGCTCCTTTGCTTCTGGCTAGAGATGTATGGAAACGGTTTATATTTAATACTAATGTGGGCAAAGCGCTCAATGGCTTAACACCTTCAGGGATGGATGGAAGGTCTCCCAGCAGACAGATCGTATAAAGAAAAACTTTAAAGGGACATTGATGTTTCCGTTTAACCTTTAGTTATTTTTTTAAAATTCATTTTTAAGGGGAAAAAAAATAACAAATTGAAAAAAAAATATGTTTAAAGAGGATTTAAAGGCTATTTTAAGCAAACCTGTAATTAAAAGTGACAGTTAAAAGCAGATTAGAAATAAGGATCAGGAACGTCCAGGTGCAAATTGGTGTAACTTATTAGAAAACTCATCACTATGGGGCACACCAGGAGGAATTACGGCATACAGATCCTAATTCTTTCACGTGTGCCTGACTGTTTGAGCCATTAAAATCTCACAAACGCAAAGTATTTTTTATTTTTTTTACAGAAATATTTGGAAATTACACCAGGGTTGTGTTACCAGTTCAGATATAGTATACAAGCATACCCCACTTTTATATACACAATGGGGTTTATTTACTAAAGCTGGAAATTGCAAAATCAGGCTCCCTTCTGCATAGAAACCAATGAGCTTCCATGTTTTATTTCCAAAGCTTAATTGAACAAGCCGAGGTTAGAAGCTCATTGTTTTCTATGAAGAAATGAGCCTGATTTTGCATTTTCCAGCTTTAGTAAATAAACCCCATTGTGTACTTAAAAGTAGGGTATGCCTGCACATAGTAAGCTGCTAAGTACTCTGATGAAATGCATATCTGGAGATTGCCTTGCCTACCACACAATTTGTAACTTTGTGCTTTTGACAACCCTGCCAGTCAGCACAGTCGGGTCATGACCTCACTGCAAACTACACTGGAATATAACCTGGTAAAGATTCTGCCCCAGCCTTTAAAGTGGAACTTAACCCATAAGAATTTAATAAAAATAAAAAATAATTCTTTAGCAAGTAACATACATTTTACCAAAACTACTGAGTGCTGTAAATTGCTTCCAGCACTAATATTGTTTCTTCTTTCCAGAGGCTATCATTTTGCTGAAGCCCAGAGCCCCTGAGCAGCAGTAAATCTTTAGGCTTTCAGTAGACTGATCTCTAATGACTCTGATTTTGGGCACAGTGCTAAAAAATAGAGAGCGACTCAACATTTGCAGAGCAGGATTACACAGTGTAGTACTGGATTTTAAACTGTACAGGCTCGTCTGTAATGTTTTATATAGCTCTACCTGCAAAAGAGGCTAGTATGGAGAGATCTAGCAGGACTTAATTTTCTGACTGAAGTTCCACTTCAGGGAGACAAGGAAGGAGTAGCTGCACATACACTATATATCAAAACTATATGGACACCTGCCTTTACATGCACATGAACTTTAATGGCATACCAGTCTTAGTCCGTAGGGTTCAATATTGAACACTCTGTGCAGGCCAGTCAAGTTCCTCCACCCCAAACGCGCTCATCCATGTCTTTATGGACCTTGCTTTGTGCACAGGTCCAAATCATTTGGTGGAGGGGGGATTATGGTGTAGGGTTACTTTTCCGGGGTTGGGCTTGACCCCTTTGTTCCAGTGAAGGTAACACTTAAGGTGTTTGGGGATAGCCCCTTCCTAACCTCATCCCCGTAGAACCCCTTTGGAATGAATTAGAGTGGAGATTGCGAGCCATGACTTCTTATCCAACATCAGTGCCTGACCTCACAAATGCGCTTCTGGATGAATGGTCAAACATTCCCATAGACATACTCCTAAACCTCGTGGGCAGCCTTCCCAGAAGAGTTGAAGCTGTTATAGCTGCAAAGGGTGGGCCAACTCAATATTGAACCCTTTGGGCTAAGACTTGGATGCCATTACATGTCATGTGAGTGTAAAGGCAGATGTCCCAAAACTTTTGACAATATAGTGCCAATGTAGCTGAGGTTGTTGTTCTTCTCGTCAGTAAGCTTCCAGTGTGGACAGCACTGTGCAGTTCAGTAAAGTGGATGATAATGCTGTCTCTGCTGTTCAGTCTTAATACTGCCATGCAAGAAATTATTGGAGCCAAAAATCCAGAAAGATGTCAGTTGTATGCAAAATAAATACAATGTCGTATTGCGTAGTGAAGTAAGGACAAGCAGGAGAAACCAGAGTGACCAGAAAATCACAAATCAATGCAAGTGTCAGGATCATTTAGTAGTTGCTTTCTCGCCACTACTGCAGAAATCAATGGTATGAGCAGCGGGAAAGCGGAGTGTCCAATGTCTTCTTTGCAGGAAGCTCTTTATTATGAAGAATTTTATTCAATATTGCCATCAATTTACGCAGTTCTTTACATATATATTGTACAGTCACATCAGCCCCTGCTCTCAAGGCGCTTACAATCTAGGGGTCCTAACTCACATTCATACATACACATACTAGGGCCAATTTAGACAGGAGCCAAATAACCTTCCAGCATGTCCCATGTTCCATTTGGAGAGTGGGAAGTAAACCGGAGCACCAGGAGGTAACCCACAAAGGCGCCGGGAGAACATGCAAACTCCAGGCAGGTAGTGTTGTGGTTGGGAATGAGTTTATCTGTAGAAATTGTTGTGCTACCCCCTCAAAAAAAGTTTGCCTTGTCCAAGGTCTATGCTGCCATTCCACAAATGTTGATCTGATAACCACTCTAAAATTAGTCATACACATAGATTTCTCTCATTTAACCTGCAGGCTAAATGAGAACAGTATGGATGCAGAATCTCCCCTGCCATCTATTGTATTCAGAGAACTGGCACCCATGGCTATCAGAATACCCGAACAGGGACTGCATCTGATTGAATGCAACGACTGTTTGGCCAACAATTTTCCACTGAGCCCCATTGACAAAAGAAGATTAAAAAACCCATTGTGGTGCCCACAGGACCACTCTTGACTTGAATGTGGACCCATTCAACTGGAATCAGCTAAAATTTGTTAGTCTATGGCAACCTTAAAGCAGATAGTCACCTTTCCTCCTCTACAAACCTCTTCCTCCTCTTTCTTTCTGTTTATTTTTTATTTTTTTTAATTAACCACTCGCCGACCGCCCTATTTTAGATTTACTGTTGCAGGGCAACCATTCTGTTCAGAATTCCATATATATACATTATTCTGCAATTCCGGGTAGGGCGGTGCATGCGAATAAATGCCAATCAGCGGGTGCCAGCCAATGGATGTCTCCTGGCACCCATTGATCGGAAAGGAAACAAGCTGGATGGAGCTCTGCATGCAGAGCTCTTTCCTGTCAGTGGGGATGTGCTGGATTTTGTTTCCCTGCAAAGCAGGTAATACAATCTAGAATATCCCTTATTAAAAGCACCTTACAGTAAACACAAAAATACTCGTTAGGCACACAATTAAACACTCAATCGCAATTAAACACTCGATCGCCCTAGAGGGCGACCATTCCGTCCAGAATTGCATATATTTAAGTAATTCTGCATTTCCAACTAGGGGGCACATGCATGTGTTGTCGGCGGGCCGCTTCTGCTGTGAATAATCACAGCAGATGCCAATCTGTGGGTGCTGGACAATGGATGTCTGCTGGGGCTCGCTGAATGTTGGGCAGAGACACAAGATGGAGCTCTGCCTGTGTCCATTCTGACAGGGGAAAAGTGATGGATTTTGTGTCCCCGCAAAGCAATCACTTTCCTTAGTAAACCCAGCACACAGTTTAAACAAAAACATATTGGCTAGGCAAACAGTTAACCCTTTGATCTCCCTAGATGTTTAACCCCTTACCAGCCAGTGTCATTAGTACAGTAACAGTGCATATTTTTAGCACTGATCACTGTATTAGTGTCGCTGGTTCCCACACAGTGTCAGTTAGTATCAGATTGTTCGCTGCAATATCACAGTCATAAGTCACTGATCGTCATTCCTAGCAAAATTTTTTTTTTTAAATCTAGTATACAGTATCTTACAAACGTGAGTACACCCCTTACATTTTTGTAAATATTTTATTATATCTTTTCATGTGACAACACTGAAGAAATTACACATTTGTACAATGTAAAGTAGTGAGTGTACAGCTTGTATAACAGTGTAAATTTGCTGTCCCCTCAAAATAACTCAACACATAGCCATTAATGTCTAAACTGCTATCAACAAAAGTGAATACACTCCTAAGTGAAAATGTCCAAATTGGGCCCAATTAGCCATGTTCCCTGGCATGTGTCTCTTTAGTGTTACAAGGTCTCATGTGTGAATGGGGAGCAGGTGTGTTAAATTTGGTGTTATCGCTGTCACTCTCCCATACTGGTCACTGGAAGTTCAACATGGCACCTCATGGCAAATAATTCTCTAAGGATGAAAAAAAGAATTGTTGCTCTACATAAAGATGGCCTAGGCTATAATAAGATTGCCAAGACTCTGAAACTGAGCTGCAGCATGGTGGCCAAGACCATACAGCGGTTTAACAGGACAGCTTCCACTCAGAGCAGGCCTAAAAAAAAAATCTAGTATACAGTATCTCATAAAAGTGAGTACACCGCTTATATTTTTGTAAATATTTTATTATATCTTTTCATGTGATAACACTGAAGAAATTACACATTTCTACAATGCACAGTAGTGAGTGTACAGCTTGTATAACAGTGTAAATTGGCTTTCCCCTCAAAATAACTCAACACAAAGCCATTAATGTCTAAACTGCTGGTAACAAAAGTGACACCTCTAAGGGAAAATTAAAAAATTGGGCCCAAAGTTTCGATATTTTGTGTGGTCACCATTATGTCCCAGCACTGCTTTAACCCTCTTGGGCATGGAGTTCACCAGAGCTTCACAGGTTGCCACTGGAGCCCTCTTCCACTCCTCCATGATGGCATCACGGAGCTGGTGAATGTTAGAGACCTTGCTCTCCTTCACCTTCCATTTGAGGATGCCCCACAGATGCTCAATGTGGTTTATATCTGGAGACATGCTTGGCCAGTCCATCAACTTTACTCTAAGCTTTTTTAGCAAGGTAGTAGTCATCTTGGAGGTGTGTTTGGGGTCGCTATCACGTTGGAATACTGCCCTGCGGCTCAGTCTCCAAAAGGAAGGGATCATGCTCTGCTTCAGTATGTCACAGTACATGTTGGCATTCACGGTTCCCTCAATGAACTGTACCTCTCCAGTGCCAAGAGCACTCATGCAGCCCCAGACCATGACACTCCCACCACCATTCTTGACTGTAGGCAAGACACACTTGTTTTTGTACTCCTCGCATAGTTTCCGCCACATACGCTTGACACCATCTGAACCAAATAAGTCCAAGACCAATTTGATGCAGTGTGCAGGGTGTTGTCCAAGCACTCACAGGCTGACCACCAACCCTTTAACCTCTACAGCAATGCTGGCAGCACTCATAGGTCTATTTCCCAAAGACAACCTCTGGATATGACGCTGATCACAAGCACTCAACTTCTTTGGTTGACCATGGTGAGAACTGCTCTGAGGGGAACCTGTCCTGTTAAACCACTGTATGGTCTTGGCCACCATGCTGCAGCTTAGTTTCGGGGTCTTGGCAATCTTATTATAGCATAGGCCAGTGATGGTGAACCTTGGCACCCCAGATGTTTTGGAACTACATTTCCCATGATGCTTATACACGCTGCAGTGTAGTTAACTAGTTGCTGACCGCCGGCCGTCAAATGACGGCCAGGCCGCGCAGCTATTGTGGCGGGAGGCCGTCATATGACGGCCTCCCGTTTAAACAGGGATGCGCGCACGTTTCTTCGGTGGCGGCGTGTCACGGAGACACCGCTCGCCACCGAAGGGGGTGAACAGCCATTCGTTATGGCTGTTTACCACGTGATCGGCCGTGATGAAGTCACGGCCGATCACAGATGGTCACACCCCCTACGTGCATGGCGCATGCGCACGATCGCGAGCGCGCTGCGCGTGCACGTCGGTGGCGGCGTGTTCCCCGGGAACACTGCTCGTCACCGACACTGGTAAACAGCCATTGGCTGGCTGTTTTCCCACGTGATCGGCTGTGATCCTTTCACAGCCGATCACTAAAATGTAAACAAACTGCGGTAACGGGATGTTACCGGGTTCTCCTCCTCACACACCGATCGTGTGTGAGGAGGAGATTGCGGTAACATCTCGTTACCGCATACAGTGTACACCAAACATACTGATTGCCCCCCCCCAATAAAGAGGACCTGTCACCACCCCTCATAGTACCTGTCAATCACAGTCCATCAGAGTACCTGTCACAGTCCATCAGAGTATTTGAGTACCTGTCCCAGCCCATCAGAGTACCCGAGTACCTGTCCCAGCCCATCAGAGTACCCGAGTACCTGTCCCAGCCCATCAGAGTACCCGAGTACCTGTCCCAGCCCATCAGAGTACCCGAGTACCTGTCCCAGCCCATCCGAGTACCTGTCCCAGCCCATCAGAGTACCCGAGTACCTGTCCCAGCCTATCAGAGTACCAGAGTACCTGTCTCAGCCCATCAGAGTACCCGAGTACCTGTCCCAGCCCATCTGAGTACCCGAGTACCTGTCACAGTTCATCTGAGTACCCGAGTACCTGTCCCGGCCCATCAGAGTACCCGAGTACCTGTCACGGCATATCAGAGTACCCGAGTACCTGTCACGGCACATCAGAGTACCCGAGTACCTCTCACGGCACATCAGAGTACCCGAGTACTTGTCACGGCACATCAGAGTACCCGAGTACCTGTCACGGCCCATCAGGGTACCCGAGTACCTGTCACGGCCCATCAGGGTACCCGGGTACCTGTCACAGTCCATTAGAGTACCGAGTACCTGTCACAGTCCATTAGAGTACCGAGTACCTGTCACAGTCCATTAGAGTACCGAGTACCTGTCACAGCCCATCTGAGTACCCGAGTACCTGTCACAGTTCATCTGAGTACCTGTCACCGCCCTTCAGAGTACCCAAATACCAGTCACCAAACCATCAGAGTACCTGTCACCAGGCCATCAGAGTACCTGAGTACTTGTCACCAGGCCATCAGAGTACCCGAGTACCTGTCACCAGGCCATCAGAGTACCCGAGTACCTGTCACCAGGCCATCAGAGTACCCGAGTACCTGTCACCAGGCCATCAGAGTACCCGAGTACCTGTCACCAGGCCATCAGAGTACCCGAGTACTTGTCACCAGGCCATCAGAGTACTCGAGTACCTGTCACCAGGCCATCAGAGTACCCGAGTACCTGTCACCAGGCAATCAGAGTACCCGAGTACCTGTTCCAGTCCATCTGAGTACCCGAGTACCTGTCACAGTCCACCTGAGTACCCGAGTACCTATCTCCAGCCCATCAGAGTACCCGAGTACCTGTCACCAGGCCATCAGAGTACCCGAGTACCTATTTGCAGCCCATGTCTCATAGAATATACGTTGGGGTGTTTGCTTTCCAAAATGGGGTCATTTTGTGGGTAATTTCACTGTCCTGGTGGTCCAGGACCTTCAAAAGTGTGATGGGTAGGAATGAAATAAGATGTGTCATTTATGCTCCTAGAACGCCTGAACGTACTACTTCAATGTTTGGCCCATCTATGTGGCCAGGCTGTGTAAAAGTCCTACACATGTGGTATCGCCATACTCGGGAGGAGTAGCAGAATGTATTTTGGGGTGTAATTTTTGCTATATACATGTTATGTGTTAGAAATATCTTATAAATTGACAATTTTGTGTAAAAAAAAAATGCGTTTTAATTTTTTTCCACATATTCCAAAAACTTCTGGAAAAAATGAACCGTTCAAAAGACTCATTATGCCTCACAGATTATACGTTGGGGTGTTTGCTTTCCAAAATGGGGTAATTTTATGGGAAATTCCATTGTGCTGGTACTCCAGGGCCTTCAAAAGTGTAATAGGTGGTTGAGAAATGAGATGCGTAATTTTTGCTCATAGAACGTCTGAAGGTGCTACATCAATGTTAGTGCTCTGTATGTGGCCAGGCTGTGTAAAAGTCTCACACATGTGGTATCGCCGTACTCGGGAAGAGTAGCAGAATGTATTTTGGGGTGTAATTTTTGCTATATACATGCTATGTGTTAGAAATATCTTATAAATTGACAATTTTGTGTAAAAAAAAAATGCGTTTTAATTTTTTTCCACATATTCCAAAAACTTCTGGAAAAAAATTAACCATTCAAAAGACTCATTATGCCTCACAGATTATACGTTGGGGTGTTAGCTTTCCAAAATGGGGTGATTTTATGGGAAATTCCATTGTCCTGGTACTCCAGGGATTTCAAAAGTGTAATAGGTGGTTGAGAAATGAGATGCGTCATTTTTGCTCGTAGAACGTCTGAAGGTACTACATCGATGTTGGTGCTCTGTATGTGGCCAGGCTGTGTAAAAGTCTCACACATGTGGTATCGCCGTACTCGGGAAGAGTAGCAGAATGTATTTTGAGGGGTAATTTGTTGTATACATATGCTGTGTGTGAGAAATAACCTGATAATATGACAATTTAGTAAAAAAAAATAAAAAAAAATAAAAAATCTTCATTTTGCAAAGAATTGTGGGAAAAAATGACAACTTAAAAAAACTCACCATGCTACTTACTTAATACCTTGGGATGTCTACTTTGTAAAAAGGGGTCATTTGGGGGGTATTTGTACTTTCCTGACTAGTTAGAGTCTCAAGAAATGAGATACACCTGATGTACTGAAGGCCTGATCAGAAGTGATGAATTTTCAGTGATTGGCACCATAGATTGTAGACTCTATAACTTTCACAAAGACCAAATAATATATACTAATGTGGGTTATTTTTACCAAAGATATGTAGCAGTATAAATTTTGGCCAAAATTTATGAAGAAAAATTACTAATTAGCAAAAATGTATGACAGAAACGAAGAAAAAGGCATTTTTTTCACAAAATTTACGTTTTATTTTATTTATAGCACAAAAAATAAAAAACCCACTAGTGATTAAACACCACTAAAAGAAAGCTCTATTTGTGTGGAAAAAAGGACGCAAGTTTCATATGGATACTGTGTTGGATGACTGAGTAATTGTCATTCAAAGTGTGAGAGCGCTGAAAGCTGAAAATTGGTCTGGTCAGGAAGGGGGTGTAACTGCACTGTACTGAGGTGGTTAAACATCATGGGAAATGTAGTTCCAAAACATCTGGGGTGCCAAGGTTTGCCATCATTGGCCTAGGCCATCTTTATGTAGAGCAACAATTCTTTTTTTTCATCCTTAGAGAGTTCTTTGCCATGAGGTGCCATGTTGAACTTCCAGTGACCAGTATGAGAGTGAGAGCGATAACACCAAATTTAACACACCTGCTCCATATTCACACCCGAGACCTTGTAACAGTAAGGAGTCACATGCCAGGGAAAATGGCTAATTCGGCCTAATTTGGACATTTTCACTTATGTTGACAGCAGTTTAGACATTAATGGCTGTGTGTTAAATTATTTTGAGGGAGCAGCAAATTTACACTGTTATCATGTTCTGTCTTTTTTCTTTTTGTTTGTAAAAAAATAAAAAACCCCAGCAGTGATTAATTAACACCAAAAGAAAGCTCTATTTGTGTGAAAAATTCTAAAATTCAAAATGTAATTTAGGTACAGTGTTGCATGATCGTGCAATTGTCATGTGACAGGGCTGAAAGCTGAAATTGTTCATGGCAGGGAGGGGGGAAAAGTGCCCTGTATTGAGGTGGTTAAAGCTAAACTCTGGTAAACCTGAAAATTCTCCCTTGCATTGGTGCTGCATCCACACTGTAAGCCCCTGTACACACGGTTGGACATTCTGCCAACCAAACCGGATTTTGTCAGACGGATTGTGTCCGAAACTGTTGCATACACACGGTTGGACCCAGTTGTCGGATTTTGCGGTTGCCAAGAATGCGGTGACGTAAGCCGTGTACGGCGGGACTAGAAAAGGGAAGTTCAGCATCACGTCCGGCACCCTTTGGGCCCCTTCTGCTGATCTTGTGTTAGTAGAAGTTTGGGAAGAGACGATTCGCGCTTTTCACATTAGTGATTCAGATCGCTACTGCTCTTCAGTTTCTGCTTGTCTTTGCGTATCTGATAATCAGTGCGTTCAGTCATTAAGTATTTGTTTCTCATTGTGGACTATATCTTGGTATAGTACGCTTTGAAAGGCATTTTTTATTGTCTGCTTGCTTGTGATATTCAGGTCGTTCTTTCAGGCCTTGCTGTTTATCGGTGCTTTCTGGTGTCTGTTCTGACCAGCTGACCGTTTTCAAACCATGTTTCGTCTACGTACTCGTCATACAGTTTGTGCTGTGCAGGGGCTTCGTGTTGGGGTTCTTACTTTGACACAAGCCCGGTCCATGAACAGGGAGGGGAGGCGTTTGTGGACCAAGAATTGGTTGCGCCAGCATCACCAGTTCCCGCACATGCCTTTGCTCCGTGAGATCCTGGAGAATAATCCTGATGATTTCAGGAATTATCTCTGGATGACGGACCCCGTTTTTCACCGTCTGCTGGCTTTGCTGACCCCTTATATCACCAGGAAGGATACCTGCATGTGGCAAGCCATCACTCCGGAGCAGAAGCTCATCGCCACGTTGCGCTACTTGGCGTCAGGGAGAAGCCTTCAGGACCTCAAGTTCTCTCCAGGCATCTCCCCCTAGGCTCTGGGGATCATTATTCCAGAGACCTGTTCTGCCATCATTCAGGTCCTGCAGAAGGGCTGTATGAAGCTAAGTTTTATCCTTTAACATCACATTCTATGTATTTCATGATTGCTAATGTCTTGCATTTCTTTCCTCATTCCCTAATTACCATCATTGCAATATGCTCTAATTCATATGCTCTGCCCCTTTGTCCTCAGGCATATTTGCCTCACTAACTTCCCCACCATGCTCTTCTTGGCCCATAAAACTATAGTCTAGTCACTTAACAATGTTTTTTGTCAGCTCCATAGTATTGTTTTTTTTCCCCTAAACACCCCCTAAAATGTCTACAAATGTGATGTGTGTGCTTCAATTCATGCAAAGTGACCTTTTTTTAATTTTTGGAGTTGTGCCAAACTCATTAGGAACCCCCCTCCCCCCAACTGCTAGCTCAGCTGATAGCAATCCTCTATCTGATGACTTGACCAAACCCAATACACACTATACCTACCTTTTTGATGGTCACATTTATGGACAAATTCACCAAAGCACATTAATTTTCTTGCTATGTAATAGCAGAATGTCAAAATGTGCTTCCATTTTGTTTTCATTTATTGTTATATGTTATTATGACACTTCTTACCTGTCCCGTGGGCTGCCAATAGTGTAAGTAAGGAGGGGCTTCACAAAGTATCACACATTATTTAGGCATTCAGCTCTCAATCAAGTGGAGAGGGTTACCTGTCCTAAACATCCCCCCTCATTTTTTAGCAAGGGCCCATCATATGGGGGGGGGGGGGGGTGATGACTCTCATAAGGGGACCTTATACTTTAGGCTTTAAATACTCAGTTTCCAAAATGTTATACTAATTTAGACCAAAAATGTGGGTGTCTAATCTGCTTGCAATGTTGATTTGTCAAATTACTAATTTTTGTTCTTGTTTCACTACATAGTGTCCTTCAACGCCACAGGAATGGCAGACTGTGGCCTCCCACTTTGCCATTTTTTTGGAAGTTGTGCCTTTTTCACCAACAGTGCAAACCCAAGTTCAGAGCGAGATGAGGGGACAGTCTCTTCTTCAGATAATGTTATTATGTTGTGGGTCTGCTACACACACACACACCTTCTTTTTGTAACTAATGTATGTAGTGCATTACTGACCAAAATCGTGCTCATTTTCAACACCATGGCAGGAAAATGGCATGATTGTCCAAATTTACGCATCACTGTGGGTGCTTTTTACTAAAGGCACATCCACTATGCACTACAAGTGCACTGCAAAAGTACACCTGAAACTGCACTTGGAGTGCAAAGTGGAGTTGCCTTTAGTAAATCACACTCCTCAGCACAAACTAAAATTTGACTACAAATACATTTTATGCGCAATGAAAAAGGAAGCCACAATTTTTTGATAATTAAAATTTTTAATACAAGCACATTCACATGTGCGTTTTGAAAAGGTTTTTACAACAAACCAATAAAATGTGTTTATCCAAAACAGAATTTAATGAGAATTTTGTTTCCTTGTTGTTTTTGTGTAAACAGGCATGTATTAAACCGTAAAATACGGAACACAGGAACTTACAAAGTTCAACTTTGAAAAGTGAAGACAATATCAGACCTGAGTATGTACAAACTGGGCTGATATTGCCTTCATCACATGGGGTGTCACCCCTGAAAAAAACTAATTTGGAAGATGCACACAGTGTGTCAACATGTGCTAGCTCCCATCATGGGGGATCAATGTACATGCTTTGGGGCTGCAACCCCTTCATCTCAGACACTTTACACAAAACATGTACATTGATCCCCCATGATGGGAGATAGCGCATGTTTACACACTCTGTGCATCTTCCAAATTAGGAATTTCGATAAATACAACATTTTGTTTTTAAAAGAGCACAAATAAAACCCTATGCTTGATCCTTAGGTACTGCTCGTGCTCTCTCAGTTTCAGGTCTGACCAGCGTTTTCTCAGTTGATCCTTGGATCGGCGTACCCCAAATTCTTATGAAGACTCTTCACAACTTTATTCATGATCTTGGCCTTTCTGATATTTGGGTTTGGGTAAGGTCCATACTTCATAGTCATGAAGTATCATCATAGTCGGTCCTGTTCAATATGTCCACCATCTCCAACATCTCTCCAAAAGACATATTTGAGGCCTTAAATCTTGTCTTCTTGGATCGGGACGTTTGAGGCTCCGCGCTTTCCTCACCCTCCTCCTCGTTAGTGGAACTATTATTAGTGCGCACCTGCGTTCTCTCCGCCATGTGCTCTCCCCACTGCGCCAGAAGCGAAGGGGCGGGGAACAGTCTAGAAAGAACGTCAGGGGTGGGCAGAGTTTCACGCATGCGCACTGTATATAAAACGCAACACACATGTATCGTCCGTACGATCTGGGAAGAGAGTGAGGCGCGGACGAGACGAACGTGCAAACGAAGGTAACATTTTTAACTTGGTGCTTCACCAGACTAGACTGCTTCTATATAGGCCGATGTTGGGACAAGATTAGGAGGGTTTTTAATGGCATTATTAGTATTTGAGGGTTTGTCTTGTGTTGTGTCTTGCAGACAATATGGATCCATTCCAAAATGAAAATTCGATGGGGCTATTCCTAGAACTCCACAAGGAGATGCCCTGCCTGTGGCAGTTCCACAACAAGTTTTATGCCGATATAACAAAGAGGAATGCAGCGCTGGAGAAACTGCTTTCTTTGGTGCGGATCAAGGTCCCCACTGCAGACATGGCCTATCTGAATAGGAAAATTGGGGCCATGAGGATTACATATTTCAGGGAGAGAAAGAAGCACCTGGAGTCCTTGAGAGCAGGAGATACAGATGCCGTTTATTACCCCAGGATGGTTCACTTTGATAGGCTGCATTTTCTGGTAGACCAGGGGGTATCCAGGCCACCACTCAGGCCACCACTCTCCAGTCTTCCTTCAAGGCATCCTTCACCCCCAGTTGAGGCTTCTGATGTCCAACCTGGGCCTTCCAGGTAGCAACATGTGGCTGGGCCCAGCTTGAGACAGGTATTGCATTGTTGAACATATTTATTGTGTTACATTTAATGA
This sequence comes from Lithobates pipiens, assembly GCF_037356315.1. Taxonomy (NCBI): domain Eukaryota; kingdom Metazoa; phylum Chordata; class Amphibia; order Anura; family Ranidae; genus Lithobates; species Lithobates pipiens. The sequence goes on from NW_027507784.1 coordinate 49,801,958, forward strand.
AGTTAACTAGATGTTTCTTATTGATCAGTAAGTTGTGATTTATCAAAGTGGTTTACATCTCAAGAGACAGTAGTGACCAAAAAAGATTGGGACGGGAAAGAAAAATGCTGAGCTCAGAATGATAGTCTGTTCTATTTGGTAACATTCAATTTGCAAAAGCCAGGAGCACAAAATGGTGTGATTGATGATCAAAAAACTAAAACTATGTCCCCTTTTCATACACAGGAAGACCTCAGTCGGGGGGAGGCTGTGGCAAGTGGCAGCAGGAGGTTGACCAATGCCCTCCTCCTCGTGCCCCAACTACAGGAGCCCAGCCACAGCCTGGAAGGATGCCTGGAGGGAAGTGTCCAAGGAAGACGAGAGAGTGATGGCCTGGGTTGAGTCTGGTGTGCCAGAAGATGCAGCCTCTTGAAGATCCACATCCTGGGGACAGAAATGGCATCTGAATTTCCTGTTCTCTAGGACTTCGGGACCAGACTTCTCTCCCTGAGATATGTACTCCTCAGGCCACCAATTTTTTATATTCTAATTTGTTCATGTCTGCCCTGGGGGCCAAAGGCTGCACCAAAGTAACAAGTTTCTCTAGTGCTGCGTTCCTCTTTTTAGTTTATTGCGACCAAAATAAAGGTTTTTTTGATTGATGAAATACTTGTGTGTGTGTTTTCCTTCCAAAAGGCCAGTTTATTTGTGAGCAGGAAGGTACATTTCCCAAAAAATAAGTGAAATGAATAACAAGGGGTACCAACACTAAACAACCTCCTGTAGATTAAAAAATAAAAACAAAATCTCAAAAATACAATAATGTGGTGATAAGTTTACACACACAAAACACCCCAAAAAAAGGATAAATGAGCAAACTGTCTTTAAAGGAAATTTTTAGGGAATCCCCCCAAAAAAAGCATCCAAAAAAGAATAAACAAAATCTAAAACTGTGTAGATGTGACGCAAACTAAAATTGTATTGCTGAAATGGTTAGAAAAAGAGTAATGAAATGCGTTCGGGAGAAGTGTGTGTGACTATGAGCATCAGAAGAAGTTCCTTCTTGCAGCATTGTAAAGAACAATAGAATGCGCTTTATGAAAGAATTTTTAACATTGACGAACGTGCTATATCGCTTACGATTCGTAGTTTTACCTGAACGAGCGCTTCCGTGTCGGAATTTGAATGTGAGCATGCGTGGCACCTTGTCCGTCGGAGTAGGCTACACATGATCGGAGTATGTTCGATCGGACTAGTTTGTCGGAAAATATTTCCAGCAAGTTGGAAAACTTGGTCCGACGGATATTCAGACGGAATCAGTCCGATACATACCGATGTCCGATGCATACCACACACAGTCGGATTATCCGACAACACGGTCCGATAGGACACATTCCGACGGATTCTCCGACCGTGTGTACAAGGGCTAAGAGTTAACAGCGTGTTTAGTCTAATGGATGGTTAAGGCAATTTTCTTAACTGGATCTTTAATCCCTGGCAGATAGAAATCTCTCATGCTACAGTGGACTGTTCCTTGGTGACCTCACATCCACTACAGAGCTTTCATCAGGACCTTAGACCACCAGAACAAAGGGGGGAAGATGTTGCAGGGACCGTATAGTAGCATAGAATTGTTTGCAAGAGTGGATGATCAGGTACTGTAAGTAAATCTACTTTTTCATGCCCCCAAGACCTAAACAAGCAGTTAACCATGGCAGTGCAGGCACTGCCACACTGCAAAGGAGAATTTTCCTGAAGTTCAACTTTAACGCACAATGTACATGAGTTGTGTTTCCATCCACACATTATAATATGGCATGCAACAAGTTGCCCGGGCTTAAAGTGTATCTATGTTCAAATTGTAAAATCATATATTAATTTTCAAATTGTTTTTCAGTTATTTCTAGTTACTCCACTTGTTCAGAATCTTTCAGTTTGTAAACTTTCTTTGTGAAGATCCCAACACATTTCCTTCCTTGAATTCTGTGACACATATTCACTATACCCAGTGGGTAGACACTGCTGTGTCACAAATTTTACAGAACCTACTTTCTGAACTACAGAGGTGCTGAGGGGAGGAATTTTAGGAAGAGGAGTCAGTACAGGTATCTCTACTTGCAGGCAGAAAGGTACCATGGGACATGTAGGCCTTAGAAATTGAATGTTAATAGCAGAGGAGAAGCTGCAAAGCATTGAGGTGTGTGAAAAGAGATGATCCGCAGACAGGCAAAACATACAAAATGAAAGGAGATTTTTAAGCTTATATTGGATTGTCCATTATAACTGTTGCTTGTATTGTTATTACAAAGCTGATTATATAAATTAATGTGTATGCTGTGACCATAGATCTGTAACGCATGTGTAGCCAGAGTCCTATCTCTGTGAAATAAAAAGGTTATGGCGCTAAACCCTATTAGTGATGAGGTGAGTTAACTTATCAAATCCTTATATAAAAAGAGAAAGAAAAAGAAAAAAGCTATTGGTGATACCGTGAAAAAAATATCCTAAAGCAATTTTATCCAAAACAAATTGTGTGTGATTAATGTGGAGTCAGCATTCATGTTCCATTATAATAAAAACAAAAAATGAGTATTAAATTATCATATGCGTGTCAGCCTACTAAAAACATGTAAACCTTCATTAAATGTGCAAATTAGTGGAAATAATGTTAATATTCAACAGTATGTTAGTGTAAAACAGATTGTGCAAACATGTGCAAAAAAATGTGCAAAAAAGCAACTAAAGGTCAGGACAACCAAGGATCAGAAATAATTTAACCATAAAATCGCATGAAGTCGCTAAATGTGCGAATAGACAATATTTTCAACCAATAATCGCATGAAGACGCATCTGTGTCCAATATAAGTCCAAAATTAATATTTGGCTTGATAGTGCTGCCTCTTCAGACTATTGTTGTAATTGTTACAAAAAGTCAATGGGGGGTATTTGATTTACTCGTGCAAATAGTGCGGGCTTTCAATTAGAGAACTTCATCCCCGGTGCGCCACTCTGTGCTATAGTATGTGAATGCTCTCACCAGAGTTAATGCCCCTGTGGGGCTGGATGGACCTTCACAATGTAAGCCACTGTGTCGCTCTCTGGCTGCTGCTGGTGCACTGGGTGAAGCTTCGTTGTTCCGTCCGTATGGTATCCAACGTTAATTATATAAGGGAAGACATATCCATAGTGTAATACGTTCTTAACCAAATCGTTCGTTTATTAATATTAAAATCTACTCACATTTTACATTAAAAGCATGTGCATATAGGAAAAACTCCGCCGTTCGTCTCAAACGAGTGCACACAACGTGGCCACGCCCTACGCGTTTCGTCACTACGACGTCCTCTGGCTCCAGAGGACGTCGTAGTGACGAAACGCGTAGGGCGTGGCCACGTTGTGTGCACTCGTTTGAGACGAACGGCGGAGTTTTTCCTATATGCACATGCTTTTAATGTAAAATGTGAGTAGATTTTAATATTAATAAACGAACGATTTGGTTAAGAACGTATTACACTATGGATATGTCTTCCCTTATATAATTAACGTTGGATACCATACGGACGGAACAACGAAGCTTCACCCAGTGCACCAGCAGCAGCCAGAGAGCGACACAGTGGCTTACATTGTGAAGGTCCATCCAGCCCCACAGGGGCATTAACTCTGGTGAGAGCATTCACATACTATAGCACAGAGTGGCGCACCGGGGATGAAGTTCTCTAATTGAAAGCCCGCACTATTTGCACGAGTAAATCAAATACCCCCCATTGACTTTTTGTAACAATTACAACAATAGTCTGAAGAGGCAGCACTATCAAGCCAAATATTAATTTTGGACTTATATTGGACACAGATGCGTCTTCATGCGATTATTGGTTGAAAATATTGTCTATTCGCACATTTAGCGACTTCATGCGATTTTATGGTTAAATTATTTCTGATCCTTGGTTGTCCTGACCTTTAGTTGCTTTTTTGCACATTTTTTTGCACATGTTTGCACAATCTGTTTTACACTAACATACTGTTGAATATTAACATTATTTCCACTAATTTGCACATTTAATGAAGGTTTACATGTTTTTAGTAGGCTGACACGCATATGATAATTTAATACTCATTTTTTGTTTTTATTATAATGGAACATGAATGCTGACTCCACATTAATCACACACAATTTGTTTTGGATAAAATTGCTTTAGGATATTTTTTTCACGGTATCACCAATAGCTTTTTTCTTTTTCTTTCTCTTTTTATATAAGGATTTGATAAGTTAACTCACCTCATCACTAATAGGGTTTAGCGCCATAACCTTTTTATTTCACATTTTTATTTCCCTCTCCTCCCCAATAAGGAAGTGAGGGCTTCAGGCACAGGCAGCTCTAACCCAGTATATTTCCTTTCATTTTTATTTTTATTTTTATTTTTAATTTATTTCACATATTTCTATCACTTAGGAGATTTGATTTTTCCATAGCGCGACTTTATTTATTTATTCAGAGTCCTATCTCTGCTCATAACATAAAATGTAAATATAAAAAAAAAAATATATATATATATATATATATATATATATATATATATATATATATATATATATATATATATATATATATATACACACTATATTACCAAAAGTATGAGGACGCCTGCCTTTACATGCACATGAACTTTAATCCCAGCCTCATGTATAATGGGTACTCCCAGGCTACTATGGAATGGTAAAATATATGTATAAGGTGCTGCAGAGACCGTAAGAGTCAAACACTACTCAATGTGAAACAAATGGTAAAGTGATTGGTGTTGCGCTCTGAACAAAATATAAATTATTAATAACGTGAAAAGAGTTCTCAATGCAAGAAATAAAACTGTGTCCAATACGTGACAAAATTCATAAATAAATATATATAAAAACAGTCTGCTGTGTCATAAAGTAAAATTCATCAACAATATAAAGTGCTAGCGTGCAAACGGATAATCACATGCAGGTGTGAATAAAACAAAAAAAGTACGAACACAGAAGCAATCGCAACCGTGAAAAAAATAAACAAATTGATGAATATAAAAATAAAATATGCCAAAAATAGAAAAAAATTGAAAAAAGGGGAAATATATGTCCAAGATATATGAGTAGATAGTTGGACACTATTCTGGGTCCAAAGTGCAAAGTGCAAGTAGGTGGATGTTCTACAGTAACAGCGCATGGGAGTTCTTTTAGAAAAAAACACATCTAGTGACACTGTGACTTTAAATAAAAGGTGGACCTTCGGTGATAGCAGCAACCATAGATGTATTAAATAATGACCTTACTGCTATCGGGTAAATAGCATTTAGGAGATAAGGGGGAGATAAATCCTCAAGAGGGGTTGGTTCATGCGCGTTCCTCCTATGTGCCCCAGTGTGAATAGGGTTTATGCAGAGGGGGTCACTCCATGTCCTTCCAGGGGGTGGGTCCCAGGGACCGTTTGAATGCTAGTCATCGAGCCCGATATGCAGAGGGAGGCCTCTCTTATGTCCCTGACTGGCGGCCCCTGGTAGAGTAGACAGCTATAACAGTAGTACAGTACAGCATGGGTGCCTGGCAGGATCAATAGCTGGATGGCTGGTCTGGAGCTCTGGATAATGCTGAGGTAACTGAGACAGCAGGTGGGATGCAGCAGACTGGACCAGACACTCACAGGATGCAGGGAGAGGGTCCCAGGGATTGGAACACAGGAAGGTCAGATAGGCTGGGTCACACACAAGCAAGCAGTACAGGAGCAGGTACAGGAGGCCAGCAGGATCAAGTCATAGGTAACAGGGGTCCTTCCAGCTTCAAGCTCCTCTCAGCTTTGATAGCTCAACAGCCATCTCTCTCCAAACACAGGTCCATAAAGACATGGAGGACCAAGCTTATTGTCCACATCAGTGCCTGACCTCACAAATGCGCTTCTGGAGGAATGGTTAAATATTCCCATAGACATACTCCTAAACCTTGTGGACAGCCTTCCCAGAATAGTTAAAGCTGTTATAGCTGCAAAGGGTGGGCCAACTCAATATTGAACATTACGGACTAAGACTGGGATGCCATTAAAGTTCATGTGCATGTAAAGGCATTTTAATGAGTGAAATAAGTATATGACCCCTTCGGAAAACATGGCTTAGTACTTGGTGGCAAAACCCTTGTTAACAATCACAGAGGTCAGACATTTCTTGTAGTTGGCCACCAGGTTTACAGACATCTCAGGAGGGATTTTGTCCCATTCCTATTTGCAGGTCCTCTCCAAGTCATTAGGGTTTTGAGGCAGATGTTTTGGTAACTCAAACCTTCAGCTCCCGCCACATATTTTCGATGGGATTAAGATCTGAAGACTGGCTTGACCATTCCAGGACCTTAACCTCCCTGGCGGTATGATTAGTTCTGGTTTTAGGTGCTGAAAGCGGTACAATTATTTTGCATGGAAATTTGGCGTTTTATATTGTAGTCCTGTAATTCTTAGGAATAACTCTCTTAAATCTGTTCAAACAAAAGTCTAGTAGACATTCCGGGTATGATAAAGTTTATAATATAATAAAGAATAATAAAAATTATTCAATAATGTAATCAAATCCTAAAACACTGAAAAAGGGCCACTTTCTGGTTGCTGTGGGCAATCTCCAAATTTCAGGCAGAAAAAACAGTATTTGTAATATAAAAGTGCATGCAGGGCACTGCACAGACCACTAGGGACAAAGGGGATGTGTATTTTTTTATACAGTACTGTAATCTGTAAGATTACAGTACTGTGTGTGTTTTGTATCTTTTTACTTTTTTGAATTTGGCACCGATCTCCGCTCCTGTGCGTCGTAACGTTGCAGGGAACGGAGCTCGGCGGCATTCGGGCACTGTGAATTGAGCGGAGGACAGCTCGATCACACAGCGCGGAGGACATTGCTGGATCCAGGGGACAAGGTAAGTAACTCCCCCTGTGTCTTCCCTGTATCCAGCGATGCGATCCCGAGTCTGGCTCGGGGTTACCGCTCGTGGAACTAAAATCCCAACCCGAGCCAGACTCGGGATCACCGCTGAGGAGGTTAATGTGCTTCTTATTGAGCCACTCCTTTGTTGCCTTGGCCATGTGTTTTGGGTCATTGTCATGCTGGAATGCCCATCCATGACACATCTTCAATGCCCTGGCTGAGGGTAGGAGGTTCTCATCCAAGATTTGATGGTACATGGCCCCTTTGATGCAGTGAAATTGTCTTTTCCCCTTAGCAGAAAAACATCCCCAAAACATAATGCTTCCACCTCCATGTTTGACGGTGGGGGTGGTTTTCTTGGGTTCATAGGCAGCATTCTGCCTCCTCCAAACATGACGAGTTCAAAGGGGCTTGTACATGTGCTTTCTAGAGCAGGGGGACCTTGCAGGTGCTGCAGGATTACAGTCCTTTATGGCATAGGGCGTTACTAATGGTTTTCTTGGTGACTATGGTCCCAGCTGCCTTGAGATAATTGACAAGATTCTCTTGTGTAGTTCTGGGCTGATTCCTCACCATTCTCATGATCATTGAAATGCCACAAGGTGAGATCTTTCATGGAGCCCCAAACAGAGGGAGATTGACAGTTATTTTGTGTTTCTTCCATTTGCAAATAATCGCACCAACTGTTGTCACCCTCTCATCAAGCTGCTTGGCAATGGTCTTGTAGCCCATTCCAGCCTTGTGTATGTACAATCTTGTCCCTGACATCCTTGGTCTTGGCCATGTTGAAGAGATTGGAATCTGATTTATTGCTTCTGTGGACAGATGTCTTCTATACAGGTAACAAGCTGAGATTAGGACCACTTCCTTTAAGAGAGTGCTCCTAATCTCATCTCATTACCTGTATCGAAGACACCTGGGAGCCAGAAGTCTTGTTGATTGATAAGAGATAAAATACTTATTTCGCTCATTAAAATGCTACTGAATTCATGACTTTTTTTGAAATGCGTTTTTCTGGATATTTTTGTTGTTATTCTGTCTCTCACTGGTAAAATAAACCCACCATTAAAATTATAGACATACATACATACATATATATCACATATATATATATTGGTGCTGTGACTGAACAAGTATGATCACGACTGGAACCAAAACTTGCTGTCTGTAATGCAGTTGGCTATGCTCACAAATTACCATTTGTATTTTCTCCGGTGTATTTTCAAAATTTTTCTTTCAGCAAGGAAAATAATTGTTTTTGACATTATTTGACTTGCTTGATTCTTGCAGGCTGTAATTAGAGCTAGTGATGGCCGAACGGTTCGCCCGGCGGTCGTTTCGCGGCGAATTTCCGACTTTCGCCGTCCGCGGGTTCGAACGCCTTTTTCCGTCGTTCGCCCCGGCGGACTTACGTGTTTAATGTATACAAGAACTTTAACCTTTCGTGACACGTTTATCATGTGTTACAGGACAACCAATTGAGACATGACAGCTCATGGACACTTGGACATTCCCCCTAACCTATAAATACACCCGATCCGGTGGCCATTTTACATTCTTTCTTCTGTCACTGTAGGGAAAGGATCCTGTGTGGAGTAGGGACAGAGAAAACGCTAGCTATTTGGTACACAAAAGTTCTTTTCAGGACTGGTATAGGTGTTAGGTCAGCAGCCTGAGTTTCTTTTGTCAGTTTAGATAAAGGGACAGAGCGCTGTATGCTGCTATTTTAGGGACAGCTCAGCCAGATTAGTCTTTCTTCATCATCATCATCATCATCATCATTAGCTGTTACTATCAGGTCCACAAAAGAGCTGTTCCAGCTAATCGTTCCAGCCTACTCTTTTTTGCCAATTTGTATAGGGACAGGCAGGAAGCAGTGTGTCAGGCAGTGAGGATAATTTTAAAGACTTGCTGTTACTATTAGTTCCACAAAGGTTCTTTTCAGGACTGGTATCAGTGGTACGGTAATAGGCTTGTACACGTATAATATTCTTTCTTCCAAATATAGAAAGAATATTATACTTGACTGCTGCCCTTCTGCTGCAGTCTGCTAATCATTCACAACTCACTTGTTCCACAAAGCTCTTTATCAGGACTGGTAACTTGGTCTGTCTAGGGTGCTACGGTACATAGGCTTGGGTGCGGTACAGTCTGCTGTTCTGTAAGGACCGCTATCGGTCCACAATACATAGGGTTGCCGTGCACTACTGCTGACCGCTGCCCTATACTGCAGCAGTCCTTCATTGGTATAGGGACTGACGTACAGTCTGCTAATCACTAACACACAACCTGCTTGGTCCACAAAAGTTCTTATAAGGACTGGTAACTTGGTATAGGGTGCTACGGTACATAGGCCTGAGTGCGTTACAGTCTGCTGTTCTGTAAGGACCGCTATCGGTCCACAATACATAGGGTTGCCGTGCACTACTGCTGACCGCTGCCCTATACTGCAGCAGTCCTTCAGCGGTATAGGGACTGACGCACAGTCTGCTAAACACTAACACACAACCTGCTTGGTCCACAAAAGTTTTTATAAGGACTGGTAACTTGGTATAGGGTGCTACGGTACATAGGCCTGAGTGCAGTACAGTCTGCTGTTCTGTAAGGACCGCTATCGGTCCACAATACATAGGGTTGCCGTGCACTACTGCTGACCGCTGCCCTATACTGCAGCAGTCCTTCATTGGTATAGGGACTGACGTACAGTCTGCTAATCACTAACACACAACCTGCTTGGTCCACAAAAGTTCTTATAAGGACTGGTAACTTGGTATAGGGTGCTACGGTACATAGGCCTGAGTGCGTTACAGTCTGCTGTTCTGTAAGGACCGCTATCGGTCCACAATACATAGGGTTGACGTGCACCACTGCTGACCGCTGCCCTATACTGCAGCAGTCCTTCAGCGGTATAGGGACTGACGTACAGTCTGCTAAACACTAATACACAACCTGCTTGGTCCACAAAAGTTCTTATAAGGACTGGTAACTTGGTATAGGGTGCTACGGTACATAGGCTTGAGTGCGGTACAGTCTGCTGTTCTGTAAGGACCGCTATCGGTCCACAATAGATAGGGTTGACGTGCACCACTGCTGACCGCTGCCCTATACTGCAGCAGTCCTTCAGCGGTATAGGGACTGACGCACAGTCTGCTAAACACTAACACACAACCTGCTTGGTCCACAAAAGTTTTTATAAGGACTGGTAACTTGGTATAGGGTGCTACGGTACATAGGCCTGAGTGCGTTACAGTCTGCTGTTCTGTAAGGACCGCTATCGGTCCACAATACATAGGGTTGCCGTGCACTACTGCTGACCGCTGCCCTATACTGCAGCAGTCCTTCATTGGTATAGGGACTGACGTACAGTCTGCTAATCACTAACACACAACCTGCTTGGTCCACAAAAGTTCTTATAAGGACTGGTAACTTGGTATAGGGTGCTACGGTACATAGGCCTGAGTGCGTTACAGTCTGCTGTTCTGTAAGGACCGCTATCGGTCCACAATACATAGGGTTGACGTGCACCACTGCTGACCGCTGCCCTATACTGCAGCAGTCCTTCAGCGGTATAGGGACTGACGTACAGTCTGCTAAACACTAATACACAACCTGCTTGGTCCACAAAAGTTCTTATAAGGACTGGTAACTTGGTATAGGGTGCTACGGTACATAGGCTTGAGTGCGGTACAGTCTGCTGTTCTGTAAGGACCGCTATCGGTCCACAATACATAGGGTTGCCGTGCACTACTGCTGACCGCTGCCCTATACTGCAGCAGTCCTTCATTGGTATAGGGACTGACGTACAGTCTGCTAATCACTAACACACAACCTGCTTGTTCCACAAAAGTTCTTATAAGGACTGGTAACTTGGTATAGGGTGCTACGGTACATAGGCTTGAGTGCGGTACAGTCTGCTGTTCTGTAAGGACCGCTATCGGTCCACAATAGATAGGGTTGACGTGCACCACTGCTGACCGCTGCCCTATACTGCAGCAGTCCTTCAGCGGTATAGGGACTGACGTACAGTCTGCTAAACACTAATACACAACCTGCTTGGTCCACAAAAGTTCTTATAAGGACTGGTAACTTGGTATAGGGTGCTACGGTACATAGGCTTGAGTGCGGTACAGTCTGCTGTTCTGTAAGGACCGCTATCGGTCCACAATAGATAGGGTTGACGTGCACCACTGCTGACCGCTGCCCTATACTGCAGCAGTCCTTCAGCGGTATAGGGACTGACGTACAGTCTGCTAAACACTAATACACAACCTGCTTGGTCCACAAAAGTTCTTATAAGGACTGGTAACTTGGTATAGGGTGCTACGGTACATAGGCTTGAGTGCGGTACAGTCTGCTGTTCTGTAAGGACCGCTATCGGTCCACAATACATAGGGTTGCCGTGCACTACTGCTGACCGCTGCCCTATACTGCAGCAGTCCTTCATTGGTATAGGGACTGACGTACAGTCTGCTAATCACTAACACACAACCTGCTTGTTCCACAAAAGTTCTTATAAGGACTGGTAACTTGGTATAGGGTGCTACGGTACATAGGCTTGAGTGCGGTACAGTCTGCTGTTCTGTAAGGACCGCTATCGGTCCACAATAGATAGGGTTGACGTGCACCACTGCTGACCGCTGCCCTATACTGCAGCAGTCCTTCAGCGGTATAGGGACTGACGTACAGTCTGCTAAACACTAATACACAACCTGCTTGGTCCACAAAAGTTCTTATAAGGACTGGTAACTTGGTATAGGGTGCTACGGTACATAGGCTTGAGTGCGGTACAGTCTGCTGTTCTGTAAGGACCGCTATCGGTCCACAATAGATAGGGTTGACGTGCACCACTGCTGACCGCTGCCCTATACTGCAGCAGTCCTTCAGCGGTATAGGGACTGACGTACAGTCTGCTAAACACTAATACACAACCTGCTTGGTCCACAAAAGTTCTTATAAGGACTGGTAACTTGGTATAGGGTGCTACGGTACATAGGCTTGAGTGCGGTACAGTCTGCTGTTCTGTAAGGACCGCTATCGGTCCACAATAGATAGGGTTGACGTGCACCACTGCTGACCGCTCACCTATACTGCAGCAGTCCTTCAGCGGTATAGGGACTAAGAGTTTTGTCACAGGGTCATTTAAAAAATGACATGCAGAGGAAGAGGCAGGCCCTTCCGCAGGGGTGGTAGGGGTAGGGCAGGAGCAACAGGCTTGAGCCAAAGTGGGAAGTTGCAGAAGGTGCGTTCAATTACTTTAAAGGATGCACCAGACTTGGTTGAGTGGCTCGCTCAGCCTTACTCTTCTGCACCCTCCTCATCCTCTCGATCTGCACCCTCTTCTTCACTCTCTGCTATGTGCACCCCCAAAGACACTACCACCAACAACACGACCACCACCACCACCACCACATACCTTCCGCTTGAGTCACTGGAATTATTTTCCGATCCATATCAAGAGGACATTTCTGATGCGCAGCCACTCTTGGTATTGGATCAGGAAGAGGAGGTAGCAACAAGCGCTACTCAGCAGTCTGACGCCAGTACCCAGATCAGCCCAAGGAGGAGGTTGGTCCCCGGTGTTGCTGCCTACTCTACTTATAGCGGTGGGGAAGGTGACGTTGATGATGACGTGTCTAGTGATGTCACGTGGGTGCCCACAAGAGAGGAAGAGGAGGGGAGTTCAGAGGGAGATATGGACCAGCAGATAGGGAGGAGAAGCAGCAATGACTTACATTGCACAGCAGGGACAAAGCAGACTGCAAATGTATCAGGAGCGAGTCATCGACCATGTACGGTCACATCTGGCGCTCCCAGGACACCGGCACATGGCTCCGCAGTGTGGGCTTTTTTTAACGTGTCCGCTGCTGACAATAGCGTTGCCATCTGCAATCTTTGCAGTCAACGCGTTAGTCGCGGTAAGCCCAATACTCACCTAGGGACGACCGCCTTAAGAAGGCACATGAGCAGCCATCACCGAGCCCAGTGGGAGCAACGGAACACACAAAGCCACACTGCAGGCTCTCACCGTCCAGCCTCGTCTTCTACTTCTCCTTCTCCTCTCTCCTCACAATTGTCCTCCACTCCACCTTCCATCACGCCAAGCTCACATTTTTCTGCAAAAAGGCAGGCTTCCGTGGGCCTAATGTTTGAGCGTAAAAAAATGATGACGCCGGATAACCCTCTTGCCCAACGGTTGGCGGCTGGCTTGTCAGAACTCATAGCCCGCCAACTACTGCCATATAAACTGGTGGACTCGGAGGCCTTTCGCAAATTTGTGGCCATTGGAACACCACAATGGAAGGTCCCAGGAAGGAAGTATTTCTCAGAGAAGGGCATCCCAGAGCTATATGGCCATGTTCAGCGGCAAGTGAATGTATCTCTGGCACACAGTGTCGGTGCCAAGATACATCTGACCACAGACACGTGGTCTAGCAAACACGGGCAGGGAAGGTATATCAGTTTTACTGCCCACTGGGTGAACCTTCTGACGGCCGTCAAGCATGTAACCCGTGGCACCCGTGTAGATTTGGTTTTACCGCCACGGATTGCATGCAGGCCTGACTCTTCTTCTCCTCCTCCTACTCCATCCTCCTCCCTCTCCTCCTCAGCTGCCTCCTCCTTTTCCGCTGCTAGCGTCTCTTCCACTGCACCGCCCAAGCTCCCCAGAACCTATTCCACATGCCAGGTGAGACGTTGCCATGCCGTGCTGCGTCTGTTGTGCCTGGAAGCAAAGAGCCACACTGGCCCGGCACTCCTTTCAGCTTTGCGTTCACAGGCAGATGAGTGGCTAACACCGCTCAATTTGACAGTTGGTAAAGTGGTGTGTGACAACGGTGCCAATCTGCTTAGCGCATTGAAACAGGGCAAAATCACGCACGTGCCGTGCATGGCACACGTCTTAAACTTGGTCGTGCAGCGATTCCTTGTCAAATACCCTGGGGTCCAGGACATCTTGCGGCAGGCAAGGAAAATCTCGGCCCATTTCAGAAGATCTTACACGGCCATGGCTCGCCTTGCTGACATTCAGCGGCGACACCATCTGCCGGTCAGACGTCTTATTTGCGATTGCCCGACGCGATGGAACTCAACCTTCTATATGCTTGATAGGCTGCTCCAGCAGAAACGTGCAGTTAACGTCTACCTGTATGAACTCTGCGAAAGAAACGGTTCTGGGGAGCTGGGTTTTTTTTCACCGCGCCAGTGGCTGCTCATGCGCGACACATGCAGACTTCTGCGGCCATTTGAGGAGATCACCAAACTGGTCAGTCGCAGCCATGGCGCCATCAGTGACATGGTACCTTATGCCTTCTTTCTGGAGCGTGCATTGCGTCGTGTCATTGATCAGGCTGTGGAGGAGCAGGAGCGGGAAGATGAGGAAGTCGCAATGCTGGATGAATTCCCAGGGGGGGCTACTCTATCTGAGACAAGTCAACAACAGGAGTCTGATGAGGAGTCAGAGGAGGATGGTGCCGGGGCGGATGAGCAGGAGCAAGAAGAGCATGCTTTAAACCTTTCTGGGATCCCTGTTGTGCGAGGATGGGGAGAGGAGAATGAAGAGGACGACATTATCCTGGATGATGAGCAGGAGCCAGGCCACCACACCGCTTCCACTTTAGTGCAAATGGGGGCCTTCATGCTCCAGTGTTTTAATAGGGACCCCCGTATAAAAAGCATGAGGGTCAAGGACCAGTACTGGGTGGCAACGTACTTAGACCCCCGGTACAAACACAAAATGGCGGAAATGTTACCGCCGTCGCAGAGGGCTGTCAGAATGCAGCACTTCCAGGCCTTGCTTCGAGAAATGCTGCATTCTGCTTTTGCGTGCGCTGGCAGAGGAGCAATTCCCACTCCCAGAGAAGGATTTGCGGGTACCAATCCAACAGCGCCTGCAAGAAGAGGCCGGTTTGAAGATGTGTTGGTGACTTCGGATATGAGGTCATTCTTTCAGCCGACCCATCGACAGGTGTCATCCGGATCCAGCATCAGGGAACGCCTAGACCGTCAGGTGTCCGACTACATTGGGTTAACGGCCGATGTGGACGCTCTGAGGAGTGATGAACCCCTAGACTACTGGGTGGGCAGGCTTGACCTCTGGCCAGAGCTTGCCCAATTTGCAATCGAACTGTTGGCTTGCCCCTCATCCAGTGTCCTGTCCGAAAGGACGTTCAGCGCAGCAGGGGGGATTGTGACCGATAAGCGTACTCGCCTAGCTCACCACAGTGTTAACTACCTCACATTTCTAAAAATGAATGAGGCATGGATCTCGGAGGAATTCAACACATGTGATCAGTAGACCATGTATATGTCTATAAACAATTTTTGGAATCAAGCACACAGACCTTCTTAATTCATTTGGCTCACTTCCCTGACCCAAAAAAGCACACCGTACTATATGCCCCTACCCTCCTCTTTGAAGAGGTTGAGCGGTGTCATATTTCTACTGGGGCTGCTTATTATGAGGGGTTCCCACCATCCCTGTGCTGTGCTGACTTCCTCCTGGGTGTTCTTATTATGAGGGGCTCCCACCATCCCTGTGCTGTGCTGACTTCCTCCTGGGGGTTCTTATTATGAGGGGATCACACCATCCCTGTGCTGTGCTGACTTCCTCCTGGGGCTGCTTACGGTGCTGCTGTCAGCGCTGTATGTCACGGAGCTGCTGTCAGCGCTGTATGTCACGGAGCTGCTGTCAGCGCTGTATGTCACGGAGCTGCTGTCAGCGCTGTATGTCACGGAGCTGCTGTCAGCGCTGTATGTCACGGAGCTGCTGTCAGCGCTGTATGTCACGGAGCTGCTGTCAGCGCTGTATGTCACGGAGCTGCTGTCAGCGCTGTATGTCACGGAGCTGCTGTCAGCGCTGTATGTCACGGAGCTGCTGTCAGCGCTGTATGTCACGGAGCTGCTGTCAGCGCTGTATGTCACGGAGCTGCTGTCAGCGCTGTATGTCACGGAGCTGCTGTCAGCGCTGTATGTCACGGTGCTGCTGTCAGCGCTGTATGTCACGGAGCTGCTGTCAGCGCTGTATGTCACGGAGCTGCTGTCAGTGCTGTATGTCACGGAGCTGCTGTCAGCGCTGTATGTCACGGAGCTGCTGTCAGCGCTGTATGTCACGGAGCTGCTGTCAGCGCTGTATGTCACGGTGCTGCTGTCAGCGCTGTATGTCACGGAGCTGCTGTCAGCGCTGTATGTCACGGAGCTGCTGTCAGCGCTGTATGTCACGGAGCTGCTGTCAGCGCTGTATGTCACGGAGCTGCTGTCAGCGCTGTATGTCACGGAGCTGCTGTCAGCGCTGTATGTCACGGTGCTGCTGTCAGCGCTGTATGTCACGGAGCTGCTGTCAGCGCTGTATGTCACGGAGCTGCTGTCAGTGCTGTATGTCACGGAGCTGCTGTCAGCGCTGTATGTCACGGAGCTGCTGTCAGCGCTGTATGTCACGGAGCTGCTGTCAGCGCTGTATGTCACGGTGCTGCTGTCAGCGCTGTATGTCACGGAGCTGCTGTCAGCGCTGTATGTCACGGAGCTGCTGTCAGCGCTGTATGTCACGGAGCTGCTGTCAGCGCTGTATGTCACGGAGCTGCTGTCAGCGCTGTATGTCACGGAGCTGCTGTCAGCGCTGTATGTCACGGTGCTGATGTCAGTGCTCTGTATTACGGTGCTGCTGTCAGTGCTCTGTATCTCCTGCACCCTCTTGTTTGCCTACCCTGGTCCCTGACCTTCCCTCTCCTCCATTGCCTTCATTAGCTCCATAGTCCTGAATTGTCAGAACAATTTCCCAAATAAAAAAAAAATGCTTGTAGTTATCGATCCCAAATTCACCTCATACATGTATTATGCTATTGTCCAGGTGGTGGGACTACGTGCTACCCCCTAATAATTACCCCGTGGCCGCAAATTCGACCTAAAGGTTTGCGAAATTCGCCTCCCATTGAAGTCAATGGAGCCCGCGGCGAACGGTCGTTTTCGCGAACGTTTGTGTCCGTTCGCGTTTCGCGTTCGCGAAACGTCCCGTCGGAAGTTCGTCCATCACTAATTAGAGCCCTTAAGCTGTGTTATTTTCCCCGCACAGATCCCGCATGTGTGGGAACTGGATGGTTAATTGCAAACAGATTTTGACAGGATATCCCGAAATTCACACCAGGACACAGATGACTAGTTTTATGATGTTTTTTTTCCTAGGCTAGGAATAAAGTGCCTTAGCCAACAATGTAAACATATATCATCGCTGCATTCATTGTCTAGATTTACTGAAAATAAGAAATGTTAACAGTATCTATTAGAATATGAACAACATCAACATAACAGGATAACTGCAAGATACAATCTTAATATTTTTAAGTGTTATGAGAGTTGGTTTGTAGCTTCCTGATCACAGCGCAATGATTCATAAATTCTAGAATTCTCTGCAGATTGGACAAATCAAATATATGCAGGAAGATCAAGATTGGATAATTTGTCAATTACCTAGTTTTCAAACACACTGGCTTATGAAAACCAGCGTACAAACCCAAATGTATTCTAATATAATAAACATAAAAAGCAAACTGTGCTTAGTGAAAAATAAAATCAATAAGTGAAATAAAAAAATAAAAATAAAGAGGTAAAATCAATACTGAAGTGGGAAATATATTATCTTCATGTAAACCCTAATTAGATGACTTCTAGTTTAAAGACCAACAGAATAAATGTAAAGATACATTAGCAGGATGGCTGTATTACTCCTCAGAAATAGGGGTGGATTAAACCCTTTTGGGGGCAATGTTGCCTTATGGATCAGATAGTCTGTGAGATGCATCTGGTGGGGGGAAATTTATTTTTTTGTGTTGTTTTTTGTGTTGTTTCTTTTTTTTTCCTCCTCTGGGAGGCACAGTGAATTGATGTCATTAAAGGAAGAGGATAAGTTATAATAGTAAATTAGGCACGGAATGGGCAACACATCATGGAATCACATAAAGAAGGGTAGATTGAAATGAAAGGTGGAGAGGTATAAAAATGAAATAGTAGAGTGAGATTATATTGAATTAAAACACTAAACATAATAGGACACGAAAATATTAATTCGAAATTATACACTTTTTTTTCTTATATATATATATATTTATTACTTATTTATTTTTTGTATTGTTGGTTGTTTGACACATGTAATAGGGTGCTGTAAAGCCCCCTTCTTAATTATACTTTGAATAATGTTTTGCACAAATTGAGTTTTGATTATGGGTAGGAAAGTAGGTGGGCCTTTTCCGTCTTTTTTTTAAAAATTTATTTATTTATTTTCTCTCTCTTTTTTTTCTTTCTCTCCTTTAACCACTTCCCACCCGGCCAATGTATATATACGGCCGGGTGGGAGCCGCCTGCTCCTGATAGGACGTTCAGGAACGTCCTTCAGGAGTAGCGGGATCGCGCGCGCCCGCGCAGCGGCGCGATCCCGATGTGCTCGTGTCACCCGGACACGGCACATCTCAGATCGGCAGGAGGGCTCTGTGATTGGCCCTCCTGATCACATGACGGCCGTGTCCAATCACGGCCGTCATGTGATGTAAACAAACAGCCGGTTGCTAGGCAATCGGCTCTCCTCTCCTCACACGGAAGTCATCGCAGAGGAGAGGAGAGCGGATCGCTGCAGCTGGCTGATGATCAGTGAGTATGGGCTGCTTTTCACAGCTTTTTACTCACTGATCATCAGTGTAGTGTCAACACACAACACACCACACAGTACAAACACAGTCCCCACATATGTCCCCAAAACACACATGTCCCCAAATAATAAAAACACATGTCCCTAATAATAAAAACATGTCCCCCACATATGTCCCACTAAAATCACATGTCCCAATGATTATCTGCACACATATGTACGTGATCACCTGCACACATATGTACATGATCATTTGCGTACATATGTCCGTGATCACACAAACCAATTATTATACACTTAACGGAATTTTTTTTACCAAAAACATGTAGCAGAATACATTTTGGCTTAAATTTATGACAAAATTTGATTTTATTGGATTTCTTTTCAAATAGAAAAAAGAAAATATTGTTTTTTTCCCAAATTTCCGCTTTTTTTGCGCTTATATCGCAAAAAAAAAAAAACGGAGTCGTGAATAAATACCACCAAAATAAAGCTCTATTTGTGCGAACAAAATGATAACAATTTTATTTGGGTACAGTGTAGCACGACCGCGCAATTGTCACTGAAAGCGCTAGAGCGCTGAAAGCTGAAAATTGGGCTGGGAAGGAAGGGGGTGAAAGTGCCCTGTATTGAAGTGGTTAAAGAGGACATGATCAAGGATCCGGTGTGGGGGTGGTGGGGTTAGTGTGGTGTATGTTAATGAAAATATTTATATAGCTACATTGTGCAATGTGTATTTCTATGTTGTATATTGAAATTTGTCTTAATAAAGAAAAAGTGATTATAAAAAAATAAGAGATGACTTCAAGGTTAATAAAACACTATGGCAGTCATTTATCAAAACTTAAGCAGAATGTGCGTAGTAGCCAATCAGCTGCTAGCCACAGCTTGTTGGGTTAAGATTGGTTCGCATCAACAGCGGGGAGGTAGGAGACATAGGCCCCTAAAGAAGTAAGTATAAGGGCTCTTCAATTGCTGGGATTCTTCCTTTAGAAAAGTCTACCAGCCATTTATAAATAATTTCTGGTAGATCGGATTTTAAATACACACATGGCTGTCATAGCAGCCAGATTTGTAGAGCAGGCTATGGGCTTTCATATGGAAGCAACTCAGGTGGCTTTAAAGCCACCTGATTGTTTCCTCTGGCCACTGAAGGTAATGCCCCATCCCCTTCAACTGCCTCATGTATCCTGGGCTCCTCTGTATAGACCTACAATGGCATAGCTGTTGTTGGGGGGTAGACTGAAGTGTGACCATTGAAAGAACATGGAAAGTGATGAGTATTACATCACTTCCGGGTTCAGCTGTCAATTTCCCTGACTGTTGTGGCCAGGGAAGGTGCTAATGCATCAAGACAGAGAAGGTATCAGGAGTCTAATTGATGACAGCTGCAGTTATTCTGGTTGTTTGCACAGACAAAGATTACCTGCAGTGATTGCAGCTGGACAGCATGCGTCCAGACATGATCACTGCAGGTAATCACAAACAGCCATGAATCGCTGCTGCCACCGACAGCATGTCGTTACAATGTACAGGTTCAATGGACACAGCAATCTGCTCACAGTTGTCAAACTCAGCAGTAAAGATGGGACAAACACTGCCCTGTTATATTCACAGCAGAACCCCAGAACAGTACTCCATTGAAGGCTATGGGAGCTGAACAGGAAAAATCAAGTGTCCATTTTAAAGGTAATATGCAAGTAATTGGCCATAACAGGGGTATGGGGGTCCTGGTACCACCCTAGGAGACATGTATCAAGGCAATTTTTTTTTTTAAACATATTTTTTTAAGGAGCAGTGAGTTTAATGATGCTTAAATTGCAACAATAAAAATGAAAAATCCCTTTAAATATAGGTCCTACTGGCCTACCTGTAAAGTGGCAGATCTGTAGCACACATAGACAATGCTTCAGCAAAATGACATTTCTAAAGAAAATTAGTCAAATCACATTTGAATTTACTTTTTGGGTCTGGTGTGGATTTTAAGAGGAATCCCCCCCCCCCCCTAATATCCATACCAGAGTCTTATCTGAGTTAGCAGCCTGGCAGGTCAGGAAAGGGGGAGCAAGAGAGTGCCCCCCCTGAAGCATACTGGACCACATGCCCTCAACATGTGGGGGGAGCTTTGCCCCCCCCCCACCCAAAGGTCTCTTCGCACAACCCTGGCTGGTGATTGTTGTGGTGGTAAGCTGGCAGAGGGCCCCAGATCCTGCCCCCTATGTGAATAAGTATGGGGTGCATAGTACCCCTACCCATTCACCAAAAATTGTAAAAAAAAGTAATAAAAACACAGAGACAGTTTTTGACAAATCCTTTAATAAATATAAAAAAGCGGTGGATTGTGGTGGGGGGGACATTCTATCCCACTGCTTAGCCGCATCTGTTATAACTACAGGAAAGCTGACCGTAGGCTCTAAAAAATGGTACTGGGGTGATGGCTGCAGCTGCAGGCATCACCCCAGTACAAGCACTTGAAGCAGAATGACACACAGGTACGTGATTTTGTGGCAAGTGGTTAAGGAATGTAGCAGTGTACTGATGATATGCCATCATAGGGAGTGTTGTACCCATATAACAAGAAGTGCCTGAACAAAAATCAACTTGATGCAATTTGCATACCACTTATACATTTATCTGATTATGATCTACCTGTTCTGATCTCATTTGAGTAACACCTTTATAATAATAGAAATACTTTGTTGTTTTCAATTTCGATTAACATGTCTTTAATATGAAAACTTATTCAGTATTTTAACCCCTGAGTAAACTGTTGGTGCTATATAAATCCTGTATAATAATAATGATAATAATAATAATATCAGCGCTTGCAAGTGATACATTTTCACTTGATATAAATATCATTTAAGGGTGAACTTTGTAGTCAATTATTTCCAAGAGAACATAATAAATAATTGAAAGAATAAAGCTCTAACAATATGCTCTGGAAACTGAATACAACATAAAATTTAATTATAAGCAACATAGCAGTATTTATTTTACTAAGCTAGAGAAACATACTTTTCATTAACTCATTTTGCAATTACCAACCTCTCTTTCTGAAAATGCAAGCTTCTTGGCTGCTATGCTAACCCATTGTCAATCTTAATGCACAATGCCAGACAAAATTATTAATACATAAATGCTTTCCTCCAAAGATTAGACTTGTACTGACATGCCACCCTCCACCCCTCCATAGAAATTCACTGCAAAGATCAGTGTGGTGCTGTTTATCCTCCCCCAGCAATATAGTTGCATAGTTGGTAAGGTTGAATATAGACAACAGTCCATCACAAAAAATACATTTTCTCAACTGCAGAAACAATATCACCTCCCTCTCTCAGAACTTTACACTTATGTTAGAATAAGACACTGCCTAAATTCAATTTCAATCCCTTTATATATCTTACCCCCTATTGTCTGGTCCTACCTAACCAACCCCTTTACTAAATGAAGAAATCTCATTTTTTTTATGACTCCTTCCATCAAAAACAAGTATTCACTAAATCCACATCACACCTCCACTGGTAATCAGATCTGGGGAAGTGCTACACTGAAATACAATGGTGTTAGGCCCTACAATCGATATACAAATCTACCCAATGCTCTGCTCTCTAGGAGCTAACCCAAAAAACGTATGGTTGTAAGTAACACCCACAAGACTAGCCTCCTTCAGGCCTAACAGGTCTGACTCCTGTTGGAGATGTAACGCAACAAAAGGTGACCTATTTCACAATTTATGTTCCTTTACCTAACTTACAATCTTGCTGGTACCCACAGACAAGTTACAGTGCCTTCAGAAAAGTGGTAAAGCAAATTCCTCTGGCAGCCAGACTAAGTTTACCAAGGCTATGGAAATCTAATCAGATCCCATACATTGAAAACACTCTTGAGTTGGTAAACTTACACTTATAGTTACGAAATAACGATGGTCTCTAGTAGGGACCGCCTAGATAAAGCACAAAAAGATTGGCAACACTGTTCGCAATGGTCTAGAGCAGTGGTTTTCAACCTCAATGCTCAAGTACCCCCAACAGGCCATGGTTGCAGGTTTTCCTTGATCTTGCACAGGTACTTTAAATCAGAGCCAATGATTTGGTATTTTGGACAGCTATTTTATCTAAGAGAAATTCCCAAAACATGGCCTGTTGGGGGTACTTGAGGACTGAGGTTGAGAACCACTGGTCTAGGGCATTGTTGTATATATAACAATGTTGAAATGTCCACAATAGATCTATAGGGATCTTCCGTGAAAAACAGCAAATAGAAATCAAGTGACATACAATCAACTGATTCTGTCTAAATTCCAGGTTGGCCAGTGAATGGGGGAACACTAGTTGTGTTAACCACCTCTCCAGCTTGAACTGCACTTATGGGACTTGCCACATCACCAAGTGTTACTGCAGTGCTGGATGTTTGACCAGTCTGTATTAGGCCGCTGGTGCTTGCCAGTTCACCAGAAGGATGAGTGGCACTAGTACTGGCTCTCTGCTTCATACAAGAGCCCAGCGGTGCTTGCACCTCAACAACAGCAGAAGAACGGGGTTGGGTACACCTGACCTTGTCCAGGAGCACTACTCTGTCATCAGAGCTATCTGTCAGGGTGCCGCTGCTGCCCACTGGTTTGTATTCTGAGCCAGAATCAGACAGATGGGTGACTTCCTCTTCACTCTCATCTGTCAGGCACATGTAGGCCTCTTCACTAGTGTATCACGGTCCCTACCGTGTCTTTTAGATGGTCAGGCGTGGTTGTGCCCCAAGTGGTTCTAGGTGGTATTGAACTAATGACTGTTTGTTCTTGCTCCTGTTTCTTTACCTCTGAGCCACACCTCAGTTCTATTCTGCCTTCTTTCCAGCCATGCCTAGTTTTGCTTAACCTCCCTGGTGGTATGATTCAGTCTGGATTTAGGTGCTGAAAGCGGTACAATTATTTTGCATGGAAATTTGGCGTCTTATATTGTAGTCCTGTAATTCTTAGGAATAACTCTCTTAAATCTGTTCAAACCAGAGTCTAGCAGACATCCCGGGTATGATAAAGTTTATAATATAATAAAGAATAATAAAAAATATTCAATAATGTAATCAAATCCTAAAACACTGAAAAAGGGACACTTTTTGGTTGCTATGGACAATCTCCAAATTCCAGGCAGAAAAAACAGTATTTATAATATAAAAGTGCATGCAGGGTACTGCACAGATCACTAGGGACAAAGGGGATGTGTAATTTTGTAATACAGTACTGCAATCTATAAGATTACAGTGCTGTGTGTGTTTTGTGTGTTTTTACTTTTTTGAATTTGCCGTCGTTCTCCGCTCCCGTGCGCCATTACGCCCGGCGGCATTCGGCACTGTGAATCGAGCGGAGGACAGCTCGATTACACAGCGGGGAGGACATCGCTGGATCCAGGGGACAAGGTAAGTAACTCTCCCTGTGTCCTCCCCTGCATCCAGCAAAGCGATCCCGTCTGGCTCGGGGTTACCGCTCCTATCAGTAAAATCCTAACCCGAGTCAGACTCGGGATTACCGCTAGGGGGGTTAAAGTACTGTGGGCAATTCTGTTTGTTCCTGTCACTCTTGGATCAGCTGTGGCAGGTTACCTAATTAGCTGGGTATAAAACCCTGTCTCACTCTGAGGGCTGGGTCAGTTCATTGACTCTTGTCACCCAAGGTACCGGTGTTCAAAGTTACAGTGTTCCAAGACTGAACCCGGGTTCTGACCCTGGCTTGTATTTCGTTTATGCTGACTTCTGGAATCCTGGACAACGGCTTTACTTCGACCATCCCTTGGCTATTCCTGTCAAGCCCCTGTGCACAGATTCACAGCCCAGGTAGCTTATCTCTTGGTTACTGTGGGCTGTGTGTATTTGCAAGGGTGAGCGTACATCTCTGCACCATGGACTTCAACTTAGGTAAGCCCTTACATAGTGTAACTTCAATTGGACATTTTGGCCTATAAATTTACTGGTACACTAGTGAGACTCAAAGGAAAAAAGAACACCTGACTGTCAGTGACTGCTTCAAATGCTACCAAAAAAACTGTTAGCGTTTGCAGGGATCAGGCCTGACTCTGCGAATGCTGCAGTGATGTGTTTTGTGTTTTGTAAGTGACAGTGATCTATGGATACTGCACTTGGATATGCTGTGCTGGGCTGGGCTGGGTGGATGGGCTAAACGCAGGTGCTAGCAGCTATCTGGGCTGATCCTGCTAACGCTGCATTTTTTGGAACCCTAAACTACTGGGGAAGCTAGTATAGTCTGATCAGATCAGATATTGATCCGTTCAGACACTATACTACTAAGTGAGGTGTATGGTGCGTGCGTGGGTGTTAGCGCTAATGGCACTAATCTGACGTGGCCTGGGGTGGAGCAAACCCTGACTGACGCTAAAACCTGACTGATATCACTGATATCACCATGCGATCAGGCTGTTATACCTTTATTTAGGTAATATACGGCGGGTGTCCTATAAAAAAATAACTAGCTAACCAGCATCACCTGTGACACTAATACGGTGATCACTGGTGACAGGGGGATGATCAAGGGGTTAAAACTTTATTAGGGGGGTTTAGGGGGTCCCTAGACCTATCTGGGCTTACCACTAACATTGATTATTGTCACAAATTACACCAGTACAGTGATCAAAAAAAATATGAACACTGCACTGGGTGACACAGTGACAGGGAGTGAAAGGGTTAACTGGGGGGAGGGGGGGGGGTGATCAGGGGATGACAAGTGTGCTTATGTGTCAGTGTAGTGTTTTTGCAACTTACTGGATGTCTTCTCTCCTCTCTAGAACGGAAAAGAGTTCCACAAGGAGAGATGACATCACTTCCTCTACCTGTGTTTACATTTACACAGGCAGGGAAGCATTTCATTCACCAGAACCGATCACAGGTCCAGGACAGAAATCATTGGCCTGGGCCTGTAGACTGATTGGTTCTGAAGAAAATCCGATCGTCGTGGCTGCCGTACAGCTACGACCCTTTGCCCAGCTGAGCCAACCAGCCTCAGTATAACTGCGGTAGATGGTCCAGAACTGGTTAATAAAAATGATTGTATGAAAAAAAGACAACAGTCCATTCAGTTCAACCTGTTTAGGTGTGTGTGCATGTGCCTATAGAAAATAATTTCCCATATCCCCGAATATATTGTTTTCTCTAAGATGCATGTCCAACTGTATTTTAAAACCGCCCATACTTCCTGCAGACACCACCAATTGTGGAAGAATATTCCACACCTTTACCGCCTTGACAGTGAAAAACCCCTACACAGATTACAGTTAAACCAAAGCTCTCGGAACTCCTTATGCAGCTGAGAACAAAGAGTATGTGATCCCTTATACTAAAGGGGATGAAAGGTATTTAAAATGTTTTTTTATAAATACACAAATATTTTGCCTTTCATTTCTATTTTAAACTGAATGGGTTGTTGTATAAGGTGAGAGTTTACATATCCTTCAAATTTGCGATCTGTGATCCTGGTTTACAATGGATTTCCTTTTACCAGCCACATTTGTAAAACACAAGATCTATGGATAGAAGCTATTATTTTTCCCAAGCTATAGTTAGAGCCAATTAAAAATAATAACTGGCTTAGGAGTCTCTCTAGGGCTACCAGACAAACTAATATAAGCAACTAATTACCTAGGGCTACTTTTACCGATGGGCAAAATAGAGAAATTATTTATACGCCATGAGTTCCATGTTAAACTCAGCTATTTCTAGGAATTTCTTACCTATCTTTAAGGTAGCAAGAATTGCAAAGAACTACTGTCATCACTGAGCCACGTGTTGTTAAATTGATCTGACAAGGCTTTTAGTTTAGATAATGAGCTAAAGGAAGGCATTAAAAAAAATGCAAAAGTGTGATATCAATAAAATATATTTTTAGAGAGTTCAAGAATAGTATCTCTACGTATAACATACTTCGCTGTTGGCAACTTGTCACTATAAAATTATAATTTTCACACCTCTTATCATGGGTACAATTACATTCATCAAATAAATGTATTAAGATTTCACCTCTGCATTTAAACCAGCTGGGAAGAAAATAGATTTTTTTATTTATTCGGCCGTGCTAACATTTTAAATGACCACCTAGATCACTACCGTACACAGAGGAAAAAAAGAACGCTGTTCATATGTCTTCCAGAGATCAGTTCTGTCTTTCTTTGAGCTAAACTGCTTAGCTCTTAAGGCTGTTCAGTCAAAATATGACTTTAATTACCAGGATTTTTGTGCTAATTACACAAAGGAGGAGAAAGGTGGAAAAAAAGTTCTTTTCCTCAGATTTATTGTTCACCTAAATGACTGTACAAACGACTTTCAGTTGACATCTGAGCCAACAAGTTTGCTTAAACATTTTTTACTTAATACCTTTGCATCAATAATCTAGACCGAGGATCATTGATTAGGATAGGTTGATCAATAAAGTATTACTGGCTGGTAACTGTAAGATTGCCATAAATTTTATACTAATGCTGTTGACCTTCTTGTTACAATGTGTCAGTCTCCACGATACATGGTTTAAATTTAAATTAATATGTAAAGTGACATCAGGGATTATTTACTAAAGGCAAATCCACTTTACACTACAAGTGCACTTGAAAGTGCGCTGAAAGTGCAGTCGCTGTAGATCTGAGGGGGACATGCTAGGAAAATAAAAAACAGCATTTTAGCTTGCACATGATTGGATGATAAAATCAACAGAGCTTCCCCTCATTTCAGATATACCCCTCAGATTTACAGTGACTGCACTTTCAAGTGCACTTGTAGTGGAGAGTGGATTTGCCTTTAGTAAAAAACTCCCATTATCTCCCAGATAAGAAAACAAAGTAATGTAAAAGTTGGCTCTAGCCAAACTTAAAAATTAAAGTGACACTAAACTGCAGTTTTATAAAGCAATTTCAGCAACTAATTTAAAGTGTTACTAAACCCAGGAGCCTGCATTCATTATATATGTTCTCCCACAGTAGACAGGACATGGAAATGCAATTATTTTAGCAAATATAAACTGCTAAATACCTTTTCTCATCAGAAGTAAACATATAGCAGTCTTGTGACTTCTATCAATGTATGATTGAAGCTTGTAGGAGGAGTCATCATTCTATTCTGACTATGCCAAGAGACTGCATGTTCCCTGACCCCCTACCTGGACAGTGCTGATTGGCCCTGTGCTGATCACATGCACTCTCCCAGGAAAAAAAAACTCTCTAGCAATACACAACAAACTGAGTGCAGAGTGACTTCAAGGCTCTGTTTTATCAGCAGATTGATTGGGGACAGTAAATGAAGGAGGAGGGGGATCAGAGAAGGCAGTATCACACAGCCTTTTTATACAATGTGAAGGATTAACCCCTTAGGTTCCACAGTGAGTATAACAGGCATGCTTTACTGCAGATACAGATGTATTTTACAGTTGTGGGTTAAGCAACACTTTAAACTCGCACTGAGTATGCCGCTTCTTTATCTTTTAATCTTTCCTGTTTAAGCCGGTGCCATGACCAGTTCCCAAGTTTTCCTGTTTCAGGGTGGCTCCTTCCTCTTGCAGCATCCTATGGAGCCTCCCTTGCTTGCAGAGAATAGGGCTGTCTCCCTGCACCAGTGTTTCTCAAATCCAGTCCTCAAGGTGCCCCAACAGGTCATGTTTTCAGGTGTTCCATTATTTTGCACAGGTGATTTGATCAGTTTCACTGCCTTAGTAATTACCACAGCCATTTCATCTGAGGGAAATTCTGAAAACATTACCTTTTTGGGGCGCCTTGAGGACTGGATTTGAGAAACACTGCATGACATAGTTACATAGTTACATTGTAGGTGAGGTTGAAAAAAGATAAAAGTCCATCAAGTCCAACCTATGTATGTGATTTTATGTCAGAATTCCATTGTATATCCCTGTATGTTGTGGTTGTTCAGGTGCTTATCTAATAGTTTTTTGAAATTATCAATGCTCCCCGCTAAAACCACCGTTTGTGGAAGAGAATTCCGCATCCTAATTGCTCTTACAGTAAAGAACCCTCTATGCAGTTTAAGGTTAAACTGCTATTATTCTAATTTTAGTGAATGGCCTCGTGTCTTATAAAATTCCCTTTTGCAGAAAAATGTTATCCCTATTGTGGGGATACCAGTATGGCATTTGTACATTGAAATTATATCCCCTCTCAAGTGTCACCTCTCCAGACAGAACAAGTTTAGTGCTCCTAACCTTTCCTCATAACTAATGTCCTCCACTCCCTTTATTCGTTTTATTGCCCTTCTCTGAACTCTCTCCATTTCCAGCACACCCTTCCTGAGGACTGTTGCACAGAACTGGACAGCATACTCCAGGTGCGGCTGGACCAGAGTCTTGTAGAGTGGGAGAATTATTGTTTTATCTCTGGAGTTAATCCCCTTTTTAATGCATACCAATATTCTGTTTGCTTTGCTTGTAGCAGCTTGGCATTGCATGCCATTGCTGAGCCTGTCATCCACTAGGATCCCCAGGATCCTAGATTCCTCCAGAAGTTCTCTCCCTAGTGAGTAGATTGCCTTCATATTTATGCCACCCAAATGCATTATTTTATATTTTTCTACATTAAACCTCATTTGCCATGTAATTGCCCACCCCATTAATTTCTTCAGATCTTCTTGCAAGGTTTCCACATCCTGCGGACAAGTTATTGCCCTGCATAGCTTAGTATCGTCTGCAAATACTGAGATTGAGCTGTTTATCCCATCCTCCAGATCATTAATGAATAAATTAAATAGGATTGTTCCCAGGACAGAACCCTGGGGGACCCCACTTTCCACCCCATTCTGCGTACTCCCCATTTATCACTACCCTCTGAACTCGCCCCTGTAGTCAGTTATCAATCCATGTACTCACCCTATGGTTCATGCCAACAGGCCTTACTTTGTA